>NC_041733.1:32873649-33536532 GCF_004115215.2 Ornithorhynchus anatinus | reverse complement strand
ATATTTTGGCCCATAAGTCCTGTGTTATTCATTCATTCTCAGTCAACAGCATTTTGTGAGCACCTTCCATGTGCAGAACACTATTCTGGGTTGTTGAGAGAGGACAGCAAAAATAGATGGCATGTATGTCACCTATGAATGAAATGAAAATGTGTCCCAAAAGTAACCAATTGTCTCCCAAGTACTACAATTAAAAAAAATAGCTTTGGGACCCAGTTCTATGCTAAAGTATTCTTATTTTAGAATCAATCCATCAATAGCATTCATTGAGCCTTTACTGTGTGCAGATTGAGTATAATACAAAAGAGTTGACAGGATCCCTATCCAAACACTATGATACTTTCAGAAATTGGATGGCTCATTATCTTAGCTTCTTTCCATTTTTCTTCAAATAATCTATCTTCCTTTTGATCAGTCTGCCCTATCTCTTGCTTCTCTTTATTTTCTAAAATGAGAGGATGAAAATTGGATATAATATTCTGATAAGGGTCTCTTATGGATTATTTCCTAGCCCTTCCTGACAATCACTTTTTTGTTAAATGAGAATACTTTGAGGCTTCTTTATTCATTCATTCATTCAATTGTATTTATTGAGCACTTACTGTGTGCAGAGCACTGTTCTAAGTGCCTGGGAGAGTACAATATAACAACAGAGACATTCTCCTGCACTCAGTGATCTTAAAATCCAGAGGGTGGGGAGACAGACATCAATTTCAATACAAATAAATAAATTACAGATAAATGCATAAGTGCTGTGGGGCTGGGAGGGAGGAAGAACGAAGGGAGCAAGTCAGTGCGATGTAGAAGGGAAAGGGAGAAGAGGAAAGGCTTCTTGGAGGAGACGTGCTTTCGATAAGGGCTTTGAAGGCAGGGAGAGCAGTTGTCTGTTGGATTTGAGGAGGGAGGCGTCTTCCAGGATGTGGGCAGAGGGTCGACGGCGAGATTGAGGCTCAGGGAGAAAGTTACCACTAGAGGAGCGAAGTGTGCGGCCTGGGCTGTAGAAAGACAGATTGAGGTAGGAGGGAACAAAGTGGTGAATGCTTTAAAGCCAATGGTGAGGAGTTTTTGTTTCGCTGTGGGAGGTGGATGCGCAGCCACTGGAGTTTTTTGGAGGATTGAGATGACGTGTCCTGAATGTTTTTGTAGAAAAATGATCCGGGTGGCAGAGTAAAGAATGGACTGGAGTGGGGAGAAACAGAAGGCTGGGAGGTCAGCAAAGAAGCTGATGCAGTAATCCAGGTGGGATTAACATGGTAGCCGTTTAGATGGGAAAGTCGGGTGGTGGGGAGGACAGGACAGGTCGGAAGATAAGGAGTTCTGTTTTGGCTTGTTTAAGCTTGAGATGGCAGGAGGACATCCAAATAGAGATGTCTAGAAGGCAAAGATAATTTAGACTAATCTCTAAGAGTCTACCATAACCCTCAATTCTTTTTGGCAGCAATTGCGTCGATAATAATCATGATAATAATGGTATTTGTCAAGAGCGAACTATGCGTCAAGCACTGTTCTAAGCGCTGGGGTAGATACAAGGTAATCGGATTGTCCCACGTGAGTTTCACAGTCTTAATCCCCATTTTACAGGTGAGGTAACGGAGGCACAGAGAATAATAATGTTGGTATTTGTTAAGCACTTACTATGTGCAGGGCACTGTTCAAAGCGCTGGGGGAGATACAGGGTAATCAGGTTGTCCCACGTGAGACTCACAGTCTTAATCCCCATTTTACAGATGAGGTAACTGAGGCCCAGAGAAGTGAAGTGACTTGCCCACAGTCACACAGCTGACAAGTGGCAGATCTGGGATTCAAACCCATGACCTCTAACTCCCAAGCCTATGCTCTTTCCACTGAACCATGCTGCTTCTGGAGAATAGCATTGCCCAAAGTCACACAACTGACAATAGGTAGAGGTGGAATTAGAACCCACGTCCTATGACTCCTAAGCCTGTGCTCCTTCCACTAAACCAGGCTGCTTCTGTACTTTCCCTAGTCTACAAGAATGTTTGTCATGGTGTGTAATATTAATATTCATAATTGTGACATTGGTTAAGTGCTTACTATGTGCCAAGCACTGTGTACTAAGCTCTGGGGTAGAGAATCAGGACCCACATGGGACTCACAGACTTAACAGGGTTAGCAGGTACTGAATCCCCATTTTTTGATGGATGAGGGAAATGAAGCACAGAGTGGTTAAGAGACTTCACGAAGGTCTCCCAGCGGACAAGTGGCAGAGCCGGGATTAGAACCCAGGTCTTTTGACACCCAGGTTCAGGATCTTTCTACTAGGCCATGCTACTCCTGTGGTACACTATGATGTATTTGACCCTGTGGAATGTACTTGTTTTTGGTAAGAACATTTATCAAACTTATCAAGCTCACACTGAATTTGATTTCTGTCTCTTTTTCTGTTCCCCTATTTAGGGTCATTGGGAAGGTTTGAAACAAATTCCCTCAATTTCTGGAGCTTCTTTCCATCTGCTCCTTCCTATTGATGACCTAAACCCAATAAAATATGTTTTCCTGAGGTTACTTTATTAATTTAATATCCTGCTCACTTTTGTCAGTCATGCAAAGATATAGAGCGCTTACTGTGTGCAGAGCACTGTCTATAATCTTGGAAGAGTACAATATAACAATAGACAGAGACATTCTCCGCCCACAACAAGGTTTTAGTCTAGAGGACGAGTCTACAGTGTAGAGGTATCTTTCGGATCTAAAATACTGTCATCTTGTGCACGCTTCCACCCAGGTGCCCAAGCATCTTTTGTGTACCATCAAATCAAGAATGGGACTCTGATATCATTTGATCCATCTTCACCCTGGACTAGGAAAACATTTTTTCGGGGGAAGTACTTCCATTCATTCAATCGTATTTATTGAGCGCTTACTATGTGCAGAGCACCGCACTAAGCGCTTGGAATGTACAATTCCATAAAATATTTCCATTAATTCTTAACTAGATGCTACAGCTGATTGGTTCTAGAAGGTAGGGATGGAAGTGGTGCTATGTAGCACAACTCTAATGCTTACTGATTAACTGCAAAGTCCATCCCAATTCTAATTCATTAGCCTGAACGGTACCAATACGAGGCAAAATGTCTCTGCCCAAAATAATGCCTTATCTCATTTTCTGAAAACACCATCTAAGAGGTCAACTTTGTAGATTTAAAATCTGCCTGTAGCATTTAGGAATTCAGATAAATTCTTCTCGGGCCTGGTAAAAAATATGATGACCTAGTGGAAGGGACGTTATTTCTCGAGCTATTTTCTAAAGCCTTAATAATACTACTTTGCAAAGATGTGCCAGGAGCTATGTTTCTAGCTTCCCGATTCTACTGGGGAACCACGTGGATATTTTAAGTATAAATCAATCGATAGTATTTACCGAGCACTCAATGCGTACAGACTTTCATGTTAGATGCCTGGTAGAACACGATAAAAGCAGACTCATATCCTATCCTGAAGAAGTTTACCTTCTAAATGGGGGGAGGGCAAGCAGACAAAAATTTTATAGATAACGGGGATCAACCAACCGGTCAGTGGTACTTAATGAGCGTCTCCTGTGTGCACAGCACTATACTAAGCACTTGGAAGAGTGTAATATCACAGAGTTGATAGACACAATCACCTGTAATTAGACCATAAGCTTGTTGTGAATGGGGAATGTGTCTGTTTTATTGTTATACAGTACTCTTCCAAGCACTTAGGACAGTGCTCTGCACAGACTAGATACAATTGACAGATTATCCCGACCCACATGTACAGGGGAAGACAGACACTAAAATAAATTACAAATATATAAAATACAGTAAAAATGAAATGCAGTAGATTGGGAGAACAATAAATGCAACTGGTATGTGAAAGAGAATGACTAATAATGGAAGTAGATATTTATCTGCAACTACATAAATGCTACGGGTAGGCGATGTGATGATGGATGACATAGTCAAGGAAGGTGGAAATTGAGGAATGCCTCATGGAAGAGATGGTTTCCAGGAGGTCTTTGCATATTGGGAGAGCTAAAGTCAAATTATTTGAAGAGAGATAATCCATACTTAGAAGAGGACGTGAGGAACTGGAGAGTTGAGTGCTAGAGACAGGAGTAAAGAGTGTGAGCTGTGGTGGAGTAGGTAGTCAGCAGGCACGTAGGAAAGAAAAAATTAATGGAGGCTTCGATCCAGTAATAATAGTTATGATAGTCGTTAAGCAATCAGTCGTATTTATTGAGTGCTTTCTGTATGCAAAACACTGTACTAGGCGCTTGTAAATGGACAATATAACAGTATAACTGTACGGAGCCCTGGGGCCGATACGAGATAATCAGATCCCACATGGAGCTCACGGGCTAAATAGAAGGAAGAACAGGTATCGAATCCTCATTTTGCGGATGAGGGAACTGAGGCACAGAAAAGTTGAGTGGTTTGTCCAAGGTTATACAGCAGGTAAGTGGCTAAGACCTTCTTTTTGATGCGGAAGAGGGGCACAAACGTCACAAATCAAATTCAAACCACGGATAGACGATCAGCTTCTGGTGAAATCAAGACCAGCTCTCGGAGTCCCACCGGATGAGCTGTAGAATGAAAGTGACCTTTTTCTGTTGCCAATCCTGCCAGCTGTCCAGGCACCCATCCCTTTAAGTGAGCTGCATTAATGGAGAGTGAAAGCAGACTCCATATTCAAAATATTCAAGTGGTGTCACTTCCAAAACCAATACATTAAATCAGAAAATTTGGTCCATTCTAAGAAATCCACATAATGTGAGAGCTGCATTACTGAATAGGAAATGATCGATCCTAGATGAGTGAAACTATGGACTTGATTGTTCAGGCAGAGTTCCTAAGTCTGATAGTATCGTAAGGTCCTATCAGAGTAACTGCAGATGAAAATATGGACTAAGAAAATTTTGGAAAGTAGTATGAGAACCAGAGAAAATGGACCGTAATGGGTCCACTTTTCTCTCTATTCATGAATTTCATGATGAGGAGAGAAAAGATAAAATTGAAGGGAAAATGATTGTAAAAATGGGAGAAATAATTGCACAGTGGCATGAAGATAAGCATCTGGCGGTGCTGATTTAGGTAAAAGCCTGCACCTAAAAAATGATTAGAACTCAAATGCCAGAAAAAAATGATTAGAACTCAAATGCCACAGACCATTTATGTACTTTTCCGGCAGAGGCCGAGACTTGGAGAATGATATGTATAGTGGAATACATTTTCCTTATCATCAGAAGCAGCGTGGCCTAGTGGAAAGAGCATGGGCCTAGGTTCTAATCCCGCTTCTGCCAACTGCTTGCTTTGTGACATTGGAGAAGTCACTTGACTTCTCGGGGCCTCAGTTCCCTTGTCTGCAAAATGGGGTTTTAGCACTTCATATCCCTTCTACTTAGACTGTGAACTCCATGCGGTACCTGATTATCTTGTGTATACTCTCAGCACTATGTTCTTGGCACATACTAAGCACTTAACAAAACCAAAATAGCCGTTGTTATTATTTTTATTATTAAGATTGCTATTATCATCATCATCATTATGATCACTAGTATTATAAAGCCAGAGAATTGAGGTCACAGTACTTCTCTGGGAAGAATCCCACCCTTTTTTTCCCATGTATTATTCATTTTTCAAAGGTTTCTGAGACCATAAGTCAGGACTTTATTACTGCTAAAAACTCACTCATCATTTTATTACAATATCATGGATATTCCTTTCTATAGCAACTAATGTAGGCAACACACATTTGGTTCAAATGATAGAAAATATTAATCTCAAAAGGCCAGTTCTCAGCTCAAAATTCCCATTAGCTTCAGTGGGAATTCTGAATGACGGAAAACGTGGCTAAGTCTCCCAAGCATATAATGCATTAAAATTGCCTAAGACTGAAGCGAGATTTAACTGCATCAGAAATTATGGGCAAATGAAAGTGATGTCTATGACAGATGATGAAAAAAAAAAGGAATGTTGACCTGCTAGAAGTTTAGTTTAGCAGTGAAATTGCATGACAGATGTTATTTTGACCCAGTTTTAGGTAAGACTTTTAAGATTCAGATCCAATTTCCCTATCAATAAATCAGCCAATGGGATTTATTCAAAACTTTCCGGGTGCAGAGAACTGAGCTGAGCACTTGTGGATATACGTGCGATGTAGCGGAACGAGCACGGGACAAGTAACTCGGTCGTAACTGACAGGCAAATTTGCTCTGGGGCACGGAGTGGCTGGCAGGAGGGTAGCTCGTCGTGAAGTGTGGTCTTCATCCAGAATAACCAGCGGTAAGCAGTGTGCCTAGCGGAAAGAGCAGGGGACTGGGAGTCAGAGGACTGGGTTCTAATCCTGGTTCCGCCATTTGACCGCTGTGTGATTTTGGGCAAGTCACTTAGCTTCTCTGTGCCTCAGTTACTTCATCGGCAAAATGGGTTTTAAGACCGTGAGCCCCATGTGGGATGCAGACTGTGCCCAACCTAGATATAAAATTAGCTTGAATCTACTTCAACATTTAGTACAGAGCTCGGCTCATAGTAAGCGCATAACAAATACCGTTTTTTTAAAAATCCTCCCAAACAAGTATAGTAGTGACCAACTTAAAGATGGGTGTCAGGGTTTGGGTGGGGAGGAAGAGGTAGATCAGGGAGAGGTTATGGAGTAAAAGGGCACCCGACTGGTAAGGCCCAATCAGGTCTCGTCTATAAAGCGTCCGTCGGTCTTCCACGCTGCGATAATGACGTGTAAGCTCATTATAAGTGGGGAACATGGCTGATAATTCTGTTGTACTGCACTCTTCCAAGAGCTTAGTATAAATAGGAAGTGCTCAATAAATAACGCTGAGCGACTGATGGATTGATTGATGGCAGTGAGGAGGGATCTCTTTCCCTCGCTTGGCTTAGTAGAAAGAGCATGGGCCTGGGAGTCAGAAGAACTGGGTTCTAATCCCAGCTCAGTCACTTGCCTGCTGTGGGATTTGAGGCAAGTCACTTCATTTCTCTGGGCCTCAGTTTCCTCATCTATAAAAAGGCAAACTCAATGCCCGTTCTCCCTCCTACTTAGTCTCATGAACTACAGGGACCTGATCAACTCCTATCCATCCCAATATTCAGAACAGTGTTCGACACACATAAGCCTTTAACAGATACCCTAAAACAAAACCAAGAGTGATAATCAACTGATGGCATTTAACATCTTATAGCGTGCAGAGCGCTGAACTAAGCACTCGAGAACATACAGCAGATCAAGTAGAGATGATCCCCGCCATCACGGAGATTACAGTCTATTGTAGTCAAGGCTAAAGAGCTCTTCTGCTCCTTACAGAGTCCAGCTAAGGCGATAGGTAATGCAGGCTGAGCTAACTCTTTATCTGCCCTCCAATCCCACAGCACTTTGCAAAAAATTATTCTAATCTGTAGCTTGAATGAGATATCTCCACCTATCTCCACCTACCGATAAATACGACTGAATGTATGACTGAATGGATCCTTACACCTTATCCTTTCTGGAGAATGGCAGTTTGTCCCCTACAGTATGGCGACTCTTGAAAGGCCACTCATAAAATAATATGAGGTCCCCTCTAGACTGTAAACTCACTGTGGACAGGAAACGTGTCCTTCCCCAAACGCTCAGAACAGTGCTCTGCCCACAGTAAGCACTCAATAACTACAACTGACTGACTCTAAGATAGTCTATCTACTGATAGAGTTAGTATATGTGGGTCAAGGGACTGTATCTGTTGCCAATTTGTACATTCCAAGCGCTTAGTACAGTGCTCTGCACATAGTAAGCGCTCAATAAATACTACTATTGGATTCAAAATAATAGTAATAATGTTGGTATTTGTTCAGTGCTTACTATGTGCAGAGCATTGTCCTAAGCGCTGGGGGAGATACAGGGTGATCAGGTTGTCCCGCGTGAGGCTCACAGTCTTAATCCCCATTTTACAGATGAGGTAACTGAGGCACAGAGAAGTGAAGTGACTTGCCCACAGTCACCCAGCTGACAAGTGGCAGAGCCGGGATTCGAACCCATGACCATTCATGACCCCTAGCAATAAATCTGCTACCAACATGACACACTGTATGGAAGCAGCCTGGCTTAGTGCAAAGAGTTTGGTCTTGGAAGTCAGAGGTCATGGGTTCTAATCCCCGCTCTGCCACTTGTCAGCTGGGTGACCGCGGGCAAGTCACTTCACTTCTCTGTATCTCAGTTACCTCATCTGTAAAATGGGGATTAAGACTGTGAGCCTCACCTGGGACAACCTGATTACCTTGTATCTATCCCAGTGCTTAGAACAGTGCTTGGCACAGAGTAAGCGCTTAACAAATAGCATCATTATCATAATCATTATTATATTTCTAGACCAGTGGCACTAAGAATGATGAACTGCTTTGGAGAGTTAGTAGGCCTTCAAATTAGAAAATATGTTCAGGTCACCTTCCTTAGCACCCACTACATTTCTATCCTTCAGTGCTACTTTCTAAAGGACATAATGTTTCCAAAGTGTAAACAAGAGCGCTTAACAAATACCAACATTATTATTATTTATTATTAAGATTAGGAAGAGTGTTTAATACGGTTTCAATTTGAATTGGGCATTAATTTTTTTTTAAAGAATCAATCAACCAAGGGTATTTATTGAGCGCTCAGTGTGTGCAGAGCATAGTGTTCAGCACTTTGGGAGAGTAAAAGACAACAGAGTTGGTAGTCACATTCCCTGCCCACAGTGAGCATACAGTCTAGAGAGGGAGAAAGACATTAATATGAATAAATAAATTAGGGATACATAAGTGCTGTGGGGCTGAAGGTGGGGGGAAGCCAACACCCAGAGAGTACAGAGCCAATCACATAGTCAACAGAGAAAAGAGAGGAAGTCGGTCGGAAAGGCCTTAACTGGGGAATGTCTTTCTTTCCCATAAAAGTTGGGAAAGCAAACAAGAGAGGTAATACGGCACTGCCGGAAGGAGAGTGCAACCCTCAATAATTATACTTCTAGACCCCTTTTATATTTGTAATATAATGTCACTGGGTGAGCTGGCTGTGGGCAAGGAATGTGTTTGTTATACTGTTGCGTTGTGCTCTCCCAAGCGCTTAGTACAACGCTCTGCATACAGTAAGCACTCAATATGATCAATTGATTGACTGCATCCAGCGCTTAGAACAGTGCTTGGCATATAGTAAGTGCTTAACAAATACCATCATTATCAACCAATAGAAATCTGAAAGGAGAAAATACCTTCTTTCTTAGGATAGTGCATTGTATACAACCATATATTACACCCCCTTCGGTGTCTCCCTGTCTTGCTTCCCTTATTCATCCCCCCTCCCTGCCCCACAGCACTTACGTACATATCTGAAATTAATTAATTTATGTATATTAATGTCTTTCTCCCCTCTGGACTGTAAACTCATCGTGGGAGGTAATGTGTCTGATTAGTGTTTTATTGTACTCTCCAAAATGCTTAGCACATGCTGTGTGCTCAATAAATACGACTGAATGAATGATTGAATGGATCCTTATACCTTATTCTTTCTGGGGAATGGCAGTTTGTCCCCTACAGAATGGCAATTCTTGAAAGGCCATTCATAAAATAACATGAAGAGGTTGGGCAGCAAGCCAAATGCCTGAGTATATGAAGATTTGGGGGCGAGAGAAGATGGAAAGTTGGGGAGAGGGTGCATTTTATCTGCAGAATCCCTCCCGCCGGGCTCACTTCTCCACCACCTCTCTGATGTGGTCTCTTCTGTCAATGACCGGGTGTATGTCTATGATTTTTATTGAGATCTCCGATCCCTTAGCAAAATCCTTTTACATTCTTATGCTTTGGAATCAAGAGAATTTTTGAGAGAGTCCACAAAACAATTCATTTATGAGATTTCAAATCTACAGTTTTCCTATAAAAGGTAGATAAGGCCATTACACTGTCAATCCCGTCCACGAAAACTGCAATAGTTTTGATTTCCAGAGCATCATTAGTTGCATGCACGTCTGCTTTGTCGGTTAATTTATATTGATCCAGAAGAAAAAACTCAATAGAAATTACTGCTGAAAATCATCTCACAAACTGCCTAAGAATGCGTGTGTCAAGGTTTCTAAAAACCAGTCACAATAGAGTAATATGTGAAAGCCAGCAATAGCTGAATAATATTTTCTTTGGATCATTGAAGAACACAGTGATTTTAGTCAGAAGAATGCCTAATGAAAAGTTAGAACAAATCCAGAGAAAGAACACATCTATCTCATCTCCATTTTTAAATTGTGACAATGGTCATGAAGAAATATTTTCTCTAAAAAGAAAAATATTAAATTGTGATGGAAAAGTGAGGTGAAGAGGAAAAGTTCCCTCCTTAACCTATTTAAAAATTAAGCTTCTAGGAAGAATCCTTGCTTTAATGCAGGAGTTTCATTTGAGTTTGCAAGATTGGATACGCTTACTGTGCATGTGCACATATACTTAAATAATCATTTATATCAGTACTGCATAAAAAAGAGTGTATTTAATAATGATAGTGATGGTATTTAAGTGCTTACTATGTGCCAGGCACTGTACTAAGCACTGGGGTAGATATAAGCAAATTGGGTTAGACACGGTCCTTTGTCCCATGTGAAGCTCAAATTCTCAATCTCCATTTTACAGATGAGAAAACTGAGGCACAGAGAAGGTTAGTGACTTGCTCAAGGTCACGCAGCATACAAGTGGTGGAGTCGGGATTAGAACCAATTACTTTCTGACTGCCAGGCCCATGTTCTGTCCATTGCACCATGCTACCAAATATCTTCATATTGTAATCTATCTTGTCCACAATATTACTCTGAAGATACTCCAGTTACGGTTTAGACTGATATGGTGATATTCCTTCATCTTGATTGTTAACTGTCAGCAGAAGTTGATGACTGACTCCTAATTTAAGACTCAATCAATGGGGAAAATGTCCCTCATCCTAACTTTGCTTCACTGCTAGGAAACTGACTTGGTTATAGTTTTTCATTCTTTGTGATCCCATTTTATTATCTGATATTGATGAACTAGATCGTAATTGATTGGGATGGAACCGTTCAAGGTGTCCCATGTGGATTTTGAGCGGAATCTAGGTCTCACAGTTGTAGAAGAGGTTGGAAAGCACGATAGCTCCGTAAACCTTTCATTTGGCCTTTGGCCTAATACACAACTGCCCCCACACTCTTGATAGTTTCTGCAAGTATATGCTGGCTCCTTCATTTCATTTTCCACATCTCTGCTTATCATTGTGTCTTTGGTAAGTGGATTCCATCAGTAACATAATTCTGTGGCTTTTTTGTAAGTTTTCTTTGAGCTTATTGCAAGCGGGTATTGTATTATTATTACTAGAAGCGGTTTATCAATCGATTGTAATTTTTGAGTGCTTACAGTGTCAGACCACTGGACAAAGTGCTTGTGAGAGTACAATACGCCCCGATTAGACTATAAACCCGTTAATGGGCAGGGACTGTCTCTATCTGTTGCCGATTTGTCCATCCCAAGCGCTTAGTACAGTGCTCTGCACATAGTAAGCGCTCAATAAATGCGACTGAACGAATGAATGGGGTTGGTAGATAGGATCTCTACCCACAAGAATATAACAGTCTAGAGGAGGACACAGACATTAAGATGATCTCTGAGGCTGAGGCAGGGGTGAATATTCAAGGTTTATAGGTTATAAACCCGACTGCATAGGTAAAAGCAAAAAGGAGACTGAATAGGGGAAATGAGGGTTTAGTGGGTTTGAAGAGAGAGTTAAAAGTCTGAAACAGCTGTCACAGGCAATGAGCATGGAACTCAAGGAAGATGAAGTATTGCGGACAGGAGGAAGAGAGGGCAGAAACGAAGCGGGTAAGGGTGAATTTGAAATGGATGATGTCAGCCTGGTGTCCGGATTTCCTGCTTGAGCCGCGAATAGTACTGTGGAGGTGATCTGTGGCTTCAGGTTGGTGCTATGATGTCAGCAGAGGGTCAGGGGAGGGAGGGAGTTGAGTTTGGTGGAGAAGGCAATATGGAGGGTGGGGATTTGAGCATCAAAAGAAGGTACGTCGGGCATGGAGACCAAATGGTGCATGATGGTTTTAGAAAATTGGAGAGGTTCAAGAGGTCTCTACTGGGAAACAGTATAGAATTTTATGGCATGGAGGGGAGAAGAGAGTTGTGGTCAAGGAGTGGAATTTCAGCGTTGACAAGTTTGGAGGTTGCACAATAACTAGAGGTGAAGAGATTGAGTGTGTGTTCAAGTCGGTTAGCCGGTGAGGCGGGGTAGAGCAGGAGGCTGGTAGAGTTAAGGAGTGAGAGGGAGTGGGCAGTGGAAATACCATCAGGAACATCCGGGTGGATAGTGAAGTCTCCAAGGATCAATGTAGGGATAGAGGGGGGAGAAGGAATGTGACAAAGGGATGGAAATTAATTCGTTCGTATTTAATGAACACTTACTGTTTGCAGAGCACTGTACTAAGCTCTTGGGAGAGTACAATATAACAATTAGCAGACATATATATTCCTTGCCCACAGTGAGCTTATGCTATAGAGGACAAGTTTACCGTCTAAAGGATGAGCTAAAGTGATTCAGAAAGCTGGAGTTGTAGCCTTGGGGTAATAGATGACGGTGACTGCGGATTGTTTCTAACTATTGCCAAATTCTACTTTCCAAGCACTTGGTATAGTGCTCTGCACACAGTAAAAAGCTCAATAAATATGACTGAATGAATCAATAAATGAACTGGAGTGGGTGGTGAAGTTGGACGATATGGGTTTCTAAGGAGGGGAAAGAGAATAAATCACCGGCATTTTATCAAGTGCTTATTTTATGCAGAGCCCTATATTAAGTGCTTGGGAGAGTAAAAATAAATGATGGCATCTGTTCAGCGCTTACTATGTGCAAAGCACTGTTCTAAGCGCTGAGGGGGATACAAGGTGATCAGGTTGTCCCACGTGGGGCTCCCAGTCTTCATCCCCATTTTACAGATGAGGGAACTGAGGCCCAGAGAAGTGAAGTGAGTCGCCCAAGGTCACGCAGCTGACAAGGGACCGAGCCGGGATTAGAACTCATGACCTCTGATTCCGAAGCCCGTGCTCTTTCCATTGAGCCACGCTGCTTCTACAGTACAGTAGAGTGGGTAGACACAATCCCTGCCTACAAGGAGCTTTTAGTCTAGTCTTAAAATCATTTGCCATTTTCATGGGTGTACGTTCTCTAAGGAACAGGCGCCTGCAAACAGCAATTCTTGAATGGATGTCCCTAGGATGAGACTCAAAGTTTGAAAACCTGGATGTTCTCTGTGTGTCGAAGGACATCATCTTCAATAATAGATTACGTATTGAAGGAAAAAAAATAGAAATGTTCTTGCTATCTCTTCAGGATTCACTCTTTGTGATGAACTTGGAGCTTTCTTCCCTCATCAGAGTTACCCTTCGATATATACACAGTCACGTGAGAGGTAGATTCTCAAAAAAGAAAAACAGCACGGCACAGTGGGAAGATTATAGGTTCTAATCCTGGCTCTGCCACTTGGCTGCTATAGGGGTCCTTGAGCAAGTCGCTTACCTTCTGGGTGACTCAGTTTCCTTGTCAGTAAAATGGGGATTAAATCATTTTTTCTCCTCTAGACTATGAGCCCAATGCAGGCCAGAAGCTATATCTGTTATGACTGCACTGTATCTACTGTCCTACTTAGCACATATTTAGAGCTTAACAAATACTACGATGATTCATTGTGGGCAGGCAACATGTCTACCAACTCTCTCATTACTCTCCCAAGCACTTTGTGCAGTTTTCTGCAGGCAGGAAGCACTCACTAAATACCAGTGATCAATCTGAACATTATTAACAACGTCATCATTCAAGGCTAGGAGATTAACCTGAAAAGTCCATTTGTATTTTCAGTATGAGCTCGTTGTGGGCAGGGATTATCCCTCTTTATTGTTGTGTTGTACTTTCCCAAGTGCTTAGTATAGTGTGCTGCACACAGGAGGTGCTCAATTAATACAACTGAGTGAATGAATGGTCTCTTATTTCTTCTGCAAAAAAGGAGCTCTTTGGGCTTTGTGGGGTTTTTTTTCCATTAGGAACACAATCAACATAAAATTGGCGCTGCTAAGGCATCATTGCATCCCCTTCGGTAGTGGAGGGAAAGTCAGGAGGACGGGAGAGTGGAAGGTTTTTAACGTGAACACGGTAATGAAAGATGTCAGCATCTTAAAACTGTGGGATAAATGGCACAGTTCCTAAGTATTCAGCGCATCAGTTGGACAATACAGACACATGCTAATATGGACACGGTCCAAAGATTATTTTTTGTCTGCCTTGAAATTACGGTGGTTGAGACGATCACTGCCGTGTAGTCACTGCCGCTCTTTGTTTCTCTGCATTTTTACGCATGGTCGTGAACTCACAGCGTCACCTGAAAGCATTCTAAATATGTCCTGAAAGCAACCAAAACCCCACAACGGCACCGCTTCTTAGTCTTTCTGTGTTTTCTAATTCCATATTCCATGTGTAATTTTTATCAGGCACACATCTGCCGGGTACGCTTTGCTTTTCTTTTCAATAGGCACAATCCCCTTGGGAATACCCTGAAGGGAAAGCCTATTATTCAAGAGATTTTTCATGGTGCATTAAAAATGAAGCAGGAGGATAAAGGCACTAGCACACTTGAATCTGTTCTCAGGAGAAATAATAGAGGTCAGCAGGGAATAAATCATTTTATGCCTGGAAATGTAGACATAGTTGTAGACAAATTTGCAGGACCTAGAAAGAGTTTTCTGCTAATGCCACTTGGAGAAGTTCATAGCGGTTTACGAAAAAAATGCATGGCTGTGCACTCTTAATCAACACTGAATCTCAATTTCCCCCCTGCACAGTAAATCAGAGAAGGATTGCCTCTGGGTTTACACGGGAAAAGGGAGAGAGATTCAGTCTCTAAGTAACTTCTATGCAGACACAATGATACACATCCCACTCCAACACATTCAGGGCTTAATAGAAAGTGTATTAAATGCACTGGAAGTGATCCTGCCATTAATAAAGCAACTTAGTCCTCACTCACTGTCAGCTCACCAAAAGGCAGAGAGAAGCAAGACACAGAGCCCTGCCACCAGGAAACAGTTTTAGGCTTAAATCCCTTTGATTCTATTTATTGCTATTGTTTCTGTCCGTCCGACTCCCCCGATTAGACTGTAAGCCCGTCAATAGGCAGGGATGGTCTCTATCTGTTGCCCAGTTGTACATTCCAAGCGCTTAGTACAGTGCTCTGCACATACTAGGCGCTCAATAAGTACTACTGAATTAATTGAATGAATGAAAACAGGAAGAAACAACTTGGGCAAGTCTCTTAGCTTCTCTGTGCCTCAGTTTACTCAACTCCAAAATGGGGATTCAATACCTGTTCTCCCTCCTACTTAGAGTAGGAGCCCCATGTGGGACAGCAACTGTAACCGATCTTATTGACTGGTATCTACCGCAGCGCTTAGAACTGTACTTGACATATAGTAAGCTCTTAACAAATACCGTTGTAAAAAAGAAAAGGGAAAGAGAAGAGGCTTCCTTTCCCCTTTTTGACCCTGAAGGGTAGAAAAGTTTGTCCATCCAAATTTTCTACAGAAATGGTCAATTGCAAAATTGTATTTCAGGAAAAAAACAACTGCATCATAAATGCAAGAGAGTTAAACCCCCTAGAGAGAAGCGGAAACAGCAGAATGAACACACCTAAATACCCAATAAATTTTAATCTATATTTCCAGACCTTACCTCTCCTTTATCAACTCTATTGTATCGTTCTCTCCCCAGGCTCTGCATGTAGTAGGCACTTAATAAATATCATTGATTGGTTTTATAATTCTTCCAGTCTCCAAGGCATCTCTAACAGCCATCTCAAGACTTTACATGTTAAACATTAAAATTCTCCTCGCTATGGCAAAAACTCTGAAATTTCCCAGGAGTGTGACCAATCCCATTAAGCAGGGAGGGGAAGGACAGAGAAGAGAACTGCAAGATGACCCTTAAGGCTATCGATCACTCAATCAATCATACTGATTGAACATTGGGAAGCAGCATGGCTCAGTGGAAAGAGCCCGAGCTTGGGAGTCAGAGGTCATGGGTTCGAATCCCAGCTCCACCACTTGTCAGCTGTGTGACTGTGGGCAAGTCACTTCACTTCTCTGGGCCTAAGTTCCCTCATCTGTAAAATGGGGATTAACTGGGAGCCTCACGTGGTACAAGTTGATTACCCTGTATCTACCTCAGCGCTCAGAACAGTGCTCTGCACATAGTAAGCGCTTAACGAATACCAGCATTATTATTTACTGTGTGCAGATCACTGTACTAAGCACTTGGGAGAGCAACAATAATAATAATAATAATGTTAGTGTTTGTTTAGCGCTTACTATGTGCAGAGCAAAGTTCTAAGGGCTGGGGTGGATACAAGGTCATCAGGTTGTCGCACGTGAGGCTCACAGTCTTAATCCCCAGTTTACAGATGAGGTCACTGAGGCCCAGAGAAGTGAAGTGACTGGCCTACAGTCGCCCGGCTGACAAGTGGCAGAGCCGGAATTTGAACCCATGATCTCTGACTCCCAAGCCCGGGCTCTTTCCACTGAGCCACGCTGCTTCTCTCAGAGTCGGTAGACACGTTCCCCGCCCACAGTGAGCTTACAGGCTGGATGGAAAAAAGAGTGTTTCGTCTAAGATGGTTTGACTGAAAAACTGGACGTATGCTTACTGTGTAAAGGCCTCGGGACCTGCTGACGTGTCACTTGTATCACGGACCCTGGTCTCGCCCATTCGGGGTTCTCGTGTTGGAATTTCCTCAAGGATGTGGAAGACTTCCGAAATAATTTTGGCATCAAACTACAAAGATCTCCAGGTCTGAGGCTGGGAGCCCAGGGTCGGGGGAACTCTGATTTTCAGCCCATTCGTCACACGTTCTGTAATATGTCCAGGAAAGGTACAAGCTGATAGAGGACGCCCAGAAACTCAAGGCATTATGTTCCTCAGGCCCGGCCCGCAGGGTAGCTTGATGTCAACTGAAACATTTTGAAGAAGTCCGTTGGATCCTAGAGTATTTCTCGAGGTGGGGCCTTGTTCGCACATTCTTCCTCCACAAGCTTTCTATTGTGGTCTGAGTTCAGGTGCCGCTGCTGAGCATAGGGGTGGGATTCTTAGCAGAGGCAGGCAGGGGGTTGCTTAGAATAATACCAGACATAATTACAATTGTGCTATTTGAAAAGCACTTACTATTAGAGAAGCAGCGTGACTCAGTGGAAAGAGCCCGGGCTTGGGAGTCGGAGGTCATGGATTCGAATCCCAGCTCTGCCTCTTGGCAGCTGTGGGACTGTGGGCAAGTCACTTAACTTCTCTGAGCCTCAGTGACCTCATCTGTAAAATGGGGATTAAGACCGTGAGCCTCACGAAGGACAACCTGATGACCCTGTATCTCCCCCAGCGCTTAGAACAGTGCTCTGCACATAGTAAGCGCTTAACAAATACCAACATTATTATTATTATTATTCAGTACCTTAAAGTGGACGGGAAGGAGTTTCTGTTTGATGAAGAGGGGGATGGACAATCGTTGGAGGTTTTAAGGATAGGAGAGTTGAGGATTCAACTTTTTTTTTAAGCGATCGGGGCAGCAGAGTCAAGTCAGGACTGGAGAGGGAAGAGAAAGGAGGCAGGATCAACATGGTAGAAGTTTGGGAGGAGCAGAAAGGGTAAATTCTAGAGATGAG
Source organism: Ornithorhynchus anatinus (assembly GCF_004115215.2). NCBI lineage: Eukaryota > Metazoa > Chordata > Mammalia > Monotremata > Ornithorhynchidae > Ornithorhynchus > Ornithorhynchus anatinus. The sequence goes on along the minus strand of NC_041733.1, from coordinate 33,518,827 downwards.
AAGCAGCATTGCCTGTTTGAACACGGGCCTGGGAGTCAGAAGGAGGTGGGTTTCAATCCCTGCTAAGCCACTTGACTGCTGTGTGTCCTTGGGCAAGTCACATCACTTCTCTGTGCCTCAGTTCCCTCATCTGTAAAATGGGGATTGAGGCTGTGAGCCTAAACACGGACTGTCCAAAGTGATCACCTTGTGTCTACTCCGGCACTTAGAGCAGCGCATGGCACATGGTAAGCCTTTAACAAATACTATTAAAACAAAAACAAGAAAAAAGATACATTGTGAAGTGTGAACCGGCAGGGTATCTCGACAGACTAAGTGGGCGGGTTGAAAGAGAGAGATAAGCTAGTGAAGCGAGGTTGATAAATTCAGCCGAGAGAGAGCCGATTGCAGCTCATTTACGTATTATCCTAACACTGCCTGGGAGCCTAGGAAATTCTGCTACTATCCCAGATGAAATCAGAGCCCATCAGTGACATTCCAGCCTCTTCTCTCCTCATGTAGAGAGGAAGGACTAGGGTCCCTTAAAGGGGCATTAGTTCTTCCTATAAGCCTTCTGGAAAAGTAGAAGGAGGTAGTGAAAGAAGGTCAGATCCATATACTTGGGACATATGTCAATTCTACCTTAGCTGCTGTTGATTTCATCCCTTCAAAATAAAAATAAAATCCTCCATTTTCCTCCATCCCCTCCGACTAAGTCTGTCACAAGGAGACTGAAAATGAGAATTATTCATAGAAAACATTCCGTTCTCTGTTTAGAAAACTGAAGAAACCACGTTCTGGTTTAGGGAAGAGTTGTCAGAAGTACATTAGCAGATTAAGTTTCAGACAGTTCGCATTATCATCTCAAAGTAATGTTCAGGAAGCATTTTTTTTTTTTACCAGAGCGAGAAGATAAAAATGGGAAAATCGTCCTATGATTAGAGCCTAAGGCAGGAATCCCATTACGATTTGGAACTTACATTCCTGTTGGGACTCTATGATATTCCTGTATCTGTGTCCCGGGTGACATGCCAAAATCCCCCGTCTTGTGTGGGCCTCCCGGGATGTGACTACGTGTTGCAAATCCTCAAGCTAGTTTCTTCACACTGAGTCATCTGCTGCTTTAAAATCTCAAAATATATTCGGATTTCTTGTCTTCTCTTGGTAGACTGCAGCTCCGACAACTTGCTGTCAATCAATTGCAAACAAATACGGCAAGAAAAACCAAATAAAAAGGACGGATGCAGAATAAATATTTTTACTAGCTCTATACATTTAGGTATAAGCAGAGTAGGCGTAGTGGAAAGAGTACGGGCCGCGGTGTCAGAAGACCAGGGTTCTAATCCCAGCTCTGCCACCTGTCTGTTAGGCGATATTGGGCAAGTATTTTAACTTCTCTGTGCCTCAGTTTCCTCAACTGTGAAATGGAGATACAATAACTTTTTTGTTTTTGTCTGTCTCCCCCGATTAGACTGTAAGCCCATCAGTGGGCAGGGACTTTCTCTATCTGTTGCCGATTTGTACATTCCAAGCGCTTAGTACAGTGCTCTGCACAAAGTAAGCGCTCAATAAATACTATTGAATGAATGAATAGACTGTGAGCCCCATGTGGAACAGGGACTGTATTCAGCCTGATTAACTTGTAACTACCCCAGGGCTGAGAACAGTGCTTGACACATAGTAAGCGCTTAATAAATAACATTAAAAAAAATCCAGCAGAAACTCCAAGCCTTTAGCTTTAAAGTGCTCACTCCTCCCCTAGTTTTCCTATCCCTCTTTCACTACACCTCAGCTGCCAAGTTTGTTTATTTACGGTATTTTTTATCTTTTGCACGAAAAAAATCCTCCCTCTACCAAAATATGATTACCAAGTCCCTCTCCAGTTGACATTCCAATTCCTTTATCATTATTATAAATATTGTCAGAATTATTATGGTATTTAAGTGCTTACTAGGTGCCAGACACTCTAATAAACACTGGGGTAGGTTCGGTATATGCTGATCAGATACTGTGCCCCCTGCCACACATGGGGGCCCATAGTCTAAGTAAGAGGGAGAACAGGTCCTAAACCCCACTTTACAGGTGAGGAAACTGAAGCCCAGGGAATTTAAGCAACTTTCCCAAAGCTGCACAGCAGTCAGGTGGCAGAGCTGGGATTAGAACCCAGGTCATCTGACTCCAGGCCCGTGCCCTTTCCACCAGTCCATTCTCCTTTAACCTTCCCTGTATATTTTCCTCCCCTTTAGGATTTTCATCACAATTCTTTGGTTCCTTTCCAACTTCTCTACATGATTCTTAAACTTTGGTGACCAAAACCAAATATAATACATGTAGGATCTGATTGATGTGTGAATTGTTGTTTTCTTAATAATCCATATCAGGGTCAGGATGGCTATTTTATTAAAGGCAATACATTCCTATGCAACTCATATGCAACTTGTGATCATCAACACAGGCAGGGAATGTGTTTACCAACTCTGTTATACCGTTGTATTGTACTATCTCATGAGCTTAATACAGTGTTCTGCACACGGCATTCAGTAAATACGACTGATAGACCGATCATTTATTGAGCGTTCACTATGCTCAGAACATTGTACTAAGTGCTTGGGAGAGGACATCTTCAGATACCCCAGGTCTTTCTCCATTGTTCATCAAGAAGCTGGTACTTGTGCCTGTACTGAAATCTACTGTTTTGCTAAAAACAAAAACCAAACAAAAAACTACACGTTCATCTAATGCAGCAGAGTCACTTTGAATTTTACATCTTCTGTCTGGTTGGGCATAATTTCTATTCCTTTATTCAGGTCAATGATAAGGGCTATGGGATTACTAATAGTAATTAAGAAGGAATGAGACACGATGACTTTAGAGCAATAATGAGAAATTCAGGTCCGACACATTCAACTGAGATGGAATAAAAAGAAGGTATGAAAAAATAGAAATAGGAACCCCATCCTGAGTGGTTTAAGACTTGGATTAAGACACAATGGTTTAAACATACGTTGGGACGAATCGAAAGACAACATTCAGTCATTTAGAAATTAGAAGAAAGGTAAGAAGGAAAAAAGGGGGGTGGGGGGCTAATGGATAGAGCCCGGGCCCGGGAGTCAGAAGCACTATGTACCAGGCACTGTACTAAGGGCTGCGGTAGATACAAGCTAATCAAGTTGGACACAATCCATATCCCATATGGGGCGCACCATCTTAATCCCCATTTTACAGATGAGGTGACTGAGGCACTGAGAAGGGAAGTGATTTGCATAGGGTCACACAGCAGACAAGTGGCAGAGTAGGGTGCCAGATTGGCTCTTCTATCACTTTTCATCCGCTAGCGCCGGGTGCTCCCTCAGGCTCTGGCCTCACCTTCCTACTGTTCCCATTCTACATTCACTCTCGGAGAGCTCATCCATTTACGTAACTTTGAACTGTCACCTCTATGCGGATAATAATAATAATAATAATTATGGTATTTGTTAAGCGCTTACTACGTGCCAGGCACTGTACTAAGAGCAGGGGTGGATACAAGCAAATCGAGTTGGACACAGTCCCTGTCCCACGGTGGGCTCACAGTCTCAATCCCCATTTTACAGATGAGGTAACTGAGGTCCAGATAAGTGAAGTGACTTGCCCGAGATCACACAGCAGATAAATGGCGGATCTGGGATTAGAACCCATCATGACCATCCGACTCCCAGGCCCGTGCCCTGTCCAGTACACCATGTTGCTTCCCAGTGGTGGTTGACCATATATCTATTTCTTCAACCAATCAGTCCATCGTATTTATTGACGGCTCACTGGGTGCAGAGCACTGTAATAATAATAATAATGTTAGTATTTGTTAAGCGCTTACTATGTCCCGAGCACTGTTCTAAGCGCTGTGGTAGATACAGGGTAATCAGGTTGTCCCAAATAAGGCTCACAGTCTTAATCCCCATTTTACAGATGAGGTCACTGAGGCATCGAGAAGTTGAGCGACTTGCCCAAAGTCACACAGCTGTCAGGTGGCGGAGCCGGGATTAGAACCCATGACCCCTGACTCCTAAGCAAGTGCTCTTTCCACTGAGCCACACTGCTTCTCTACTAAGTGGTTGGGAGAATACAATATAACCAAATTGGTAGACGCATAGACATGTTCTCCGTTCACCACGAGCTCCAGCCCCGACCTCTTACTAATTTATAATATCACAACTTTTCCAGCCTCCGGGTAATGAAGTCCCACTGATACCTCACACTCAGTAAATCCCAAACTCAACTTCTCATTTTCCCTTCTAAGCCCACTCCTCCTCCTTCCATTCCCAACTCGGTCAAGAATACCCCTATCCTCCCTGTTCTAAACATTTAAAATCTTGGCATCATTCTCATCTCCTATTTTCACATTTGACACTCAATCATCTACTGAACATTTCCTATGTTTTTTCCCTCAGTATTTCCCAGATCTGTCCCTTCCTCTCAACCAAGACTCCTACTTCCCCCGTCCAAGTTCCGCCTCCACAGTGTTCTCTCTGCCTCCAGAATTCGGTCTATTCTGGATGGATGGATGGATGGATGGATGGATGGATGGAGAGATAGATGAATGGATGTAGTTTCCAATGGGGAATGATGGGTGAGCCCTTGCTCTGAGGAAGTACTGCGAAGCGGTTTGGAAGGAATTGATTACAGTATTAGCAATGTGCACAGCACAGCTTGTACTCTTAGGCCTGCCAGTTGTGATTCCCCTCTTGCCAAATCTAAAGGGCTTTAATAAATCATAATTATCATCAATCTCTTGGCTGCCTTCAACACTGTGGAAACACTAACCCTTTTTTTTTCCTGACACAGTCCGCCCTTACCTCTTTAGCCAATCTAGCTTAGTCTTTTCCGTTGGCTTTCAAATCTTCCTCTTTCTCCCCCTCCCCATGTCTGGGTGTCCTTCAAAGCACTAACGTTTCAATTTTCACTCTTTTGGGGAGCTCATCCACTCCCATGGTTTCAACTACCACTTGGTTGTGGATAACTCCCAAATCTAGCCCTGCCTGCTCTCTTTCTAGGCCATCTCGCATTTCTTCATTTACGAATATATTCCTCAATAGTATCTGTCTTGCCTCCAGAACATCATCACGACCTGGCTACTGCCGGGACAACTCAAGTTCAGTATGTCCCAAACTAAACCGCTTATCTTCCAACTCAAAGCTCCTCCTCCCCCTAATATTTTCCAATTACTTTTTTTGAAAATGGTACTTCTTAAGCGCTTCCTATGTGCCAGTCCCTGTAGTAAGCGCTAGGGTAGATGCGAGCTAATCAGGTTGGACAAAATCCACCTTCTTCACGGGGCTCACAATCTTAAACCCCATCTTACAGATGAGGTAACTGAGGCATAGGGAAGTGTAGTGACTTGCTCAAAGTCACACAGCAGACAAGTGGCAGAGCCGGAATTAGAATCCAGGTCCTTTTGACTCGCAGGCAGGTGCTCCAGGCAAAGCTGCTTTCCAGCATTGATATGAGTATCTTCACTGTCTCGCAAGTCTATTTAATCTTGGCACCATTCTTATGTCTCCTTCTCTTTCATCACCTGTATTTAGTCTGTCATCACCAGAAATCTGCCAGTTCTTTTCCCACTTATTTACCATACCCACCCTTTCTTCTCCTCTCAGTTACCACCCTGATCCAGGTGTTGTCATATCTTGACAACTAATGCATCGACCTCCTAATTTTTCAGTTTGTCAAAAACTGTGTGGTCACATTTTTTCCTTTACAACCCTTTTTCACCCCTTTTTGTCAGAGATATCTGGGCTTGAGAATCTCTCAGTTGTTTTCCAGAATATAGACTGAAGAAGAACCAGAATAGGCCCCATGCATACATCTTCATTGCTATGAAACTATATGATAAAATAATGTGGACTTAAAAAAATATCTTGGACTATTAATTCCATGGCAAATGCAGCCTTATATCAAGTTATTTTACATTTTTTTCTGAAATAGTCTTTTGGAAGAATCTCATGATCTAACTTTGTGGCAAGTTACATCTGCAAGTACAAATGGAAAAGATAATTAATTATTTTCCTCTTTCGCCACAACAAGGATTTTATTTTGGTCTGGAGATATGAAACATGAGGGCAATATTGGATCATCTCCAGATATATTTTGATAAAATTATCTAATTATATTGTAACCCATTTCTGGAGTCACTTTCCAGTTAATTTCAAAATCAGAATTTAAAAAGAGATGTTATGCTCTCGCAAATATATATGGTTTTCTTTGAACATCTAACTGTGGTATAATTAAACCATACCTCACTATTGTAATGAGACTAGATTTACAGTAAATTTTTATTTTTATTTGATATTTACTCTTTACTGACATTTCACTTGATTGCCTTCAAGGCAAAACTCTGATTTAATATGTACAGCTAGGGGGAAGAAAACTATTCATTCTAGGCTTTCTATAACAACATAATTATCGGGACAAGGTAATGGCAGGCATAATGATAAAACTGTTCTAACAATGCTTTAGATCATCATTCATAATTTCATTCCATCAGATTGATACTAAATGATGTAAAAGTCACATCCACTGACAAAAACCTAAAACTTTATGGGATGAAAGTATTCAAAAGTCAGTTCTGACAATGCAGCGCAATTATCTCTCTTGACTTTGCGGGACAAAATGTCAGTAAGTCAATCTACAGAAAAACATATTTTATTCCGCCTCTCACTTTCATTCATAGTTATTGAGCGCTTACTCATCGTCAAGGGACAGAAAATCGACTGAGTTCCCTATAATTGTGGATTATCCTTTGAGAATGTTCTAGCTGCAAGCATTTCAACACAGATTATTGTGAAGTCACTCTTTCCCCTTTGAAATCGGGACTACAACAAACTGAACTTTTATAAATTCTGGTAGGGATGTTTTCCTTCTATTTTGGTCACCGAGTAGATTCCAAGATGGAAAAAATGGTGTAATTGATAGGTCTTTGAAATAAAAATAGCAACCAAACTCTGTGCTGATGCAAATAAGCCCACTGTTTACCTTAATGGCCAACTTGCCCATCTGATTCTCTATATGCAAGTAAAGTCAGCAGTTACAAATTACACCTATAACCATCTTCTTACATCTGCAACTCTCAACTTGAAATCACAAACTCAGTCAGTAGGCCTGTAATCGTGAAGCAGTCCTTCAACCAAAGCAGACTGAAATTGTCAGATAATCTCTGCCAAAACAAAGTGACGATAGAGGTTGATTACTGGATTCCAAATGGAGGTTTCAATTCCCTCGCAAAACAGCATTAAATACCATCAAATATTACTCAAAACAAAGGAAGGTCTTCAAGAAAATGGGAACAGGTGATCCAGAAACGTTAGTGCTAATCACTGTCAGTTTTGTCTGTTTTTATGGCATTTGTAAAGTGCTTACTATGTGCCAGACACTATGCTAAACAATGGAGTAGATATGAGATGAACAGGTTGGACACAGTCCCTGTCCCATATAGGGCTCACAGTCTTAATCCACATTTTACATATGAAGTAACTGAGATACACAGAAGTTAAGTGACTTGCCCAAGGTCACAGAGCAGACAAATGGCAGATCTGGGATTAGAACCCAGGTCCCCTGACCCCCAGGCCCGTGCTCTTTCCCCTAGGCCATGCTGCTCCTCAGTTAAGTCGAGGTGATAGACGGTCAAAATATGCTCAATTATTATAATAAATACAGGCTTGTAGGTATTGTAAATGGGAGTGAATTGGTCAATTAATTTAAATTAAATGATTAAACTTACATCTATTCTACATACGATTGGAGACTACCAATACGTATAATTCAGACCAACCTCCCTTTTTCTTAATTAGCAGCTTCTCTGTCCTGCGTTACCCGATGTAGATTCAGCTTAAGGGCAATGCAGCCATTATAATTCAGAAGTTGTAAATGAATTATTTTAATGATTTGCCAGCACTACTAATCTTAGGGTTCCCTGAACCTCAGAGGACTTTGATTTTTCTACAAAACTATTCAGTTCCTGTTTCCCCCCTCCCCAAGAACCTCCAGTGGTTGCCCATCTACTGAAAGGGAACCCCCTTACCATTGGCTCTAAAGCACTCAGTCAACCTGGCCCCTACCTTTCTTTACTGATTTCCTACTACAGGAAAATGACCACACACTCCTCAAATGACAACCAACTCACTGTCCCTCGATCTCACCTTTCTCACCACTGATCTGTTTACCACGTCCTGGCGCCGGCCTGGACATCCCTCCCTCTCCTTATCCGACAGACGTTCACTCTCCCCACCTTCAAAGTCTTATTAAAAACACATCTCTTCCAGGAGACCTTTCCCAACTAAGTCTTCCTTTTCCTCTTCCCTCATTCTCTGGTGCATCACCCTTGAACAAGGATTTGCCCCTTTAATCACCCCTCCTTCAGTCCCACAGCACTTATGTCTCTATTTATAATTTAATTTATTTATTTAAGTTGATATCTCTCTCCCCCTCTAGGCTGTAAGCTCACTGTGGGCAGGAAACTCTCTACCATCTCTGTTATATTGTACTCTCCCAAGCACTAGTACAGTGCTCTGGTACACTATAAGCGGTCAATAAATACGATTCACTGATTGATTGATTTAGAGCCTTCTGGGGATGTTAATGGGTTTAAATTAGAGGTGATGCAATCAGCTAGGGTAATCTCCTTTGGGCCATTCCTGATTTGAGGAATTCTTAGAGGGATGGGAGAGTTTGATTCTCTGTCATTCATTCATTCAATCATCTTTATTGAGCATTTATTGTGTGCAGAGCACTGTACTAAGCGCTTGGAAAGTACAATTCAACAAAAAACAGAGACAATCCCTACCCAACAACAGTCTAGAAAGGGAGAGACAGACAACAAAAAAACCCAAAACAAGTAGATGGGCATCAATAGCATCAATATAAATAAATTCCTTATTCATTCATTCTCAGTTATAAGGCCTTGAAGGCTGCGGGTGCAGTTCTTTTCAGAAGACATTTCTGTATGAAGAAAATTTATCTTTTCCAGTTCATATATTTTCTCATCAGGTCTTGAAGATGTTAGGTGGACACAATGACGGGGGAGATTTTGCAAAACGCAAATTTCTCTTTTTCCACCTCAAATATTTTCTTTTCAGGCCTTGAAGACCTGAGGTAGAAGAATAAAAGCAGAAGTTTTTTTGCATGAAGCAAACTGCTCCTTTTACACCTTGGATAATATCGAATCACTTTCATTATAAGGCCTTGAAGGCTTGAAGTGGACTAATGCACAGATGTGTGTGCATGAACCAAATTTTTCCTTTCCCGGCTTCATATATTTCTCTTCAGACCTTGAAGACCTTGGACAGTACATTAGAAGAGTGTTTACATGAAGCCAATATCTCCTTTTATAACCTCTTCTATGCTCTTTTCAGGCCTTAAAGAGCTTAGGCGGGAAAATGATCAAGCCAGTTTTTGAATGAAGCAGATTTCTCCTTTTTCAATCTCATATGTTGTCTTTTCATGCCTTGAAGACCTTAGGTAGACAAATCCAAGCAGGAGATTGTTCACATGAAATAAATTTCACCTATTCCACCTCATATATGTTCTCTAAATTCTCTATAAAAGACTTTGAAGGCCTAAGATGGAGTAACAGTCACATTTTCTGCATGAAGCAAAACTTCTCCTTTTCCAGCTCATAAGTATTGTTTTTCCATACCTCGAACACCATAGGTGAAAAAATAGCTAGGATATATTTTATTTTCATGAAGCAGATTATTACTCTTGCATAACAAATATTCTCTATTCATTTTCAATTAAAAGGCCTTAAAATCGAGAGGCGACATAACAAGAAAATTTATCTTTTTCAACCCAAATAGTCTCTCTTCTGGCCTTGAATACCTTAGGGTAATGAAATAATGGCAGGAGATAGTTTACCTGAAGCAAATTTTCCTTTTTCAAATCAAATATTTTCTATGTATTCTCTACTAAAAGGCCTTGAAGACCTAAAAAGGACTAACACACAGAAAATGCTTCCACATGAAGCAAATGTCTCCTTTTCCAGGTCACAAATTTTCTCTTCAGTCCTTGAACATCTGAGCCCGAACATTAGGAGAGTGTTTGTATGAAGTCATTTTCTCCTTTTTTCACCTGAAATATTCTCTATTAAAAGGCCTTGAAGACCTCAAGTGGACTAATGCACAGGAGATGTTTCTGCATCTCCTTCCTTTTCTTCTCCTTTCTCAACTCAAATATTCGTTCAGGCCTTGAAGATCTGAGGTAGAGAAATTAAAGCAGATGTTTTTGCAAGAAGCAAATTTCTCCTTTTCACCACCCAAATTCTGTATTCATTGTCTTTCATGAGGCCTTGAAGGCCTGGAGTGAACTAATGCACAGGAGATGTTTCTTCATGTACCAAATTTTTCCTTTTCCAGCTCATACATTTTCTCCTCAGGTCTTGAAGACCTTAGGTAGGAAAATAATGAGGTGAGGTTGTGTATGAATCAAATACCTCCTTTTTTAACCCCATATATTTCCGTACCCGGCCCTTAGGTAGAAATACAAAAGCATGAGATTGTTTGCATGAAGAAAACTTATGCTTTTTTTGAAACAAATATTCTCTTTTTAGGTCTTGAAGACCTTAGGTAGAGAAATGAAAGTAGGAGATTACTTGCATGAAGCAAATTTCTCCTTTTAAACCTCAAATGTTCTCTCTTCAGTACTTGAAGACATTAGGTAGAGAAATAAAAGTAGGAGATGATTTTGCATGAAGCAAATTTCTCTATTTTCTCCACAAATATTCTGTTTTGAGGTCTTGAAGACCTTAAGTAGTAGAGAAATAAAAGTAGGAGATTGTTTGTGTGAAGCAAATTTCTCCTTCTTTAACCCCAAATATTCTCTTTCCAGGTCTTGACAACTTTAAGTGGACAAATGCCAGAAAGGAGATGGCTTTCAAGAACTTATTCCTTCTTTTAAGCCTTAAATGTTCTATTTTGAGGCCCTGAAGGCCTCTGGTAGAGAAATAAAAGCTGGAGATGGTTTGCATGAAGCAATTTTCTCCTTTTGCACCTCAAAAATTCTCTATTCATTCTCAATTAAAAGGCCTAACTGCCTGATGTGGAGTAATGCATGGGATGTTTAACTGCATGAAGCATTTTTTTATACCTAAAATAGTCTCTTTTAAGGCCCTGAAGATCTTTTATAGAGAAATAAAAGCTGGAGATTGTTCGCATGAAGCAAAGTTATCCTTTTTCACCTCATACATTTCCTTTTAAGGCCTTCAAGACCTTAGACAGAAAAATAAAAGTGGAGATGGTTTGCATGAAGCAACTTTCTCCTTTTGCACCTCAAATGTTCTCTATTCATTTTCAGTTAAAAAGCCTAAAGTGGAGTAAGGAACAGGAGATATTTCTACCACGTGAGGCGAATCTCTCCCTTTTGGCTTAAACCATTCTCTTGAAAGACACTGATGATCTTACAAAAATAAGAGTTGGAGACTGTTTGCATGAAGTAAATTGATCATTTTTCACTTCATATATTCTCTCTGAAGGCCTACGGTGGACAAATGAGCAGGCCAGTTTATTCATTTAGCAAAATTCTCCTTATCAGCTTTATATTATTTTTTCATGCCTTGAAGATCTTATGTAGAAAAATGAATGCAGGGAATTGTTTGTATAAAACACATTTCTCCCTTTTCCACTTGACATATCCTCTTTTGAGGCCTCGAAGACCTTAGAGAAATACTTGTTTTGCCTGCAGCTCACAGAGAACATAATCTGCTTACCGCAGTTCTCCGCTTGGGACAGTTTCTTGGAATAGTCACATCTTTCCACCTCCCTCGTCCCACTCCTAACACTGCTTGCTTGAAGACATCCTTCCCAAGAGAAAGGAGGAGGTGGAGAAGGACAGTAAGAAAAATAAGTAGAGCGAAACCTTTAAGACACACATATAATGATTAAGTTTAAAAATTGCCATTCTGATAACTTAAAATATTGTTTACACGATTCCTTTAAATATTGCTAAAATACGATTACTTAAAATATTGATAAACAGCGTGGCCTTGTGAAAAGAGCAAGGGCCTATGAGTCAGAAGTCCTGAGTCTTAATCTCAGATTCACCACTTGCCTGCTGTATGACCTTGGGCAAGCCACTTAACTTATCTGTGCCTCAGTTCCCTCACCTGCAAAATGGGGATTCAGGGACTATACGATATAATAGAATGGGTAGACACATTCTCTGCCACTATGAGCTTACACTCTAGAGGGTGAGCTATTATTACTGTTATTGTTATTATTATTATCCTTGATAATAGTAATAACTATACATTTAATTGCTACCATTTATCACTGAAGAACTTATCTCAACACATTATAGCATTTAATGGCCCTGGAAAGAAAAATAAAGCTCCTGTAAATAGATGTTATTATAGCATCACATTATCGTTCTTTTTATTATTAATAACAGAAAGCATATTAGAAAAACTATGACTATTTGATACGTTTTCAAATATATGCAAATCACTGCAAAAGATTTCATTCTTATTATTTCTAATGTATAAGGGCTTAGAACAGTGCCCAGGGCTTAGAACAGTACCCAGGGCTTAGAACAGCGCTTGGCACATAGTAAGTCTTTAACAAATACCATCATCATTTTTCTTTTGCTTTTTGGTATTAGCTAAGTGCTTACTATGTGCCAGTACTGTATTAAACCCTGGGATAGACACAGGCTAATTAAACTGTGTGCCATCCATGCACATTCCACATGGGGCTCACAGTCTTAATTCCCATTTTACGGAAGAGGGAACTGAGGCAAGGAGAAGTGAAATGACTTGTCCCAGGTCACACAGCAGAGTGGTGGTGGAACTGGGATTAGAACCCAGGTCCTTCCGATTCCCAGACGCATGCTCTATCCCCTAGGGCACACTGCTTCCAATGTTTGGTTTTCCTCATGAGCCTGAAAGACATAATATACCTCTTGAGGCATTCAATTGGAAAGTATGTCAAAAAGGAAGGGGATTTGTAATTTTGGAATATGTGGGAATTAAGTCAAGTATTTCTTTGTAATGTGCCTTACCATTTCTCCAGAATTCATTTAGGCAGCATTGCATCTTGAAACTAATGACTTTTTACCATAATTTGCTAAGATAATTTGAAGAGGCATTGTTCTTCAGTTTCCTTAAATTTTCAAAACAATATTCTCTTTGTAATGACTATTTCAATTGAAACGTTTAAATCAGACTTTGTAGTGATTTACTCAAAGTTGTGTGCTCAGAATTATTCTACTTTTTTAATTAAAACTGCAACCAGTCCCTTCAACAAAATTAAACCTCGGTAAAGAAGCCTGTCCAATTACATTTAAAAATGTGAATTCCTTGTATTTTGTGGCAGCAATAATTCCACAGCTGAAACTAAGAACTCCTTCTAACAGTGATTTACAATTTTTTTTCAGTGTACCAATGCACTGAATGATTTTCACTTTCCATAATATTATTGGCTTTACAACAAAAGATGTAATAGCCTGATTAAAACATTTTCTTAATGGACTTAGTATGCATAGTTTATATGACCACAGAACTGGAAAACTACTAGGTTAAGGCGAAAACTCAGAGTAGTGTTTAAGCAAATAATACCAATTTTGGATAGATTTTCCTTCCATGTATGTATTCTCTCCTAATTCTTCCTTCCCTTTTTCTTGTTTGAAAACTGTTCTTTCCTTACCTACTCTCTCTTTCTTTTATAATTCACGCTCTATCATCCTTCCAGTTTACCTGTACAGTTCCTGAACAGTTCTTAATATCAAAATGATTTTTCGTGTCAGTCGTCCTTTATCCTCTCTCAAATTCTCCCCTTTCCCCCTCTTATTTACTTTCCCATATTTTTGCCTTATCATTCATTCAATAGTATTTATTGAGCACTTACTATGTGCAGAGCACTGTACTAAGCACTTGGAATGTACAATTTGGCAACAGATTGAGATAATCCCTATCTACTGACGGGTTTACAGTCTAATCGGGGGAGACTATCCTTTTCCCTCTTCCTTCTATTGCCTGTCCTATCTTTCCTGCTTCGTTGTTCCCATTTTTTCTTTTACTTTGTTCCATGATCTTCTGGATCATGCCCAGTTCCATCTGCAGGATGGCCAGAAGTAGGCCTCAGGCAAGACACCCTTCCCTCTAAGCTCTTGTGCCCAGACCAGAGGGATTCACAGGGTGCCTAAGTCATACCAGCCCAAAGGTCAACTTGAATATTTACAACACAGAGAAGCGGCATTGCCTAGTGGAGTCAGAAGGACCTGGGTTCTAATCCCAACTCCACCATTTGTCTGATGGGTGACCTGGGACAAGTCACTTCCCGTGGCCTAATGTCAAGAACATGGGGTTGGGAGTTAGACGATGAGGTTTCTAATCGTGGCAACGCCACTTGTCTGCTGTGTGACCTTAGGCAAATCACTTAACTGTTCTGTGCCTCCGTTACCTCATCTGTAAAATGGGGATGAAGACTGAGAACCCCACGTGGGAAAACCTGTTGACCTTATATCTACCCCAGTGCTTAGAACAGTGTTTGGCACAGATTTAAGCGCTTAGCAAATACCATCGATAGTATTATTATTATTATTTCTCTGGGCCTCAATTACCTCACCTGTAAAATGGGGATTAATCCATCGATAATATTTATTGAGCACTGACTACGTGCAGAGCACTGTACTAGGCACTTGGGAGAGTACAATATAACAGAATTAGCAGACACTTTCCCTGCCTGGGAGCCCCATGTGGGACAAGGACCGCGTCCAACCTGATTAGCTCGTATCTATCCCAGAGCTTAGTACAGTGCCTGGCACCTAGAAAGCTCTTAATGAACATTATTAAAAAAGAAAAAAAACCCAAAATACCTGTTCTCCCTCCTCAGCTTGTGAGCCCCATGTAGCATAGGAACTATGTCCCATCTGACTAGCTTGTATCTACCCCAGGACTTAGTACAGTTCCTGGCACATGGTAAGTGCTTAACAAATACCATTAAAAAATACCAAAACCAGTATAACCAATGCCACAGTGGGGAGAAGAATGCCCATAAACATCTTTTTCACCAATCCTATGCGTTTCCTAGGAAGTATAGGAGAGTTCCTCATACTCTACCAGTCATGACTATGAGAAGGAGAGTCAAGCAGAGGCATAGCCATTTCTAGCTTGGGGAGTGACTAGCGAGTGGAAGGCAATCGGCCGTAAACTCTCCCGTGCTGGGCGGCAGCGGCATGGGAGGGAGTTGAGGGCGGAGACTCAAGTTTACTGCACGGAAGGAGCAGTGGTAAACCGCTTCCATATTTTTACCAAGAAAACTCTACGGATCTACTACCGGAAAGACTGCAGATGGAGGAGGGGCATCCTGGGATGTGTCCACGGCGTCGCTATGGCTTGGAGACGACTCGAGGGCATAAGACAAGACGAGATAGGACCCGCTTCTTCCGGATCTCGTCCAGTTTTTCCTCACTGGATTGAAAAACTCCAGACTCTTTAGCTCAGGAGACACAGTGGAACCCAAATATTGTCACTAAGTCATGGCTTTCCAGATGCCTCCTATTCCCGAAGGCGGCTGTAAGAAGCTAAGGTTTTCATTATTCAACACCACCGAAAATGATTACCTGTGATAGCACTGTCGTGAATGTCTGATCATTAGTGCTCAGGGAATGTGTATATACTTTCCGTATAAAGTTTCACATGATGAAAGAGGCAATTACTCTCTAACTTAGCATTTTTAATACAGTTCCTGGATTTCTTTTTGCCTTGAATTGGAGAAATATCAAAGAGTCTATTTTAGCTTCTGAATATTCTTGTTTCGGGAAAATAAAATGGAGTTTACCAAATCACCTTACTCCATACCTCCTTAGAAAATAGTATGATTGGAAAGAATTTTCCAGCAGTAATTACTGAAGCCTACATATTGATTTGCACAATTATGCATCCACCACCGTTAAAATGAGTTTCTAAATAGTCTATCTGAGTTTATGGACTGTTCTGGAAAAATACATTTATGGTAGTTAGCAAAAATGAAATAGTTTAATTGGGTATTAGGTGGTGTTTTTTTAGTATTTACTAAAACATAGTTCCACTTTCCATATAAAAAAGTTACCGAAATAAATTTTTAAACTCAATTTTCATGGACTGGAAAAACCAATTTGACTTTAAATTGCAAAAATACTGTGTCTACGGGGGCAGGTTAAGGGGAGGGGAAATTGTTTATGGAACTATCCTCACTTTCTTTTGCATGACAAACTCAAATAGGAGAAGCAGCATGGTTTAGTGGAAAGAGTGTCGACTTGGGAATCAGAGGTCATGGGTTCTAATCCCACCCAAGCCACATCTTCTGTGTGACTTTGGGCAAGCCATTTAATTTCTCTATGCCTCAGTTACCTCATTTGTAAAAATGGGAATTAAGACTGTTAGCTCACGTGGGACAACCTGATTACTTTATATCTACCCTAGTGCTTAGAATACTAAGCGCTTAAATACTATCATCATTATTCTTCTTCTAGAAGATACAACTCCATTTCAAAGCAACTCCAGCTTAAAAAGTCTGTGCCACTGGAGAGAACTCTATTTACCCTCTAAAACAAAATGAGACCAAAAAAAAAAAGCTGCCTAACCTCATTATCTCAAGTTCTTTGTTGTTATTCTTGAAGGATAGATCAAACTTTCCAAATAATCCAGAGATGTCAATAATTAGCGGATGCCTCTATTCTTTCCCTTTGTTTGTTTTGGGGATTTTTTTAATGGTATTTTTTAAAGTGTTTACTCTGTGCCAGACACTGGGGTAGGTAAAAGGTAATCAGACTGGAAACAGTTCATGTTCCATACTTGACTCACAGCCTTAATCCCCAGTTTACAGATGAGGTACCTGAGGCACAAAGAAGTTAAATGACTTGCCAAAGGTCACCCAGGAGCCAAATGGTGGAGAAGGGATTAGAACCCAGGTCATTCTATGGAATAATTACCAGAATAAAAACTCCCCTTATGGCTGATACCCAGTGAGGAGAAAGAAAGATCCTATAAGTAGATAGAGAAGACACATTACCCAAATGCCAGTGTCTGGCAAGCTGATTGCTATGGGACATGTCAATGCATATGTAAGCAATGCATGTGAAAATGGAGAAAAAAAATGACTAGATCTTTTGGGACTGGAAATTAAATAGAAACCACTTCCTTGTTCCTGACTGCACCCAAGATCTAACCATAGTGACTGGGTGATTGACATCACCATCTGGAGTCTGTTCATATTAATAATAATTATGGTATTTCTTTAGTGCCTACTATTTGCCAAGCACTGTTCTCTGGAACTGCTGCTTCCTGTGGCACCAAGAGCTTGGCTGACTCTGGTCTGATATAGTCCCGATTTTCACGTGATAGGATCAGTGTATCACAAAGGGTCACCCAAATTGCTGAATGGGAATCAAGCACATGCAATATACATAATAATGTTGGTATTTGTTAAGTGCTTACTATGTGCAGACCACTGTTCTAAGTGCTGGGGTAGATACAAGGCGTTCAGGTTGTCCCACGTGAGGCTCACAGTCTTCACCCCCATTTTGCAGATGAGGTCACTGAGGCACAGGGAAGTGAAGCGACTTGCCCACAGTCACCCAGCTGAGAAGCGGCAGAGTCAGGATTCGAACCCATGACCTCTGACCCCCAAACCCGGGCTCTTTCCACTGAGCCACGCTGCTTCTCTCAGTTATAACCCAGCAGATAATCTGTTTCTGTCAACATGACCAAACATCCAACATACCATCACACGAGCGATCTACAAGATGGTGGGGGTCCCACCAGCATACATTGCCAGGATTGGTTTGAACCAAACGATCTCAAGATCAAATAGCTACGGAAAACGCAGCTGAGGAAAACCCTAGGTATATCTAGTCACTCTCAGCCTTCTGATTTGGGTAAAAACTGTGGATTTCTTCAAGAAGAAAGAAATTCACTTTTCACCTCCTGCCCTGAGTCAGAGGATGTGTATGGACTCAGCCTAAATAAACAGAGGTTACCCTGTGTGATTTATACAGAGGTGATATTATTCCTCTCTCACACTCCAGACAAGAATGCTTGAGAGTATCTGTGAACAGACTCTACCCGTGAAGCCAAAACACGTGAGGGTTTGAGTCAGGGCCGCTACTACGGCCTAGGGATATCTGGATGTCGGTGGTCGCCCCATTGCCAGAATAGCACGTTTTCCGCCCACTCCCTGTGCCCTGACACCCTAATAACACGGCCTCCAGGATTCTAGCCAACTGCGACAGTCTGCTGCTTCCTTTTAGAGAAATATCACTTAAAATCAATCTCCTGTATTAACCCAGAAAATTTGGCTGGTTATCAAGTGTTCTTCTGCTCATGAGTAAGGAGCTCTTGACCTATCGGGATCCGTCCTGTCATGTTCCTATCTGTAAATTAATTCATTCTCTCTCTCTTTCTCTCTCCTTATATGTATGTAAATGTCTGTCTCCCCCTGTAGATGTCAACCAACTCTATCGTATCATATTCTCCCAAGCACTAAGTACAATGCTCTGCACACAGTAAGTACTCAATAAATACCGCCGATTGATTGATTCCTAGAGGAGGACCAGCAGAGGCGATGCAGGGGACAATCAAGAAATACGAAATTCCGGAGGGAAGATGCACTCACCCAAGTAGCGTGGCCTAGTGAACAGAGCTTGGGCCTAGAGACTCTAGACTGTAAGCTCACTAAGGGCAGGGAACGTCCCTTCTAATTCTGTTGTATTGTACTCTCCCAAGCGCGTAGTACAGAGCTATGCACATAGTAAGTGCTCAATAAATACCACTGATTGATTGAGTCAGAAGGATCTGGGTTCTAATTTGACTCCACCATTTTCTGTTGTGTGACTTGGACAAGTCACTTCTCTGTGCCTCAGTTACCTCATCTGTAAAATGGGGATAAAAACTGGGAGCCCCATGTGGGGCATGGACTCTGTCCAACCTGATTAGCTTGTATCTGCCCCGTCACTTAGAACAGCGCCTAGCACACAATAAACAACAAATACTATTAAAAAAAAAACAGCAAAAAGACAAACACACAAAGCAAAAAACTTGAGTGAAGGAAGGATGAAAGAGAATATCACCGGCCAGGCTGATGTCTCCATAGCAGTGTCTTCCACCAGCCTTTTTATCCTTCCTTCCTAAACCTGGCCCGGCCTGCTTTGTCATCCTATTAATTCGAAGCTTCCACATAAGACACTAAGAAGTTATTTAAAAATAGAAATTTCACTCTAAACCATCCATAAACATATCATCCTAACAAGCAAAATGATTTGCCTTTTCTAGTGAGACTGGCTAATGCTTTCTCTGGAACTATGGCTTTTTCCAGATAGACGTAGAGTATTATTACTTACCTATAAGTGATGGTAGGATATTAATGTGATGAATAGCTTTAATTTCAATAAGTGTATTCAAACCTGAAGTGAGCCAGAACTGAAATATGCAATACTTTCCTAAAATATATATATGCACATATATATTCATATATACACATTGCCACTCCAACACCCTACATTCTAAAATTTATGCTCAGAACCTAATTCATTTTTAACAAAAAATCCAACTCAAAGAGCTTCCTCTTTTCTCTCTCTCTCTCACATACACACACACGCTGAGGAAGAATTACATTTTTATATCTTGGGAGTTAAAGGAATCGTCTTAACCTTTAAAAAAGCTTCCATATTCATAACCAAAGTGTTATGCTGCAACAGCTCTTGCCAATTTTACTGCCATCGAATGAGAGCAAAATGCAAATATCTTGGAGAAGAATTTAACGGAATCCCAGGGCTTTAAGACCATTCTAAAGATATGATGGAAACCCATTAAAAAAATTCCTTGGTACACTGCTGAATTTCAACAACATTAGACGCGATGAGAGCCCAGGATGCAGAACAGAAGAATCGATGTTCACTGTTAACCCCGGCTCCACTCTGAACCCGGTTCTTCTAGTGAATGGAGTCCCCTATTAAACCACTGCAACAAATTAGCTAACGATAATTATTACTCTAATCCATCCTAGTCCTCCTCAACTTAATGATAATAATAATGTTGGTATTTGTTAAGCACTTACTATGTGCAGAGCACTAGGGTAGATTTTCAGGGTAATCAGGTTGTCCCACGTGAGGCTCACAGTCTTCGTCTCCATTTTACAAATGAGGGAACTGAGGCACAGAGAAGTTGTGACTTGCCCACAGTCACACAGCTGACAAGTGGCAGATCCAGGATTTGAACCCATGACCTCTGCCTCCCTCTTTCCACTGAGCCGTGCTGACTTCTCAGCTGCCTTCGATCTGTCGATCGCCCCCTACTCGTGGAAACGTTATCCAACCTCGGCTTCACTGCCAATGTCCTCCCCTGGTTCTCCTCCTTTCTCTTTGGACACTCATTTTCCGGCTCCACCTCTTCCATCCACCTGCTAACCGTGGGAGGCCCTCAAGGCTCAATTCTGGGTCCCCTTCTGTTCTCCATCTACACCTGCTTCCTTGGAGAACTCATTCTCTCCCGTAGCTTCAACTACCATCGCTATGTAGTTGATTCACAAATCTACATCTCCAGCCCTGATCTCTCCCCCTCTCTGCAGGCTCGCATTTCCTCCTGCCTTCAAGCCATCTTTATGCCGACACTTCAAACTCATCGAGGCCGAAACAGAACTTTTCTTCCCAATCAAACCCTGTCCTCCCCAACTCTCCCCTCACTGTAGACAGCACCACCATCCTTCCTGTCTCATAAGCCCATAACTTTGGCATAATTCTTGATTCGTCTCTCTCGTTCAACCCGTATATTCAATCTATCACTAAATCTTGTTGGCTCAAGCTTCCCATCACTAAAATCCTCCCTATCCTCTCCATCCAAGCGGCAGTCACCTTAATCCAAGTACTTATCCTATTCCGCCTTGATTACCGTACCAGTCTCTTCGCTGACCGCCCCCGCTTTCTGTCTCTCCCCACTCCAGTCCCTACTTTGCTCTACTTCCCGGATCATTTTTCTATAAAAGTTTGTATGGTTTTAATGAGATGTTCATCCCCTTGATTCTATTTTTTGCTAGTGTTCTTGTCTGTCCGTCTCCCCTGATTAGACTGTGAGCCCGTCAAAGGGCAGGGACTGTCTCTATCTGTTACCTATTTGTACATTCCAAGCGCTTAGTACAGTGCTCTGCACATAGTAAGCTCTCAATAAATACTACTGAATGAATGAATGAAAAGTGCTCAGTCTGTGATTCCCCACTCCTCAAGAACCTCCACTGGTTGCCCATCTACTTTTGTATCAAACAGAAACTCCTTACCGTCGCCTTTAAAGCACGGACCACCTTGTCCCCTCCGACCTCACCTTGCTGCTCTCTTATTACACACCAGCCCACACACGTTGCTCCCTTAAAGCCAACCAACTCACTGTACCTGGATCTTGTCTATTTAGCGGCCGACCCCTCGCCCACGTCCTGCCTCTGGCCTGAAAGGCCCTCCCACTTCATATCCAACAGACAATTTCTCTGACTGCCTTCAAAGCCTTACTGAAGGCACAAATTCTCCAAGAGGCCTTTCCTCACTAAACCCTCATTTCCTCTTCTCCCACTTCCTTCTGCATCACCCTGGCTTGCTCCCTTTATTCATTCCCCCTCCTAGCCCCACAGCACTTACGTACATAGCCGTAATTTTATTTATTTATATTAAGGTCTGTCAGAAAAGTCAAGTGACTTGCACAAGGTCACAAGTGGCAGAGCCAAGATTAGAACCCAGGTCCTTCCGACTCCGGGACCTGTGCGATATCCACTAGGCCATGCTCCTTGAGACCTGTCCTTCCCATTCCAAGATAATGCTATTAATATGCGATTCTATTTGTGCTTGGATGAAACTACCGATGCAGTCCGCATTGTCAGTTTTTCTGTGACCTTCTTATGTTATGTTCTTATCACTCATACTCCACCTGCTTTCCCTTTTTACCTCTATCCTTCCAAAGGAAATCTTTTAAGAAGAGCGAAACCAAAAGGCAAGAATCAGAAAGGGTACAGAGAATTCAGGGATCTAGACGATTTACACACTGTATTATCAATCTCTGAATAACTGGAGATTGGTGCTATAAAAATAAACCCTTGATACTTCCAAAATACATCTCTCTGAATTCTGATTGACAATATTCAAGCATATTTTTTAGGTCAGGTTTTCTTTTGTAAATTTCCTTTCATGGGTGTTTCAAAGTTGGATTAAATGCTATTTTCATTTTCATAAGTTCCATTTTATATTATTTCCATTTGAATAGTCTGCAGTGATGAAAGTTTACTATAAATGAATCCACAGTTACAGGTCAGCTTTTCATGAATAATTCAAAGAGTATGCAAATAGATTACACATTTATATGTCCACTAATCTCATTTTCATATTTATATATCATTCCAAAGCTCAAATGGATTCAGCTGGGAAACAAATCTTCCCTCAACTAGGTTCACGTTGCTTAAATTCTTCAACTCTATCTTACCCAGCAGTGTCTCAAAAGGGGATCTCCTGCCTTCTCCAAAAATCCATCCCCTCCGTCCGACCCCACCCCTTTGCACTTTATCGAAGCACTTGCTTCCTCCCTTCTTCCCTCCCTAACCAACATCTCCAAATGTTTGCTTCCCAGTGGTTTTCTCCCCACTGTTTCATACGTTTCTATCCAAAAATAAACTCTTCCTTACCCCCAAGGTTCCCTCCAGGTATCGCCCCAATTCCCTCCTCCTATTCCTCTCCAAACTCCTTGAGTGGGTTGTCTACACTTGCTGCCTCCAATTCCTCTCCTCCAATCCTCTCCTTGACTCTCTCCCATCTGGCTTCCTTCCTATCTCACAAGCTCATAAACTTGGATTTATCCTCAAGTCATGTCTCTCACTTATCACACTTATTCGATCTGTCTCTAAATCCCGCTGGTTCGACCTTCACAACATCACTAAAATCTGCCCTTCCCACTCCACTCAAGCCACTACCATGTTCATCCAAGCACTCATCTCATCGTGCCTTGATGACTGTACCACTCTTCTAATTGAGCTCCCTGCCTCCTGCCTCTCCCCACTCCAGTCCATACTTCATCTTGCTACCCGGTTCATTTTTCTACAAAACCATTCAGGCCATGTTTCCCCACTCCTCAAGAACCTCCAGCAGTTGTCTAGACATCTCCACATCAAACAAAAACTTCTTACCATCAGCTTTAAAGTATTCACCACCTAGCGCCCTCCCACCTCACTTGGCTGCTCTATTACAATCAAACCTGGCCGCTTCGCTCCTCCAGTACCAACCTACTCACTGTATCTCGATCTCATCTTTCTTGCCACCGACTCTCACGCTATTTCTACCTCTTACCCGGAACACCCTCCATCTTCATAGGCAACAGAAAATTAATCTCATATCTTTAAAGCCTTATTGAAGGCATATCTCCTCTAAAAGGTCTTCCCTCATTAGGCCTTAATTTCCTCTTCTCCCGCTCTCTTCTGCATCACCCTTATACTTGGATCGTGGCTCAGCAGAAGCAGCGTGGCTCTGTGGAAAGAGCACGGACTTTGGAGTCAGAGGTCATGGGTTTGAATCCCAGCTCTGCCTTTTGTCAGCTGCGTGACCTTGGGCAAGTCACTTCACTTCTCTGTGCCTCAGTTATCTCATCCGTAAAATGGGGATTGAGACTGTGAGCCCCACGTGGGACAACCTGATTCCCCTATGTCTACCTCAGTGCTTAGAAGAGTGCTCTGCACATAGTAAGCGCTTAACAAATACCAACATTATTATTATTATTATTTGTGCCCTTTATTCACACCTCGCTCAGCTCCACGGCACTTGTATACAGGTCCATAATTTATTTATGTATATTGGTGTCTGTCTCCTCCTCCGGACTCTAAGCTTCTTGCAGGCAGGGAACGTGCCTACCAACTCTGTTCTATTGTACTCTCCCAAGTGTTTAATACATTGCTTGGCAGCCAGTAACCATTAAAGAAATATGACTGATTGAATGATCAATGAACTATCCAACAAAGACAGTGAGCTACTGAAAATGATTTGTAGAGGGGCTCAAAGTAATTTTTATTTAAATACTTAAGAGTTCCAAAATGTTTCCGTCTCCCCCGATTAGACTGTGCGCCCGTCAAAGGGCAGGGACTGTCTCTGTTACCGATTTGTACATTCCAAGCGCTTAGTACAGTGCTCTGCACATAGTAAGCGCTCAATAAATACTACTGAATGAATGAAATAAAATTTCCAGTAGAACTTGATTGTTTGATGGGAAGTTCTTGAAAATGAATTTTTTGTGTTAGTCAAAAATCCCAGCCAACCCTTCCGAGCAAGGGCGATCTGAGATTTTGGTAGACGCCAGCAAGGCAGTACTGCCATACCCCGTCCATCGGTAGATGGCATTCTCTATCAAAGAATTAACACTCAAACAGCTATGCTCAGTGTTATGCTTCTAGAGCTACATAATTATTATTGTGGTATTGGTTATTGTGGCATTTGTTAAGCACTTATTCTTTGTCAAGCAATGTCCTGAGCCCTGGGTAGATAGAAGTTAAGCAGGCCGGACAGTCCCTGTCCCACAGTTATTCATTCCATCGTACTTATTGAGTGCTTACTGTGTGCAGAGCACTGTACTAAGACCCCACGTGGGGCTCACGTGTTCAGATTTACGAAATTTTGAGTCCCCTGCCTTTCCTTAACTGTCCTTGTGTAGCATAAACCATTTTCTTTCAAAGTCCACCAGTATCGTAATACCATTCTCATTGGCTTTCGATCGCTTAGTACAGTGCTCCTCACATAGCAAGTGCTCAACAAATACCACTGATTGACTGATTGGCATGCTAAATCAAATGGGTTCAGGTAAAAAAAAAAATATCATTTATGCACCTGTGCATTCCCAGGTCAGAGGAAGAGAAGCCAGTGCTCAGAAGGAAGATGATGCCCTGAGAGTCTATCAACCGACTAATTGATCGATCGGTGGTGTTTACTGAGCAGTGACTGTGTGTGCAGAACACTGCACTAAGTGCTCGGAAGGCAATGAGAATGGCCTCTGGTCCTCTGTTCACCAGATGGAAGTTCTGTATTCTGGAAGAAAAGCTGCCCTGCCTTCACATGACCAGGACTTTCCATCGGTATCTTCTCTGATACTCCCATGACAGGGATATTAAGTAGCAACAGCATATTTTCTCCGCTTTGGGAACATCGTCAAGGCCATGACAATGAGTTGCACTGGGTTTAAACTCTGGTCCTCTAACCACAACACAATGAGAAGCAGCGTTGCCAAGTAGAAAGAGCGCAGGCCTGAGAGTCAGAGGACCCGGGATTAGATCTGGGTTTAGGGTTATGAGTTTCTCTCTGGCGAGTCCTTACAGGCTCCGACTCTCATTCTTTTGTAGCCACAGCACGATTTTATGGCTACGGAATGAGGACCGATAAGGGATAGGTCAGAGTCAGGGATGACGCAGGACCACGTTTTTGTCTTGTTGTCAAATACTCTAAGTCTGCAGTGTCCTCGATACATTTCTTGGAGTAGAGGATGTTTCCTGAAACTTTCAAAGCACAAGTTCTAATTTTGCTTTTGAAAATTATGTTGTTTTCCCCCGTGTAGGGCACAGATAGAGGCTGCATTAATAATTTTGTTTTATATTGTTAAATCTCATGGGGTAGTTCACTGTGTCAACCCTTCCTCAAAGACAGATATTTTTAGATGTGACTTCTGCAGTTCTGATTTTAAGACTGCAGTCAATTATGTTATGTTGTTTTCTAAGCTGTCATAAATACGACGGCATGCTGTGATCTCACTAGTAAAATAAGGTCAAGCCTCACTAAAGTTTGAATGAAAATCCCCTCGGGAGTATATTGTTACCTCCCTTGTTTTCTCTGGTTTTAATCCTTCCCTTTTTATCCTCCTTTCCTCTCTCCCTTTTGAATGTTTTCATTCCCCTCTTATTCCTCAGCAACTGAACCATATCCGTACCTTTAACTTTTGACGTTCCCCACTCTTCTGAAATGTGTTTGACATTGTTTCTACTCAATCGACTGTGGTACAGCAGTAAAAGGAAATGTTGATTTCAATAGTATTTGTTAAGCACTTACTATGTGCCAGGCACTGTACCAAGCACCGGGACAAGCGCTCAATAAATACGATTGAATGAATCAGGTTGAACCCGGTCCCCGTCCCACATGGAGCTCTCCGTCTTAATCCCCATTGTACAGATAACATAACACAGGCAAGGAGAAGTGAAAAGACTTGCCCAAGGTAACCCAGCAGACAAGTGACAGATCCGGGATTATAACTCGGGTCCTTCTGACGTCCAGACCCGAAATCTATCCTGTAGGCAACAGTGCATCTCAACTTGTTCCGGACTTATGGCATTTATCACGAGATCTGAACAGAGGTTCTTCGTAAGGATATCAGTTACAGATTTGCACAGTCATATTTCATCTCTCAATTGTCTCCATAACTTCAATAATTCTTCCACTTCGCATTAGGTAATTATGTTCCGAAGATAATTTTTTGAGCACTGTGGATACTGAACATAAACAGCAGTAAAACACCATCGGCCTGCCCTAAACAGACAAAACGAGCGGAGAACTCCACATCACCGTGAGCCTGCCGTAGGCCAAGAACTGTCTCTGGACCTCATTATCTGTATCCACCTCAATACTCAGCACGATGCTTAGCACACATATTGCCAAAGAAAACGCATCCCCATCGGGAAATTCACAAAGGAACACGTCCGTACAGAAAATGAAACAGGGTCTACGTGACCTTAGATTAGTGCTCTTCAAGTCCTTTGTTGCTGAA
The DNA here is from genome assembly GCF_004115215.2 of Ornithorhynchus anatinus. NCBI lineage: Eukaryota > Metazoa > Chordata > Mammalia > Monotremata > Ornithorhynchidae > Ornithorhynchus > Ornithorhynchus anatinus. Next base: position 33,492,093 of record NC_041733.1, on the reverse strand, counting down.
TCGCACCGAAGACTATTAAACCTTTGATTCCTTTTTTATATTGAATTTGTTAAGCACTTACTATCTGTGGAGCACTGTTCTAAACGCTATGGTAGATACATGTTAATCGGACCAGTTACAGTCCCTAACCTACCCCGGGCTCGCAGTCAAAGTTAGGAGGAGAATTGTATTGAATACCCATTTTACAGCTGAGGAAGTTGAAAAACAGAAAAGTTAAGTGACTTGACCGAGGTGTTTCTTTTTTTTTTCTTTTTTATGGAATTTGTTAATCACTTACTATGTGCCAGACTCTGTACTAAGCCCTAGGGTAGATACTAGTTGGGAAGCAGCGTGCCTCATTGGAAGGAGCCCGGGCTTGGGAGTCAGAGGTCATGGGTTCTAATCCTGGCTCTGCCGACTGTCAGCTGTGTGACTGTGGGCAAGTCGCTTAACTTCTCTGGGCCTCGATTACCTCATCTGTAAAATGGGGATTAAGACTGTGAGCGTCCCGTGGGACAATCTGATCACCCTGTACCTACCCCAGCGCTTAGAATAGTGCTCTGCGCATAGTAAGCGCTTAACAAATACCAACGTTCTTATTATTATTCTTCGTTAATCAGGTTGGAAACAGTCCCTGTCCCATGTGGGGCTCACAGTCTCAATCCCCATTTTACAGGTGAGCTGAGGAGCACAGAGGTTAAGTGACTTGCCCAAGATCACACCACAGGCAAGTGGCGGAGTCGCGATTAGAACCCATGACCTCCTGACTTCCAGGCCCATGCTCTATCCATTATGTCATCCTGCTTCCCGGGATTAGAACCCAGGGCCTCTGGCTCCCGGGCCCCACGTTTTATGTACTAGGCCACCCTGCTTCCTAAAAGCAAGGACTATATGCTTGTCCCTCCGGACTGTAAGCTCGCGATCGGCACGGAAAGTGTCTGCTAATTCCGTTGTACCGCACTCTTCCAAGTGCTTAGTACAGTGTGCAACATACAATAAGCACTCAATAAATACCACTGATTGGTCGACTGTGCAATCTGCCGAAGAGAACTGAGGTGGGAGAAGTGGGACTATTTCCGCTGCAAGGCAGCAGCCGCCTGGATGGGGCTTTGGATCCCCTCAACAAGCGAGTCCTCCTAGACGGGGGCCCGAATTGAAATTCAGGAGGCAACCCCGGCTTGGAGAGATTTCAAGTGCATTCAGGAGCAGGTTAGGGCGGTAGGTGTCCTTGGAAGGACCACACTGGGGTCAGGAGGAGAATTAGTCTCCTGCACGGGGGACTGGCATTCCTTCCCCCACCCCCTCCAGTGTCCTCTTTGGTGGGTTTGGATATCAGGAACTCTCCCACCCTGGGTCTCCTCAAAAGCCACCACTTGCACCTGGATTTGCAAGGGACAGGAAGCAGGGTGGCTCACCGGAAAGAGCCGGGCTTGGAAGTCAGAGGGCGTGGGTTCTAATCCCGCCTCCTCCACTCGTCAGCTGTGTGACGGTGGGCAAGTCACTTAACTTCCCCGTGCCTCAGTTACCTCATCTGATAAAGGGAGATTAAGAACGGGAGCCCCGCGTGGGACGACCTGAGAACTTTGTATCTACCCCAGCGCTCAGAACAGTGCTGGGCACACAGTAAGCGCTGAACAAATTCCGGCATTATCATCGTTATCATAAGCCCCAAAGCACTTACGTACATCTCCATAATTCACTTATATTAATGCCTGTCTCTCTAGTCTATAAGCTCCATGTGGGCAGGGAATGTGCCTACCAACTCTGTTGTGTTGTACTCTCCTAGGCGCTCAGTACAATGCTCTGCACATCGTAAATGTTCAATATATGTGATTTGATTGAGTGCCACATATTCTGGCGAGTCCAGAGTATTTCCAATCTGTGGGGCTCGGAGCTTCTATTCAGGCTACTCAGCACCTTATGCTGTGGCATTACTAATAATAGTAATAATAATGCTGGTACTTGTTAAGCACTTACTATGTGCAAAGCACTGTTCTAAGCGCTGGAGGGGATACAAGGTGATCAGGTTGTCCCACGTGGGGCTCAGGGTCTTAATCCCCATTTTACAGATGAAGCACAGAGAAGTGAAGTGACTTGCCCAAAGTCACACAGCTGACAAGCGGCAGAGCCGGGATACGAACCCATGACATCTGACTCCCAAGCCCGTGCCCATTCCACTGAGCCACACTGCTTCTCCTTAGTGCGACTCCTTTTTAGGGAAAGTAGGAGAATGGAGCTTCCTCCCTGCCAAATTTGGTAATTTCACGATTGAAGCAAACTTGGCCTGGCCTCAAATGCAGGATCAGGGAGAGAAAAGGAATTTCCGAGATCCTGTACTGCAGCCATCAATCAGTAATATTTACTGAGTGCAGAGCAATCGACCTTGCAATCAATGGGATTTATTGAGTGCTTACTGTACGCAGAGCACTGCACTAAGTGCTTTGAAGAGCACAATACTCCGGTTGGTAGACGTTCCCTCCCCTTTAATGAGCTTACAGTCTAGAGAGGGAGATAAACATTAATGTCACGCATAGCTGTGTGCATAAGTGCTGTTCAGAGTATACAGCACCGTACTAAGCACTTGGGATTTTACCATCTAGCAAGGAAACCAGATTCTAAAATAAAGTCCCGAGTGGCTGACAAAATAGAGTATATAAGTTGTGTACAAAAGTCCTACGGGAGCTATCTATGACGAAACTGGATGAAAATTCGAAGTTATTTTATTAGAACTTAATTTTTCAAAATCAGTTAATAGCTCGTTCACCATTTTTACTTTTCAATCTCCTCTACTAGGCCGTACATTCCTTGAGGGCAGGGAATTTGTGTTTTCAATCTGTCGTTTTCTTGCCTAGCCTGTACCTGGCCAGGCATGTAGCAAGCCGATTCATTCATTCAATAGTATTTATTGAGCGCTTATTATGTGTAGAGCACTGTACTAAGCGCTTGGAATGTATAAATCAGCAACAGATAGAGACAGTCCCTGCCCATTGACGGGGTTGTCAAACAGAAGCCACCCAATTGCTCCTGACCTCCAGAAACGTGAGTGATCCTGAGATTTTTCCCCAGGATCCTCTCTCAGGTCCCACGTTCGGCAGAGGGAGATGGGACACTTTCAGATTTTTAAAGGACCTCTGCCCCGCACTCTTACGTTTCTTGGGTTGGGCGGGTTTCAGAAGGACTTTAAGTAGACTGAATCAACGGCGGCTTTATCTCCCACACAGCCCTTTCCTCAGCTTGCCTTGGAGGCACCTCCTTCTTCTGTTGTTCTTCCGAACACCCATTCGTTAATCCATCCACCCATGCAAGAGCATTTATTAAATAATGACTATGGGCAGAGTAGCGTACTAAAATGAAAAGTGGAGGATTCATGACAATAAGTATAGGCTATAGGTTCCACCGCTTCTGCTTTCTGGAAGACCTATACAGGTATCTTAAATGGTGGAAGCTGTATCCCGACTTAATTTACCTGCCCATGAGAGTAGAGCTATTTGTGCTTGTCATCGAGGCCAGAGAGGTGAGGGTTTGCTCTCACGTATTCCTCAGCACCCTACGTAACACACTACGTTGCAGATTGAGAATTTCAAAGCCACTGATTGATTTCTTGAATTGAATTCAATCTATTTAGCTGGATACCTTCCGTACGCAACAGAGAAAACTTAGCAGTTCAGGCCAGATTTTCAAATTGGCATTTTCACAGAACAGGCAAGGTAGACCATTATCTAATTGGTGTTCATAAATTAGGACATTTGTAGGAGGAAATGCTTATGTGTAAAATGTCAGTTGAGTGTATTTTTGGATGCCCTTTTAAATTCGGGTCCTTAAATGTCCCCTCAATGCACAATATGGTTAGTTTATTAAAGTTTAGAAGAAGTCTTACCTGCTTCATCTTTAAATATGCCCTCTGCCAAAATGCTTTCAAAAATGTGTTTATCAGTTACAGAGGGAAAGAATGAAACAGAAATCTAAAGCCTTACCTGCCAAATCGGCGTGTGTGTGTGTGATAGAGAGAGTTCAGGTGTACACTCGGCTTTTGGCCATATTGTTATATTGCTCTTTAAAGACTGGGTTATTGATCTGGAAACCAATGCACGGCCCTGCAGTCAGGAAAAGACTTTCTACTTCTTTCTGAGTCAGTACTGGGTCATAGGTACATTACTGAGGTATTGCAGGGAGAAGCATATTCTGGAATCTTCATTTTACCACATGAGGAAGCTGAAGCCTACAGAAATCAAGCGACTTCTCTGATGTCATACATCACACCAGTGGCAAAGCCAGGTCTAAAACTCAGGTCTTCTAGCTCCCAAATTCAAGTCTTTTCCCCTGAACTATAATTAGATTCCTTACATTTTTTGCTTTCATCTTAATCCCCTTTCTTTGACTCTCCCCAACACCTTCTCTTTATCCCCTTCTCTCTCCATTTCCCCTTTAATTTCTGTCTTTATTTTTTTCCTCCCAAATCCATGCATCCTGGTCATCTTAGCCTCAGGGAAACGTCAATACAGTGAGGCTAAAGATATATAACAGAAAATTTCAGTTAAATGCCTATCCCCAACACCAGGCACCCTTCGACTGATCCATCAATCAAATGTATTGAGCATTTACTGTGTACAGAGCACTGCACATGCCCTTAGCAGAGTACAACACAAAATAGACACATTTTCTGACCAAAATGATCCTTCCTTTGATCTCCCCAATACTAGATTGTACCACATGTGGGAGAAATCAGGAAATCAGCTTCAAAACCCTTAAAGGGTACAAAATACAATTTGGGAAACATGGAGGGTAGAACCAATTTCTGGCCAAGTTTTCTCTTGAAAAGCAGTCAGGAATATGGGAATCGTTTAATCATAATGAACTGAAAACCTCTAAAGTTGGAACAATCAGCCTCTGCATGGAAAATCTTTGGAAAGAAAATGGACTTTTTTTTAAAAAAAGTTCCATACTTCAATTTATCTTAAGTAAAGGAAATGTACCATGGCATTTAAAATGGATTAGAAGTGACATATAATACAGCTGCACATATCTTCCAGCAAGAATAAGCTCTTTAAGTCTCTCAGAACTTACTTCTATTTATTTGGGGTCTAATTACTGAATAAAATGATCAATGACCTTCATCTTCTCATATTTCAAATAGCAACACTGCTGTTTCTATTCACCCCCAATTCAGCTTGGGGTTTTGATTTTAATAAGAAGGATCTCTTTTGTGTGTACAAATGGATGAAAAATTATTTGTATTCAGACTACATAGAACTCTCTCCAATAGGGTGTTCTATGGAAAAATGTGGAGGATGAATGTAAAATTGAAGAAACATTTTATGAAATGGGGTGAAAATGTTTCACAACTACACTTCATTCACATTTACCTCAGCCTCAGAGTCCCTAATCTCCCCTTGACAACTCCTGGAAGTCTTAACAATTATTTGGAAAAGCTAAAAGAAGAAATTCCCTCTACCCTTCCCAATACTGTCTACTGCCATCAATTTAGAGAAATTGCTCCCTTATATACAGTTGGGTTCCTGGCCACCTGCAGACACTTTGCAAGGCAGTCAAACAAAAGTCAGCACCATCCCAGGATTATTTTATTCCCTGCCTCTCATGCACCTGCTAGAATCTAGAGGAGAATGTGGTTCCCTCTGGGAATAATTCAGGCCCATATTGCTACAAACCTTTGAGTCAGAACCAAAACAACCTCTTCTGGGTTTAGGAGAATTAGAGGCAGATATGGACCTAGATTTTTTTTTTTTTTAATGGCATTTGTTAACGCTTACTATGTGCAGAGCACTGTACTAAATGATGAGGTACATACAAGATAATCAGGTTGGACACAGTCCATGTCCCACAAGGGGCTCATAGTCTTAATCCTCATTTTACAGATGAAGTAACTGAGGTCCAGAGAGGGTCAGTGACCAGCCAAACGGCACAGAGCACCCAAGTGGCAGAGCCAGGATGAGAAGCCAGGAATCTCTGACTCCCAGGCCCGTGCTCTTTCCCCTCAGTTCCATCCAGGAATCCATTAAGAATGTTGTATAAAGTCTGGAAATTCTGACTGACCTACACCGGCAAAGAGGCATGAGACTCAAAACGGAATTTAAGTCTAAACAGAGAGGAACAAACACAGAATAGTGAAAGATAAAGATTCATGAGGGAACTAGCTATACCTGCCGAAGAATTTTAGGATCCAACACACTATCCACCCACAAATCTGTCTCGACAGAATGCCACCATTCAAGAATGCGACACATAGTGAAAATTAAGGGTGTTGGGAGCTGCAAGTACTAGACTGCAAGCTCCCTCCAGACTCTAACTCACTGTGGGCAGGGAATGTGTCTTTAGGAGAGAATTGTACTCTCCTAAATATTTAATACAGTGCTCTGCACTCAGTAAGCGCTCAATAAATAGGATTGAATGAATGAGTACAAGAGTACAGCAAGGCTAAAGAGTCTTGCTCTCTTAGACTGAAAGCTTGCAGTGGGCTGAGAACATGTCTACCAATTCTGTTTTATTGAAATCTCCCAAGGGCTTAGTACAGTGGCTTGCACGCAGTAAACTCTCAGTGAATACAACTGATTGATTGAAAAGCAAGTTTTATGTTGGCATTTGTTAGGCACTTACTATGTGCAGAGCACTGTTCTAAGCGCTGGGGTAGGTACAGGGTAATCAGGTTGTCCCTCGTGAGGCTCTCAGTCTTCATCCCCATTTAACAGATGAGGTCACTGAGGCCCAGAGAAGTGAAGTGACTTGCCCACAGTCCCACAGCTGACAAGTGGCAGATCCGGGACTCGAAACCATGACCTCTGACTCCCAAGCCCGCGCTCTTTCCACTGAGCCACGCTGCTCCCGTTGAAGTATCACACCTGCAAAGCGCTCTGTGTCATCCCGGCAGTCTCACTGTACGGGCCCCCGGTCGCAAGAAAGCACGTGAACAGAAAAGGCGCAATTCTTCAAAACAATGTCTGTCTGACAGTCACGGCAAGGAGTAGGACATGGAGATGGTGGACTAATGTGATGAGAGCGACTCAGATTTAAAAAGATATGCTTCAAAGAAACACAATGCATCAACCCCTTGGCATCTCTATAACAAAATGGAGTCTACAAAAATCTATGATGGGTCTTTCAGATCAAGCCAAGCAACAAGTGGAGGGATGTATTAGCCATCCCTAATATTTTCACTTATCTCTAAAGGAACAATCTGACTCTATCATCTCAATAATACCGACAAAAGAGAACTCTTATCCAAAGGGCAAGAACAATAAAAGATCTCCTCAACATACCTTCTGTCACCAAAGAGGAGGTAACTGAAAAATTATAAATTTGGCTCCTTGTAGTCGGGGAACGTGCCTCTTCCAACAAAGACAGCACTCAAGAAATACCACTGATTGTTTGATTAATAAATGTATAGTCCAAAATGTAAAGGTATGGCCTTAGGTCTGAATTTGGAGGAGGTAACTTCGGTCCATATCCAAGTCTCGATATGGCCAAAACTAACCACATCGTCTTTCTTTTAAAACATACCCTTCCTCTTAACTTTCTCAGGTTCTTAACCGTCAGTGACACCATCATCATCCCCGTCTCCGATGTGCACAGTCTTTAACTCCTTGCTATCTTTCTCCTCCCACATCAGTTCATCAGTAATATTTTAATGAGCATCTTCTATAAGTAGGATTCTTAACTAAGCATTTAGGAGGGTACAGTTGAGGTAAGAGACATGGTCTCTGCACAAAAGGAGCTAACATTCTAGCTGGATATCACTGGAAATGCACAAATATTGAGAAGCACCTGGGAATAATGGATAGATCACAGGCCTGGGAGTCAGAAAGAGCCGGGTTCTATTCCCGGCTCGGCCACTCGTCTGCTCTAAGACCTTGGCCAAGTCACTTCACATCTCTGGGACTCAGTTATCTCATCTGTAAAATGGGGATTGAGCTCCATGTGGAACAGGGACTGTGTCCAACCTGATTTGCTTGTATTCCTGTTTACAGTCTCTAGCACCTAGTAAGTGCTTAATAGATAATATTATCATTATTACTCTTAAATGAAAAGTTCAGCAAGATAGGGATGCAACGTCTTAGACGAAGTCTTAGAAAAAGAGACAGACTGTGAAAGATCAAAAGACACTAGCACAGCTATTCAGAAGGGTGTTTCAATAAAAGAGGCCTTTTAGTCACACGCACATGCATGAATAAGTTTATCCTTAATGCTCTTGTTGACAAAAAGGGTGGGGTCATAATGAACCGTTAATCACATATCAGCTATTTTATAACCTGCGAATTAAGGTCCTTGGCATCTGCTTTGAATACCATTGCCGATTTGATATACTTCTTCAACATCCTGTGACACAAGGGCCTTTTTAAGAAAATTTTAGTTTGAGAAACCATGTGTACAATAGAGACAAACAGCAAAAAACTAACAGTCAATGGGTGGAATTTGATTGGAACTAAACCACCTGAAAACTCTCTCAATACACATATATCCAAAAGGTGGCAAGAATTTGATGAAAAACAGGCTGAATCCCTGTGAAAATCTAATTCAAGATTTCATTAAAAAGCCATTTCTAATCAACAAAAAATAACACAAAACCAGAAGGTATAAATGATAAAGCACGAAATGATTCTTCAATTTTCAAATTCAAACACATCAGTACAACTGAAGACCGTAATGAAGATGTAAGGGTTGTTGTAATATCTTACTGGTATTTTACCTATAAATTAATTCCAAAGAAATGAACACTTTATATCTGAAATAGCTTCAGTGATTATCTGCACAAAATAACCCAATCTAAAATATTCTATGCATGTACAATATCAGAAGTTCAAAACTCCAATTTTAATGTATTAGCACACTCTATTGAGATTATAATTTTTCATATTATTGGTTCTCACCCATTTCCTGCTTTCATTTCATGATTACCGGGAACCTAGAAGGATTTGGAATGGAGGGTTTCAATCAGTCGTATTTATCGAGCACTTATTATATGCAGAACACCCTACTAAGCGCTTGGGAGAGTCCAACACAATTAGCAGGCATGTTCCCTGCCCATTATGAACTTGCAGTTTAGAGGCTTTGCTTATGCTGGCATAGATTAAATGAATGCCATCTTTGGAATCCGGATAGTAATTGGAGAAGGAGTTGAGTTTTTGCTGAAATCAGGCTGGGAAGTTAAAACGGCAAGTCCCCCTTTAACCTAGAAAGCCCATTTGCTTTCCATTTGGAACCGTTTAAGTATTCATTCACTCATTCAATAGTATTTAATGAGCGCTTACTATGTGCAGAGCACTGTACTGAGCATTTGGGATGTAAAATTCGGCGACAAAGAGAGACAATCCCTGCACAATGACAGGCTCACAGTCTAAACGGAGCATAGTATATATAGTAAAGTATACTCAGTTCTGTCCCAAAAGGTGCTTTCTCTGTGTATTTTGGCAAGAATGCAGGGAGAAAATTAGGGAACACATGTCCAACAAGAACCTGCTGGTATTTACTGCAATGTAGTTGAAAGAAACATTTTGTGCACACGTGAGTATGCCTGTAAATGTTAGCGCAGCATCAAACACAGAGTGCATGACAAAAACAAGTTTTCTTTAACGTGAGATTTTTGCAAAAAAGCAACCTCGGTTATAGGAGAAACAAGGGCATGATACTTCAGTGTTAGGGTTCAATTCATGGGTTCTAATCCCGGCTCTGCCACTTGTTGGCTGTTTGCCCCTGCGCAAGTCAATTAACTTCTCTGTGCCTCAGTTCCCCCATCTGTAAAATGGTGATTAAGACTGTGAGCCCTACGTGAGACAGGATGTGTCCAACCTGATCATCTTGTATCTACACCAACGCTTAGCACAGTGCCCGATACATAGTAAATGCTTGACAAATATAATTTTTTTTATACAACGTTTAAGAAGCATTATATTCAAGGCAGCATTTCTAAGGAATAGCTCTGAAGTTGCACCTACCAAGACTCAATTGCATGGCATTAATCAAACAATAATCACTAAGCAACCAATATAATCAGAGAATTTTTGTTAGTCTCTGGTGCCAGAAGTAACTCTCGTTTCTATACCCTTCCTCCATCTCTTCCCATTTATCTATCCCCCTCCATTTCCCTGGAAACCTGGACGCTCCAGAGATGGAGTAAGGCTCCACCCTGGGCCAAGAGGCATCTACGACACTGCCGATAGCCCAGCTGGAATCCAGTATATATTTCCTTTTGATGAGCGGAGTATTGGGGTTAACATTCATCAGCAACTGAGGCTGAGTTTCCAAATAAAAGAACATACAGCTTTGGGGTTGAGGATTTATTCTGCTGTAACATACAGTACCCTCCCATCTGCACTAAAAATGCCAGTCCAAGGAGAATCACTCAATCAGTGGTATTTATTGAACGCTTATTTTGTGCAGAGCACTGTATTGAGCACCTGGGAGAGTCCAATTCACGGAGCTAGAGGACACGTTTCCTGCCCTGATGTAGGATATCTTCTCGGCCAGCTGTACAATCTGTAAGGTAAATACGGTCTGATGATACAGATGTCCTAAGCAACTTAAAAATCATCTTTTTCAGTTCTCTCAAACCCAGGCTTAGGTTAGACAATTTAGGATTTTGCCACGGGCAGTCAAGAGGTGGGGAATGTTATCCGAGCCCATCTCCGTTCTGAAATGAAGGAAAAGAGCTGCAAGAAATTGTACCTGTCAAATCTGCCAGGGTTAAAAGCAGCAGGATAGCGTTTGGGCCGTTTTCATCGGCTCATCCGCTGATCACCCGTGTTACTACTCCTGGGTGTCGCCGGAGAGGTGATGGACAAGGAGAGCGGTATGTGTTTCTGAATGATCTCAAAAGGATTTTTCAAATGTATTTATGACAATTTAGGCAAGTCTGAGAAGCCCGGCTTCAGAGTGCAGGGACTCTTGCAGTCTTCAAATAAGAGAACTACCCGCTTAGTATATGCAGAATATGCAGAATGGGGTTTAGATGATCATTTTTCTGTCTCCTCTTCCCATTTCTTCCTGTTATTTTTGTTGGAAAATAGAAACATGCCACCTGCCACCCAAATGCATTACGGCTACATTACCGCTGTGACATTTTCCCTTTCGAACCAAACTGAATCTCTGTACAAATTAGGGAGTGAATAAAACAAAAAATATGAGGACACTGCTTTCCCAAAGGGTTTGGTGTATGGACTTCTGTAGAGCAAAGTTTAGAATCAGAGGATTTCATATGTATCATCAGGCAAAATGCATTGCTTCAAGGAAAACATAAGAGTAGGTCATGCTAAGACATCTTAAACCCTAAATGGGTGCATATGACTAAATAATCAAGATGACTCCAATATAGAACCGATTTACTCAAAGTCTTGGGGTCCAATATCTGTTATTAAATTGCAGGTGATTTTGTTGTATCCTTATAGACTCAAATGAAATAGACTCATCGTTCTCTTTATTTTTCTTTTCCAAGCTCTTTCGTGTGTCCCACTAAACTGTATGCTCTCTGTGGGCCGGGATCATGTCTACCAACTCTACCGTATTCTCTCAAGAACTTAGTATACTACTCTGCACAGAGGGATTAATAAATATAATTTTTTCTTAATGCGCATATTTAAGTAAGAAAAAAGTAGTTCCATATACACGGCATATTCTCAGTAATATTTTCTTAATTAAACTTCCTTATTTTCAAGTTGAATTTAAAAGTCTACTTTTGCATGGAAAAAAGTAAATCCTCTTTAAAACTGAAAGACTTGCATACATAAAGAAAACGTATTCTCTATCGGAAGGCAATTAAGAGTTTATGGCTTAAGTATAGAGAAAAAATCTCGACTTCCAAAAAGCAGGCATGATATAATTGCACTGGCAAGAATTATGATTTGAAATTATGTAATTAGGATTATCATATTATCCTTTGCAATTTGGATAATTGAAAAATTTAAGCAGAAAAATCTCAAAACAGTTCAGGATTCCTTGGCTTCCTGATTCATTAGTGGAATTTACTATAAACGCCACTTCACATTGTCATCAAGCTTCAGTTCTTGCTCCCAAATACGTTATACAAGTTCAATGAATATACAGTTTGTCGTGGTCACACTCCAGAGGTCTACCTATGATGCATTTTTAGGAGAAGCAGGGTGGCTTAGTGGAAAGAGCACGGGCTTGGGGGGCAGAGGACGTGAGTTCTAATCCCTACTCCACCACTTATCTGCTGTGTGACCTTGGGCAAGTCACATTACTCCTCTGTGCCTCAGTTACCTCATCTGTAAAATGGTGATTAAAAGTGTGAGCCCCACGTGGGGCAACCGGATTATCCTCTATCTATCCCAGTGCTTAGAACAGTGCTTGGCACATAGTAAGTGCTTAACAAATACATTATTATTATTAACTACAGTGTGAACCCATTTATCCAGGACCAGAATTTTTTTTCCCCTCATTATTTCTAGTACAGCATATGCTGCACTAGAATACTGTACTGTATCTGTGTTTACACTTTGGAAATAATTTGCTAAAACCTTCTCTGGTAGTTTTTTTTTTCCCTTAATTTGGTTGGCTAATTTTCCCCATCTCCCTCTCCCTTCTGCATAGTCCATACACTTAGATCTGTACCCTTGGGGTACTGGATATTCACCTCATCACTTCCGTACATCAATCGATCAACCATAGTTATGAAACATCTATTATATGCAGAGCACCGTACTAAGAGCTGGGGAGAGTACAGTGCAAAAGAATTAGGAGACAAGTTCCCACATGTGATTAGGTTACAGTCTAGAGGACTGTACATATCTTTGACTTTTCCTATTAACGCCTGTCTCCCCCACCAGACTATATGCTCCTTGTTAATATTGGTATTTGTTAAGCGCTTACTATGTGCAGAGCGCTGTTCTAAGCGCTGGGGTAGACACAGGGTCATCGGGTTGTCCCACGTGAGGCTCACAGTCTTCATCCCCATTTTGCGGATGAGGTAAGTGAGGCCCAGAGAAGCGAAGTGACTCGCCCACAGTCACCCAGCTGACGAGCGGCAGAGCCGGGAGTCGAACCCATGACCTCTGACTCCCAAGCCTGGGCTCTTTCCACTGAGCCACGCTGCTTCTCTTGGCAGGGGACGTGTCTGCCCAAACTCTTGTGTTGTGCTCTCCCAAGTGCTTAGCACACTGCTCTGCGCCTAGCCTGTTCTGATGAGGATAATGATGTTTGATGAGGAAAATGATCCTCCGAATGCCTTTCCCGATGACTCGGATTAGCTGTGTTGGCCCTGGTCCTGAGTGTCTGGATAATTTAGGCCCTGTCAGGTCCTCACTGGAGATGCAATTTTATAGAAGTAATTTTCCCGTGTGTTCCCCGTTGTATTGGTAGATAGCAGCCAGCCTCTTCACTAGAGCTGTGTCCTTTCAAATCCTTCACATGGATCTGATGGAAAGGTGCCATGGGAATTTCAGGGAAGGAAAGGACAAAAACTACACGATTCAGGGAGCAGAGGGGTTAGTTTGCCAACACATCCCAGGGGCTATTGGTGCATTTTGGGAACGGTTCGCCTCCTCTGCCGTTACACTCGCCTCTGAAGGAGCCCGGGGAGGAGCATGGATTTTAACAAGGGTCACCGAGAGCAAATCTACTCTTCCTTTTCTTGTTTCTTTTCTTTCTTTCTCTTTCTCTCTCACTCACACACACACACACACCCCCCCCCCGTAGAGTCAGCTCTTAGGTAGTTCGGTCCCCAGAGATTCCAGCGATTGCTTAAGGGCAGAAGCTCCATAGCTTTGCAAGCCTCAAGCAAGTTACATAGTACTCATTCATTCATTAGTATTTATTGAGCGCTTACTATGTGCAGAGCACTGTACTAAGCGCTTGGAATGGACAAATAGGCAACAGATAGAGACAGTGCCATATTAATTACTGGTACTTTATTGCCACTGTTCTCGTCCGTCCGTCTCCCCCGATTAGACCGTAAGCCCGTCAAAGGGCAGGGACTGTCGCTATCTGTGGCCGACTTGTTCATTCCAAGCGCTTAGTACAGTGCTCTGCACATAGTAAGCGCTCAATAAATACTATTGAATGAATGAATGAATACTTACTGAATGCTTACTGGGTGCAGACCACTGTACTAAACAATAATAATAATAATAATAATAATGTTGGTATTTGTTAAGCGCTTACTATGTGCAGAGCACTGTTCTAAGCGCTGGGGTAGACACAGGGGAATCAGGCTGTCCCACGTGGGGCTCACAGTCTTAATCCCCATTTTATTCATTCATTCAATAGTATTTATTGAGCGCTTACTATGTGCAGAGCACTGTACTAAGCGCTTGGGATGAACAAGTCGGCAACGGATAGAGACGGTCCCTGCCGTTCGACGGGGGTCACTGAGGCACAGAGAAGTGAAGTGACTCGCCCACAGTCCCACAGCTGACAAGTGGCAGAGCCGGGATTCGAACCCAGGCCCTCTGACTCCAGAGCCCGTGCTCTTTCCACTGAGCCACGCTGCTTCTCTACACTTTGCACTCCTAAGCACTTCGGAGAGTACAGTGCAGAAGATGATACCGGACGGGGATCGTCTCTATCCGTTGCCGAATTGTCCATTCCAAGTGCTTAGTACAGTGCTCTGCACACAGTAACCGCTCAATAAATACTATTGAATGGACACCTTCCCTGCCCACAGTGAGTTTATGGTCTAGAGAGCCTCTTTATCCCTTAATTCAGATAGGTGACGGGCACATCTCTAGGTGTAACTTACATTTGAATCCGGTTTGTATTCATTTGAATTGAAATGTTGGTTAAACTTTGACTACGGCCCTTGCTCTGTTCGGGAGCTGAATTCGGCCACCGTTAGCAGGGCTTTTCACAGCTAGCCAACGATCCTTGCTACCCTCCCTTTTCTTCCCGGGCACGCTTACCCTTCGGAGGGAAGCGATGGTAGCGAAAAGAACACGGACCTGGGAGCCAGAGGTCCTGGGTTCTAATCCTGACTCTGTCACTCATCTGCTGTGTGATCTCAAGTCATTTAACTTCCCCGTGCCTCAGTTCCCTCACCTGCAAAATGGGGTTACAGTACCTGTTCTCCCTCCTACTTAGATTGTAAGCCCCTTGTAAAGATCTGATTATCTTGTATCTACTTCATGGCTTAGTGCAGAGCTTGACACATAGTACATTATGAATATCACAGTTATTATTAATGATAATTTAATTCTTATTCCTGTAAATTAATGACTAGGTTTTATTTATTTACGGAATGCTTACTATGTGCAGAGTGCTTTATTAAGAACCTGGGAGAGTACAATGTAACAGAGTTGGAGGAGAAATTCCCCGTCCACCCAGAGCTTCCAGTCTGTAAATCAGAAAGGTGCTACCTCCTGACCTCCAGCATTACAAACACTGTGCCTCTCCATGAGGCTGAACTTCAAACTAATTTTTTCGAACCCATCACTTGGAAGACGAAGCAGAGTTTTCTTCAGATCCAAGAATCTGGATGGCTGACGATCCCATCTTAAATAAATCACATGTTCAATTGGAGCTGGGTGGGCGGACAAGGGAATTTCATCAGGTCAATCAGCATTTTGTCCTGTCCCCCAAAGGGATTAAAATGGGACCATGTTAGGGTTTTTCTTTAAAACGGGGTAATATAATAATAATGACTGCGGTATTCGTTAAGCCCTTACTATGTGCCAAGCACTGTTCTAAGCACTGGGGTAGATACAAGGTCATCAAGTTGGACACACTCCCCGTCCCAAATGGGACACACCATTCTCAATCCCCATTTTACAGATGAGGTAACTGAGGCACAGAGAAGTTTAGTGACTTGCCCAAAGTCACACAGCTGACAAGTGGCAGAGATGGGATTAGAACCCCCGACCTCTGACTTCCAAGCCCAGGCTCTTGTCCTTAGGCCATGCGGCTTCTCTTATGATGATAAGAGTGGCAGGGAAATGAAGAGAAGGAGAGTGGGAGAGTAAGCCACCAAAATCTTTTGTTGCTATGGCCCCTAGACTGTAAGCTTGTCCTCTAGACTGGAAGCTCGCTGTGGTCAGGAAACAAATCTACCAACTGTGTTGCAGTGACTCTCTCAAGTGTTCAGTGTTCAAACGCTTAGTACAGTGCTCTGCACAGTCAGCGCTCAATAAATACGACTGAATGAGCATAGTACTACACACACAGTAGACATTCAATAAATACCACCGATGACGATGACGACTCCACGTGGATTAACTTTTCAGAGGAGTTTATGGACGTTTTTCGATCGGCCGGGAACACGCTACACGGTAATAACAGAAAACCCAAACAAATTGAGTTTCTAAGGAGAACACAGACTGTAAATGCCCGGTAATAGTCCTTTGTGAAGGAGATTGAATATTGCATTACAACAAAGCACGTTTAATGATGGAAAAGTTAGAAAATATATTTAAATTGATAGGAGGAAGTTGACACAGAAACAATCCGAAAATGCTAATTCCTTTCGGTCTGGGAACGGTGAATCACGGTGAAGGTTTTCGGGAGATAGACAGCAATACACTGACACCAATAAAGGCGTTTAAGTATCCAATAAAATCCGGGGAACACCCGATGAACAAAATTCCGATGCATAAAGAAATTTATTCTGCAAGAGTTCAGACTCTACCAAAATAAATCAGCAAAAATGAATTTGCAAACCATAAAAAGATGCTTAATAAAGGACAAAGTCTTTATCTGAGACAGAAACTGAAGGTTTCAGGAAATCAAGAACATAAACAGCTACTTGCTGCTGTTCTGAAGGGGAGAAACATTAGAGAGAAACTAAACTCATAGGTCAGATGGTTTTGCCGCATCCGATGGACTGTGAATATATAAACGCAACGGGATATGAACATCCCAAACCTTTCCATACTCAACCACTAGATCAATGAATGGCATTTATTGAGCATTTATGGTGTGCAGAGCCCTGTAGTAAGTACTCGAGAGAGTACAATACAACAGAGTTGACTCCAATCGGATCAAGCCCCTTCCTCCGGACAGAGAAAAGGAGGGAGGGGAGGAAATCTGCAACCTGACCTCGCCCTCAGAAGACTCCTCCTCCCTCTCCTTCGAGATACTTTTTCTGGGCCAGGGGGTTTACTGGTAACAGACACGTTCTTTCAAATTCAGCTCTCTACCACCATTCAGCTCCATACCACCATTAGAGAAACAGCGGGGCTCAGTGGAAAGAGCCCAGGCTTGGGAGTCAGAGGTCATGAGTTCGACTCTCGGCTCTGCCACTTGTCAGCTGTGTGACTGGGGGCGAGTCACTTCACTTCTCTGGGCCTCAGTGACCTTATCTGTAAAATGGGGACGAAGACTGTGAGCCTCACGTGGGACAACCTGATGACCCTGGATCTACCCCAGCGCTTAGAACAGTGCTTTGCACATAGTAAGCACTTGACAAATACCAACATTATTATTATTATTCATTCTTTTTCTGTCCATCTCTTTTCCTTCTGAAAAGTCAATGCCTTTTTCATCTTCGAATCAATCTGACACGTGTTAAGTGTTAAACACAGATGAATGAAGACGGACATCAAATTTTCCCCAAACCTTTCCCCACTTCTTACCTACCCATTATCTGCGGCACCATCAGATTTCCTGCATTGGCAACATCAGCGAAGATTTTCCTCTGTTATCTATCCGCTTTGCCCAATCCCAAACTTCTTTCATGCAATTCCCTTCAGAAATCTGATTCTTGCTTTTCACCTTATTTTGCACTGATGTGCTTGAAACCACTGTCCGGACAATTGCTATCGCAATTGCTGCCCGTTAGAATTTTCTCCTCTCTGGTCTCTAGGTTTTCGGCCTTTATAAGTCACTCAATGTTCTGAGGCTAATTTCATAATCTTCTTTCATTAGTCAACCTCTGTTATCCCTCTCCAAGTTGCTCAATGGTTTTCACCGGCACTTTCAACGCCTTTTAGTTGGAAAAGTCCGTTTTGGTCATAAATCTACAATGGACAGGGCTAGAGCTAAAAATATACGTGGGGTAAATGGAAATCAGACCAACGTTATCTAAGCCGGCTCAAGGAATCCTTACAGTGGTACATGCAGAGACCCCCAAAGTCGATGTTCCATTTCCTCCTTTGCTTTTTCGTGCAACCGTCACAGGTACTGTCAGCTGTCATAAGTGGAGAAGCAGCGTGGCTTAGTGGAAAGAGCCCGGGCTCGGAAGTCAGAGGACATGAGTTCTAATGCCGGCTCCGTCGCTTGTCCTCTGTGTGACCTTAGCAAGCCACTTCGCTTCTCCGTGCTTCAGTTACCTCATCTGCAAAATGGGGATTCAGACTGTGAGCCCCACATGGGCCAAGTGATTACCTTGTATCTACCCCAGCGCTTAGAACAGTGCTTGGCACATAGTAAGTGCTTAACAAATCCCATCATTACTATTATTGATAATGGACTAATGGACATGATGATGTTACTCGGGTAACATTTCCTAAGAGATGCACCCATCCTATATGATGAAAATGGTAACGATAATAGTAGCAATTATCAATATTACTCTTATGTGCTTACCCTACACCAAGCACTGTGCTAAGCATCGGGGTAGATGTAAGATCATCATGTCTCCCATGGGGATCACAGTCTTAGTAGGAGGAAGAACAGGTATTGAATCCCCATTTCAGAGATGAGGGAACTGAGGCACAGAAAAGTTAAGTGACTTGTCCCAGGTCACCCAGCAGACAAGCAGCAAAGAGGGGATTAGAACCCAGATCTTTTGACTCCCAGGCTTGTGCTCTTTCTGCAAGGCCAAGCTGCTTCCCAACAATTTCTCGACTGTTGGCTCGCTAGCATATGGGAGATCATAAGGTCTCATGCTGTAAACCCAAAGTCTTAGATCATGAGCCCCAAGTGGAACAGAAACTGTAGTAATCCATGCTGATTATTTTTTATTTATTCCAGTGCTTTGGTACATATTTATAATCGTTATTAATGATCAATAGTAATTACTAATAACAGTGATAAATAATTATGTAACTTCGGCTTCCTTATAGTGTTTCTGCAAGCAAGTAGCCATTTGAGATCTACTGACCCCTCAATGACATGGGTCACTATAACAAATTATTTTGAAAAATGCCTTGTGTATGAACATGGGATGATTATCGTTTGAGACTGTGAACTTCCTAGAGAGAGGGGGACTATGTCTAATTCCTGTCTATCGTTTCCCAGTGTTTAATACAGTATCATGCATAGGTTCTTAGTAAACATCGGGTCTACTTCTCAAAAGAGAATGGAAAGCAATTACAGTTTGGCCTACGATTTGAGAGATTTACATAAATCGAGGAGGACCATTTTTAGGGAGAGAAATCTGGGGACATTCAAAACACTGTTTAAATGAAAAGATATAAATTCCACCTTAAATCAAGATTTTTCTAAGAAATAAAACAAACCAAAACACTACCTCTTTTTCAGTCCTCAGGTTCAGAAGATGAAACCAATGAAATACTACCCAGATTGATAAATTACTTTACCAAGTACAGAACATGGCACTCTAATAGCTTCAATCACTATGATACTACAACATCAGAAAGTATAAGTGAATCCTCTTTTACCTGTAGACTTTCTTACGGTATTTCTTAGGCTCTTACTATGTGCCAGGCACTGTACTAAGTGCTGGGATAGATTCTGGGTTGTCACACACTCTCTGTCCCATATGGGGCTCAGAGTTTTAATCTCCAATTTACAGATGAGGTAACTGAGGCACCGAAAAGTGAAGCAGATTGTCTAAGGTCACACAGTCTACGATTGACAGAGCCAGTATTAGATTCCAGGGCCTTCTGACTCCCAGGCCCTTGCTTTATCCATCTGGTCAGGAGAAGGAACGTGGAGGGTCAGAATTAATTGTTAATACTTAACAAACATGTAGTAAATCTGGGGCTCCTCTATAAACTGTAAATTCCTTATACGTAGGGAACAAGTCTACCAACTCTGTTGTATTATCCTTTCCCAGATGCTTAGTACGGTGCTCGGCACACAGTAAGCACTCAATAAATACTACTGGTTGACTGATTTTTAAGCAGGCTTTTATTACCGTTATCAAATGCCATCTAGTCATTTCCGATTCACGGAGATCCTACGGATATATTTTCTCCAGAACGTCCTGTCTTCTCCATAATCTGTAACCTTGCTAAATGTTCTTCCCATGTCGTTGTTACGGTCTCTAGCCATTTAGCTGCCGGTCTGCCTCTTCCACGTTTTCCCGGGACTTTTCCTAGCATTAGTGTCTTCCCCAGAGAATCAGTCCTCCTGATCTGTCCAAAATATGCTAATTTAAGTCATTGGCCTTCCAGAGACTTCAGTGGTTTAATGTGCTCCAAAACCCATGTGTTTGTTTTATGGGCAGTCCAATTTATTTGCAAAAACCTTCTCCAATACCACATTTCAAAGTATATTTTAAAGCTGATTTTCCCGGAAGTATATTTTGTCCCTTTTATGAATCATCAGAAGTTGTTTCTAACATGGAAATAACTTCAGTTGCTTTATTTTAAATCAACTGATGGACATTTTATCAAGGGAAATAGAAAATGATGATCCACACTACAGCAAGCCGATGGCCACGAAAGCGGACTATGTTAACCAATACGAACATCCCTTGTACAAACCCCGCCCGCCCCCCGCAATATTATAAACACAATACATTATATATATTACAAAGGGAAAAAAGCTCATCATTTTATTTATCGCATTTAGCGGCCGTATACTACATTTATTCTGGATTGATGCTAACTCGCAAAGAAAATTAACCTTCTTTAGTGGATGTAGAGAACAGCCTTTGGGAATGCCTACGAGAATTCTGTCAACCTTATGGAAAAGCATTTTCGGCATTGCAATGAGCAATGCTGCAATGCTCCTCCCCTTTCCACCCAAATCCTGGTCTCCCTTGTCTTTCCTGTCACTGTAGACAACACTACTATCCTCTGTCTCACAAACCCATAACTGTGGCATTATCCTCAACTGATTTCTCCCCCTCAACCTACATATTCAATTTGTTACCAAATCCTGTCGGTTCTACCTGCACAGCATTGCTAAAATTCTCCCCTTCCTCTCATCCAAATCAATCGATGGTATTTACTGAGCACTTCCTATGTGCAGAGCACTGTTTCAGCCTTTGGGAGAGGACAATACAACAGAATACAGTCTAGAGACTGTAACTCCTAATTGTTCCTACCCTGATCCAAGCACTCATTGTATGCAAGCACTCACGAGAAACAGCTCGGCCTGGGAGTCAGAAGGTCACGCGTTCTAATTCTGACTCGGCCACTTGTCTGCTGAATGACCTTGGGCAAGTCACTTCACTTCTCTGTGCCTCAGTTACCTCATCTGCAAAATGGGGAGGACGTCTGTCAGCCCCACGTGGGACAGGGACGGTGCCCAACCTGATTTGCTCGTGTCCACCCCAACGCTTAGTATAGTGCCTTGCACATAGTAAGCGTTTAACAAATATCATAATTGTTATTAATATTATTATTAGCATACCCAGTCTTTAGTTCACTCTGCAGCCTGGATGACCTTTATAAAAGAAACACGGAGTCCACAACTTCCCACTCTTCAGGAACCTCTAGTGGTTGCATATTCACAATCGATGCATCCAACAGAAACTCCCATCCACTGGCTTTGAAGCACTCGCTCATTCAATTCATTCGGTCGTATTTATTGAGCGCTTACTTTTATGCAGAGCACTGTACTAAGCGCTTAACTCAGTGAGTTCATCCCATCCTACCTTATCTAACGGGCCTACTCTGTTTTGGGTGAGGGGGAAAGGATCAAAAATGGTCCCTTCTATCCTCATCTTGTCTTATGCCGTCGAGTTGTCTCCAACCCATAGCGACTCCACGGACACGCCTCTCCCAGAACGCCCCGCCTCCATCTTCAAACGTTCTGGTCCTCATCTAGAAAACCAGATTACCTTTGAACAGTCTTAACATCTCGATAAATCTCTTAACCCAAAGTTGCTTAGCATTAACGAGAGTTCAAGTACGCTCAAGATGTTAAATAATTTCATAAGTTTACAAATACCAGATGGAAACAATGATATTGTTCCTTGAATTTTCCTATTATCTCTCGAAGGGCAAAGATCAATGTACAAAATAATAAACTATATGTTTTTTTTTCCATCAAGCAAATACTTGTGGTCTAATTTTAAGCTAGGTGCACATTGATCTGTGTACTTTGGACCATTGATATTTGTCTTGTAATCCTTATGTACATATCTACCCATTATGGATTATAAATTATTTATTTACATTAATGTGTGTCTCCCCCTCTAGACTGTAAACTTGCTATAGGCAACTCTGTTGTAATAATGATAATGTTGGTATTTGTTAAGCGCTCACTATGTGCAGACCACTGTCCTAAGCGCTGAGGTGGATACAAGGTCATCAGCTTGTCCCACGTGAGGCTCACAGTTAACCCCCATTTTACAGATGAGGTAACTGAGGCACAGAGAAATTAAGTGACTTGCCCACAGTCACACAGCTGACAAATGGCAGAGCCGGGATACGAACCCGTGACCTCTGACTCCCAAGCCCGGGCTCTTTCCACTGAACAACACTGCTTCTCCTGGTGTACTTTACCTCCCCAAGTTTTAGCGCAGTGCTCTGCACACATTGATGATAAGAATGATAAGGATGATAAGAAGATGAAATGAAATTAACTATGAGATTACTTTAAAAGCAAGGATTTGTTTCATGTTTTTGTAAACAAGTAAAGTAACACCGTGCTAACTGCTAGTAACTATGGCTTTCAAATGAAAACTTCATCCAAAAAGATACGACTCTGACCTCACATAAAGCAAAGCTACTGCACGTCTCTTCAGCGTAATTTAGTCTATGGATTTTGAACTGTGTCATAATTTATAAAGCCTGTCTCAGGTTTTGGGATATATGGGAAATTGCTAAGTAACTTGACCTTCTCCCACAGCTTAAACTGAGGCTTCGAGTTTACTCTAAAAATCATTTTTGCCCATTAGGCTTCACTTTGATCTTCCAACAAGAACCAGATGGACTCTCTCTCTGTAAGGTTATTTCCCATCCCCAGAATAGGTCTATATATCTTTCAAGTCGACTGAACTCATTTCCCTGAGTAGAGCCCACCGCTAACCTGGAAGCCCGAAAAATTTAAGTTGGAAACAAAGAACACCTCATAAAAAATGCAAAACCTTTTACACTTGTGGAGAGCCTCATTTAAAAAGAAAAATATTTCAGATGACAGAAAGGGCAACACATCCATGGAAAGGTTATTTCACCATTCTTAGAGAGTCAAGGGTAGCAAAAATAATAGAATTCATAATCCTATATTGCTCCAACCTTTGGCCATTCAGTTGAGAAAAGGAGAAAAAGAAAGCCTCCCCAAATTTCCACTTAAATATCCCGAGCTCTACATCGCGGTACTGCCGATATTTTTTAGGTAAAAAAATACCTCCACCACTTACCAGCAGTGTGATTTTGGGCAAGTCACTTAACCTCTCTGTGACTCAGTTACCTCATCTGTTAAAGGGGAATTAAGGCTATGAACCCCACGTGGGACAACCTGATTACTTTGTATCAACCCTAGTGTTTAGAACAGTGCTTCGCACTTAGCGCTTAACAAATACCATCCCTATTATTATTATTATGCAGGATGATCAGGTCAGACAAGATCCCTGCCTCACATGGGGCTTGCAGCTTAAGGAAGGTGGGAAAAGGGTATTTAATCTCTATTTATGAGGTAGATGAGGTAGAGATTACAAATCTCTATTTTATGTCTGCAAAAAGGTATTAAATGACACGCCTAAAAGACATGAAATTTCCTGAATTCCAAACCCAGTCTCCTCCACAAGTCCACACTGCTATTTATAAACCAAAAATCCTCAGGAATTGGCTACATACAATTCAAGGTGTTTCGATATTTGTCTTTCTAGGATTCAAAGTGTATTTTCCTTTATGCTTTGGATAAAAGAAATGTATATCAAATGAGATAATTTTAGTAGCTTTCGGTTGTGTCACTTCTAAAATCTAACAATCCTGACAAACTGAGCAACCCGGTTGGTTTATTTATGGTATTTGTGAAGTGCTTACCACGTGCCAGGCACTTGGCTAAGTACAGGGATAGATAAAAACTTTATCAGTTTGTACATAGTCCCTGTCTCATATGGGGCTTTCAGCCTTAATCCCCATTTTACAGATGAGGTAACTGAGGCACAGAGAAGTTAAATGACTTGCCCAAGATCACACAGCAGACATTTGGCCACGCTGTTTCTCAGGTGATTTGCCCAAGGTCAAACGGCAGACAAGTGACAGAGCTGGGATTAGAACCCAGGTTCTAATCTTCAGCTTCAGGGTTCTAATCCCAGCAATTTCAACCCATAGATGGCTCACAGTGCCAAATTATAGGAAAAACATACCGGACAGCATGGTGTCGTAACGCTAAATAGCAACTCTCGATTTCATAATCAGCAAATGTGCCAGATCTTGGAGCATGATCACTATTGCCATCTCCTCCCACTGAAAGGAGAGAAAGACATCATGGACTACTCCAGGTTTGAAAAGAGACATTTTATTGATGAGGACTTGATTTGGGGACTGAGATTAACATGGAGATCATTCATTTAGGGATGTGAAAATGTTAAATGCTGGAATGACTATTGATTCAACACTACAGACTTAAGAAAGCTCTACAATCAGACTTGAGAAAGCACTACAGGGGCCAGTGTGGTCTAGCGGATAAAGCACCCTCTTGGGAGTCAGAGGACCTGGGTTCTAATCCTGGTTCCACCACTTGTCCGCTAGGTGACCTCGGGCAAGTCATTTCACTTCTCCGCGCCTCAGTTTCCTCATCTGTAAAATGGCCATGAAGACCGGGAGCCCCGTGTGGGAAATGGACTGTGTCCAACCTGATTATCTACCCCAGTGCTCAGAACTGTGCCTGGCGCATATTAAGTGCTTAACGAATACCCCAACTCTTATTATCATCATTATTACTAATCAGTGTGTCAAAGTGGCTTTATCAACTCGGAGAGGTCAAAGAAACTTGCAGATCATTTTGGAGCAACAGCTCGGCAGCTGCACTGGAACAAGAAGCCACAAGCTAAGAAATGGACATACCTGCGGAGTGAATGGATAATTTCTCCAGGATAACGTCTGCGAAGCAGTCATGCAGGCAAAGAGCCATAAGCAAGATTGATTCAATGTAAATGACTCAGAAAAATATAGCAAAGCAAGCAGTGTATATCACCGACACCTCATTTCTTCCTATGTTGGTTAAAAAAAACCTGTAGTAGTTGATGTAAATAAAACTAAAATATATGTATCGCTAGTTTTGGGGCGACTTTTTCTTTTGATCCAGGGGAAATGAAGAGATTTTGCTCATCACTAAAAATCTAACCACCGTATCCAAGACTACGGCAAAATGCAGGCGGAACTAGGCTCATTACCTGCAAGGCACAGATTGCTAAAATACCATAAATCTTCTGAACTTGTCATTCACCAGACTGTGAATCCCACGTGAGACAGGGACCGTGTCCAACCTATCATTCATTCATTCGATAGTATTTATTGAGCACTTACTCTGTGCAGAGCACTGTACTAAGCGCTTCGAATGGACAGATTGGCAACAGATAGAGACAGTCCCTGCCCACTGACGGGCTTACAGTCTAATCGGGGGGAGACGGACAAAACCAATAGCAATAAATAGAATCAAGGGGATGAACATCTCATTAAAACAATAGCAATAAATAGAATCAAGGGGATGGACATCTCATTAACAAAATAAATAGGGTAATGACAATATATACAATTGAGCGGACGAGTACCGTGCTGAGGGGAAGGGAGAGGGGGAGGAGCAGAGGGAAAGGGGGGAAAAGAGGGCTTAGCTGAGGGGAGGTGAAGGGGGTGGGTAGAGAGGGAGCAGAGGGAACAGAGGGAAAAGGGGAAGCTCAGGTACCCACCTTAGTGCTTAATACAGTGCTTGCATATAGTAAGCGCTTAAGAAATTCATTCATTCATTCGATAGTATTTATTGAGCACTTACTCTGTGCAGAGCACTGTACTAAGCGCTTGGAATGGACAATTCGGCAACAGATAGAGACAGTCCCTGCCCAGCGACGGGCTCACGGTCTAATCGGGGGAGACGGACGGATAAAAACAAGACAACATCATCACGATAAATAGAATCAAGGGGATGGACACCTCATGAACAGAATAAATAGGGTAATAAAAATAGATACAGATGAGCACAGTGCTGAGGGGAGGAGCAGAAGGAAAGGGGGGAAAGGGGGGGGGGTCAGCTGAGGGGAGGTGAAGGGGAGAAGGGAGAGGGAGCAGAGGGAAAAGGGGACGCTCAGTCTGGGAAGGCCTCTTGGAGGAGGTGAGCTCTCAGTAGGGCTTTGAAGCGGGGAACAAATGCCACCGTTATTAGCAAGAACCTTCCAAGGACAGAAAATCAGCACAGATGTGAAAGGATGACCTTGATTCTAGCTTTGGAAGAAATAACTACTTCAGCTAAAGCTGCGAAGAGAATACCGAGATCTGACTGGCTTCCAGCAGATAAGAAAAAAAAAAGGCAAAAAAACCTAACCCTTAGGTAGCTGTTTGAGCTCTTCCTCCAAATAAAGGTGAGAGAAACTCCACGTGTTCCTCTGTGATATTTCCACTCCATAGTTTATCTGTTCCTGCTTCATCTTTCATGAGGGGAAGAGTGACATTCATCCCACGAAAAAACTGCAAAACTGTGATACGTTAGAAAACATAAAAAATGTGATACTCTCTACTTAACACATTTGGAAACTGAAAATTCCAGTCTGCACATTGGTCATTTTAGCAAGCCGACTGTTTGCCTTAAGCTAGGGCAAAACCACTATGAAAATCATATAAGAACGAAGGACACTGTCAAACTGTCTAAAATTAATATTGAACAATCAAGGATGGAGAAATCAATTCTTTTATGGTATTTGTTAAGCGCTTACCATGTGACAGACACCGTTCTAAGCTCTGGGGTAGATACACGTTAACTAGGTGGGACGCAAGCCCTGTCCCGCGTGGGGCTCGCAGTCTAAGCGAGTCACTTCACTTCTCTGTGCCTCAGTTCCCTCATCTGTAAAATGGGGATTAACCGTGAGCCTCACGCGGGACAACCTGACGACCCCGGCGCTTAGAACAGTGCTCTGCACCTAGTAAGCGCTTACCAAACACCAACATCATTAAGTAGGAGGGAGGTACCGAATCCCCATTTTACGGTTGAGAAAACCGAGGCACAGGGAAGTCGAATGACTTGCCCGAGGTCACGCGACGAGCATTTGTCAGAGCTGGGATTAGAACCCAGGGCCTCTGACTCCCAGACCCATGCTCTTTCGAGTCGTCCACGCTACCACTCCTTCCCTTTAACTCAGATTCAATAATGCCGGTGAGCTCGATGATCACACCACCATCTACACGAGAAGAAGGTGCAAGAGGGGTCCTCTGGTCTACGCAAACTGGAGGGATTGTTCTGGTTGGAACAGAGATCCATTCGAGTCTAGTTTCATCCTCGACACGCCGCACTATAACCCTGACAGAACGGATGTTGGCCGGCTGATCAAACCCATCTCCCACTGTATTTTCAAGTGCTCTTTCAGTTTGATGTTGAGGACTTTAAAAATCCTTGCCTTTCTTAAATACGGAGAATTTCTGCAGCGGGTGGTAGAAACGTGATTCCAGTTCACGCTCAGGGAAGCGGCGTGGCTCAGTGGAAAGAGCACGGGCTCGGGAGTCGGGATTCTAACCCCGGCTCCGTCGCTTGTCAGCTGTGTGACTTTGGGCAGGTCACCCAACTTCTCTGTGCCTCGGTTACCTCATGTGCAAAATGAGGATTTTAAAAATGCTTGCCTTTCTTAGATACAGAGAATTTCTGCAGTGGGTGGTAGAAACGTGATATAATAATAATAATAGTGGTATTTATTAAGCACTTTCTACGACCCAGGCAATAGTAATAATAATGTAGGCATTTGTTAAGCGTTTACTATGTGCAGAGCACTGTTCTAAACCCAGGGGTAGATACAGGGTCATCGGGTTGTCCCACCTGGGGCTCAAAGTCTTCATCCCCATTTTACAGATGAGGGAACTGAGCAGGGTGGCTTCAGTGGAAAGAGCACGGGCTAGGGAGTCTCGATTCTAACCCCGGCTCCGTCACTTGACCGCTGTGTGACTTTGGGCAAGTCACTTAACGTCTCTGTGCCTCAGTGACCTCGTCGGTAAAATGAGGACTGAGACTGTGGGCCCCACGTGGGACAGCCTGATTACCCTGTATCTACTCCAGTGCTCAGAACAGTGCTTGGGACACGGTGAGCGCTTAACAAATACCATCATTATTATTAACAAAACCAGACGGTGCTCCAAATTCATTCATTCAATAGTATTTATTGAGCGCTTACTATGTGCAGAGCACTGTACTAAGCGCTTGGAATGGACAAATCGGTAACAGAGAGAGACGGTCCCTGCCCTTTGACGGGCTTACGGTCTGACCGGGGGAGACGGACAGACAAGAAGAGGTGAGTAGTTCACACGATAATCTCCAACCGCTCCGAATTAGATATAGCACTGCTTCCTCGGTCATACAGATACGACCTGACAGTGGCTGATAATAATAATGTTGGTATTTGTTAAGCGCTTACTACGTGCAGACCACTGTTCTAAGCGCTGGGGTCGATACGGGGTCATCAGGTTGTCCTATGTGAGGCTCACGGTCTTAATCCCCATTTTCCAGATGAGGTAACTGAGGCCCAGAGAAGTGAAGTGACTCGCCCAAAGTCACACAGCTGACAAGTGGCAGAGCTGGGATTCGAACCCATGACCTCTGATTCCCAAGCCCAGGCTCTTTCCACTGAGCCACGCTGCTTCTCTAATGCGTTAGCAATGAAATTTAGTGACAAAATAGATTTTACTGTGGTATTCCAGTTCTCATTTGTTTTTACAGGAAGAGGGGTGAGTGCAGTTTTGGCGGGGATGGTGGAGGTGGTATATCGGCTACCGTTGCGACGGAAGAAGAAAGGTGCTTACGGGGTTCACCTTCTCCCCTGCCCCTCCTCCCAGCACCCCCCCCCCCCCATCACAGCTATTAATCTCCCGAATGCTGATGAAAGAGAAACACTCGTAATAATTTAACGTTCAGAATGCTATTAATAATAAGAGGAGAACTGTTTTTAAAAATACGTGAAGTGATGATCGTAATCAGTGAGCAAAAACCCATAGGCCTGCCTTTCTTCTCCGGAGCTTTTTCTCTCGGACCTAACGTTCCCGTTGATGATGATAATGGTATCTGTTAAGCACTTATGTGCCAAGCACTGTACTAAGCACTGGGGTAGGTACAGAGAAGCAGCGTGGCTCAGTGGAAAGAGCCCGGGCTTGGGAGTCAGAGGTCATGGGTGCGAATCCCAGCTCTGCCACTTGGCAGCTGGGTGACTGTGGGCGAGTCACTTCACTTCTCTGGGCCTCAGTTACCTCATCTGGAAAATGGGGATGAAGACTGTGAGCCTCACGTGGGACAACCTGTATAATCCAGCGCTTAGAACAGTGCTCTGCACATAGTAAGCGCTTAACAAATACCAACATCATTATTATTATTACAAGTGAATCAGGTCAGAGGCAGTCCCCGTTCCTCATGGGACTCTCAGTAGAAGGGAGAGAAGGTATTGCGTGTCCATTTTACAGATGAGGAATCTGAGGCACAGATAATCTGAGAGATTTGCCCAAGGTCACAGCAGGCATGTGGTGGAGCTGGAGTTCGAACTCAGGTCTGCTGACTTCCAGAGCTGAGGTCTGTCCAATAGGCCACGCTACTTTTTTCTTGACACTCTCCCCCTGGAATGAGCATCACTGCTTCATCCTGAATTACGTATGCAGGTGAGGGCATATAACAATAATAATAATAATAATGGTATTGATTAAGCACTTTCTATGTTCCAGGCAATAGTAATAATAATGTTGGCATTTGTTAAGCGCTTATTATGTGCAGAGCACGGTTCTAAGGCCAGGGGTAGATACAGGGTCATCAGGTTGTCCCACCTGGGGCTCAGAGTCTTCATCCCCATTTTACAGATGAGGTAACTGAGGCACAGAGAAGTGAAGTGACCTGCCCACGGTCACCCAGCTGACAAGTGGCGGAGCCGGGATTAGAACCCACGACCTCTGACTCCCCAGCCCGGGCTCTTTCCACTGAGCCACGAATGGACTAAGCGCTTGGGTGGATACAAGCCAATCGCCTTGGAAACAGTTGAAAGGAGATTTAATTTTTATGAGAATTTTCGAGTGCAAGGTTTTGTCAAAAATGAAACCGCCGCATAATTTTAAGGAGTCTGACGTGACTTTTAAGATGTATGTTTATCATAGTGGAATGAACTTTACACGAATTAAACCTTGAAAACTTCGTAAGGTCTAGAACACATTAAATGGTCTACCTGACTTTAAACCATTAATATTTTAAATGGTCATTTAGATAAGTTGCACTCAATAGAAGTGATTTATTTATGCTGGAATAAATTAAATGCTCACACCAATCTTTGGCTAGTCACAATATATCTCTTAGCTGCCTATATTTTTGCTGAATATTCTGCCCATCATTTAACTTACGTGGGACTCTATCAACAAATGCTCAGGTAAACATACTATAATTCTTTTAAATTGTCACGCATACCTAGATGGTTATAGTTTAAAAATATTTCACTCTCAACAAAAGATGCAATCGAACAACGCACGTGCCTAACTCATCTTCTTCCCTTATTTTCTTTGGTCGAAAAGAGGCAATATCTCCATCAGGGATTGTGTCCCGTTCAATCTATAATGATGTTGGTATTGGTTAAGCGCTTACTAGGTGCAGAGCACTGTTCTAAGCGCTGGGGGAGACACAGGGGAATCAGGTTGTCCCACGTGGGGCTCACAGTCTTCATCCCCATTTTTCAGATGAGGTAACTGAGGCCCAGAGATGTGAAGTGACTCGCCCACAGTCACACAGCTGACAAGCGGCAGAGCCGGGACTCGAACCCCTGACCTCTGACTCCAAAGCCCGTGCTCTTTCCACTGAGCCACGCTGCTTCTCTAAAATAATAGTGTTGGTATCTGTTAAGCGCTTACTATGGGCAGAGCACTGTTCTAAGCGCTGCGGGGAGATACAGGGTCATCGCGTTGTCCCACGTGAATCTATCCTGTGTTGCCATGTTGAAAATGCAGTGGGAAATCTGAAAACTCGAACGAAAACGTGCTCTGGGGTCCAGTTGGAAACTCTTTCTGTCTAAATAGGCTACAGACGTCTTCAAATGTTTTCGAGACCCTGTTTCATTCATTCAGTCACATTTATCGAGTGCTTACTGGGTGCAGAACACAGCGTTCGGGAGAGTATACTACAACAATAAACCGACACATTCCCAGCCCACGGCGAGCTTACAAACTAGAGGGGGGAGACGGACGTGAATACGAAAAAAAATTACAGATATCTACGTAAGTTCTGTGGGGTTGGGCCGGGGGGAAGAAACAAAGGGGACGAGTCAGGACAATGCAAAATGTTTCAAGACCAGCTTAATGCAGGAGACTGGAGTCTAGAAACACGGACGTAATCAATCACTGACATTTATTGAGCACTTACTACGTACAGGGCACTGTGCTGGGCACATGGGAGAGTACAACAGGATTAGTAGAAAACACCGAAACGATTGGCTTTAAAGGATTCAATCAGCTCATCCCATCCTATCTCAACTCACTAATCTCCTATTTCAGCCCAGCCCGCACACTCCGCTCCCCTGGGCCAGCTTACTCAGTGCCCCGTTATAAAACATAACAGAACGGGCCACCGAATTCTGTCACCCAGTATATTATCAAAAGCCGAAGAGATAGAGAGATAAAAACAACGGCACGAGAGCAGAGGGCAAGCATTTCTGCTGACGGCAAAACGAGGCTTGGTGACAATGGAGGATTGAAGTGCGTATCGAGTTCGAGGTAACGAAGATTACGGTCATATTAGTTGAGTACTTACTATGTGTCAAACAGGGTACTAGATACAAGATAATCAGGACAGACACAGTCCCTGGCACATACAGGCTGCGAGCCCGTCACTGGGCAGGGACCGTCTCTATCTGTTGCTGATTTGTCCATTCCAAGCGCTTAGTACAGTGCTCTGCACGTAGTGAGCGCTCAATAAATACTATCGAATGAATGAATACAGGCTCACCAGGAAGGAGAACAGGTTTTGAGTCTCCATTTTAGCCACGGGGAAACTGAGGGACAGAGTAGTTAAGAGACTTTCCCAAGGTCACCCAGCAGGCAGGTGGCCCAGCTGGGACTAGAACCAATTTTCACCGATTGCCAGGTCTCTGCTCTTTCCAACTAGGGCACGATGTGTCACTTCTAATGCTGTGAAATAATAATAATTTGCTACGTACTTACTACGCGCCAGGTACTGTACTAAGTGCTGGAGTGGAGAGAAGATGATCAGGTTGGACACGGAACCTGTCTCGTACTGGGCTCCTAGTCTCTATCCCCATTTAAAGATGAGGTCAGGGAGGCTCAGAGAAGTTAGTTGACTTGCCCAAGGTCACACAGCACACAAGGTCACCCTGCAGACAGGCGGCGGAGCTGGTTTTAGAACCTAGGTCCTCCTGACTCCCAAGCCCATACTTCATTCAATCAAATTTATTCAGTATTTACCCTGTGCAAAGCACTGTACTAAGTGCTTGATCTTACTTTAACCACTAGGCATTGCCACTTTCTCACTTTTCAATTCACGGTGACATTTCGAGTTCATTCCTAGTGTTCGCCGAGGACTATTTACAATCTGCTCAAGATACTATGTCAGAATGCAGGCATTCTAAAATCACCTTACAGAGCCTAAACAACTCTTTGACATTAAAAAAATCTAGCCCTGCCATGCACGTCGTAACTCAGAGGCAAAGCACTGTTTTTATGTTTTTCATATAGGAAAAATGAAAAGAAGACCCACATTAAAAGGAGATTATAAAGGAAACCGTACACATTTTTGACAAATGTTGGGACTATTCGGCCAATATTTTCCAAGCAACACTGCACAGGGGATAGGGCAAGGGCCTGGGAGTCAGAAGGAACTGGATTCTAATCCCAGCTCCTCCATTTGCCTGCTGTGTGACCTTGGGCAAGTCATTTAACTCCTATGGGTCTTATTTACCTCATCTGTGAAACGGGGATTAAGACTGTGAGTCCAATGTGGGACAGGGACTGTGTCCAACCTTATTAGCGAGAATTATACTTTAATTACACTTTAATTTAAAATTTTAAATGTATTTCAAGTTTTAAGATTAATTATAATTTGTTTAATTTTGATTATACTTTAATTATACGAGAAGCAGCGTGGCTCAGTGGAAAGAGTCCGGGCTTGAGAGTCAGAGGTCATGGGTTCTAATCCTGGTTCCATTGCTTGTCAGCTGGGTGGCCTTGGGCAAGTCACTTCACTTCTCTGGGCCTCAGTGACCTCTTCTGTAAAATGGGGATGAAGACTGTGAGCCCCACCTGGGACAACCTGATCACCGTGCATCCTCCCCAGCGCTTAGAACAGTGCTTGGCACATAGTAAGCACTTAACAAATATCATCATTATTATTATTATTAGCCTGTGTCTACCTCAGCGCTTGACACAGAGTAGGCCCTTCACAGATACCATCATTATTATACGATAGATAGTATTCCTTCATATCTTCCAAAAATAAAATGAAGCAACTTCTGACTCTAAGAATATGTCAGATAGTTTACAATCATTTATTAAAGCAGAGTTCAGGCTGTCAAACACAGTACCAGGTGCTGAGAAAAAGGCATTAACAAGGTGAGCCCGTCAATGGGCAGGGATCGTCTCTCTCTGTTGCCGAATTGTCCATTCCAAGCGCTTAGTACAGTGCTCTGCATCTAGTAAGCGCTCAATAAATACTATTGATTGAATGAATGACTCATGTGTAGAATCTATGCCTTCTGGAAGCTTACAGTAAAAAAAAAAGGGGGGGAGACCCACAAGTACAGAAAAACAGCTTTCAAAAAGTACTGATACTACCCATCCAACAATGTAATCGTTCTGATAGTATGCCTCTTAAAAAATAAGTTCCAGGGCATCCGTGTCACAGTTTCACAAATAAAATAAAGACATCATGGAGCACCCAAGATTTCAACAGTGGCACTATCCTCCCCTGCTTCAAAGCCTTATGGAAGGCACATCTCCTCCAAGAGGCCTTTCTGCA
Organism: Ornithorhynchus anatinus; assembly: GCF_004115215.2. Taxonomy (NCBI): domain Eukaryota; kingdom Metazoa; phylum Chordata; class Mammalia; order Monotremata; family Ornithorhynchidae; genus Ornithorhynchus; species Ornithorhynchus anatinus. The sequence continues at coordinate 33,457,959 of NC_041733.1, read as the reverse complement.
CTACCTTCCCCTTTCCTCTTCTCCCACTCCCTTCTGCATCACCCTGATTTTCTCCCTTCGTTTCCCACCCCCCGCCCCAGGCCCGTAGCAGTTATGTACATATCTGTCATTTATTTGAATAGATACCTGTCTCCACCCTCTAGACTGTAAGCTGGTTGTGGGCAGGAAATGTGTCTATTGTTGTACTGTACTCTCCCAAGCGCTCAGTAATAATAATGCTGGTATTTGTTAAGCGCTTACTCTGTGCAGAGCACTGTTCTAAGCGCTGGGGGAGATACAGGGTCATCAGGTGGTCCCACGGGAGGCTCACAGTCTTAATCCTCATTTTACAGATGAGGGAACTGAGGCACAGAGAAGTGAAGTGACTTGCCCATAGTCACACAGCTGACCAGCGGCAGAGCCGGGATTCGAACCCATGACCTCTGACCTCCAAGGCCGGCCTCTTTCTACTGAGCCGCGCTGCTTCTCTACGTAGTACAGTGCTCTGCACACAGAGAGCTCTCAATCAATACAATCGAATGAACGGATAAATGATCGGTGGGACAGGGAAGGCATAAGGAACACGGCAATTATGGAAGGGGCAGAGTGTGGTGCTGATCTTCAGTTAATACGGTCCAGACTTAACCAATCAAGAGTATTTACTGAGCGCTTTCTATGTGTACAGCACTGTACTACGTGCTTGATTTATCAATCAGTGCTATTATCGAGCATTTACATTGTTCATCTAAAAATAGTTACCGGGAAATCAAAAAACAGCTTCCTAATAATCAAAAGATTCAGTGTCAAAATCCTATAAAACAAAGGAACCCGAAAACTCCTCTATTACAGTAACCTATGACTTTTTCAAAAAAAATAGATGCCTTAAAATGTTCACATTTCATGATGGAGAAGTGGGTCTTGAAAGATCGGTTTCTGCCTACAAGGTTTTGTTCAGATTCAGTTTTCTTCTTTACTCTGCCTGATTTATGAATTCCTCTTTGCGAAACAGAACACTTGAATACATAACTGCCCTCTCTTTAATTTGTTTAAGTATCTGGCTTCCCAGTTAGTGGGTAAAGGCTTTGAGGACAAGTGAATATATCCACTAAATCTCTTGTACTCCCTCAAGAGCTTATTGCAGTTTTCTACCAAGAGTAAGTACTCAATATATACTAAGTAGAAAATAGATAGCGTTATCCAAATGCTGTTCTGAAGGAACAAGGCTTTTATTATTATTATGATACTTGTTAAGCGCCCTCAAATGGGGATTAAAACTGTGAGCCCCACGGGGGACAACCTGATCACCTTGTATCCCCCCAGCATTTAGAACAGTGCTTTGCACATAGTAAGCGCTTAACAAATACCAGCATTATTATTATTATTAAGGGGGGAGATGAGGGTTTAGCGGCGGAGAGGTGAAGGGGGGGTAGAGGGAGCAGAGGGAAAAGGGGAGCTCAGTCTAGAGGCCTTCCCAGACTGAGCTCCCCTTATCCCTCTGCTCCCCCTACCTACTCCCCCTTCACCTCTCCGCCGCTAAACCCTCTTCTCCCCCCTTTCCCGCTGCTCCTCCCCCTCTCCCGTCCCATCCCCTCAGCACTGTACTCGTCCCCTCGACTGTATATATCTTCATCACCCTATTCATTTTGTTAATGAGATGTACATCACCCTGATTCTATTTATTTGCTGTTGCTTTAATGAGATGTTCTTCCCCTCGATTCTATTTATTGCCATTGTTCTTGTCTGTCTCCCCTGATTAGACTGTAAACCCATCAAAGGGCAGGGACTGTCTCTGTTACCGATCTGTAATTCCAAGCGCTTAGTACAGTGTTCTGCACATAGTAAGCGCTCGATAAATACTATTGAATGAATGAAAGCACTGTTCTGTGCACTGGGGTAGAACACAAAGCTAATCAGGTCGAACAAAGTCCCGGTCCTACGTGGGGCTCACACTCTTAATCCTCGTTTTCCAGATGAGGTAAACGAGGCCCAGAGAGATTTAGCGACTTGCCCAAGGTCACACAGCAGACATGGGGTAGAGGCAGGATTAGAACCCAGGTCCTTCTGACTCCCGGGCCGGTGCTTTCTCCACTCAACCATGCCGCTTTTGAAGGCATGGGCCGTTTTCTACCAGTTCCGCTGTTTACTCTCCCAAGCCCTTAGAAAAGTATTCTGCACACAGTAAGTGCTCAATAAATGCTACTGATTGACTTTCTAACGAATATTCAGAAGCTAATTACTTATTAAGGTCCTTAGGAAGTTTTACAGAAAAGCAATATCTCTCTTAAAGGTAAGACCTAAAATGTACCCCACCAAGGAGGAAACTATCAGAACTATGTTTTCATTATTCTTGCAGCTGTCAAGATTACCTTCTTCCACCCTAAATATATACCCGAAGAACTAATGATGAAATGGAGCTTCATTATAATTTATGCACAAAAAACACCTTGTCTGGAAACATCGAAAACACTCAGAATTGCTGTATTTAAATTCATTAAAGGGATTACTGCTAATGCATTTGTCAGTTTTGGGGCCGCGGGGGGGTTGTATTTGTTAGACACTTACTATGTGGCCAGCACTAGTCTAAGTGGTGGAGGAGAAACAAGCTAATCAGATTGGGCATAGTTCATGTCCCACATGGGGCTCACAGTCTTAATCCCCATTTTACAAATGAGGTAACTGAGGCACAGGTCAGATAAGTGACTTGCCCAAGGTCACACAGCAAACAAGTGGTGGAGTCCTGATTAGAACCCAGGTCCTCCGGACTCCCAGGCCTCATGTCTACCCACTAGGCCATGATGGGAGGGCTTTGTTCCCTCTGTGATCACAATATAGCAAATGTTTAAAAGTTACATTTTATAGTGCTGAAAAAAACACCACCAGATCAGGGTTAAAAATTCATTATGCCTTCCTTCACTCCCACCGCCTACCAAAATGGAACATCATTCAGTAAAATCATTTTCTACTCTACCAGTGTACAATGCCCCATGAATAGTTCAACATCTGAAAGTCAGTCCACAACCTATTTAGTATCTGGGACTGGGTAAAATGCCAGAGCTGTAAATCCTTGATTCTGTGGTCTTTCTGCAAGACTATTCTTCTGAACTTACGCCTTTACATTTCCTATTAGCAGAAATGTCTTTTTGTCTCTATTTCCCTCTGAAGGCTTTCATTAACCTTGCTGGGTCACTGAAAATAGGAAATCATTACTAACGAGAACATCTTCATTTTCTTTCTTTTTTTGGGGGGGGGGGGGTCAAAATCGATCCTATTTCGATCATTCAGTCCTTTGCATTTTTTAACTTTAGTTTTGTCATCATTTTTACTGTCTTTCAGTCATCTCTTTAGGCCCAATAAAGTATGAAATATTTATCCTGTCCATTCTCCCTGCGCTGAGGCAGAATGGAATGTGGGAAGTCTGAAGAGGCATTTGTCTGATTTTGGAGAAATAGGGGAGGGTATATGTTTTGCTCAGTGCCGGCTTGGCAGAGAATAGTTTGGAGGAGGACATCAGATGGAGTAATCGGCACGGATCGGCGTGGATTTGGGCGTGGATTTGGCCGTTATCATGGCTGTCGATCCCCTCTGACAGGTCCACGGTGTGGCTCAAACAATTACCATTTGGGAGGTCAGGAAAAGAGTGAAACTATAGCCAAGAGCCTCTTAACCGGTAATTCTGCATGTCTATCCACTACGCCTGTTAGGAAAAATGATGTTTTAAATGAATGCAAGATTATCATTGCATAGGGAAAAGGAATACTCCAAGAGATTTGATTTTGAGACAAGGCCCTTTCCATTAGGCCGCGCTGCTTCTCGCCGACTCCTGGGAAAACCAAGTAACCATACTTTTACTGGAATTGGAAATATTCCGACATTGGAAGCGCTAAAACTAAAGCTAGTTAGTGGATATCCATAGTGGATAGAGCATAGTGGAGAGAGAGCACAGAATACATGCCCTTATAGCCCTTCTCTGATTAAGCCCTGTTCTTGTCTGTCTCCCCCGATTAGACTGTAAGCCCATCAAAGGGCAGGGACTGTCTCTATCTGTTACCAATTTGTACATTCCAAGCGCTTAGTACAGTGCTCTGCACATAGTAAGCGCTCAATAAATACTATTGAATGAATGAATGAATTTCACCTATTACCCTCCCTGCTTTTCACCTTCCCTCCTGTGTCGACGTACTTTTTTACGGTATTTAAGTGTCTACTATTTGCCAAGCACTGTACTAACCACTGGGTAGATACAAACTAATCAAGTTATCCCCTTCGCTTAGCCGGAGGTCAGGTTGTCCTATCCAAGGGGAAGGAGGGGAAGAATGCAGGCATATTTTAGACTTTTCCCTGGAAAAGACCTAAGTAAAAATCCACGTTTTTGCTGCAATCAACTTGAGGTGAACAACCTTAGGCAGCAGTCTAATAATAATGATAAAGAAAACAATAATGATAATGATCCTGGCTCGGCCACTTATCTGCTGTGGGACCTTGGATAAGTCACTTCACTTCTCTGTGCCTCAGTTACCTCATCTGTAAAATGGGAATTGAGACTGTGAGCCCTACGTGGGACAGTGACTGGATCCATCCCGATTGGCTTGTATCCACCCCAGCACTTAGTACGGTGCCTGGAAAATAGTAAGCGCTTGACAAATACCATAATTAAATTATTATAACGGTAATAGTTAAGCATTTACTATGTGCCAAGCACTGTCCTCTGTAATCAGGACCCACCTAGGGCTCACATTCTACGTAGGAGGGAGGATTGATACGGAATCCCCATGTTGCAGATGAGGGAACTGTGGCTCGGAGAAGTGAAGTGACTTGCTCAAGGTCACGCACAGCAATCAAGTGGATGAGAATCCAGGCTCTCTAACCCTCAGGCCTGCGCTCTTTCCACTAGACCGTGCCATAGCTGACCTAGGCTAAATGTTGTTTGCAGAGGTCTATAACTAACCTGGTCTCAGCTACCGGGGGACCAGCCCAGATGCTCGATTGACAGAGAGTGTTTGGGAGCGTTTCAGGCCTCAGCCCGCCCTTCCTACCCAGGCACGGGAGGGAACCGGAGGGGAGCGATGCGGCCTCACTGCATTCCAACAAGTGCAAGAAGATGGAGTCGACTCTCGGACTCTTCTGGAGGCAGATGTGGCCCGCATTCTCGCAGTTTCAAGCCTCGCCTACCTAACTACCAGGTTCCAGCGATTTTATGGAATTCTTGGAAAGGCATAAAAACAGGACTACAGGACTAACACCTCGGATTTTCTCCTTCCATCGAGGTGCCGGCCTGATGCCAAATGTTGTTAGCACTGATTGAAAGCATTTTTTTCCCCCAGTTCACTTCATCTTGGACCCCTTTTTGTCTCAAAATCAAATCTCTTGGAGTATCCCTTTTCCCTTATGCACTGACAATTTTGCATTTATTTAAAACATCATTTTTCCCAACTGGCATAGTGGATACAGCACAGGTCAGGGAATGAGAGGATCATGGGTTCTAATCCCAGCTCTGCCATTTGTCTGCCGTGTGGCCATGGACAAGTCACTTCACTTCCCTGTGCCTCAATTTTCTCATCCGTAAAATGGGGGTTGAGACTGTGAGCCCCACATGGGAGAGGGACCGTGTCCAACCCGATTCGCGTGCATCGGCCCCAGAGCTTAAGACGGTGCCTGGCACATAGTGGGCACTTAACAAATGCCGTAGTCATTATTATTACTACCGGAAGAACCCAGGCATATTTCTAATGATGCAGCTATTATTAACCTTGTGTAAGGTGCATGTATACCCCCTTCCTGGGAGTGGTTCCTTAAAATAGTGATGGTTCTTCATCCTAACCACCAGAACGTAGAATAATAACAGCTACAATAATGACGATGATGCTGATAATGATTAATAATAATAAATAAATTAATAATAAATGCTGTGTTAACCATTGCTATAGATAGCAGTTCAGATTAACTTGATACTTAAAAATCATAAAATGGTACTTTTTAAGCACTTTTTTATGTGTCATGCACTGTTCTAAGTGCTGGGCTAGTTACAAACTAATCAGGTTGGTCACAGTCTCTAGTCCACATGGGGCTCACAGTCAAAGAAGGGGGGAGGAGGATTTAGTCTCCATTTTACAGATGAGGTGACTGAGGCACAGAGAAGTGAAGTGTACTTGCCCAAGGTCATACAGTAGACAAGCGGCAAAGCTGGGATTAGAACCCAGGTCCTCCGACTCCCAGGTCTGCGCTCTTCCGATCAGGCCGCACCGCTTCTCACCGACTCCTAGCAAAAACCAAGCAACTACACTCTTACCGAAATTGGAAATATCATTCGGAGATTGGAAGCGCTAAAGCTAAACATCATCTAGGAAACCTAAGAATGTTAATTATTCAAAAGAAAAATGTAAACACAGTGTAAAGCAATTCGGAAAACTTGGTAATAAGTGAATGTTACCAGAAACACGTGAGTTGAGGTGTCGTGGGAGAATCACATTAAGTATTTCTTTGGCACTGAGAGAGGGGTGCCCATATTTTTGTAGCCAGGGAATGTCTACGAACTCTATTGAATTGTACTCTTGCTATGTTTAGCACAGTGCTCTATGCTCAATAAATACTACTGATGATAGTGTATGCCCATATATAATATATGTGTCATTGTTGGTTAGAAAAGATGGAATCCACATCAGGCAGTGACTGTGTTTACCCACTCTACTGTACTCTGCCGAGCACTTAGTACAGAGCTCTGCACACGAGAATAACTGTCAGTCAATCTATTAATGGTACTTATTGAGCACTTACTGTGCACAGAGCAGTGGATTTGGTGCTTATGAGGATACTTTACCTCAGATTCTGGCTCAGAGATAGTCATATTTTCTGTGTGGGCCCGGTAAAAGTCTACTTCAATTTTAAATGCTTCCAAAATCTCCAAAGAGATTCTTAAGCACCAAGGCCCTGAAGAGAAAATCACATCTCACCAAATCTGATCAATTAGCCACACTATGCAAAAAAGCTGTCAAAGCAAATGAAGCCCCAGTTCTTTCACCTTAATTCATCTTAATTTCGTCCTATTCTCCCGAAGGTAGGAGTTATAGGGGGCATAATCCATCAAAGGGAAAGGAATCCACATTCTGCTCAATTTGCTCACCAATCTCTACGGAGAACTCTTCTTTAACATAAATGACAGGTAAGGGAAGCAATCGGTTGCCTATCCACTTCCGCATCAAACGGAAACTCCTTCGGATAGGTTTTAAAGCACATCATCACCTTGCCCATTCCTACCTGGCCTCCCTGATTTCCTCATTCATTCGATCGCATTTACTGAGCACTTGCTGTGTATAGAGCACTGTGCTAAGTGCTTGGGAGCGTAGAATATAACAATAAACAGACACATGTCCTGCCCACAGCAAGCTTACAATATACTGGCGGAGGAGACGGCTCCTTCAACCCAACCCTTGCATTTTGCTCCTCCAATGACAATTTACTCAGTGCACCTCCATCTCGTCTCCCTCACCACCTCAACCATACCCTGCCTCTCACCTGGAATGCCCTCCCTCTTCCTATTTAAAAGATGATTACTCTCCCCACTTTTTAAAACCCCATTAAAAACACACCTCATGCAAGAGACCTTCACCCATTAAACCTTTATTTCCTCTTCTCCCACTCCCTTCTTCGTCATCCCTGCACTTACTTGGATTCGTACCCTTTATTCACCCCTCCCTCAGCCCCAAAACACGTACGTAATAATACTACTACTACTAATTATGATATGTGTTAAACAGTGACTGTGTGCCAGGCACTGTTCTAAGCACTGGGGTTAATACAAATTGGTCAGGTTCAACCCAGTCCCTGTCCCGCTTGGGGCTCACAGTTCATTTTACAGTTGAGGTAACTGAGGCCCAGGAAAGTGTGACCTGCCTAATGTCGCACAGCAGACAGGTGGCGGAGCCGGGATTAGGACCCATGTCCTTCTGACGCCTAGGCCAGTGCTCTAACCACTAGGCCGTACTGCTTCCCTTGTACGCATCCATACATAGCTCACGTCCATATCCATGCATATCTCATGTTCCTATCCATAATTTAGTTTATCGATTACATTAACGTCTGTCTCCCCCTCGGGACTCTAAATTCACTGTGGGCAAGCAACACGTCTACCAACTCCGTTATATTCTACAGTGCTCTTCACCATGTAAGCGCTCAATAAATATGACTGATTGATAAGGATATGTGCATAAGTGGGGCGAGGACTTCAGTGCTTAAAGGGGTATGACTAAACCCATAGTTGAGGAGGTAGAGAAGGATAATAGGTAGGGGGTGAAAATCAAATTACGAGGTTGTCTCGACGAAAGCCAACAGAATCGCGTCGCCGGTCTTTACTGAATGTTCATAGTGTGATCTCCTTGTGGTCAGGAAATTTGCCTACTAACTCTATTGTTATTGCACTCTCGGAAACAAATGCACCGCACACAGCAAGCACTCAGTATATACCATTGATTGACTCACATTTTCTTCCAGATGGAGTGGTTGCCCCAAATATCAATATGTGGCATCGTGTGAAGCATCATTATGGTCTGGTGGAAAAAGCAGGGACCCGGGAGTCAGAGAACCTGGGTTCTAATCCCGGCTCTGCCAACTGCTTGCTGGGTGGCCTTGGACAAGTCGCTTTCATTTCTTTGTGCCTCAGTTACCTCATCTGTAAAATGGGGATTAAGACTGTGAAACCAACATGGGACAGGAACTGGGTCCAGTACGCTCAACTATCCACCTCAGCATTTTAGAAAAGTGCTCGATACATAGTAAATGCTTAAAACAAATGTCATTAAAAAATATGGTAAGACGCAAGCTGCTGAGACAATAATAATAACAATTATGGTATTTGTTAAGGGCTTCCTATGTGCCAGGCACTGTACTAAGTGCTGGAGTGGAAACAAGCAATTTGGGTTGGACGCAGTCCCTGTCCCACACAGGGCTCAAAGTCTTAATCCCCATTTTACAGATGAGGTAACCGAGGCACAGAGAAGTGAAGTGATTTGCCCAAGGTCACCTAGCAGACAAATGACAGAGTCGGGATTAGAACCCATGCCCTTCTACCTCCCAGGCCCGGGCTCTAACCACTGTGCCGTACTGCTTCTCACTCGTTAAATATGAACACTGCAAATAACGTGAATCATTCTTCCCAGCCCTCCTTTAACTGAACGTAAGGTGTTCCAGAGAGAGATTCAAATGCTTCTAACCATTCACGCCTCCTGCAAATCTTCCCTAACTCGTTACATATTCTTATAAAAATTCATCTGCTGGAACAGCTCTGCCCTGGGAGGATTTTTTGTGTGGATGAACTGTTATATTATCAAATTAGATTTCATAGAAAAAATGTATCGCAATCATGCACAGCTCAAAGGCGATTTTCTAGCACAAGACTACATTCCAGTTGCCTTGTATGGTGAATTAGCTGTGCGACCCCTTTAATAATGAGAGTTATGTTTCTATTCCTTAGTTGATGGAACTGAATGTGCTTTGAACTTGGGGAATTTAGTTTCACATATAGCTTTACTGTGGAAATCCTTTCACGATTTCTTCTACTGAAAGGATGGCATTTAACAGTGAGTTATTGGTGGACAAAATTCCCATAATGTGGCATAACCCGGGAGGTTCTTTAAGCGTGTTGATAGTACAATGAAACTGGGGAGGCAAAAATTGTCAAATAATTTTAGGCACGCTTTTCAGGATTAATGGACTTCTCCGACTCATAAAGGTGAGGAATCGGAGCGTGTGACCCCCTGAGAATGCACAGAGGTTGATCTCACCCCTGAATCGCACAAAATAATAATGACGGCATTTGTTTTGGCATTTGCTAAGCTCTTACTTTGTGCAAAGCACTGTTCTAAGCGCTGGGGAAGATACAAGGCGATCAGGTTGTCCCACGTGGGGCTCCCTCTACATGGGGTTACTAAGGCCCAGAGAAGTCAGACAAGGAGGCTAAGCATTTCTCAGTACACACACGTTAGAAGCAGCGTGGCCTAGTGGCACAATACACAGGCCTAGGAGTCAGAGGACCTGTGTTCTAGTCCCAATTCCACCACCTGTCTTAGACTACAAGCCCGATTAGACTGTAAGCCCATCAATGGGCAGGGATTGTCTCTATCTGTTGCCGATTTGTACATTCCAAGCGCTTAGTACAGTGTTCTGCACATAGTAAGCTCTCAATAAATACTATTGAATGAATGAATGGGTGACCCTGGGCAAGTCCTTTCTTCTCGGAGCCTCATTTTCCTCAATTTAAAATGCAGATTCCATACCCGTTCTCCCTCTTACTTTGACTTCGAGTCTAACGTGGGACAGGGACCGTCTCAGACCTGATTATCTCGTATCTAACCAAACGAAGTGCTTGGCACAAAGTAAGAACATCATAAGTACCGTATAAAAAAGTGTCCATGAGGGACCCAACATCCTTTTGGCGGGACTCAAAAACAATCGGGGATGGTTGCAGGAATGAGATGGCTAGTCCCTATTGTTGGAGATTCTGTCATCACCAAAGGGCATCTGTGAAGAGTCCGCATATGCATGCATGTAAGAAATGGCCTAGAAGAAACACAGCATGCAGGATCCACGGTATTTGGGGACATTAGGTGTCCTGTGTCACCACGGGTTTTGGATGGCCTTTAGAACCTGCTGCCAGTGGCATGTGTAGAGGGATGGGGTCTGGATTGTTGTCGCTACTGTTGAGAAGCAGCGTGGCTCAGTGCAACGAGCCCGGGCTTGGGAGTCAGAGGTCATGGGCTCTAATCCCGGCTCCGCCGCTTGGCAGCTGTGTGACCTTGGGCAAGTCACTTAACTTCTCTGTGCCTCAGTTACCTCATCCCTAAAATGGGGATTAACTGTGAGCCTCCCGTGGGACAACCTGATTACCCTGTATCTAGCCCAGCGCTTAGAACAGTGCTCTGCACATAGTAAGCGCTTAACAAATACCAACATTATTATTATTATTCTCTGGGCCTCAGTTCCCTCATCTGTAAAATGGGGATGAAGACTGTGAGCACTACGTGGGACAACCTGATTACTTTGCCTCTACCTCAGCACTTAGAACAGTGCTTGGCACATAGTAAGTGCGCAACAAATACCAACATTATTATTATTACTGCTCTCTGAAACAAGGGGACACTAGACGCATTAATCATATTTATTTTTTAATGGTATTTTTAAAATCCTATGTCCAACTGCCTTGCACACAGTAAGAGCTCAATACATACTACTGAATGAATTAAATGAATACTAAGCACTGGGGTATATACTAGGTAATCAGATGCGACATAGTCCCTGTCCCACAGGGGGCTGACCATTTTAATCCCCATTTTACAGATGAGGTAACTGAGGCACAGAGAAGTGCAGTCACTTGCCCAAGGTCACATGAAATACAAATGGCACACGCAGGATTAGAAGCCAGGTCCTACAGACTCCCAGGCCTTTGCTCTAACCCTCAGGCCGTGAAGCTCCGGGATTCGTCTAAGGGGGCCTGAAGACCCACTGGACCCTCCATGGGATTTGGGCTGAGGGTCTTTGCCGCTCTCTGCAGCGGCATGTGTGACTTATAGACTCCAGCGGGTAATCCCGCAGAGCCATTTACTGACTTAAAGCAGAAGAGATCTGCCTTAGAGAACCAGAGGGGACTTACATGAACCCAAGCTCATCTGACTCCCAGGCCCACGGCCTGTGCATTAGGGCACACTGCTCCTCGTGTTCACATCTTCTCTCCTCTTTTTGTACTGATAATATTCAGCTTCCTCGTCTTTGACGGAACGTGATAATCACTACAGTCTCACACAAGAGACACCACTCAAAAAGCAACATTAAACATACAGTGGACATACCAGTTATGCCTTTCTCCAGCCAAGATATCAGATCGTTCACAGGTTGCCATTTCGATCATTCATTCAACTGTATTTATTGAGTGCTTACTGTGTGCAAAGCACCGTACGAAGTACGTGAGAGAGTACAGTACAACAATAAGCAAATTCCCTGCCCACAATGAGTTTACAGTCTGGAGGGGGAGAAAGACATTAATATACATAAATTACAGATAGGTACATAAAGCACACCATTGTCTTTCCTACCCCGTCGGGATCCCGTTCTGAATTTTCTAGGGCCGTTCACTGTCTCTGTATCTCCCACCCTCCGGATCAGATTTTGTTAATAGACCTATTCGAACAGAATAAAATCCCATGACAGATTCTGTACCTTCCCTTTGAAATTGCTAATTCTCGACCACTAAAAGGAAAAACACATTTCAGACGCAGTAATAATGCAATGCCATTTAGAACCTGCAAAGAAATGTGATAAATGGGCTAACCATGGTGGTTAAACATGGTCTTCACTGATAATCACAGTCTAGGAACTTTTGCAGTTAAGTCCAATTGTATTCTAGTTTGTTAAAATGTGCCTCAGTAATATTTCTGAAGATAAAGAATGTTTCTACAAAGATTTAGACAGACTCATCAGAGACCCGGTAATGCCAGATAAACTAAGTGTACCTGGGGAACTCAATCAATTAAATGCATTTATGGAACACTTACTGTGTGGAGAAAACTGTAGTATATGCTTGGGAGAGTACAATATAACAGAGTTGGTAGACATGTTCCCTGCCCGTCAAGTTTCTATGCCAGAGTTGGAGGCAGTGGATGCCCAGCTGGGGAGGAAAGTCAACCGGCCACAGGGGATTGGCAGATCATCAATAATGGCCTACTTTTCCTCAGTGAACATGCCAAACCACACTTCACAATCGTCGGCATCATATTTCTCCCGGCCAAGCTGAAGAAAAACATCCACCAACTCCACAGTGTCACTGATCACATCGTATTGCAGAGAAAGGACCTCAGACGATGTTTAGATCACAAACCGCACGTGGAATGGATTGTTCATTATGGACAGGGAACGTTTCCACTGATTCTGTCGTATGGTACTTTCCCAAATACCTAGTATAGTGCTCTGCCCATAGAAAGCACTCAATACCACTGATTGATAAGAAGGAGCGTCGTGTCCAAGCTCACACGTCTTTAGAACCACTTTAGAATGTGGTCTAGTGGAGTAGCAGCGTGTGGCCTAATAGAGAAGCAACGTGGCTCAGTGGAAAGAGCACGGGCTTTGGAGTCAGAGGTCATGGGTTCGAATCCCTGCTCGGCCACTTGTCAGCTGTGTGACTTTGGGCAAGTCACTTAACTTCTCGGTGCCTCAGTTACCTCCTCTGTAAAATGGGGATTAAAACTGTGAGCCCCACGTGGGACAACCTGATTCCCCTGTGTCTACCCCAGCGCTTAGAACAGTGCTCGGCACATAGTAAGCGCTTAACAAATACCAACATTATTAGAGATCCCGAGCCTGGGAGTTAGAAGGACCTGGGTTCTGATCCCGGCTCTGCCACCTGTCTGCTGTGTGACCTTGGGCAAATCATTCCACTTTACAGTGCCTCAGATAACTTTTCTATCAAATGAGGATTAAGACTTTGAGAACCCATGTGGGACATGGACTTTGCCCAATTTTGTATCTACCCCAGAGCGTAGTACAATGCCGACACATAGTTAATATTTAACAAATACCATTTAAAAAAAAAAAGAAAGAAAAAATGGTCTCCCGACAGACACGTCAGAGCCAGGGTTATAATCCAGGTCCTCTGACTCCGAGGCCCAGGCTCTTTCCACTAGGTCATGCTGCTTCCCATGGAGGGAATACCTTTCTTAACCACTTGCACAAAATCTTCCACACATAATCTCAAAGACACCCTCATCATTACCACCTTCAACAATAGAGACGAAAGATCATATTTCAGAAATTATCAACACAGCTCACTCTTCACCACTGTCGACGAGATACTAGTCAGAGTACCCCTGGGGTCGGCCCTGAGCGAATATCACTGACCGAATCTTCCCAGAGTCACAATGGGGCATGAAACTATACCATGGCCTGGGACCTCAGGTATAGGGAAGGTGAAGCAAATGCCTCTATCCGGATATCAGAGCCTTTACCAAAGCATGTGTCAGGCACTAAAAGATCTGGGCTCTGAAAATTATGGTGCAAATCTGGGGGCCATGAAAAGAACATCAAGATCCTGAGACTAGTTCATGGCGGCTCTGTCTGCTTCAGCGGGGCCAAGGATGCCCTGTCTAATCCATATCCTGCTGCCAAACGAGGAAAGTGGGGATTCAGAGACAACCTTATTCCGTTCGACTGATTCTAGGCAGCGATTCTGTGAGACGCGACAAGAGACTTGGAGGCAGGTGCTAGAATAGGCTATCGCACCTCTGGGAAACTCTTCCAACCCAACAGACTTTGTGCATCATCCAAAGCTCTAGAAACAGCCATCCAAGAATTACTTTATGCAGATGATTACACCTTAGAGGCCCACACCCAAGAAATCATCCCAATTATTGTAAACCGAACCAGCGAAACAGCCAGGCATTATGACCTGAAGACCGATCTGAAGAAAACCCAGGTGATGTAGCGGCTGCTTCAGGGAAGTCAAATTCACAGCTACAAACATATATTAGCAGGCAACACCAAGCTTAATGCAGTCACAGAATTCTGTTGCTTTAGACAGCACACTGAGCAACTAGACAATGGCAGCTAAAGGGATAAAAGCACACGATCACCTTGCATCCCACACCTTGCTGCTCTCCTACAACCCCACCCTCACACCTCCTTCTTCTAAAGCCAATCTACTCACTCTACCTAGATCCGATTACACTGTGAGCCCGTCAATGGGCAGGAATTGTCTCTATCTGTTGCCCAAGTGTCCATTCCAAGCGCTTGGTCCAGTGCTCTGCACATAGTAAGCGCTCAATAAATACTACTGAATGAATGAATCTATCTGGTCAACCACTCCTCGCGCACATCCTGCCCCTGGTCTGCAGTGCTCTCCCTCTGCAGAGCCAACAATTACTCTCCCCACCTTCAAAGCCTTACTGAAGGCATATTTCCTCCAAGAGACCTCCCTTCCTAAACCCTCATTTTCTCTTCTCCCACTCCCTTCTGTGTCGACCTGATTTGCTCCCGTTAATTCAACCCTCCCTCTTAGGTAAAAATATGTAATTGATTTGCTTATATTAACATCTGTCTCTCCCTCTATATTGTAAGCTCACCGTAGGCAGGGAATCTTATCTAACTGTTATATTGTACCCGCCCGAGCACTTAGTAATAAATAGGATTTATTGATTGAAGGGGATAGAGAAGAGAATCAAGAAGGCCAACACATCGTCTGTGAAACTGTCAGAGTGGAGGCAATGTGGAATCAGGCTCCAGACTGAATTAAAGATGTTCAGTTAGTCAGGCAATCATATTAATTAAGCGCGTACCGTGTGCAGAACACTGTACTAAGCACTTGAGAGAGTACAATATAACAATAAACGGACACATTCCCTGCCCACAATGAGCTTACAGTCTAGAGGGGGAGATGAACATTAATATATGTAAATCACAGATATGTACATAAGTGTCGTGAGGCTGGGAGGGGCGATGAATAAAGGTAGCAAGTCAGTGTGACAATGAGAGAGGGAGAAGAGGAAAGGTGGGCTTAGTCAGGGAGGCCTCTGGGAGGAGATGTGCCTCCGATAAGGTTTTGAAGCGGGGAAGAGTAACTGTCCGTCGGATAGTAAGGGCTCAATAAATACCACTGAATGAATGAATGAATGCATGCATGAATGAATGAATATGAAGAGGAGGGACATTCCAGGCCAGAGGCAGGATGTCGGAGAAGTGTTGGTGATGAGATAGGTGAGGTTGAGGTACGGCAAGAAGTTTAGCAGCAGAAGAGCAAAGTGTGTGGTTTAGGTTGTAATAAGAGGTTAGCGAGGTGAAGTAAGAGAGAAAAGGCGATTGAGTTCTTCAAAATCAATGGGGAGGAATTTCTGTTGGATGCAGATGTGGATGGGCAACCACTGGAGCTTCTTGAGGAGTGGGGAAACCGGCCTGGATGTTTTTGTAGAAAAATAATCCGGGCAGCAGAATGAAGTATGGACTGGAATTGGGAGAGACGGGAAGCAGGGAGCTCAGCAAGGAGGCTGACACAGTAATCAAGGCAGGACAGGATAGCTTCAGAGCTGGAGTGTCGTCCAATCTTCTCTAGAGTGGTCAGATATGGACCACATCATCAGCAAGAGCAACATCGTTAATTATATTTATTGGGTGTTTACTATTTGCAGAGCACCGTACTGAATGCTCGTTCCCGGCTCACACAGAAGGACCAAGGTTTTATCTCTGCTCCATTAAAACCTTTCCAAACTTAACCTATCCTACACTTATGTTTATATTGCTTCTTTAAGAGCTCCACTTTACACTTATTTTCAGTGAATTCGGAGACAAGTGGTTCGAGTGATTTGGAGTGTACGATTAAAGGACACTTGGAGTATTAAAAGTGCCTCAGTGTTTCACTTTGAGGCGGACTCTGGATGCATGGCTCAGTGGAAAGAGCACGGGCTTTGGAGTCAGAGATCATGGATTCCAATCCCGGCTCTGCCTCTTGTCAGCTGTGTGACTGCGGGCAAGTCATTTCACTTCTCTGTACCTCAGTGACCTCATCTGGAAAATGGGGATTAAAACCGTGAGCCCCACGTGGGACAACCTGATCACCCTGTATCTCCCCCAGCGCTTAGGACAGTGCTCTGCACAGAGTAAGCGCTTACCAAATACAACTACCAACATTATTAATTCCGGTTCCACCACTTATCTGCTGCGTGACCTTGGGCAACTCACTACATTTCATTGTGCCTCAGTTACCTCATTTCGAAATGGGGACTGAGACTGTCAACCTACTTTCCAAGTGCTTAGGAGAGTGCTCTGCACACAGTAAGCACTCAGTAAATACGATTAGAGAAGCAGCATGGCACAGTGGAAAGAGTCCGGGCTTGGGAGTCAGAGTTCATGGGTTCGAATCCCGGCTCTGCCGCTTTCCAGCTGGGTGACTTTGGGCAAGTCACTTAACTTCTCTGTGCCTCAGTGACCTCATCTGTAAAATGGGGATTAAAACTGCGAGCCCCACGTGGGACAACCTGATCACCTTGTATCCCCCGGCGCTTAGAACAGTGCTTGGCACATAGTAAACGCTTAACAAATACCAACATTATTATTATTATTACGATTGAATAAAAAAAAACCCAACAAACCAAATGGCACAGGGATTGTGTCCAACCTGATCTGCTTGTATCTACCCCAGCACTTAGCCTTGCGTAGAGTAGGCGCTTAACAAATACCACGTATCTATGGCAGCTCTTAGAAAAGTGTGTGACACATAATAAGCTCTTCAATTCTGCAGTTAGTTGAGCCTAAGCATAGGATAACGTTCTAAATAGTTTCACTCAAATATAGGCTGAGAGATTTCTCATCCACTTACATGACCTCAGATCCTAATAATAGCTCACTGTTTCTGCTCCTGCCATAATGAGAGTGAGGGGTGTTTGGGCTCATTAAACAATAAGGAATACAAAGTACATCGGGAAGGGGAACAGAGAGACTTCCACGATATTGCCGAAGATGTGGAAATTTTTCTGCCTAGTGAAAAGTGCTTCTAAAATAGCGAGGATATAATTAGGCACGTATTTTTGAATTCAGTTTTTCCTGGCAGAATCGTGAATCATTTTAATTACATAATATATAAACTGGATATTGGTTGGTATTAAAAAGATGACTATCCATAGATATGTGTAATGTGATTCTCTATCTGTAATGTCTCCTTCAATACAGCATATCCATGAAGAACATTTGGATAATAATAATAAATATGGTACTTGTTAAGTGCTTACTTTATACCAAGCACTTTACTAAGCGCTGGGGTAAATACAAATTCATCAGGTTGGACACAGTTGCTGTCCCACATGGTGTTCACACTCTCATCCCCATTTTACAGAAGAGGTAACTGAGGCATGGAGAAGTTAAGTGACTTGCCCGATAGACAGCAGATACGTAGAAAAACTGGGATTAGAACCCAGGTCCTTCTGACTCCCAGGACTCCAAAATCCTAAACTTTGAAATGTACAAATAAAAAAAAAAATTGAAATAAAGAATGAAAACCACTAAAAAGGTATTTCAGTGCAATACACCAAACTAACCAAAAACCTCTGGGAGCGTAAATGTGACAGAGGCAGAGAAAGCACAACCGTTTGGCGTGAATATACCAGTGTGCCTGGAAATGTCCCCGAAATACAGTTCAGGTTACCAATGGGCACTGACATATGAATGTGCCGCCTGGATTGTTTTTTCACATCACACGGTCCAGACCCAGGATCTGCCCTCTTAACAGCAGAATACAGGGGCAGTATACAGGCCTGGGAGTCAGCAGGACCTGGGTTCTAATCCCAATTCTACCACTTGTCTGTTGTCCAAGACTGAGCTCCCAACCGGATTATTGCGTCAGCCTCCTCTCTGATGTCCCATCTTCCCGTCTCTCCCCACTCTAGTCTGTTGTTCATTTCAACTGCCCGGATCATCTTCCTACAGAAACACTCTGGCCTGTCAGTCCCCTCCTCAAAAATCTCCGGTGGTTGCCTATCAACCTTCGCATGAAGCAAAACCTCCTCACTCTTGGCTTCAAAGCTCTCCATCCCCTTCCCGCCTCTTACCTCACTTCCCTTCTCTCCTTCTACCGCCCACCCGGCAGGCTCCGCTCCTCTGCCGCTCACCTCCTCACCGTCCCCCGTTCACGGCTATCCCGCCGTCGACCCCTGGCCCACGTCCTCCCGCTGTCCCGGAAGGCCCTCCCTCCTCACCTCCGCCAAACTAACTCTCTTCCCCTCTTCAAGGCCCTACTGAGAGCTCACCTCCTCCGGGAGGCCTTCCCAGACTGAGGCCTCCCTTTCCCTCTGCTCCCCCTCTCCTCCCCATTCTCCCGCCCTCTGCTCTTCCCCCTTTCCCTCCCCACAGCACTGTGCATATTTGTCTACATCATTTATTACTCTACTTTGTGAATTAGGTGCATATATCTACGATTCTATTCATCTTGATGATACTGACGTCAGACTACTTGTTTTGTTGTGTCGCCCATTTAGACTGCGAGCCCATTGTCGGGCAGGGATTGTCTCCATCTGTTGCCGTATTGTACATTCCAAGCGCTTAGTAGAGTGTTCTGCACATAGTAAGCGCTCAATAAATACGACTGAATGAATGAATATCGTGTGACCTTGGGGAAGTCACTTCACTTCTCTGGGCCTCAGTTCTCTCGTCTGTAAAATGGGGATCGAGACTATGAGCCCTGTATGGGACAGGGATTGTCCAGCCCGATTAGCTTCTTTTTCCCAGCCCTTAGAACAGTGCCAGGCAAATACCACCAAAACACACAAGAAAACAAAAACAAAAACAGTATAGTTTGTACACTCCTTTAGTAGAGCTCAGAGTTAGCAGACACATACCCTACCCACACCACGCTTACGGTCCAGAGGGAGAAGATGGACAGGGCCGCCCCACACCTTTAATAAGCAGACATTTTTAGTTTCGTGGCAGCCTCTGTAGTCTTGGACCTCTTCCGCTTTGCCATTCCACCACTTGCTACACACGTTCCTCAATTTGATGTGCATGTCACATCACGTTACGTACACCGGGAAGAGTTGAAACAGTGATCTGATTACAACTCATATCTGCATTCCATTTAGACTCTTCTTGAAGAGATTTTGAGTGACATTATTTTCCTTGAGAATGTCATCATTGGTAGTGCATTAATTAAGGAAATCACATCAAGAAGTAGCATATTTGGAAATGTGAAAAATATACCATATATATAGTATTTTAATTCTGAATTCTATTTATTTGCTATTGTTGTAATGAGATGTTCATCCCCTCGATTCTGTTTATCGCTATTGTTCTTGTCTGTCCGTCTCCCCCGATTAGACCGAAAGCCCGTCAGAGGGCAGGGACTGTATCTGTTACCGATTTGTACATTCCAAGCGCTTAGTGCAGTGCTCTGTACATAGTAAGCGCTCAATAAATACTATTGAATGAATGAATGTTCAAGAAGAACTTTTTTTTTTTTTGATCGCTCCGGGGATGGAACAGGATATTCATCATCATTAACAACTTTTTTCCACTTTAACCTCCTTCCATTGCTGGTAAGCTTTATCATATTTATAGATTTTTCTCTCTATAAAATGGCACAGTGGCACCGTACTAGTCAAGCATTTGTACGAGGCTGAAGCTTTGCCTGTGCAAGTCAAAGGCAGTGGTGAAAGAAATTGTTTTGTTTTCTGACATAACTTGTCTGAATCTGGATGCTATTAAACGTCTTACAAATGTCACAGGCCGTTATTACTAGAGAAGATAAAAGCAACAAAATTGGCATCTTTCTCCAGGATCACTTTACTCCTTAGCCACTATCTCATGAAAGCAGGGAAGTAGACAAGAGTCACCTTGGAATGGATGAACTGCATCACAGGAGGACGTCTATATGAGCCCAGACATATCGGATTTCTATTTTTGACTCCTTTATCAATATCTGGTAAGATTTTTTATTCTGTAATTGGTCATTCTTTCAGCTCATTGATTTTGCCCCCTAAAGAAAAATTCCTTTTTTTTTTTTGCGAGTTCAATGAATGAAAACGGCATTCATCTTCATTATCAATTCTTTTTCCAATTTAATTTAGCTGACATCTGAAGATATAATTCTTTGTATGAAATGGGATTATTGTTCTAAAATCATCTTCTCATCTTCTTCTGATTTAGCGACACTTCCTAATGAGGGACGATATGAAACAAACCATTTTTTAAAGTAAAATCTGAAGGTTAATGTTCTCTTAGGGATATTGAACAGCTTATTAATCACTATTCTATTCACACCAAATACAAAAATCAGCCTATTTCCTTGGAGAGATGACTGCCAACGTGATTAAAGAGGGAGGTCGTGGAAGTTTCATCTCTCGAGACTTTAAAAGATAAGGAAGCCATTTGTACTGGAAGATTTAGAAGTACAGAGCTGTGATTGATTTATTTTAATATCCGCCTCCCCCTCTAGACCGTAAATTCCTCGTGAACAGGGAACATATCCACCAACTCTGTTGTACTGTGCTCTCCCAAGCGCTTCACAGCGTGCTCTGCACACAGTACACATTCAGTTAAATATCACTGATTCGTAGTAATAGTGAAAGTGCAAATAATAGCATTTATTAAATGCTTACCGTGCTCTGCACATGTACTAAGTGCTAGGAGAAAATACACAGGTGAGAATTAGATATTGCCCCTAGTTTTCAGGGAGATCACATCTCAAAAATCCAACGGGGGAGAAGGGACCGACAACAGATACTTGAGGAATGTTGAAACTGAGCAAACGTAAGAGACGTGGACAAACACACACAATAAAAACTGGTCCCCGCTTGGAGGCAAGGGACTGAAATAGAGCCCTTCTATCTCTGATAACGGATAATTAGAAAATGTATTCTTTTGATTTCTAGAGTTTCATTCAGTTAGGCTCTCCAGATACCAGGTGTGGCTTTCAGGGAAGCAAAGTGTCTGCTAATTCTGTTGTATTTTCCCAAGGGCTTAATGCAGTGCTCTGCACAGAGTAAGCGCTCAATAAATCAGAGCTAATTTCAGACACTCAACTGGCCTTTTCTTGTGACAATTTGCTGTCCCTCCCATTGAACGAGTTGCCATCACATTCCACTGTGTGTGCTGCGGTCTAAGCGGTTAGCCCGTGGGCCTGGGAGTCAGAGTGCTGATCCCGGCTCTGCCACTTGTCTGCTGTGTGACCTTGGGCAAGTCACTTAACTTCTCTGAGCTTCGGCTACTTCATCTGTGAACTGGGGATTAAGACCGTGAGCTCCATGTGGGACATGGGCTGAGTCCAACCCGATTAGCTTGCATCCACCCCAGCGCTTAGAATAATACCTGGCATACAGTAAGGGCTTAATAGATACGATTAAATAAGCAACCCCCCCCAAAACAAAAAAGCAATCTTTTCCACTGGGAATTCCCTACCAAAATGAATCATGTTGTCATATTCTATGAAGGAAAATTATTGCAAATGTTTTTTACTTTTCCCCTTTGGAACTTTTGGAATACTTAGTGCACTGCAGGGAAAGTTAAAATGAGGTATCTGATCCAAATTCATGAAGTCCAGTTTTTAATTAAATAATAAATGATTGTGATATCTGTTAGCGCTTTTATTATGGGTCAATCACTGTAATAATCTCTGGAGTATATACACGATAACCTGGTTGGACACAGTTCTTGTCCCAGTTGGGTCTCACAGACTAAGTGGGAAGGGGAAACAGGTATTGCCTCCCCTTTTCACAGATGAGGAAAGAGAGGCCTGGAGAAGTCAAGTGACTTATCCAAGGTCACACAGCGAGCAAGTGGCAGAGCCAGCATTATAATCCAGGTTCACGTTCTTTCCACTTGGCCATTTGGCTTGAAGGCTGATTAAAAGTTGATTCTATTTATTTGCTATTGTTTTAATGAGATGTTCTTCCCCCCGATTCTATTTATCGCCTTTGTTCTTGTCTGTCCGTCTCCCCCTGTTAGACTGTAAGCCCGTTAAAGGGCAGGGACTGTATCTGTTACCGATTTGTACACTCCAAGCGCTTAGTACAGTGCTCTGCACATAGCAAGCGCTCAATAAATACCACTGAATTGAATTGAAAAGGTCACCGCTTGGAATATTCTGAAACTTTCTAGACGAATTTGAAGGAAACTGTGTAAAACAGACTGAAAACCTGTTTCACTGGGAAAGGGTTTAATGGCCAGAATATCTGTACTGAAGAATAATGAGACTACAGCTAATTTATTCCACGGTCTTTTTTTAGGTGGCCAAGTCAAATACAGTTGTAAGGACTTGTTTCAAAACCTCTAGAATAATTGGTAATAACTTTGTCAAGCTGTCATGGGTCAACTAGACCTACGTTCTGGAATCCCCGTACAGTAGCCGGCAGCTAGACAGAATGAGCCAAGATGCGATTTAAAACAAGAGTCTTGATATCTTTTCTCGGTTCCACTCATACACAGAGAGTATTATTCAATAGTAGCATTTATTGAGCGCTTACTATGTGCAGAGCACTGTACTAAGCGCTTGGAATGTACAAATCGGCAACAGATAGAGACAGTCCCTGCTCACTGACGGGCTTACAGTCTAATCGGGGGAGACAGACAGACAAAAACAGTAGCAATAAATAGAATCTCAAGGGGATGAACATCTCATTAAAACAACAGCAATAAATAGAATCAAGGGGATGGACATCTCATTAAAACAATAGCAATAAATAGAATGAAGGTGAAGTACATCTCATTAACAAAATAAATAGGGTAATAAAAATATATACAAATGAGCAGACAAGCACAGTGCTGAGGGGAGGGGAGAGGGGGGAGGAGCAGAGGGAAAGGGGGGGAAAAGGGGGCTTAGCTGAGGGGAGGTGAAGGCGGGGTAGAGAGGGAGCAGAGGGAAAAGGGGAAGGTCAGTCTGGGAAGGCCTCTTGGAGGAGGTGAGCTCTCAGTAAGGCTTTGAAGAGGGGAAGAGAATGAGTTTGGCGGAGGTGAGGAGGGAGGGCGTTCCGGGACAGCGGGAGGACCTGGCCCAGGGGTCGACGGCGGGATGGGCGAGAAAGGGGGACGGTGAGGAGGTGGGCGGCGGAAGAGCGGAGCGTGCGGGCTGGGCGGTGGAAAGAGAGAAGGGAGGAGAGGTAGGAGGGGGCGAGGGGATGGAGAGCTTATTATCAAGATGAAGGAGCAGAAAGTCAGGGCCCAATAAATTGGCCTCCCCAAGATCACCTAATACGTTAGCGTTTACCGTGTCATTCACGACTAGGATTCGGGTCTGCTTATAAACATCCTCCTGCCAGGCTCTCGCTCTTCTTGACAGTATCACAGTTAACAGAGTTGGGGTCTACTTTCGAACGCCCGCCCACCGGCTTGTCGCTTTCCTCAGTACCATAATGATTCGGTCATTCACCCAATTGTATTTATTGAGCGCTTACTATGTGCAAAGCACTCTACTAAGTGCTTGGGAGAGTACAATATAACAACAGACACATTTGCAGCTCACAACAAATTCCCAATTTAGAGGGTGAGACAGACACTAACACAGATTAGACTGTAAGCCCGTCATTGGGCAGGGATTGTCTCTATCTGTTGCCGAATTGTCCATTCCAAGCGCTTAGTACAGTGCTCTGCACATACTAAGCGCACAATAAATACTACTGAATGAATGAATAAATAAACTACAGAGATATGCATTTGTGCTGTGGGGATGGGAGGGAGGATGAGTGAAGGAGCGAGTAAGGGTGGCGCAGAAAGGAGTGGGTGAAGAGGAGAAGTGGGCTTAATCAAGGAAGGCTTCTTGGAGGAGATGTGGCTTCAATAATAATGATAATGATAATAATAGTGGCATTTATTAAGCACTTCCTATGTGGCAGGCACTATATGAAGCAAATCAAGTTAGACACAGTCCCTCTTCCCCACGAGGCAAGCAGTCTTAATTCCCATTGTACAGATGTGGTACTGGGCTCAACCCAAATAGCTTATATCTACCCCTGCACTTACTACTAATAATGTTGGTATTTGGTAAGCACTTACTATGTGCAGAGCACTGTTCTAAGTGCTGGGGTAGATACAGAGTAATCAGGTTGTCCCACGTGAGGCTCGCAGTCTTCATCCCCATTTTCCAGATGAGGGAACTGAGGCTCAGAGAAGTGAAGTGACTTTCCCCTCAGTCCCTCAGCTGCCAAGTGGCAGAGCCGGAATTCGAACCCATGACCTCCGACTCCCAAGCCCGGGTTCTTGCCACTGAGCCACGCTGCTTCTCGGGGCTGCGAGAAGCCACGTACTGCCATATTGTACGGCCACAGCCATATTGTACTGTCCCAGGCGCTTACTACAATGCTCGGCACACGGTAAGCGCTCAGTAAATTGGATTGACTGACAGATAGGGTGCTCCCACATTCATGCTGACTGTGTAGGAGTTTCTGACCAAGCCCAGGAATTTTCCACTCCAGATGCTCCCACCACATTCCCTTAGCTCCGCACCCCTTTCTTCGTTCTAGAGTCCAGGTGCGTGAATCCCAGTCCCTCGGCGCCAACCTAATTAAATCACCTTTGGAAACAGGCCGGGGTCCTAACTGTGGACAAGAGGGGTACGTCTCTGCCCCATCTTCAAGCATCAGGCCAGTAGCCCCGATGAGAAAGGGTAGGATGCACAGGTTCGGAGGGAAGGGCGCATGAAGTGCTCACCTCCAGCAAATGGCGGCTTGGTGACACAAGATGGAGTCCAGGCCTAAAGGCCCATCACGCAAGCATGAAATAAATTCACTGCCAGGAAAATAATGTCCGCTGAAAGGGCGAAGCAACATGGCCTAGTGGAAAGAGCATAGGCTGCTTGGGAGCCAGAGGAACTGAGTTCTCACCCTTACTCTGTCACTTGGATACTTTGTGGCCTTGGACAAGTCACTTCACTTCTCGCTGCCTCAGTTTCTTCATCTGCAAAAGGAGGATTCAATCCCCGTTCTCCCTCCTACTTCGAATGTGAGCCCCGTGGGGAACCCGATCATCTCGTGTCCACCCAAGTGCTTAGTATAGTGCTTGGCACACAGTAAGCGCTCATCACATACCACAGTGACTATTATTATTGTTTTAAAAGTATGATTAAGGGAAGCTGATAAGGAAATGTACTCTTGATTCCTAAACTGAGAGCACTTCTTGTTGTGCAGCTACATCTTAGTACTGTAAAGAGGTAGAAAGAAGTACTTATTTAAATTTTTATCCAGAGATTCCACATCGTAACTGTCGATTATTCATCGGCCATCCTATTTTATCGAGAACCAGTGTCCGAGGTCATGGTCATCTGGTTGTTTACAGTCCTTTTCCTATTTATCTCTTTGTATACTAAATCAGTAGAATTTGCATACCCCACTATTAAATACTTCAGTGGGATCAATGCCAAAGATTGAACAAGGGCAAATATATTAAAATGATTTTTCCATTGAGCCATTATGAAAAGCCTATTGAATAATAAAATCCAGGTACATTTAGAACATTTACTGGGGAACAAAGGAAAAGGGACCCAAATAAGCATATCTCTGTTTGCAGCTTCACCTTGGGGAAATCTAATTCATGTTTGCTTAGATTTACTATAAGAAAAGACCTTGAAAATTGAGACAATCTTTGTTCCAATAGTCCCATTTAATCCATAGACAACTGAACTATGGTAAGTATTGCACCTCAATGATTTGTAGACTTCCTTCCCAATTCCCATCACTTCTAAAGAGAATAGATTTATCCCCTCTTGTAGTCATATTTATATGAATAATAAACGAGAGTCATATAAAACTTTGGGGACAGCTTGAAAATCGCAAGAGATTTTCTTTTCCAATTTACTTTTATAGACCGCATAGCTTTCCATACGGATGTTTGTTTAGAAATAAATAATTTAGTAGTAACTTTACCTTCAGGATTTTTAGTACAGTTTGAAGTTTTAGCAACATGGTGATTCTTGAATTCCTCTTTGAATCAAAGGGAGGAAAAAAACCTCTCTCCTCTACTTGTACAGCTGGATCTTATTTTTGAACACTCAATCATTCATTCAATAGTATTTATTGAGCGCTTACTATGTGCAGAGCACTGTACTAAGTGCTTGGAATGTACAAATCGGTAACAGATAGAGACAGTCCCTGCCCTTTGACGGGCTTACAGTCTAATCACGAAGCTACTGAGGGTGAGATGCATTCCTTATATATGTGAGAGTGGCCGAAAAGGTCAATTTGCAAATGACTTTGCCCAGAAAGCTAGATTCCTGCTGGGCTATTGGTCTTGTTTTCATACAGGACGAATATCAGTTTTCAAGTCTGTCTCCTAGAATAACAATCATCATAACTGCAAACACTTATCATGCGTCAAGCACAGTACTAGGCACTGAGGTGGATACAAGTGAATCAAGTAGGATGCAGTCCCTGTACTACATGGGGCTCACTAAGTAGGACAAAGAACAGATATCGAATCCCTATTTTACAGATGAGGAAACTGAGGCGCAGAGATGTTGAGACTTTGCCCAGATCATATGATAGTTCTGTAATGCCAGAAACTCTCGCTGAGAGTTTTTAATTAAGACATTATGAAAATGTATGAATGGCTCACCTCACATCTCAAACCTGAAATAAAACCCTTCCATTCTTGAGTTTTGCTTTCCCAGAGAAATTCCAAATTGCTAGAATGAAAGAAAAGAAAAATCAAATCGCAGGAATAGGAATTGCCACATTCCTTTCATTTGATTTTTCTTTACATTTTACCGATGAGATATCGAAGGGATTGAGAATTGTTGAGTGAGCTGAGCCTCCTGAGGCTGCAGAAAAATTTCAATCATGAAATCCCTTTACCTACCAGGACTAGTAAAGAAAACAACTGATTTAAACACTTTATACCTACAACTGTATAGAAGAATACATATTTACGATTACAATGCATAAATGTTTTTTGTATTACATAGTTATTCTCAGAATTTAAATACCAGTACGGACTGCCCGAATCTGATTTCTTTACTTATGCACTCAAATCTTCAGGTTTTATGCATGAGGATGTCACTGTGACTCTGCATTAGAAATGAGAAAGGAAGATGTGCTTGAGGTTATCTGAAAAATTCTATAAGTATCAGCAATTCAAATTCATATCTTTAAGAAGGGCTATGTAGGGCAAAAGTTGATTGTCTACAATCATTTAAAGAAAAATCTAAAACCAGCGTTCGTATTCTCCTCTGAAGTTCATCAACATTAGTAACTTCAAGTTTATTTACTGTCCCGTGTAATCATTTAGAATCAAGTAAATGATGAACTAACCTCCTAGAGTCAAATTCTATTTTTTAACGTAATAGTTCTTTTGAAGCAAAATTATAGCAGTTTCTGTAACTAGTTTATTCAATAGTGAATTCTTAAAACTAGGAATAAAGTGGCTAAAGAAAGACCCTATTTTCCATGTAAATTCACAGGGCTATTCTATGTTCCTTGTCATTTTCTCTCTACAGTTTTCTCATAGACTGTAAGCCCGGCAGTGGGCAGGGATTGTCTCTATCTGTAGCCGAATTGTACGTTCCAAGCGCTTAGTACAGCGCTCTGCACATAGTAAGCGCTCAATAAATAAATACCATTGAATATTATCGAAGAAAGAACTATTATAATTTGAGACCTTTGATATTGTTGACCGAAGGTGTATTTTTAAAAAATTCCAAGGATACACAAGAGTGGTCCAGTGATACCCTAAAAACATATTGCACTTCCAAGGTTGACTCTTTGTGAATAATAGTTTGTCAGCCCGATATGTGAAGACATGGCTTTTACCTCTTGCAGGCACTCAATAGTATAGATGGAGCCATGGAATTGGCAAAACTCCCAGATCTGTTAATATTTCAAGTGAGACACACTGCCGGGAGAGAACGTCTGCTCAATCACCACCATGGGGTGTTCCTTGAATATACGGAATAATGTTGAGAAGCAGCGTTCCCTAGTTTGGAGTCAGAGTAGCTAGATTCTAATCTTACCTTTGCCCGTTGCCTGCTGTGTGATCTTGGACAAATCACTTCACTTTTCTGTTGCCTCAGTTTCGTTACCTGTAAAATGGAGATTCAATGCCTGATTTTTTTTTGTAGTGGTATTTGTTAAGTGTTTACTATGTGCCAGGCACTGTACTAAGCACTGGGGTATATAAAAGCTAATCAGGTTGGACCCAATCCATGTCCCCACATAGGGCTCACAATCTTAATCTCCATTTTACACGTGAGGCACAGAGAAGTTAAACAATCCAAGCCTGTATTAAGCGCTCAATAAATACCAATGAGTAATTGATTGCTATATACAGAGCACTGTACTGAGTACTTAGGAAAGTGCAATACAGAAGAAGTAGCAGACACGTTCCCTGCCCGCAGGGAGCTTGCGTGACCTGGAGACTGCGGTGTCGTGGCGACTCCGCGTGTTAGCATCCCAAAATGCAGGGGTACAGCTGCGGGTTCAAGATGGCCATATTTCATTTCAAATTCACCTACCTTTTTCAGCAGTTCTGTTGAAACTGATTTCTCGCCCCTCAGCGGTGGCCTGAGTCATCGAGAGGTTAAGGGACGAGAAAAGAAAAGGAGTATCTGTGATAGATGCAGATTAAGAACGGCAGTTTTGAGTTCTGTTCGTTCCCTATTTCCCACTAAGTGCTTCTGTAATTTTAAGTAAGTGAGACTATTAACAACAACAATATCATTATCCCTGAATTATGCTGAAAGTGAAAAAGGTTAAGGGTGAGACTAATTGAAAAAAAGCTGCTAATCGCCATTTGAACTATATTATGAGAAGCGAATATTTGAGTGCCATTTAGGTCAGGTGAGCAGCAGAGCACTGAGGAGGGCAAACCTGCAAAGCTGGATTTTTCTGTACCTAGAAGAGCATGTTTTTATGGAAATTTGACACTGGAAACCGACACCTAGAAAAATCTGCATCATCATGGGGAAGCAGCATGGACATATGGGAATCAGAGGACCTGGGTTCTAATTCCAGCTCTTCCAATTCCCTGCTGTGTTTCCTTGGGCAAGTCTCTCCACTTATCTGCACCTCAGTTTCCACATCTGTAAAATGGGGATTAAGACTGTGAGCCCATGTGAGACCGGAAGTGTGTATAACCTGATTATCTTTTATCTACCCAGTGCCTGACACATAGTAAGGGCTTATTAAATATCATTAAATAATAATGATAGTAATAATTATGGTATTTGTTAAGCACTTATTAGGTGCCGGGCACTTTTCTAAGTGCTGGGGTGCATACAAGCAAATAGGTTTGGATAAAGTCCCCATTCCATATGGGACTCTCAGTCTCAACCCCCACTTTACAAATGAGGTTACTGAGGCACAGAGGAGTGAAGTGACTTCCCCACGGTCACACAGCAGATAAGTGAAGGAGCAGAAATTAGAACCCATGACCCTCTGACTCCCAGATCTGAGCTCCATCCACTAGGCCATGCTGTTGTCCGTTGTGCTCCCCGTGTACTGATTTGAAAATATATTCTCAAACGTTCACAGACTTCTCAGAGGCAAGGAAAGAAACTGTTTAAACAATGGATCAATGTAGACTTCAACCAAACAAACATCTGACCATCATTATCCAATGGGTTTAGAAAAATAGCGAGGTGGTTCTATTTTTTCCAGTCCCACTCTTACCACTTGAGTAGTACATGGCAGTTACACAAACCATTACAGAGGCAGAGATTTTATACTTGCACTAAACTACCATTTTTCATTAAGAGCCATGCTCATTATATAATAAAAGGTTAAGCCGATTAGAAACAACGGTTTGCTTTACTGACATTCCTAGAACTAGACATCGCTATCTCTACAACACTATTAAAATAATTGAAACCAAATAAATATTATGCACTAACTTGTAAAAATAGATGTCAAACACCAAGCGATGTGAAGGGAAATAAACTGTCTCACCCATTAATTAATTTAGTGGGAACTTGTCTTTTCACGGCCTCGAAAGCTTCGATTCCATTTTGTTCTCGAAGCGAAAATTACAATCTATCAAGGAAGGGGTCAGAGTGACAGTCTTTCTCCCACTTGCGTAGAAACAGGAAGTGCTGATAATCTCACAAGAAAGACAGTTTTCACAAGATTTCTGGGCCAATTTTGCCATCTCAAGTGGATTGGAACAACTATTGGAAACTTATTTGACCTCTGCTGAACCTAGTCTAAACCTTTTCAAGTTCACACAGCCGAATTAAAAAGTCTGACAGAGAAGTCTTTCCCCTTCGCCTTACTCCCTCATTCCCAGATGCCAACTCCTACTTCCTCCTGTTTAAGGAAGAATTACTCGCTAATTCCTTGTGAATGCTTAAATGAAAAGCTCTTACCATACTGGGGCATCTCCATGTTATGGCTGGATCGAGTCACGATGGCCTCTGGGTTCTAATCCCAGCTCTGCCTCTGGCAAGGCAAGGAAGTACCTTTCTGCTTCCTGGCAAGGAAATGCCTGCTGGGTGAGGTAGGAGGGCGCAAGGTGATCGAATGCTATAAAGCCAATGGTAAGAAGTTTCTGTTTGATGTAGAAGTGGATGGGAAACCACTGGAAGGTCTTGAAAAATAGGGAACGGAGGACTGAACTGTTTTGTAGAAAAGAGATCTAGGCGGCAGAGTGAAATATGGGCTGGAGTGGGGAGATTCAAGAGGAAGGGAGGTGAGCAAGGAGGCTGATATAATAATCAATGTGGAATAGGATCAGTGCTTGGATTTACCTGGCAGTAGTTTGGATGGAGAGGAAAGGGCAGATTTTAGCGATATTCTTAAGGTCGAACCAACAGAATTTAGTAATGCAGTGCATATGTGGTTTGAATGAGAGAGAGGAGTCAAGGATGATGCCAAGGTGATGGGCCTGTGAGATAGGAAGGATGGTGGTGCAATCTACAGTGAGGGGAAAGTCAGGGGAAGGATAGGGTCTGGGTGGGAAAATAAAGAGTTCTCTTTTAGACGTATTAAGTTTGAGGTGACAGCAGGACATCCAGGTAGAGATGTCTTGAAGGCAAGAAGAAACGGGAGACTGCAGAGAGGGAGAGAAATCAGGGCTGGAGAAGTAGATTTGGGAATCATCCACACTGACGTGTTAGTTGAAGCCGAGTGAGTGAATGAACCCTCCAAGGGAGTGGATGTAGATGGGGAATAGAAGGAGACTCGGAACTGACCTTGATAGACCCCCCACCCCCGCAACATTTAAAGGGTTGGAGTCAGAAGAGGAGCCCACAGAAAAGACTGAGAATGAGCGGCCGGGGAGAAGGAGGAGAATCAGGAGAGGACAGTGTCAGTGAAGCCGAGGTTGGATAATGTTTCCAGGAGAAAGGGATGTTCCACAGTGTTGAGGACAGATGAGAGGTAGAGGAGGATTAGGATGAAGCAGAGGCCATTGAATTTGGCAAGAAGGAGATCACTGGTGAACTGTGGGAGAGCAGTTTCTGTGAAGTGAAGGCACAGTCCCGGCCAATGATGAGCCACACTAGGGAAAAAGAATGCTTCCTTTTTTGTTTTTTATGTATCTGTTAAGCATTTAACTATATGTCGGGCACTCTACTAAGCACTGGAGTAGATACAAGCTAATGAGGTTGAATACAGTCCATGTCCTACACGGGGTTTACAGTTTTCATCCCTGTTTTTCAGATGAGGTAACTGAGGCACAGAGAAGTTAAGTAACTTGCCCAAGGTCACACAGCAGACAAGTGACAGAGCCGGGATTAAAATCTGACATGGTTCTTTTCTGCCCCTCATTTGAAAAAGACTTTGGAGCACAGTGTTTTTAAATCAATCAACCGTACCTGTTGACTGCCAACTGTGTCCCAATCACTCTACCTTAGCACTTGAGGGGCAGGGAAGGTGTCTGTTATATTGTGTTGTACTCTCCCAAGTGCTCAGTACAGTGCTCTGCACACCGTAAGCGCTTAATAAATATGACTGCTTGACTGATTACATGTCTTACATATAATAGCAGCAGGAAAACCATTCCACCATAAAAATATCAAATTGACTCGTTCACTGTAGATTTGACAAAGTCTCAATTTCAGAACAAGGAGCCGTAATGCTAACGCTGCA
This sequence comes from Ornithorhynchus anatinus, assembly GCF_004115215.2. Lineage (NCBI taxonomy): Eukaryota > Metazoa > Chordata > Mammalia > Monotremata > Ornithorhynchidae > Ornithorhynchus > Ornithorhynchus anatinus. The sequence goes on along the minus strand of NC_041733.1, from coordinate 33,425,467 downwards.
CAACGGAACTTGATTTCCGAGAACTTCTGGGGTGTGTTTCTTGACTCATTTTGAGGCGGGAAACCTTTTAAAGTCTATTGAAAAACCTGATTTTTCAAGTGCTTGAACTCTCCAGATAATAACGGCTTACGATGATAATGTCTCAGATTATTCAAGTACATCACGTTCAATCGAAATCTATGCTGTAATGTCTAGTTCAAGCTGATTCTATCACACATAATCAATAATCAATGAGTGCTGATCTTGTACATAGCTGTGTTTTAGGTGGTCGTGACAGTTTTCTAAAATAAATCAGGAGTACAATAAATAAATCTTTTTTTTTTAGAATGACTTTAATCCCACACCTATAAGAAGTTTATTCACTAGTACAGATGAGTTTCTGTAACCTAAAACTATTTATGTGATAAAGAAAAATTACAATAATTTAAGTTTGTGTGTGTGTATGTATATGCTCATTCATCTACATATATACGCACATTCATCTATATGGCTAAATATCTGATGCAGGCCAGTGAATCAGAATTGTCGAATCACCTCCACTCTTTTCAAAATTCGCCTCTACCACGCCGTCTAGATTCTTGCGGCCGTCATCTACCGCCCCTCCTGGTCCCACCTCCAACTTCCTTAACCACCTTGACCTCTTTCTCACCTTCCTTCTCTCCTTCTCTCTGCCCACTCTGATCCTCGGAGACTTCAACATCCACATGGATTTAACTGGCCACCCCTCTGCCGCCCGCCTGCTATCGCTCCTTGACTCCGCCAACCTCTTGTTCCACCACACCTCGCCCACTCACCAACTTGGTCACACGCTCGATCTCATCATCTCTCACCGCTGCACTATCTCCACCCTCACCAACTCTGAAATCCCTCTCTCGGACCATAACCTTCTCACCTGCCTCCTCTCTCACACTCCCTCCCCCTGCAAATCTGTATTACTCCCCCACAGACACCCCAGCTCTCTTGACCCCATCCGTCTCTCCCAAAGCATCACACCCCACCTTGCCTATCTACCCTCTCTTCCCACTCTCCACGATCAGATTACTGCTCTCAACTCTACCCTCTCTACTCAACTCGACTCGCTCGCTCCCCTTACCCACGGCCCTGGATCTCTGCCCCCGTCCGCCTCCTTCGCTCTTATGCTCGAGCCGCTGGCGAAAGTCTAAGCACCCAGCCAACCTTATTCACTTCAAATTTAGCCTTTCCTGCCTTAACTCTGCCCTCTCCTCTGCCAGGTAAAACTACTTCTCTTCCCTCATTGACGCCCATGCCCATCACCTCCGCCAGTTGTTCCAGACTTTTAACTAGCTCCTCAGGTCCCCTGTTGTTTCCCTTTCTCCCTCCCCGCTCCCTCACCCCCAACGATCTGGCTACCTACTTCATACGAAAATTAACACAATCAGGTCTGAGCTCCCCAAAGTCACCCCTCCCCCTTCTCCTTCCCTCCGCTCCCAACCCTCTCCCCTACTTTCCCATCCTTCCCTGCAGTATCCTCAGGGGAGATCACCTCCCTCCTCGCAAGTGCCACCCCCTCCACCTGTGCTTTGGACCCCATTCCCGCACCTTGTAAAAACTATTGCCCCTTCCCTCCTCCCCTCCTTAACTTCTATCTTTAACCGCTCACTCTCCAATGGCTTCTTCCCCTCTGCCTTCAAACAAGCCCAGGTCACCCCCATCCTAAAAAAACTCTCTCTAGACCCCACTTCCCCTTCCAGTTATCGCCGTGTCTCCCTCCTACCCTTCATTTCCTAACTTCTAGAACGAGTCGTCTACACTCGCTGCCTTGAATTCCTCAACTCCAACTCTCACCTGGACTCCCTCCATTCTGACCTCCGTCCCCTCCACTCCACCGAGACTGCCCTCTCAAAGGTCACCCATGACCTCCTTCTTGCCAAATCCAATGGGTCCTACTCTATCCTAATCCTCCTCGACCTCTCAGCTGCCTTTGACACTGTTGACCATCCCCTTCTCCTCCACACCTTATCTCACCTTGGCTTCACAGACTACATCATCTCCTGGTTCTCCTCATCTTTCTGGCTGTTCATTCCTTTGCCGGCTCCTCCTCCCCCTCCCATCCACTAACTGTAGGGGTTCCTCAAGGGTCAGTTCTTGGCCCTCTTCTGTTCTCCATCTATACTCACTCCCCTGGTGAACTCATTCGCTCCCACATCTTCAACTATCATCTCTATGCAGATGACACCCAAATCTACATCTCCTCCCCTGATCTCTCCTCTTCCCTCCAGGCTCGTATCTCCTCTTGCCTACAGGACGTCTCCACCTGGATGTCTGCCCGCCACCTAAAACGCAACATGTCTAAAACTGAGCTCCTTATCTTCCCTCCCAAACTCTGTCCTCTTCCTGACTTCCCCGTCACTGTGGACGGTACGACCATCCTTCCCGTCCCTCAAGCCCGCGACCTTGTTGTCATCCTTGACTCGGCTCTCTCGTTCGCCCCACACATCCAATCTGTCACCAATGCCTGCCGGTCTCACCTTTACAATATCGACAAGATCCACCCTTTCCTCTCCATCCAAACGACTATCGTTCTCGTACAAGCTCTCATAATATCCCAACTGGATTATCGTGTCAGCCTCCTCTCTGATCTCCCTTCCTCCCGTCTCTCCCCGCTCCAGTTTATTCTTAATTCCGCTGCCCGGATCATCTTCCTACAGAAATGCTCCGGGCACATCTCTCCCATCCTCGAAAACCTCCGGTGGTTGCCTATCAACCTTCGCACGAAACAAAGACTTCTCACTCTTGGCTTCAAAGCTCTCCATCCCCTTGCCCCCTCCTACCTCACCTTCCTTCTCTCTTTCTACTGCCCATCCCATACATTCCGCTCCTCTGCCGCTCACCTCCTCACTGTCCCCCGTTCACACCTAACCCGCCGTCGACCTCTGGCTCACATCCTCCCGCTGTCCTGGAATGCCCTTCCTCCTCACCTCTGCCAAACTCACTCTCTTCCCCTCTCCAAAGCCCTACTGAGAGCTCACCTCCTCCAGGAGGCCTTCCCAGACTGAGTCCCTCCTTTCCCTCTGCTCCCCCTCCCCTCCCCTTCCCCCCTCTCACCCTCTTCTCTTCCCCCTTTCTCTCCGCTCAGCACTGTGCTTATTTGTATATATTATTTATTACCTTATTTATTGTGTTAATGAGGTGTATATCTCCTTGATTCTATTTACCTTGATGATGATGTCTTGTTTTGTTTTGTTCTGTTTTGCTTTGCTGTCTGCCTCTGCCGCTTAGACTATGAGCCTGCCATTGGGTATGGACTGTCTCTATCTTTTGCTGAATTGTATATTCCAAGAGCTTAGCACAGTGCTCTGCACATAGTAAGCACTCAATAAATACTACTGAATGAAGACTAACGATTAATGTGATACTGAAGTAGGGCAAGGTAAGAACAAGTATTTTGTTGATCTTGACAAAGCAGAATTTTATAGGGAAGGGAAGAGTGTGGGAATAGAGAGGAGAGGACAATTAAAGACTGAAACTGAAGGTTGATCCATTCCTTGATCCATCCTCTCCCGGGATCGTTGGATCTGACAACCAACCAGGTTCTGGGTTCTAAATTCAAAAGTTTCAATGGGGCAAACTGCTGTTACAGTCGATTATTTCACTCTTTAGATCTCTCCCCAGTCCAGAGTCTTGAAATAATAGCTAGACAAAAGGCAATCCAGTCTCTCACTTTTAAAATGGTTTGAAGTTGTGCCCCTTCCACCCTCACCCAAACACTCTGTATTGTTAAGAGCAATGATCAATCTAGACCTGCTTTTGAATTGGAAGAAAAATGTTTACATAATTTGAAAGTCTCAACTATGGGGTCTCAGGTGCCTACCTCATGTATGAACCCTCGAAACCAGTTTTGAGGGAATGCTCTCAAGTCAGTATTGTCATATTTTTTTAACAGAATTTGTAAAACATTTATTATTTGCCAGGCACTTTGCTAAATACCGGTAGATACAAGCTAATCAGGTTGGACACAGTCCTCATTCCACGTGGTGCTCATGGTCTTAATCCCTGTTTAACAGATGAGGGAACTGAGGCATAGAGAATAATAATAATAATAATAGTGATATTTGTTAAGCACTTACTATGTGCCAGGCACTATTCCAAGTCCTGGGCTAGATACAAGATAATCCGGTTGGACACAGTCCCTGTCCCACATGGGGCTCACAGTCTTAATCCCCGTATTAAAGATGAGGGAAGTGAGGCAAAGAGAAGTTCACTGATTTGTCCAAGGTCACATAGCAGACAAGTGGCAGAGAGAGGATTTGAACTCAGCTTCTGATTCCCAGGCTCAAGCTCCATCCACTAGGCAACGCTGCTTCTCATCTTCAGAGATATATGGGAGCAGGGGAATGGCATTATGGTCTGATGATTTGGGGAAAGTCTGGACAGCACGTTCAGAGAGCCCAGGCTTTTGTAATACTTGACTTTGGGAAGATATCACTAGTCCTTATGTGCCATTTTTGGCATATAATAGAATAATTCCCATTCTTCCAAGTAAGCGCTGCTAGTCAAAATAAATATTTTCTGAAAGCTTCCGTAGTGCTGACAAAAAGTGGATCAAATCCAAATTCGACGTTTATGAGATTAAGAATAAGCAGGATACAATTTCAAGGATGATTTCTAAATAGCTATTCTCCGTGAGAGTCTTTATAGAAATGAGTGTGAAGATAAAATATTAACCAAATTGTCTCACAGCAAACAGCTGTTAAGAAGCTTCATAAAAAGGGATATCAGAAGTGTTAGCATAAAGAGAGCTTTATAATATTATAAGCTCACGGAAGGCTTGGATGTGATACGATGATAATACCTGGGGAATTTATGTTGAACAACACTTATGATTCATGCTGTTTTAGAAGACGATAATGCAAAGGAACATCTTCCGCCTATGAGGAATGAAAACTTTTTATTTACCATTTAAACAAAACCTATTTCATTTGTACCCTCTCAGCCTGTTTCTCAAAATCCTGTAGAAGTAACACTGAATTTACAACCACACAGTAGTTTGTTTGGCCACAAAGAACACTGATGTATGATTATAATTTCGATAAAGTAACGAGGACAGAAAGACGGTGTGCAGCAGAGATGGAAATATCCCATGCTGATATACAAGTCTCTGCTTCTGGGGAAATACGAGAAGAGTCAATTTTCCAATGTACTTTTTTCAAGCTGTCTAGACCTGGATATTTCACCGTTCTTCAGGTGGAGAAAGGGGAAGCTGGCCCTTTGTTTTATACCAAAAACTGAAACCAACCCCCCCCCCCCCAAAAACAACAACAAAAAACTGGGTCCTAAAGTGGTGTGCGTCAAATGGACTACACTAGACTGTAAGCCCCTCTAGTCAAAGACAGAGAACTTGACTGTCTGCTCTGTTACACTGTACTCTCCTGAGCACTTAGTATGGTGCTCTGCATAGAGTAAATGCTAGAAAAAGTACCACTGATTGACTGATTACTCCCAACAGGAAGAAAAAGAAGAGATTGGAGCACTTGGCGGTAGATGAAACTAAAATGAACTAAGTCCAAGGGCCCTTACAATCGTCTGACAAGTGGGAAAATAGAAAGGAATGCCAGACACACAAATTAAGCTGAAACTACTATAAGATTTAAGAGATGGAAACGATTAGAGCTATTCCTGGAAAGAGAAAGCTAAAACTGGGGGGGGAAAGGCAGGCTGTGAATTTGTAGGGTGGTCACATCGCTAAATTGACAGGATGTTTTCCCAAACAAATATCTATCCCATAGGTTTGTTGCATGAACTTCCTCACCGACACTTATTAAAAATATCCTGTCTGCAAGATGTGGTTTTTTTTAAGCTTCATCGAAACCATCAGAACCAGCGTGGCCTCATGGATAGAGCAGAGGCCTGGGAGTCAGAAGGACCTGTACTTTAACCCTGGCTCTGCCATTATCTGCTGTGTGACCTTGGGCAAGTCACTTAATTTCTCTGTGCCTCAGTTACCTCATCTGTAAAATAGGGATTAAGACTGTAAATCCAGGTTGGACAGGGACCACGTCTAACACGGTCAGCGTGTAACTTCTTTAGCAGTTAGAATTGTGCTTGACACATAGAAATCACTTAACAGATACCATTATTATTATATTTTTCTTATTTGCCTGGGGCTGATGTGGGTTTCCCTTAGTTTGCATCAGAACCATCAGAGCCACACTTTGTATTTCTCCAAAACCTCGCAAGTTGACAATCAATTTAAAGGATAAGTAATTTACCCCATTTCTTAAATCTGAGGTTTCTTTCATGTCAACCCTCAGACTTCTGAGCATAATAGCTTTACTTTTATGTCTTACTGTATCCTACAAAATTCTACTGAATTCAGGAAGGAAATAAAATGTACACAGCAAAATCAGAAGTTGGATACACTTTTTTTTTTCAAAGAAGGAGAGTGAGAATGTGAATAGAATTAGGCCGGCAGACTAAGTGGATTCCATTGTTCAAAGTAATTTGACAAAAATAAAAATCATTTTAGAGTTCCTTTGACAAAGGACTAAAAGAGTGATAGGATCTAAAAGATTGCCACATCAGCTCCAGGATTTTAAGTATGAAGAAGTTAAGTGTAAAAGGGACTAAGACTAGGGATGCCATTTCAGTGACACAGTCTAAAATTTTTATTATTGGATGAAATTATAAAGATTTATTATTTTATTGGTCATTAATAATTTCCAAATAAAAAGATGATAATAATAATAATTGTGCTATTTCATCCAATAGTATTTATTGAGCGCTTCCTATGGGCAGAGCACCGTACTAAGCGCTTGGATAGTACAATTCGGCAACAGATAGAGACAATCCCTGCCCATTGGCGGGCTTTCAGTCTAATCGACGGGCTCACAGTCTAATCGGTATTTGCTGAGTGCTTACTATGTGCCAGACACTGTACTAAGCGCTGGGGTGAATAGGACTGGACACACTGCCTGTCCTATAAGGGGCTCACATTCTTAATCCTCATTTTATAGGTGAGGGAACTGAAGCCCAGGCAAGTGAAGTGACTTGCCCAAGGTCACACAGCAGACAAGTGACAGAGCCAGGATTAGAACACATTCTGACTCCCCAGGCCCGTGCTCTACCCATCATATCATGCTGCGTCTCGAGAGATCTTTAATATCATTTCTTGTTAGGACTCTTTTAATCATAATCCCTTGATTGCGGGGAGAATTCTAAATATGTATTACAAGATAATAACTATTACTAACAATCTGCATTCGAATGGAAATAACTGGAATATTTCGTCTGAAAGGGCCCTAGCCCCAGAAATTAATTTCAAAATACACGATTTGCCTAACGGCATTGTGAAGGAGTTCAGAGATAAATCACACATAAAGCGTACACATAAAGCAGAACATTTTTAATATTATGAATTATGATGTATCATTAAATAATTGAAAAACTTCCTGATATGGGCTTGTGTGCAGCAGAGATGGAAAAACGATCTTTTTGGACTCCCCTCTGTGCATCAAACAGACCGCTGCCTTTAAAGCACTAAATCAGCTCTCCCCCTGCTTACATTCTCTACCCCCAATTAATCAATGGAATATAATGACGTCCAACTGTGTACAAGCACTGTATTAAGCAAAATCCCTACCCACAAGAGGTTTACAGTATACAAATGAGAAGCAGTGCGGCCTAGTGGATACGGCATGAGCCTGGGAGTCAGAAGGATCTGGGTTCTAATCTCAGGCCCGCCACCTGTGCCCTGGGTGACCTTGGGCAAGTCGCCTAACTTCTCCACGCCTCAGTTACCTCATCTGAAAATGGGGATTAAGACTGTGAGCTGAGATTGCATCCAATCTGATGAACCTGTAGCTACCCCAGTGCTTAGTACAGTGCCTGGCACACAGTTAGGCCTTGACTAGTACCGTTCTTAGGTGGAGACAAACATTAAAATAGATTATGGCTAGGACAAGCAATAGAGTATAAGAATATTCATGTAGGCATTGTGGGCTGGGATATCAAATAATAATACTTGTGATATTTGTCAAGCCCTTACTATGTACCAGGCACTGTGCTAAGCACTCAGGTGGTTACAAGCAAATCAAGTTGGACACGGTCCCTGTCCCACGTGGGGCTACAGTTCTCTTCACACGGTAAGTTCTCAAAAATTACCATCGATGGATTGATTTATTAAGTGACTACTATGCGCCAAACCCTGGGTTGGGTCTTGGGGTCGATACACTATATTCAAATTGTCCACTGTCCCTGACTCACAATCTAAGGAGAGGGGTGGGGGTGTGAGGTAACTGAGGCACAGAGAAGTTAAGTGACTTGCCCACAGTCAGACAGCTGACAAGTGGAAGAGCCAGGATTCGAACCCATGACCTCTGCCTCCCAAGCCCGGGCTCTTTCCACTGAGAGTAGAAATAATCCCAGATTGAGATCCTCTTTTCCCTCTGCTCCCTCTACCCACCCCTCTTCCCCTCTCCGCAGCTAAACCCTCTTCTCCCCGCTTTCCTCTGCTCCTCCCCCTCTCCCTTCCCATCCCCTCAGCACTGTACTCGTCCACTCAACTGTATATATTTTCATCACCCTATTTATTTTATTAATGAGATGTACATCACCTTGATTCTATTTATTTGCTATTGTTTTAATGAGATGTTCATCCCCTGATTCCATTTATTGCTATTGCTCTTGTCTGTCCGACTCCCACGATTAGACCGTAAACCCGTCAAAGGGCAGGGACTGTCTCTATCTGTTACTGATTTGTACATTCCACGTGCTTAGTACAGTGCTCTGCACATAGTAAGCGCTCAATAAATACTATTGAATGAATGAAATGGCATTTAAATATGACATATTGATCATAATTTAAGGAGAATTATGCCAATAACAGGTGTGATATCCTATTTGAGCCACAGAGAGAAGAATATGCAATAAAATGTATTTCTAACAGGAGAAATAACTGACTGCTTAATGTGACTGGATGGTAATGCACACCATGTAGGCATCAAAATGCTTTCCCTGCTCATCCGCATTACCCAAGTCATTATCCAAAAGCGATAATTCCCCATATCCAAACTGTTTACTGGTTCATTAGTCTGTGGGAAGAGGTAGAGAAAGATTTACAGGCTACTGAGTCCTTGCTTCCAGGATCTAAAAGGCCACTCATTCCCTGAAATCGATTCACACACCAGTGGCAATGAGTGAGATTGTCATTTAATGAGGCAGTGCCGTTCCCAGTGACGACAGTATTCTGAGACCAATACGCTATAGAATAAAACGTTCATGGCCTCCACTATAGTAGTTCAGTGACACCTGGAACTAGCTTGAGGTCTCACACTCTCTGAAGGGCCCCTCAAGAATATATATCAATTTGGATTTCACGTTATACTAGTGCGATGAGCTATCACTCTTTAGGTGGCCAAACACAAATCTTTAGCTTCCGTCGTGCCTTGTGAAAGACCCTCTGGACTGTAAGCTCCTGGTGGGCAGGGGATGTGCCTGTTGTATTGACATATTGTACTCTCCCAAGTGCTCACTAGAGAGTTCTGCATACAGTAAATGCTCAGTAAATACAACTGACTGACTTTGATGGGCTACTTTTAGCTCTGTAAAATCTGATCTGTAAAATGGGGATAAAATACCTCTCCTCCCCCCTTCCACCTTGAGTCTGATAAAGAACAGGGACTGTGTTTGATCTCCCTCCAGGGTATCTTCCCCATCTCCACACACAATAAGCACTTTACAATTCCACAAGTCGTAGTAGTATCTCGTCTATGGTCTGTATATTTCTGATCACCTTCATTGTACTTTATGGATATTTTCCGCAAATAAATGTCTACACCCACCAGAACTTCCTTTTGTTATATTAACTGTTGCCAAATGAGGGGCAGATATGACCCAGATGGTGTGCAGATGGTTTTACTGTGTTTTCTATAATGATCCTAGCTTTATTTCAAATTTGGTATTGGACTACCTTGGAAGCCAAATCCTTGCTAATTATTCCTGCTCCCTACAATCATTACCTCTCATTTTCAGCACTGAACTGCAGGACATACTGTCTTGGGTCTAAGCCAGGATTCTCTAGACCATCTTAAACAATAAAATGGTAATATTCTGTATTCATTACTTCACTAACCATTTTGTACACCGATGGTACTTTATAAAAATCTCCTCCTGAACGTTTTTCCCAAATAAGATATCAACATGGGCTGTTTCCTTAATTCTCTCTGCCAATTTCCAATGACAGAAAAGTCCATATTTGATTAGCAACAAACTGAGAAAGTGAAGCCAAACAACTTCCTGGTTAAAAAAAAACACAACAAAACACCTAGAGAATGTATCAAAGCCAAAAGGTGAATTGTATTACAATGGTATTTTCATTTATTTTAGTCGAAAACAATCTATTCAAATCCACAAGGTTAGTACTTCTGCAGGAAGCACTTAAAGAAATTGTCTCTTTTGTAGAGGATCTGTGTTCTAATCTGTTTTCTGCCAAATAATAATGTTGGTATTTGTTAAGCGCTTACTATGTGCAGAGCACTGTTCTAAGCGCTGGGGGAGATACAGAGTCGTCAGGTTGTCCCACGTGAGGCTCACAGTTAATCCCCATTTTACAGATGAGGTAACTGAGGCACAGAGAAGTCAAGTGACTTGCCCACAGTCACACAGCTGACAAGTGGCAGAGCCGGGATTCGAACCCATGACCTCTGACTCCCAAGCCTGGGCTCTTTCCACTGAGCCACGCTGCTTCCCCAAATAATTGCTGAGAGACCTGGGGTAAGACACTTAACTGTTCTGTGCCTCAGTTTCCTCAACTGTAAAATGGGAATTCAATACTAGTTCTCCCTCCTCCTTACAGTGCGAACCCCATGTGGACAGGGACTGTATACAACCTGGTTAAAGTGGATCTACCCCAGGCCTTAGAACAGTCCTTGGCACACAGTAAACACTTAACGACTACCATATAAAAAAAAAATTTCATGTGAAGATTTACTTGACACTTCTTGGACAGGAAATGATAAACTACAGAACAGCAGACTGGATGACAAAGGAAATAAAACCAGAAAAAGATAGAGAGAGGAAGTGGATGAATGATGTCAGTTCACAGAAAGTTCAATGACAACACAGATATGATTGCTTAAGGGGTCAAACATGCTAAAGGGAACCTTCACACAAATTATTAGTGAATTATTAGTAAAAATATAATCATCACAAACAATAATAATTTGAGGTTCATTTCCTTTGGGTTTGTTGCCTGATGGTACTTTGCATTTTAATCATCATCGATAGTGAGTGTGTAATCTGTGCAGAGCACCGTACAATGCGCTTGGGAGAGTACAGTACAACAGAGTTGGAAGGTACGTTCCCTGCCCATATTTTAATGTATGCAGAGTTCACTTCTTCTCTCGCCAAAAGCCCAAAAATATGACATTGATTTTAGTCTGTTTGGGACAGAAAAGAAGCAAGCCATTAAAGTATCTCCATTCAAAGTGGAAATCCAGGACATGGAGGTAAAATGCCTTGCATATTTCATTGTGAAAGGGAGAAAAGATCTTAGGCTTCTGGACTTTGACTGAGAGGTCCAAAGTGAAAAAGGGGGGCAACAATTTCCCTCTCTGCTGGCTTTTGAAGGTAAAGTGCGTCCTCCCTTTTGTCTTCCTACTTAAGCTATGCATCATCCAGAAACATGGAAAAGGAAGGGATGGAAGGAGCAATCACAATTATAATACCATTGATGGCCATTAATCAGATGCTTACAATAAGAATTTTTGTTTTTATTAAGAACCCGACAAAGTACTAATCAGGCCTAGGGAAGATAGAAGATGGGAAGCAGTGTGACCTAATGGAAAGAGATGGGGCCTGGTAATCAGAGGACCTGGGTTCTAATCCCAGGTCCTCCAGTTACCTGCTGCATGATCTTGGGCAAATCATCTAACTTCTCTATACCTCAATTCCCTAATCTGCAAATGATGATTCAGTACGCATCCTCCCTCCTTCTTAGTCTGTAAAAGTATTATCTTGTACCTACCATATTTCTTAGTACAGCACCTGGCACATAGTAAGCACTTATTAAATACCATGATTATTGTCATTACTAACGGAACCCAATTTTAACCCGAACCCAATATTCAAGGTAATGAACCGAGCCCTAAGGTGAGAACATAGAAATGAATTACGACACAATTCCTGATCCACACGTAGCTCATAACCTATCGGGGGAGTACCCATAGAGAAAGGTTAAGACCTGCAACATGGAAATCTAAATTCTAAAATAATGAAAAATGTTTTTAAAATGTCCCAAACCACTGTTACAAGGATGAAGTAGTCCTCTATTTCTCAAGGTTCCTCACGGCTCCACGTAGGGCTATCTATGGTCCAGCTATCCACAACTTTCTCACCAGAGTAAAATGTAGAGATTGGGCTACTGTCATCTTCCAGCCCTATTGAAGCAGGATGAGATGTCAGAAAATAGGAAAGAGGTTGACCAGGCAATCGGGAACACTCTCTGGCTCCCTGAGTCTGTTCCAGATTTCATCATCTCCCAACATGCTAAAGTATGAAGCAGCATGATCTAGTGGAAACACCACAGGCCTAGGAGTCAGAGGATCTGGGTTTTAATCCCGCCTCCACCACGAATCTGCTTTGTGACTTTGGGCACTTCACCTCTCTGTGCCTCGGTTCCCTCATCTGCAAAATAGGGATTCGATACCTGTTCTCCCTCCCACTGAGACTTGGATCCCCATATGATCATGACCTGATAAGGTTGGTATTTGTTAAGCGCTTACTATGTGCAAAGCACTGTTCTAAGCGCTGGGGGATACAAGGTGATCAGGTTGTCCCACGTGGGGCTCACAGTCTTCACCCCCATTTGACAGATGAGGGAATTTAGGCACAGAGAAGTGAAGTGACTTGCCCACAGTCACAGAGCAGATAAGTGGCAGAGCTGGGATTCGAAGCCATGACCTCCGACTCCCAAGCCCGGGCTCTTTCCACGGAGCCATGCTGCTTCTCTGATGATCTCTGATAATCTTGTGGTTACCCCTGCGCTTAGTACAGTGCTTGGCACATAGTAAGCTCGTAACAAATGCCACAATTATTAGTGAGTATCTGAGACATCTGGTAGTGGGGGACTCTTTCTCATGTGCTGTTCAGTTCTGGCACAGTGTAGGGATTTACTGAACCTAAAACTATTGTCATACCCATTTTTTGGAGTATATTTCAGTTGTTTATCCTTTATACCTCTGGTTTATACCTCCAGCCACTAAACCTCTCCCACGCTGCTGTATTTTCTACACTGGGATTTCAAAATTCCAGCTGAAAAAAAAAACTTAAATGAAATTTAAATAGGGTATTCCTTAAGGGGTTATAGAGCTTTAAACAATTAAACCCAAGTCTGGTTGAAGAGTACCTAGGAGTACATGATTCTTGAGTTCTAGCTCCACAGATATTATTCCTAAAGAAGGGTCACTGTCCATCACTCCAGAAACTAAAGAACTGTAGTTTAAAATATATCGGGGGTAAAACCTTTAATGGACAGGACCTCAGCTGCCTATATTGCATTTTTCCCCACACAGCTCTCTCCTCAACATTGAAATGGGAAAATAGTAAACCTCGTTTCCTGAATAGCAAGCATATCCCAGCCCCGGGCACCTAAAACAGAGATAAATCTGGTAAACATTAATCATAAAGTAATAATGATAATAATGATGATGTTGGTATTTGTTAAGCGCTTACTATGTGCAGAGCACCGTTCTAAGCGCTGGGGTAGATACAGGGTCATCAGGTTGTCCCACGTGAGGCTCACAGTTAATCCCCATTTTACAGATGAGGTAACTGAGGCCCAGAGAAGTGAAGTGACTTGCCCACAGTCACCCAGCTGACGAGCGGCAGAGCCGGGATACGAACCCATGACCTCTGACTCCCAAGCCCGGGCTCTTTCCGCTGAGCCACACTGCTAAGGTAAAAATATGCCAAATGCATTTAATTCTGCTAATCCAGTTCCCCTAAATAGAATTCAGTAATTCCAAAGAAATATTTGAATGGGTCACATTCACTGTCATCTAGTGAATATTGGGACTGTAGGCATAAGAAAGAGTAACTACTTCAGGAGTAAATTTATTCACGAAGTGTAGGGGTTTGGGAGAAGAGGTTTTGGAAACATCTGTCAATCAGTGAACATTTAGTGGAAGCCATCTCCTAGGGTAATGCAGAGAAAACCCGCAGAGTTAAGAGCACGGAATGAGATCATTGATTACGTGCTATATGGCGATCCATTCGAAACAGCTCTCTGGTAAGACAGAGCACGTTAAACTGGGCCCCAGTGAAGCTTTCCTCCAGAAATAGACGATTGCGGAAATGAAGGCGCCAGAATACTGCCACTTCAAATTCAATTCACCTTCCAAAATTGTCAAAATGATGATGTTCCTGTATTGCGCTCTCGCCAAGTACTCAGTACAGTGTTCTACACACTGTAAACACTCATTAAATTCCACTGATTAATCGTTTGGAAAAGCGGGCTAATAATAATTGTGGCATTTGTTATGCGCTTACTATGTGCCAAGCAGGGTTCTAATCCCTAGGGTAATAATAATAATATTGGTATTTGTTAAGCCCTTACTATGTGCAGAGCACTGTTCTAAGCGCGGGGGTAGATACAGGGTCATCAGGTTGTCCCATGTGAGGCTCACAGTCTAAATGCCCATTTTACAGAGGAGGTAACTGAGGCCCAGAGAAGTTAAGTGACTTGCCCACAGTCACACAGCTGAAAAGATGCAAGGTAGTCAGGTTGTCCCACATGGGGCTCCCAGTCTTCAGCCCCATTTTACAGATGAGGTCACTGAGGCCCAGAGAAGCAAAATGACTTGCCCAAAGTCACACAGCTGACGAGTGGCGGAGTCAGGATTAGAACCCACGACCTCTGACTCCCAAGCCCAGGCTCTTTCCACTGAACCAGGCTGCAAGGGACAGAGTTGAAGAGTCATGCATGCTCAGGAGGAAGAGAATCAGATCGGGCCAGGAAAAAAAACAGACAATGAAAATTGGAGTGGTAAAGGAAGGGTGAATGAGAAAGAGGAACAGTTAAAAAGAAAAAAAAGAGGATAATGGGTAAAAGAGGGGTAAAAAATGAGACAGAAAGAGAACATAAGAAGAAAAAAATATAAGGACCCAGTGCATTTTTCATTAGTTTCAGCCATTTTCATTACGGTAGGTTAAACAGGTTGACATTTCAAGTGCATTTCTGAGTCGACCGGCAGGTAAAAATAAAAGTTATTCACATAGTCATTTCAGAAGCTGTAACAACCCAAAAGATTATTTGCATTACCCTGGAAAGAGGGTAAAGTGTCAGAATGATCACATATAAAAGATTTGCAGTGGTTTTAAAAAAAAAAACCTCTTGCCCAGGGTCAGTAATTTTATAAATAATGTGTTTAAAATCCCTAGAGTTCATTAGGGGAAGTGGAAAATTTGTTATGACATCTCTAATACTTACATACTGCTTGGAGAAAGCGCAATTATTTCACGAGTGGATATTCTTATTTTGCCAAGATAATTTTTAAGCAGCAGGGCATATGGTTCTGTGTCAGTGGACCTGTCTTTCCACTGAGCAATCAGTGGAGCTGACTTGTTTTCATTAGTTTCCCAACTCTCCGTGGACCTTCAGAGGAGATCATCACTTTTTTAAGCCACTTTCCATTGAGAGTTATTAAGTGATTAAGTTCAGAAGATGAGGACTGGGAGGGAGGCAGCAAAAAATTAAAAAAAAAACCCACCTCAGAGCAGATGGGAAATAGCTGGAATGATTCTGGATGGACTCTCTGGATTTTCTTTAGATTTTCAGAAGAATGAACCTAAACGCTACACTCAACACCGCTTTATTTAAAGGTACTTGTTAAGCGCTTACTATTTGCTAGGCACTCTACTAAGCTCTGGAGGAGATTCAAGCTAATCGGGTTGGACGCGGTACATGAGAAGCGGCGAGGCTCAGTGGAAAGAGCCCGGGTATGGGAGTCACGGGTCGTGGGTTCTAATCCCGACTCCGCCACTTGTCAGCTGTGTGACCTTGGGCAAGTCACTTAACTTCTCTGGGCCTCAGGGACCTCATCTGTAAAATGGGGATAAAGACTGCGAGCCCCACGTGGGACAACCTGATTTCCTTCTATCTACCCAGCGCTTAGAACAGTGCTTGGCACATAGTAGGCACTTTAACAAATGCCAACATTATTACATTATTATGTAATTCACATTTTGAATCCCCATTTCATAGAAGAGTTAAGTGACCTGCCCAAGTTCATACAGTGGACAAATGGCAGGGCTGGAATTAGCACCCAGATCCTCTGACTCCAAGGCCAGTGCTCTCGCACCTGGGGACTGGAGCGGGGAGGAAGGTGGGGGAAGTGGAGAGAGCTGTTGGAAAAACATCCCAAGTAACGAGTCGGGTTAGGCCGGCCTTGTATCCATTTTGTTGCAACAAAAGGTCGGTGGCTGTTTGGCAGCCAAAGACAAAAGCCCTGAGGATGGGTCCATCCTCGTATTTTCCGCCGGTCCCCCTTCCCTGGGTGGTCGGGTGGTCCCTAGTCCGAGCCCATAAGATAAAATAATGCTCTCCCTTTGTCTTACGCCGTGAGCCCCATACGGGACAGGAGTCGTGTTCGATCTGCTTATATTTGCATTAACTCTACCTCTTTGACACAATTCTTAATGAAAGACACAATTACGATTAGGTTTCCGGTGAGCCCTGAGGTACATAATCTGACCCTGCCTTTCTTGCGCCTTTGTCCCAAACTAGAATGAAACACTATTTTATCTTATTTAACACAGGATGTAACCGGGCCACGGAGAAGTTAAGTGACTCGTCCAAGGTCACACAGCAGGCAAGCCTCAGAGCCGGGATTAGAACCCAGATTGTCCGACTCCCAGACCTGTGGTCTTTCCCCTCGGCCTACGCTGATTCTTAACTCCGAGTGGAGGGGGGTAGGTCTCTGGGCCTCTGAGATCCCTCCATCATCAGCAGTGGTATTTATTGAGCACTTTACTACGAGCCCCGCTGAGCACTGTACAAACTGCATGTGGGAGTACAAGGGAGTTGACAGAAGTTCCATGCCTACAGGAAAATGTAATCCCTCGTATAAAAATTAAGGGAGGGGAGGAAGTGGTTCATGTAACAAGCTATGAACTGGTAGTCAAAAGCGGATCAGGTAGAAAACGATGTTCATTGCGAAGGGTGAAGCAGGCAACTGACACGATATAATTCCTCACTTGAAAGGGAGGGGTCAATAAAGCAGTCGGACTCTATACGTCTATCAAAATCTCCTTCGGGTGATCTTCCTCTTTCAAAAGAGTGAATATTGATAATTGTTTGCAATATAAAAATCTGCAGAGCTCAAAGAGAGATACAATGACAGGTTTAATTTTTTTTTTTAAAGTGATCTCTGACAATTCACATTATAGCCTTATCCTAAAAGAAGCTAATGTGATGTTTCTCAGTAATATGACTATGAAATATGATCATTCCTCAGAATTATCAGAATATTCCTCAGAATATGACAATTCCTCAGAATCGTCTGCAACTTATTTATTTATATTCATCTATGTTATCCCCACTAGACTTTAAGCTCCTTGTGGGCAGGAAATGTGTCTACCAGCTCTGTTACATTGCACTCTCCCAAGGGCTTAGTACAGTGCTCTGCATAGAGTAAGTGCTCAATAATAATAATAATAATAATAATGTTGGTATTTGTTAAGCGCTTACTCTGTGCAGAGCACTGTTCTAAGCGCTGGGGGAGGTAAAGGGGAATCAGGTTGTCCCTCGTGAGGCTCTCAGTCTTCATCCCCATTTTCCAGATGAGGGAACTGAGGCACAGAGAAGTGAAGTGACTTGCCCACACTCACACAGCAGACAAGAGGCAGGGTCGGGATTCAAACTCAGGACCCCTGACTCCCAATCCCAGGCTCTTCCCACTGAGCCACGCTGCTTCTCAATGAATACCACTGATCGATCGAATCGCGTCATAGTCTTAAAGCGTGGACGTCGTTTATTTTCCAACATTACATATTTCCAAGTGTGATTAACTATGCTCGAGTAGTTGGTTACTTTGCACTAATTCATTTTACACCAATCCATTTCCATCTAAGCCATCGGGATACCTAGCCACAAATCGAGTCCAGTTTCCCAGTGTTGAATTTCCTCTCTGGCAGTCAGTCAGGTATTCGTTTTCTGTTTTGTGAACAGGGCTCACCAAAACTATCCAAATTCATGGAGGTGGAGGGAAGGATCTCATCTGGGGGTTGGGGGAGATGGGAGAGGAGAATAAATCAGTCACTCGTGGCATTTAATGAGAGTTTACGGGCCTCAGAGCACTGCACTAAGCACTTGGGAGAGTACAATATAACCGAGTTGGTAGACGTGTTCCCGGCCCACCATGAGCTTACAGCCTAGGAGGAGGAAAGGCTGGAGAAGACTGAAAATTTGTTATGGGCAGAAAATGTGTCTATTAATCATTTTGTTCCGTAGTCTACCCAGAGCTTAGTAAGTGCTCCGCACGTAGTAAGTGCTCAATAAACACCACTGATTGAGGCTACTGGAGATTCTAACTGCCTATCCAGTCCTTTTCTGACCATATGATCTAATAGTAATAATAATGATGGTGGTATTTAAGCGCTAACTATGTGCGGAGCACTGTTCTAAGCGCTGGGGTAGATACAGGGCCATCAGGTTGTCCCAGGTGGGGCTCACGGTCTTCATCCCCATTTTACAGATGAGGGAACTGAGGCCCAGAGAAATGAAGTGACTTGCCCCCCAGTCACCCAGTTGACAAGTGGCAGGGCCGGGATTCGAACCCATGACCTCTGACTCCCAAGCCCGGGCTCTTTCCACTGAGCCACGCTGCTTCTCTAATCTACCATACATTGCTCTGGTAATGGCTCGTGGGACCATGGTCCTCTGGGCTTCAGCCGACTCAGGAAACCTTCATCATGGCCTTGTGGATGGAGCAGGTCCTGGGAGTCAGAAGGACCTAAATACTAATCTTGCCTCTGCCACTTGCCCGCTGTGTGACCTTGGGCACGCTGCTTCACCTCTCTGGGCCTCAGTTACCTCATCTGTAAAATGGGGATCGATAGGGTTAGTCCCATACGGGCCAGGGACCGTTTCCAACCCCATCTGCTTGAATCTACCCCAGTATTTAGTACGGCGCCTGGCACATATTAAGCACCTGACGACTCTCACGGTTATTATAATTATTATTGTTATTAATGGCAGCAGCAGGGAACCTAGCAGGGAAACACTATGGTCTACTAGAAAGATCCCGGACCTGGGAGTCTGAGGACCTGCGTTCTGATACCGGCTGTGCCGTGTGACCTTGGATAAGTCACTTAACCTCTCCGTACCTCAGCTCCCTCTTCTGCAAAATGCGGATTCAGTACCCGTTCTCCCTCCAACTTGGACGGTGAACTTCACGCGGGACCTGTTCATCTTGTCTCTACCCCAGTGCTCGGTGCAGTGTTTGGCCCACAGTAAGAAGAGCACAGGGGTAGGTAGGAGTCAAAGGACATGGGTTCTAATCCTGACTCTGCCTCTGGTCTGCTGTCTGACCCTGAGTAAGTCACTTCTCTGTGCCTCAACTCCCTCATCTACATACCGGGGATTCAATATCTGTGATCGCTTCTAAGTAGACTGTGAGTGCCATGAGGGACCTGATAATCTTGAATACACCCCAGAACTTAGTAACGTAATGTAATGTTGGTATTTGTTAAGCGCTTACTATGTGCAGAGCACTGTTGTAAGCGCTGGGGTAGATACAGGGTAATCAGGTTGTCCCATGTGAGACTCACAGTCGATCCCCATTTTACAGATGAGGGAACTGAGGCACAGAGAAGTGAAGTGACCTGCCCGCGGTCACCCAGCTGACAAGCGGCAGGGCCGGGATTCGAACCCATGAACTCTGACTCCCAAGCCCGGGCTCTTGCCACCGAACCACGCCGCTTCTCTACAGTGTGTGGCACATAGTAAGTGCTTAACCAATACCACGGTGATTATTATTAGATTGCTCTTCCAAATAGGGAAAGTTTTACACCGGGTCTGGCGCCTCTCCCACCCTGTTGAGGGAATAAAGTCGCCCGAAGCGGAACCTGTCCAGAAGTTGCCCGGAACCTCCGGCAAGCCTAGGCGATCGGTCTCCAAGTTGGAAGATTCCAGACCTGAAAGACGCTCTTCTCGGGAAATCAGGCAGGAGTCGAAGGGAATAGTCTTTATCTATATTAATGTCCGCGTCCCGCTCCGGCTTTTATGCTCACAGTGGGCCGGGAGCATGGCTAGCAACTCCCTTGGACTCCACTCTCCCAAGTGCTTAGTATAGTGCTCTGTGCACAGTAAGTGCTCAATAAATCGTAATGATTATAATAATGTTGGTATTTGTTAAGCGCTTACTATGGCAGAGCACTGTTCTAAGCGCTGGGGGAGATACAGAGTCATCAGGTCGTCCCACGTGGGGCCCACGGTCTTCATCCCCATTTTCCAGATGAGGGAACTGAGGCCCAGAGAAGTGAAGTGACTTGCCCACAGTCACACAGCTGACAGGTGGCAGAGCCGGGATTCGAACCCATGACCTCGGCTCTTTCCACTGAGCCAAGCTGCGTCTCTGAAGACGATAAATTGCTTACTCTGCATGGGGGATACTTCAAAGCATCGGCAGCAGTGTTTGCGCAGTATGTGTGCATAGGTGAGCAGGTATTTCTTTACCGACGTGTCGTTCTTCAGGGCCTAGAAACTCAAAGCGTCCCTAATCAGATTTGACGCAGTCCACGTCCCACATGGGATTTACAGTCTTAATCCCCATTTGACAGATGGAGTAACTGGGGCAGAGAGAAGTGACTCGCTCAGGGTCGCACCGCACACAGGTGGTGGAGCCGGAATTAGAACTCTGGTCCCCGGCCTCTCAGCCCCACGCTCTTTCCACTAGGCCATCCTGCTTCTTTACGTTACAACAGTGAGGTCGCCAATCACTCGATGATGTTTATTGAGCAATCGCTAGGTGCGGAACACGGTCCCGCTACTACTACTACTAATAATGTTGGTATTTGTTAAGCGCTTCCTGTGTGCACAGCACTGTTCTAAGCGCTGGGGTAGATAGAGGGTCATCAGGTTGTCCCACGTGAGGCTCACAGTCTTCACCCCCCTTTGACGGATGAGGTCACTGAGGTCCAGGGAAGTGACTTGCCCACAGTCACCCAGCTGAAGAGTGGCGGAGCTGGGATTCGAACCCATGACCTCTGACTCCCAAGCCTGGGCTCTTTCCACTGAGCCACGCTGCTCCTCTAATCAATCAGTGGTGTTAATTAGGTGCTTACTGTTTGCAGAGCACCGTACGTGCAGTTGGGAGAGTACAATATGACAACACTGTACCATATAAAAGAGTTGACCCATTCGCTGCCTACAGAGGGCTTTGTTTTGGAGACTACTGCGGATCGTACGTTTTCTCATGATATTTCAGCATCGGCTTAAAGTTCTGGTGTCTGGCCTCTGCAGACACAGGTTTTTGGCTTAGTGAGCTCACTGTGGGCACGGAATGTGTCCGTCTGTTGGTGTATTGTACTCGCCCAAGCGCTTAGCGCAATGCTCTGCACACAGGAAGCGCTTAATATATACAATTGAATGATGGCATTCTCTTGCTGTGTCTATCAAACAGCTGATTATGGATTGGGGTAAACAATAATAATAGTAATGATGATAGCTGTTAAATGCTTCCCATACGCCCAGCACTGTTCTAAGTGCTGGGGTACGATAGGCAAGCCACTTAACCTCTCTGTGCCTCAGTGACCTCATCTGTAAAAAGGGGAATAGGACTGGGAGCCTCACGTGGGACAACCTGATGACCCTGTATCGACCCCAGCGCTTAGAACAGTGCTCTGCACATAGTAAGCGCTTAACAGATACCAGTATTATTATTACGAGGCAACCAGGTTGTTCCGTGGGGGCTCGGAGACTGAATCCCCATTTTATAGGTGAGGTAACCGAAGCACCGAGAAGTTAAGGGACTGGCCCAAGGTCACACAGCTGATAAGTGGTGGAGCCGGAATTAAAATTCACGATCTCTGACTTCCAAGCCCATGCTCTTTCCACTAAGCCATGCTGCTTCTAAACGGGAGTGGACTGTTAAGAAAGAAACATGTGGGATTTGGATTTGGGGGGAAGACGTGTATTTGGTCCCGTGTAGATTTGACTATCTGCATTAGAGTTTGTTCCGGGGTACAAAGCTTTCCAAAACGTGAGGATGGAAGTGTACTCGCCCCGCACAGTATATAAAGAACAATTCCTCTAGCACTAATAAAACATTTTTAAAAGAGCTTATGTCTGTGACCGAGCAATATTATCATCTTATCGGATTTAAGCATTTTAGGAGATTTACATCTTTCTGGTCATCAGACTGGTAAGATTGCTCTCAAACCGATTGTCCGCTTGCATTCACCGAGCAAACCTTGTGCTCTACGGTGACATGAAATGGCTTTATATATTTTTATCCTGGGAACACAGAGTCTATTTCTCTCCCTTTCTCTAATAAGACAAGTCAATCAAACATAAAAAATATTGGCAGCTTTAAGGGTTGTTTTTTCTCTCGAGTCCAATAGATGAATGTCAATGGGTTTTGTTCATTTCTCTGTGCTTAAGTTGCCTAGACTTAAAATTCTAGCCTATGCCCCTCTGCGGTTCCATTTTTCTTAAGTTTTCCAGACTTCAAACAGTTCAATTTTGTCTTAAAGAAAAAGGACACACGTGAGATGTTTCTCTTGGGAAAGAACGGTATCTATCAGTTTAGCACGTGTTGAATTTTAAGAGGTTGCTTACCTATTTACCTTATCATTCTCAATGTGTTCTTAATTTAGAATGATTCTTCTTTTATGTCATCAACTATTAGACTTCAAGACAATTCTGCTGAATCTAGATTGGCCTACTTATAATAATAATAATAATAATAATGTTGGTATTCGTCAAGCACTTACTATGTGCAGAGCACTGTTCTAAGCACTGAGGTATACAGGCTAATCACGTTGTCCCACATGAGGCTCACAGTCTTCATCCCCATTTTCCAAATGAGGTAACTGAGGCACAGAGAAGTGAAGTGACTTGCCCACAGTCACACAGCTGCCAGGTGGCAGAGCCGGCATTCGAATCCATGACCTCTGACTCCCAAGCCCGAGCTCTTTCCACTGAGCCGCTTTTCGAAGCTGGAAAATTTAGCTTAATACATCCTGCAGATGGTAAGTTCGCTGTGGGCAGGGAACATGTCTATCCACTGTGATGTGCTGTAGTCTCCCAACTGCTTAGTACAGTGCTCTGCCCACAGTTAGTTTTCAATAAATACCACTGATTGATCATATTCAAAACAGATATCACAGACCGGTGTGATCCTGAATACGTGCACTCTCAGCTCGGGTCCCAGGAAGCTTCATTTGGATGCTCGTTGGCTCTGACTGTTGTCGGGCTTATTCTGGGATTTCAGGGCACCACACCTGAACATGAAAGTTGGGTTGGAGGCAACCCTGATATCCCCCTGCAGCTTTATCCACCCTCACATTCTCACACGGGACTTTTCCCCCCCAAAATAATAGTTGGGCCGGCTTTGAGTAAGAGAGACATCTAGCTTTTTAGCAAAGATTTTGGGCCACTGAATCAAGATGCTCTCCCAGAAATTCAGATGGAGCCAACCAGAGTGATATCCAGTATGGTGACAACATTCTCCCAGTGCTTCCACTTTTCCTCCGGCAGACGTCACACCCTCCACTGCGTATTTCAGGAATTTTTTTCCGGGACAAGCTGAGGCTTCAGGAGAACACAATGACAGCTACTAAGACACACTCACAGAGTATTTGTTAAGCGCTTACTATGTGCCATCTATTGTAGAAAGCAATGGGGTGGATACAGGCTAATCAGGTAGGACACAGTCCCTGTCCCAAATGGGGCTCATAGTCCTAATCCCCATTTTACAGATGAGGTAACTGAGGCACAGAGAAGTAAAGTGATTTGCCCAAGGTCACACAGCAGACAAGTAGTGGTGCCAGGTTTAGAGCTTTTTGACGTCCAGGTCTGTCCTCTGTGGACCACCACTGCTTCTCAACATTTTCACGTCCCCTGGTGAATCAGCTTGTCATGGATGCTCCTAAAGAGACTTATTCAGAAATGCGCAAGTCTTTTTTCTTAGCTTAGCACTGGGATGCTTCGTTGGAAGGTTTCCAGGGATTTAAAAAGAATCAATTAGGCCCACTTGTTCAATTTGCTGCCTAGATAATAGAAATAAATGGATTGCTATTACATGTTCTGGAGGTCCCTAATCTTCTGCTAAAATGGTATAATAGGATATATACATCTCTACATGCATCGATAGATATACTCTGCACATAGTAAGTACCCACTAAAAATCATTAATTCACGGACTGCTATAAGACAGCGGTCTCGCTCTGTCTCATAGCACTCAGTCAACAGATGTTATTTATTGTGTGCTTACTGTGTGCTGAGCACTATACTGAGGACTTGGGAGAGTAGAATCCAACAGACAATTACTCTCCCACCTTTCAAAGTCTTGTTGAAGGCACATCTCCTCCAAGAGGGCTTTCCTGACTCTGCCCTCTTTTCCTTTCCTTCAATTAATTCCCTTCTACGTCGCGCTGACTTGCTCCCTTTATTCATCCCCTCTCCCAGCCCCACAGCACTTCGGCACATGTCAGTAATTTATTTAGAGAATAATAATACTGTTGGTATTTGTTAAGCGCTTACTATGTGCAGAGCACTGTTCTAAGCGCTGGGGGAGATACAGGGTCATCGGGTTGTCCCACATGAGGCTCACAGTCTTAATGCCCATTTTTACAGATGAGGCAACTGAGGCGCAGAGAAGTGAAGTGACTTGCCCACTGTCACACAGCTGACAAGTGGCAGATTCGAAACCAGGACCTCTGACTCCCAAGCCCGGGCTCTTTCCACTGAGCCACGCTCCTTCTCTAGTGACTGTCTCTCTTCCCCTCTAGACTCTAAGCTCACTGTGGGCAAGGAATGTGTCTGTTATACTACACACTCCCAAGCGGTTAGTACAGTGCTCTGCCCACTGTAAGTGCTCAATAAATCCACTGACTAACTAGAATACAATAGAGTTGGTAGACGGAATCGCAATCCCTTGCCCGCAGATAATTTACAGAAACTCCCTTCGTAAACTTCGAGACAGTTGTAAAGTGCATTTACGTGGATGATATAATATCGTGAGGAGGATATCTTACAGAGGCATGGTTGGAAAAAAGGATGTTTGAAAAAATGACACGCTCGTGCCGTGAATTTGGAGTCCCTAGGAAATCGATGTCTACAGTCGATGTCTGTGTCTATATCTGGAGTCTAGTAAAAATGTTATTTTCATAGTGATTAGCAAACACCGTACATCCAATGCCTCTCTGTTGGTTTTATTAAGGTAGCAGTGAGACCTGACCATACAAAATCCATTTCGCTATGTTACTTTCCTTCTCCAAACTAGAATAGTATAATCATTTTTTTAAAAAACCTCTTTGTATGGCTTTAATAAGCATACGTCTCAGTTCCGCTTGTGAAATGAAAAGCTAATTGCACGGTCGATATAAGGTGTCTATGCTAATTATTATGCCACCTCTCTCTTCCTGCATTCTTCTTATGTTACATTCTACTGAGTTTCTTCTCGAGTCAATTCGATTTATCGATAAACAAAAGGCATGAAGCCATGCTGATTATTTCTGGATCTAGTTACAAATAAACTGGCAAAATCAATTTTCAAGTTAAGTTTTCAATCAGTTACACGCGAGAAGAACAATAACTGAATTTTTAAGGCACTATTATTTACAGAAAACAAATTAAACGCACACGGAAATATAAACTCGAAAATGCCAATACACATACTGCATGTGTTAAAACCTGTTTACTTTATGAATCTTCTTCATCAAGACATTTGTAGAAAATGATTGATTTGGCAAGTCTTTTGCCTTCATTTTCCTTGTATAATCTAGATGAGTTTTTTTCCCCTGACAAAATTTACTCTACAAACCGACATGCTGTTTCTAAAGAGAGCTTTCTTACAAATAATATTCTTGTTTCCCATAAATATAGATAATCCATATCTATATGAAACTGAAACTGGAAGACTCTGAATTATTCTGATGTCACTGAGGGTGTACAGGCTTTTTAACAAAATTTTATTTATTCATCCATTTTCCCCGCTTTGATGACATATTGTGGTAATTCACTATCGGTGTGTTTGTGTCGTAGAAATGAAAATCATTTCGCATGCTATAAAGCCATCTTAATAAAGGTTACCCTTATAACACTAGGGTCTTCCATACGGAAAAATAAGTTCCATACAACACAAATCATAAGAGGCTGCCTGAAGTAAGTACAGCACACTTCTGGAACCCCAAATTCACTTCCATCAATATTTCTTCCTAGATGTGAGTTTATGTTTGGTGAGGGCGGTGGGGATTATAATCATGTCAGCGGAATTTTCGGTTTAACAGCCTCCAAACCCTTCCTCCCTAACCCTACTTTGACTTCAATTAATCAATCAGTGGAATTTATTGAGTGCTTACTGTGTTCAGAATACTAACTGCTTGGGAGAGTTCAATATAACAATAATAATAATAATAATAATGGTACTTGTTAAGCGCTTACTACGTGCCGAGTCCTGTTCTAAGCGCCGGGGAGATACAAGGTGATCAGGTTGCCCCACGTGGGGCTCACGGTCTTCATCCCCATTTTACAGATGAGGTTAACTGAGGCCCAGGGAAGTGAAGTGACATGACACGTGACCTTGGGGGTCACACAGCTGACAAGCGGCAGAGCCGGGATTAGAACCCATGACCTCTGGCTCCCAAGCCCGGGTTCTTTCCACCGAGCCACGCCGAGGGCCCAAAACAGACAATAAAACAGACAGGTTCCCTTCCCACCGCGAGCTTACAGTCTAGAGAGTGTCTTCTTCCCAGTGATTCTTCCTGAAGCTTGTTTCCTACATTTTTTCTCCTTAAAATTTGACTCTCCTGAATATGGATACTGAGTCCCAAAATGCAAGTTGCCATTTTCCACGCGCAGCAAAATGAGCCAGGGTACAGATGGTGTAGAATGTTTGGAGCAATGGAATTTTCCATGGAACTCTCAAGACAGCTTCTTCTCAGCTAAAGTCTTCCCTGGATTATTAGTGGGGGCATCAAGCCTCCCTGTTCTAGAGATAATGGTGGTTACTTCCCAAGGACCAAGTGTACTCTTACTAAATGCTACTCCTGAATTCTTAGGTTTTACATATAGCCTCTGGCATCATGCAACTTTCCATTATCCACTGGGGCTTCACTGAAACTGTCGTCTCTTGGTTCTTCCCCTAGGTCTCTGGCCGCTCCTTCTCAGCGTCATTCTGCCTCTGTGGGAGTCCCTCAAGGCTCGGTTCTGCATCTCCTTCAATTCTCTACTTACACCCATTACCTAGGACAACTCACTTGCTGTCAGGGCTTCAATTTCCATCTCTACACAAATGATTCCCAAATCTCTCTCTTCAGCCCCGAGTCCTCTCCCTCTCCGTAGTCTTGCATTTCCTCTGCCTTCAGGAAATCAGTACTTGGGTGTCCCACCTCAAACTTGGGATCTCCAAATCTGAACACCTCATCTTCCCACCCAAGCCCTCTTCTCCCCGGATTTGTTTTCAACTTCGGCTTACGATTAGACTGTAAGCCCATCAATGGGCAGGGACTGTATCTGTTGCCGAATTGTTCGTTCTAAGCGCTTAGTACGGTGCTCTGCACATAGTAAGCGCTCAATAAATACTACTGAATGAATATATAAGCGGGTTGAGTTTTCTATTCCATTCCACTATGATAAATCTCTGGAGCTACGAAAATCTGTAAGCAGAGGGTTTTAAACAAAATATCCTGGTAGACAGGGAGAGTGTCTACTAATTTTATTGCATCGCACTTTCCCCAAGGCTCTAGTACAGTGTTCTGCACAAAGTGCTCAACAACTGTGCACCACTAACTGATTGATTGAGGCTTTCGGTCTATGGCAGATCTTTGAGCCTGTCCAGTCATATAGAAATTAAGTTCAATTACTTCTACCTTTCCAGCATGGAGTAGGAGTATACATATCTGTTAAAATCTTTTGTCAGTGATACACAACTCATTTAATGTGCTAAGCACTGTTCTAAGCACAGGGGTAGATAAAAGCTATTTAGGTTCAGAGTCTCTGTCTCACATGGAACTCACATTTTTATCCCCTTTTTATAAATGAGGTAACAGACACAGAGAACTTAAGTAATAATAATAATGTTGGTTTTTGTTAAGCGCTTACTATGCGCAGAGCACTGTTGGAAGCACTGGGGTAGATGCAGGGTAATCAGGTTGTCCCACGTGAGGCTCAAAGTCTTAATCCCCATTTTACAGATGAGGTTACTGAGGCCCGGAGAAGTGAAGTGACTTGCCCACAGTCACCCGGCTGACAAGTGGCAGAGACGGGATTCAAACCCATGACCTCTGACTCCCAATCCCGGCCTCTTTCCACTGAGCCACGCTGCTTCTCCAAGTCTTGCTCAAGGTCACACCCCAGTCATGTGGCAGAGGAGATGGGATTGGAACTCGGGTCCTTCTGACTCCCAGGCCCAAAGTCTATCCACTATGTCACACTGCTTCTCATTTAACTCATGTAATTCATTTAACAGTGGATAACTGAAAATGGATTTATAACATATCTACCAGATTCAGGATCAAGCCAATTGCTTCATCAGGCTGGAAGTGAACCTGGCCTCGCGG
Organism: Ornithorhynchus anatinus; assembly: GCF_004115215.2. NCBI lineage: Eukaryota > Metazoa > Chordata > Mammalia > Monotremata > Ornithorhynchidae > Ornithorhynchus > Ornithorhynchus anatinus. The sequence continues at coordinate 33,396,727 of NC_041733.1, read as the reverse complement.
CACCAAACGAGTCCAGTCTTAATCAAAATCCTCGACCTTCCTTATGAGTAAAAGTCAAAGGTTACAGACCATAGCAAACTCAGGTTTTAGAATATATTTTGTATTATTCTGGTAATGGGGACATTTAAATTAAATTCCCAAAGTTGGGTTAAAGCAGCTGCAAAAAAAAAACCACAAAGCCCATCAAGTGCCATCTTTAAGGACCCACTCAAATGAAACTTTCGTCAGTCTCCAAATTTGAGGACTTTTTGTGCAATTTAAGATAAGTATATTAATTGTGAACTGCTTAACGATTAACCTTAATAGGTTGTTCCCACCCTAAGTCAAAATGTTAAGTTACTTATTTTGATCTCCTAAAGCACTACATCCATCGGCTACTGAGATAGCTAGATAACAGGAGGAAATTCAAGGTTCATTCAAAGGATAACACCAGTATCTAAGAACCTACTGTTGAAAGGATATACAATGATAATGTCGGTATTTGTTAAGCGCTTACTATGTGCAGAGCACTGTTCTAAGCGCTGGGGTAGATAAAGGGTAATCAGGCTGTCCCACGTGAGGCTCACAGTTAATTCCCATTTTACAGATGAGGTTACTGAGGCCCAGAGAAGTGAAGTGATTTGCCCACATTCACACAGCTGACAGGTGCCAGAGCCTGGATTCGAACCCATGACCTCTGACTCCCAAGCCTGGGCTCTTTCCACTGAGCCACGCTGCTTCTCTGAAGAAAAAGAGATCTCTCCCAAGTGCTCAGTACAGTGCCCTGCACTCGGAAAGCACTCGATATTATTGATCTCTTGCGTCTTCCGCTGCCAATCCATCAATCGCGTCTGTGTGCAGAGCACTGTACGCATAACAGTACACTGTCCAACGTAACAGAGAAGGCAGACAAGTTCCCTGCCCATAATGAGTTGTCAGTGACAAAGGTCTCTTCATCCTCACTGATCCTCACTGACCCCAGGCTATAAATGAGCAACTATCTCTGTGAAAGCCCAATCAAATCAATCAAACATATTTATTAAGCCCTTATTGTGTGCACGGCACGGTGCTCACGGCTTAGGAGAATACCATATAACCGAGCTGGTAGACACATTTCCTGCCCACTATGAGCTGACGGTCTAGAGGGAGAGAAGTACGCTGATATAAATAATTTATGGATATGTACATGAATGCTGGGGGCGTTGAGGGAAGGGTGATTCAAGGGAGCAAATCCAAGTGCCGGGACGGTGCGGAAAAGAGTTGGAGAAGAGGAAAGGAGGACTTGGTCAGGGAAAGCCTCGGATACAGGCTTGTAGAGGGAACGGTTTAAATCCAGATATATGAGCTCATCCTCTGGGCTGAAAGGTCGTTGTGATCAGGGAACAAATCGACCAACTTCACTATATCATGCTCTCCCGAGGGCTTAGTTCAATGGTCTGCTCTATAAATATGATTGATGGATATGAGAGATGCATATTCTGACTGATTCCCCTCCAGTTCATCCCCCGGGGTACCAGAAATCCTAGTCCCTCATTCCTTTCCTAATGTTATGATAAGCAGTCTACCCAGACATAGAGTTTGATGTCACCTCCTCCTGAAGGGCCTCTCTCCCTCCTAGCCCACACGTGCTCATCGTATCTCTTCCTGTCAGATCTGCCCGGCCACATTCCCGTTTCTTTTATCCTCTAGACTGTAAAGTCAAGGTGGGCAGGGAGCGGGTCTACGGACTCCGCAGAGACCGCGGAGAAAGGGAAATCAGGGCCAGAGAGTTCGATGTGGGAATCCTTTTGGAAGACATGGTGAAGCAGCGTGGCTCGTTGGAAAGAGCATGGGCTTGGGAGTCAGAGGTCATGGGTTCGAATCCCGGCTCTGCCACTTCAATAGTATTTATTGAGCCCTTACCATGTGCAGAGCACTGTACTAAGCTCTTGGAATGTCCAAATCGGCGACAGATAGAGACAGTCTCTGCCCTTCGATGGGCTTACAGTCTAATCGGGGGAGACGGACAGACGAGAACAATAGCAATAAATTTGGGCAAGTCACTTAACTTCTCTGTGCCTCAGTTCCCTCATCTGTAAAATGGGGATTAACTGTGAGCCTCGCGTGGGACAACCTGATGACCCTGTATCTCCCCCAGCGCTTAGAACCGTGCTCGGTCCATAGTAAGCGCTTAACAAATACCAACGTTATTATATGGTGGAGCTAATGAGTTCTCCAAGGGAGTAGGGGTAAATGAAGAATTGAAGGGAACCCAGAACTGAGCTCTGAGGGACCCCTCTCACAGTTAGAGGGTGGGAAGCGGAAGAGGAGCCTAGGAGAGAGATTGAATAGCCGCGTCCATAGAGCTAGGAAGAGAACCGAGGGAGGACAGTGTCAGCCAAGCAAAGGATAAATCATGTTGCCGGGAGAAGGGAGTGGTTCACGTTGTCTCTATCTGTGGCCTATTTGTACATTCCAAGCGCTTAATACAGTGCTCTGCACATAATAAGCGCTCAATAAATACTATTGAAATAAATACTACTGAATGATGTTCAAAGCAGCTGAAAGGTCAGTGAGTATTAGGATGGAGTGGAGGTCATTAGATCCGGCAAGATGGAGATCAACGGAGAACTCAGAGAGGCTGTTTGTTTGGACTGAAGGGGGGGGGGCGGAAGCCAGATTCCTTGTTACCAAGGGAATCACTAATATTAATCTGATATCAAAGCAGTTTCCAAAGACAACAGTGGGGAATTTCTTTACTAATCGGAGTATTAAAAGGCAAAGGCTTCTGAAAGCGGTAGCATTTAACCGACATTGGTTAATGAATGTCAGATGTTACTTTGTCTCAGCAGAGGCAGGAGTGGAAATTGAAGTGGTTCTCATATCTAAGCATAACGTAAGATCCACTGCAAACTGAATTGCCTCTTAGAAAACTCTGTCAGAATAAGCCCCCAGAGTGTGTGAGCTTCAGTTCACAGACTCACTCCTCTGAACACGCCTGAAGCATCCATTACAGTCTCCATGAGGAGGCAGCCTGAAGAATAAATTCAAAATTGAAGGCTTGGAGCTACTACAAAATTGAAACACTGGTGACCACAGGATATAAATTCTGCTTCTAAAATGAACTCTCCCATTCAAAAGTGAGAGCACCGTATCACGACCTTGTTTTCAACTCGTTTCTCCCTAGAGAAGGGTTGAGCACCGGCTTGGATTGTGATTTGTTATGAGATAAAATAGGAAAGCAGGCGAGAGAGTGAGTCCTGTTAAAAGTGAAGGACAACTGTGTTTCCTTCCAGAACCACCTAAGAAAAGATAAATCCTGACCATTTTTACTCTCTGAGAAGGGATCCGTCACTTCTCTGCTGCATGACCTTGGATAAGTCACTTAACTGGGCCTCAGTTACCTCAACTCTAAAACAGGAGTTAAAGCCCATTCACCCCTGTCTTGTGAGCATTCCCGCAGAGCAGAGACTGTGTCCAACCCAGATAGTCTTTATCTACCCCAGCTCTCAGAGCAGCGCTTGGCACATAGTAGGAACTTAAATAATTACAATCATTATTATTATTTTGGGGGAAACTAGATTTTTGATTTTTGTTTGAGAGAGGGAGTTTTGAGTCGGCTCAGTCCCTTTTTTGCAGGAGAGCTGCATGAATAATGCAGAAAATGGTGACTCCCAAGGGAGATGTTTTATAAACCTTTCCTAATTAGTGATATAGTAACAATGAGCATTTATCTATAAACTTTATATAGTCACTGATGCTGCCCAAGGTCACACAGCTGAGAATTGGCAGAAATGCCATTAAAACCCAGGTCTTATGACTCCCAGGCCTGTGCTCTTTCCACTAGACCACCATGTTTCGCAAACTTTCCACATACACTTGCACACACATATACAATGTGTCTGCTATCACCAAAATAGTGTCCTCAGGGGTGGTTGAACAGGTAGCATGCTCTTATTTTCATGGGATTTGTTAAGCACTTACTCTGTTCATTCATTCAGTAGTTTTTATTGAGCGTCTACTGTGTGCAGAGCACTGTACTAAGCGCTCGGGAGAGTACAATACAACAATAAACAGTCACATTCCCTGCCCGGCCCGAGGGGGTGAAGGAGACAGACGACGATACAAAGAAATTAAATTCCAGATATATGCTGTGAGGCTGGGATCGGGGGAGAGCAAAGGGAGCAAGTTGGGGTGATGCGGAAGGGAGTGGGAGATGAGAAAAAGTGGAGCATAGATCGGGAAGGACGTGACAAGCACCCTACTAATGGCTGGGGTAGATTCATTCGGTAGTATTTATTGAGCCCTAACTAATGTTGGTATTTGTTAAGCGCTTACTATGTGCAGAGCACTGTTCTAAGCGCTGGGATAGAGACAGGGTAATCAGGTTGTCCCACGTGAGGCTCACAGTCTTCATCCCCATTTTACAGAAGAGGTGACTGAGGCACAGAGAAGTCAAGTGACTTGCCCACAGTCACACAGCTGACAAGTGGCAGAGCCGGGATTCGAACCCATGACCTCTGACTCCCAAGCCTGGGCTCTTTCCACTGAGCCACGCTGCTTCTACGTGCAGAGCACTGTACTAAGCGCTTGGAATGCACAATTCAGCAACAGATAGAGACAATCCCTGCTCAATGAGGAGCTCACAGTGTAAAGCTAGTCAGGTTGGACACAGTTCCTGTCCCCCCTGGGGCTCACAGTCATAATTCCCATTTTACAGATGAGGTAACTGAGGCACGGCGAAGTTAGGTGACTTGCTCAAGATCACAAAGAAGACAAGTGGCGAAGCCAGGATTGGAGCTTTCTCCTCCTGCAGCAGAAGGCACTCGGGAGTACGAAGCAGCTGCAAAAGGTAGGGGAAAGCCACAGTAAACGGAGTGGAGACTCCGTGGGCGACATCAAGTCGGGGGTGAAATCCAACTTCGGGAGACTCGTCACAATCTCACAGTGGCTTTGAAGGCCACACGTGCCCATAAGGTAATTTCGCCATCTATCGTATCTTCTTTGGGTACAAAGGACAGCTATATACAAGCACAGTCATAAAAAAAAATGAAGAAAAACAACATACTAATTTGGGCGGAAAGATCATACTCATTAAAGTTCTGTCTTATCATCTGAAAGGCATCGGGTAGGAGTAATTAGAGTCTCATTTAAGGCCGTGGAGAGGGTTAAAAGCCACGTGGAAAATGGTGATGGGCAAACGGCAGCAGTCAGGACTGTTTTGTTGTGACTAAGTGACAGGAGAATGATTCTTCAGTAGCACCCGGGCAAGGACTTCTAAACACATCGCTAAGGTATCCAGGCTAGGCCTCCTTCCTTGCAGTCCCTTTTTCTCAACTCGAGGCGTTGCCTCTTGTAACTAAGAAAATTGACTTTTTTATCCTATCTGTTATGCATTTCCTATGTGCCAGGCACTGTCCTAAGCACCGGAGTAGATACAAGATCATCAGGTTGGACACAGTCCGTGTCCCACAAGGGGCTCACAGCTCTAATCCCCAATTTACAGATGAGGTAACTGAGGTACAGAGAAGTGAATCGACTTGCCCAAGTTCACACAGCAGACAAGTGGTGGTGCCGGGATTCCTTGAGTCTATTTATTGCTACTGTTCTTGTCCCTCTCCCCCGATCAGACCGTAAGCCCGTCCAAGGGCAGGGACCGTCTCTATCTGTTACCGATTTGTACATTCCAAGCGCTCAGTACGGTGCTCTGCACATAGTAAGCGCTCAATAAATACTAGTGAATGAATGAAAGAATGAATTAGAACCCAGGCACACTGAACTCCCAGGCCCGTGCTCTTTCCACTAGGCCGTGCGAGTGCCAGAGGAATTGCTTAGGGCTTATCCCTGGACCTGGAAAAGGGTCCTTAGAATTGATCTCTTTACCCTCCCATCAGGGTGGTTAGAGGTGGAGTTAACTACGCACGCACCCATCCGATCATATATCTCATCATGACCTAATTGGCCCATCAGCATCGGAGTTATCTTGCTTGATCTTTTACCCCCAACCGTTAGAAAAAGACCAGGCCCTTGGTGTTCTCCCCCCAGGACTTGGTTTCACTGATTGTTCAACCAAGGCTCTGCAGACAATTTGGAGGATTGCCTGGAATCTGGAAGGTGCTATCAGAAAGCTAGGAAACTTTGGTAATTTAACAGGCTGAAAGCCTCATCAAGGTTCCTTGAATAGTTCCCACAAGAATCCCTCTATGCCGATGACCGCGCTCTAGAAGGATACTCAGCCCGCAGCAAAAAGCACGTAGATGCTTATGAAACATTGCTCAAAATCCGCAAAGCACTTTGAATTCTCAGTCGGCTCAAAGCCTCTTGAGGTAAGGTAACGGCCTGCCAGTGACAAACTACCTGCAGCCGAAGGTTTCCACTGGCAACAGAAAGCTGAATGGTACCTGATTTGTGTACCCCAACACGTAGGACAGTGCTTTGCACACAGTAAGTACCTAACAGATGCCATTATTAGTATTGTTACTAATACCAGGCATCCCATAGGCCAATACCGCAAAATAATTAAAAACAGAAAACCCAATCACCAATCGTCAATTCATATTTATTGAACACCTAACTCCATTCATTCATTCAATAGGATTTATTGAGCGCTTACTATGTGCAGAGCACTGTACTAAGCGCTTGGAATGTACAATTCGGCAACAGATAGAGAAAATCCCTGCCCTTTGACGGGCTCACAGTCTATTCGGGGGAGAGAGATGGGCAAAACCAAAACAGATCAATCATGCGTGCAGAGCGGCGTGGCTCAGTGGAAAGAGCCTGGGCTTCGGAGTCAGAGGTCATGAGTTCGACTCCCGGCTCTGCCACTTGTCAGCTGTGTGACTTTGGGCAAGTCGCTTAACTTCTCTGTGCCTCAGTTACCTCATCTGTAAAATGGGGATTAACTGTGACCCTCACATGGGACAACCTGATCACCTTGTATCTACCCCAGTGCTTAGAACAGTGCTCTGCACATAGTAAGCGCTTAACAAATACCGACACTATTAAGCACTTGGGAAAGTACAATGAAGGCTAACATATGCTTTCAGAAATGGGCAGACAGCAGTATAAACACGGCATAAAAATTCATGCAAAGTTTAAGTTTTATAAACCAGTTTTAGTGTCAACTGGATTGTCTCGAAACCTGGATCTACCACAGAACACCTATCTGACTTAAGAGATGCTTCCATTAATTCCATCTACCATCAAATGAAATTACAAACCTGAGATTCCCAATCCAGTCACTCCACCACCATCATAGCAATAGCAAATAATAGCATCATCATCAGTGTTATTTACTGCACGCTTACTATATGCAGAGCACCAAACTAAGCATTTGGGAGAATAAAACCGAGTTGGGCGACTCATGATACCCACCTCTTTTCATGTTTGAGGGCTTGGATCACGGGAAGGGAATGGATGACAGCAGGAGATAAGGTGAACTATTCTATAATGAGACCCAGTGAAGAATCCATCAACAGGGTAGATAGGAAAAAAAAAAATCTTTAAACAGCCATTAATGATTGTGAGAGACACCGGCAGAAAACAGATCTCAGAAGAAGTGGGTTGATTCCCTTGAAACAGAGGCTTCAAGAAGAACCCAATTTAAAGAGGGGAAAAATGAGAAGACGCTCCAGACTCTCTAGGTAGCAAACACACGAGAACAGTAGTGGAACATCTGTATCGGCGAATCCAACGCATGGCTCAGTGGAAAGAGCACGGGCTGGGGACTCAGAGGTCAGGGGTTCAAATCCCCGCTGTGCCGCTTGTCAGCTGTGTGACTCTGGGCAAGTCACTTAACTTCTCTGGGCCTCAGTTACCTCATCTGTAAAATGGGGATTAAGACTGTGAGCCCCATGTGGGACAACCGGATCACCTTGTATCCTCTCCGGCGCTTAGAACAGTGCTTTGCTTAAAACAGTTTAAGTGCTTAAAACAAACGCCAACGTTATTATTAAATAGGTTGTACTGTACTCTTCCAAGCACTTACTGCATTGTTCTGCATATGGTAAAGCATGCAATAAATGCCACCGATGTTGGTGGAAGGAATCATTGGTTATGCACTGGCCTAATTAGGCACAGCCACGAACGGATAAAAATTTCACCATCAGTGCGATCCTCTTCAAACCTGAAAGCCGTACTTCCGTCACAGTATTAATGTTTTCACTCATAGTTCATTAATTCAGATTTTCCAGATGTTGACCTAGACTGATATTAAATTTTAAAATTTGTTGAGGTCTGATTCTTTCAGATTAGCTTGAATTTGAAAAAAGAATCTTCAGTAAGTAGCTTGGATTTCTCAAAGGCTACAATGGCTTCATCGTTCTTGTTCCTTTATCTTCCCACCCAAACCTTGTCCTCCCGCTCACTTCCCCATCACTGTTTTCCCATCACTTTATTATTGTATTGTACTTTCCAAAGCACTTAGTACAGTGCTCCGCACATAGTAAGCGCTCTATAAATACAACTGAACGAATGTCGACGTCACCACCATCCTTCCTGTCTCACAAGCCCGTAATCTCGGTGTGGACTCTCATTCAAACCACATATTCAAGCCATCACTAAATCCCGTCAGTTTTACCTTCACATCATCGCTAAAATCAACCCCTTCCTCTCCATCCAAATTGCTACCACATTAATGCAAGCGCTTATCCTATCCCGCCTTATTGTCAGCCTCCTTGCCGATCTCCCTGCCTCTTGTCTTTCCCCTCTCCAGTCCGTACTCCACTCTTGCCCGGATCTTTTTCCTTCAAAAATGCTCAGACCATGTTTCCTCCACTCCTCAAGAAATTCCAGTGGTTGCTCATCCACCTCCACATCAAACAAAATCTCTTCAACACTGGCTTTAAAGCACTCAAACACTGGCCCCCTCCTATCTCACCTCGCTACTGTCCTACTACAATCCAGCCCGCAAACTTCGTTCCTCTAATGCTAACCTTTTCACTGCACCTCAATCTCGCCACCGACCTCTTATCTACGTTCTACCTCTGGCCTGGAACACCCTTCCTCCTCATATCAGACAGATAATTGCTCTCCCCCGCTTCAAAGCTTTATTGAAGGCACATCTCCTCCAAGAAGCCTTCCCTACGCCCTCCTCTCATCTTCTCCCACTCTCTTCTGTGTCATCCTGACTTGCTCCCTTCATTCATCCTCCTTCCCATCCCCACAGCACGTATGCCTATATCTGTAATTTATTAATGCATATTAATGTCTTCCTCTCTCTCTAGACTGTGAGCTTGTTGTGGGTAAGGGATGTGTCTCTTGGAACAGTTTAGTACGGTGCTTTGCACACCAAAAGTCCTCAATAAATATGATTGAATAAATTAATCCCTTACAAACTGGAAAAAAATGCAACAATTAATTCACTTTGACTTTATCCCTTCGTATTAGACAAGGCATGAGCAAAAGAAAAAAATGTAGCCGATTACCAATTATTCATTCATTCAATAGTATTTATTGAGAGCTTACTATGTGCACAGCACCATACTAAGTGCTTGGAATGTACAATTCGGCAACAGATAGAGACGATCCCTGCCCAATGAAGCCTTAGTGAATAAAGAAAAATAACATTCAAATTGTTTTAGGAAAAGAAAAATGTAACCTATCTTCATTTCTGAGTTCTTATTTCCGCAGAATGAAATATCTAATATAAAAGTACATTTTTAAAATTATTGTTTAGGGCAGGACTGTTGTGCATATTTGTAAAGAACAGGTGTATGGAATACAGTGATTTAGAGAGGAATTTATCATTATTTCACTTTTTTTTTTTTTTGCAGGAACAATTAAGCTTGGCTTCTCCCCAAAATGCATCTTCTTATAACAAGTCACAAAGATGCCAGATTCACAGAGAAAAGTGATCGCCTCCTTCACTATCAGCAGAAAAACTCCTCCACAAAAGAACCCACAACCAAAATTCATTGCATAAGGCTAAATTTAACAAAAGTTATACCCTTTTGCGTTAGAAAGTTATTCTTTTTTTAAATGATATTTGTTAAGCACTAACTGTGTGCCAGACACTGCACCTAGTACTGGGATAGATAAGTGTTAATCAGGTTGGACATAGTCCATGTCCCACATGGGGCTCATAGTCTTAACCCCCATTTTACAGATGAGGTAACTGAAGCACAGAGAAGTTAACTGACTTGCCCAAGGTCACAGAGCAGGAAAATGGCAGAGCTAGGATTAGAACCCAGATCCTTCTGACTGCCAGGCTTCCACTGGATCACTCTGCTTTCAAGGATCTTCAAGAATTTTAGGCTTAGGGATTATTATTCCTATGTAACCATTTCTTGCATACGGAATAATGAATTGTCAGTTATCTTTTTGTCTATATTAACTTTCAAAAATAACAACTCGGAAGACCACCAGTCCTAGCCTTGTGACCATCCGGGAAGGATGAAACATGTTCTAGTGGATAGAGCAAGGGCCCGGGAATCGGGAATCAGAAGGATCTGGGTTCTATCCGGGCTCTGCCACTTTTCTGCTGTGCGATCTTGAGCAAGTCACTTAACTTCTCTGTGCCTAAATTACCTCAACTGTACAAAGGGGATTAATACTGTGAGGCCCGAGTGGGACATGGACTATGTGCAATCTGACATCCCTACTTAGATGGACCACCATCATCTCAAACTTATCATGTCTCAAAGAGAACTCCTCAGCTTCCCATCCAAGCCCTGTCCTTCCCCTGACTTTCTCATCACTGTGGATGGCACCACCATCTTTCCTGTCTCACGAGCTCATCCCCTTGGCATTATCCTTCACTCCCCTCTCTCTCAGTCAACCCACATAGTCAATCGATTACTAAGTCCTGTCGGTTTGACCAACACGACATCACTAAAATCTGCTCTTTCCTCTTCGTTCCAAATTGTTACCATGTTAGTCCAAGCACTTATCTTGGAATCTAGATAAGATATCTTATCAGAGAAATCACTTAACTTCTCTGTGCCTCAGTTACCTCATCTGTAAAATGGGAATTAAAGACTGTGAGCCCCACGTGGGACAACCTGATTTTCTTGTGTCTACCCCAGAGCTTAGAACAATGCTCTGCACATAGTAAGTGCTTAACAAATACCAACATTATTATCATTATTATCCTATCCTGCCTTAACAGCCTCCTTGCTGACCGCCCAGGCTTCTGTCTTTCCCCACTCCAGTCCGTACTTCACTCTGGGCGATTTTTCCCCATTCCCAAGAAACCAACATTGGTTGCCCATCCTCCTTCCCCTTAAATGGAAACCCCTTGCCATCGGCCATTAAAACACTGAATCTCCTTGAACCCTCTGACTTCACTACTCGCAACCTCCTACTACAACCCAGCATGAGCGCTTTGCCCTTATAATGCTAACTTTCTCACTGTATCTTCATCTTGCCTATCCCGCCACTGACCTCTCACCCTCGTCCTGCCTCTGGCCTGAAACGTCCACCCTCTTTATATCTGACAATGACTCTCCCCACCTTCAAAGCCTTATTGAAAGCACATCTCCTCCGAGAGCCCTTCCCTGACCAAGCTTTCCTTCTCCCTTCTCCCACTCCCTTCTGCACTGCCCTGACTTGCTCCCTTTATTCATCTCTCCCAACCCAGTCTTACAGTCGATTAGACTGTGAGCCCGTCAGTGGGCAGGGAGTGTCTCTATCTGTTGCCCAATTGTACATTCCAAGTGCTTAGTACAGTGCTCTGCACATAGTAAGCGCTCAATAAATACTATTGAATGAATAAACCCCACAGAGTGATGTACATATCTATAATTTTATTTATATTATTGTCTGTCTACCCCTCTAAACTGTAAGCTCATTATGGGTGACGAATGTGTCTGTTATATTGTACTCTCCCAGGTTCTTAGTACAGTGCTCTGCACACAGTAAGTGCTCAGTAAATACGATTGACCTGCTGACTGACTGATTAGTTTGTATCTACCCCAGCTCTTTGTACGTGCCGGGTACAGAGTAAGCACTTAACAAATGTCATACAACAGTGTGAAAATGCATCTCGAGAACAAAAAAATAGTAAAAATGCTATGTTCAGTGAATCAGTCGGTAGCATCTATGGAGCGCTTACTATGTCCAGAGCACTGTACTGAGTATTTAGAAGAATATGACAAAATTAGCCTATAACAAGCTTACAGTCTGGAGAAGTCGTTGTGCTTTTATTCAAATCAAAGAAGCAGATACTTAAGAGTGAATATGGGATTCCTATTCATAAAATGTGTTAGCAAAGTATTTATTGAAATATGAAAAGCATATCAAATATACTTTGATTCATATTCTAATTGTGGGATTCTTTTGATTTTACAGGAAATTCAGGAGTGTGGACGTCAGTGGTCTAGTAACATAAAGAAGAGGAGCAGCTGCTAAATAGGAAAGACAGAATTATTGAGTTGCAATAGATCAATGAGATTCCCTCTAGCAATGGTACAGTTATTCACGAGGAAGCTTTCTGTGATATTCCAAACCTCAATTACCTAGTTATCGCCAACTATCAATATGAAATTCCAAATAAAAATAGCCATATTCCCCCTGTCTCTCTCTGTTCCACCATCACTTCACTCGGCTGCTTGGATCATTTTTCTTATAAAAAAACAAAAAACAAACTTCAGTCCACCTCTCCCCACCCTTAAAATCCATATATATCCAAAAGGCCTTCCCTGATTGACTGGAAATTATAAAACTGAAAAATACTGCAAATGGCAAATAACTTATTCCTGGGAATTATTTTAAGTACTTAACGAAGAGTTGGAAGAATTAGCCTGTGAAAAACTAGGTCTGGAGTAAACACATGGCCACGAACCAAAGAGAAATGAAACAAAACAACAAAGACCAATTAATAAAATATTTTAGGGATTATGGATTGAAAATAAATACCCTCTTGTGATTTAAGATATCAGAGCTTGGATTTACCATTAGCAAATTTGGTAAATATGCAATTGAAATATTCGTTACAATGAAATATTGATGAGCAAATTTTAAAAGCGTATCATCTGATTTTAAAATAGACTTTTTAACTGTCCCTAGAACAGATGTGTCTCAAGAAAATGAAACAGATTTATTTTATATTTTCATTTGCTTTCTGTTGGGGATTCAGCACACACATGCACCAAATGGCTCAATAGGAATATGAATTTGCAATTTTAAGAATGCTATTCAGCACTCCTTTTTTCCTTTCTGTTGTAGAGTTGGTAAGCAAAGCAGCAATCTAGAGGCCCATGTAGAAACCAGTGAAATAATTGTTTCTAATCTCTTTTAGATATGCACTGTACTCTCCCACTAAAGCACAATGGACCCCAAATTCATATCCATTAAAACAAAATTGACTCAGTTTTATTTAGCTTCAGTTTTCAATAGAGTATGTAGATCTTTTTTGGGCGCCAATTAAGGACAGAGCACTGTGGAATTACTGAACTGTAACATCCTTCAAGGTGGAGATTGTGTCTACAACCTTTTTTTTAATGGCATTTATTAAGTGCTTACTATGTTCCAGGCACTCTACTAAGCACTTGGGTAGACACTAATCAGTTTGGACACAGTCCCTCTCCCCCACGGGCCTCACAGTCTTAATATCCATTTTACAGATGAGTGACAGATGCAGAAAAAAGAAGTGACTTGCCTCCTCTCTCTATCTCTGCTCCAGGCCTTACTTCACTGTGCAGCTTGGATAATTTTTCTCAAAAGAGTCCTGCTCAAAAACCCCCTCTATTTGTTAAACACCTGATTGTGGTCAGGGAATGTGTCTACCAACCCTGTTATATTGTACTCTATCAAGCGCTTAGTACAGGGCTCTGCACACCATAATCGCTCTAAAAATACAAGTGATTGCTCTATCCCTTCATCAACCACAAATTCCTTACCATAAGCTTTAAGGGAATATCGGTTCCACCAATACGTCACTAAAATCTGCTCTTTCCTCTTCGGATTGCTGCCGTGTTAGTCCATGCACATAAACTCTCCTCCACTTCCTACCTTACTTGGCTGATTTCCTGCTATTAGCCAACCCCTGCACATTTCGCTCCTTTGAGGCCAACCTCGATGTCATCTGTCTTGCCTGTGACCGTGTGGTCAGGTCCTTCCTCTGTTCTGTAACTCCCTCTTCCTTCAGATCTCACAGACTACAGACTAAAGTGATGTCTCTCCCCATCTTTCATTCATTCAGTAGTATTTATTGAGCGCTTACTATGTGCAGAGCACTCTACTAAGCACTTGGAATGTACAAATCGGTAACAGATAGAGACAGTCCCTGCCCTTAGACGGGCTTACAGTCTAATCGGGGGAGACGGACAGACAAGAACATTAGCAATAAATAGAATCAAGGTTCTTCCTTCTCCTCAGGCCTTCCCTACATCCTCACTGCACTTCTTTTCCTCCCTTCTGCATCACCTAATGGTCTAGACCTCTTCAGCACTTGATTTTTTTGTTGGTATTTGTTAAGCGCTTACTATGTGCCGAGCACTGTTCTAAGCGCTGGGGTAGACACAGGGGAATCAGGTTGTCCCACGTGGGGCTCACAGTCTTAATCCCCATTTTCCAGATGAGGTGACTGAGGCACAGAGAAGTGAAGTGACTTGCCCAAAGTCACACAGCCGACAAGTGGCCGAGCCGGGATTCGAACCCATGAACTCTGACTCCAAAGCCCGTGCTCGTTCCACTGAGCCACGCTGCTTCTCTAATAATCTTGATAATCACCTCACCCCCAAAACACTTTTATGCATATCCATTTCCCGTATCTGTAATTAATCTGAAAGTCTGCTTCTCCCTCTAGACTGTAAGCTCCCTATGGGCAGGGATGATGTCTGTCAGCTCCACTGCATCGTACTCTCCCACCCGCTTCGTACAGCGCTTGGCCCGCGGTAAGCTATCGATAACTGCAATGAACTGAAAAAGGACGCACGCACACACACGTGGAACACTGACCTTTGAGTTAAGACTGATGGGTTCTCTTTTCTTTCACTAGGAAGGATGCTTTGGTTACTTGGCTTTCCACATAGCATTTGTAAAATGGGAAGAACACTCTTTTACGCCAGCCTGCCCCTCAAAATTTTCCTTGTATTTTTGTCTTAAAAAGCACACCAGGCCAATATCTCCACAGATTGAAAAACCCGGTGCTAGAAAAAAATAGTAGAGAACTTGGAAAGCCCCCAGGCTTGCCAACTATTGTTAACTCTGCTTCTGGCTGGAAACTATGAAACTGAAAAAATACCGTGCATCGTAAATAACTTATTACTGGGAATAATTTAGAGTTCTTAATAAATGGAGTGTTAGAAGAATTAGCTCTCTGAAAAGCTAGGTCTGTGGTAAATCCATGGCTCTGAACCAAAGTGCTTTTCAACTAAAGTCTCATTAAATCCATATTGGAACATCAAATGACTACTAAAGTGGCATCGTCTTGATAGGATTTATGTATTTTTTAAATTTTCGCTATACACTTAACTTCCTGTCTTCCCTTTCTCTCTCTGTACTTTTTCTAAGCCATCCATGTGTCATGGCTTTCCAGTTCTTTCCCCTGGGAATAAAAAAAGGATGCTTGATCCAAGCTGTGAATCCACGAGAAACTTTGAGTGCATACATTCCCTTTATCTAATCCAGGTATTTCTTGGCAACAGCTTCCATAAAGCCATTCAACTCATTTCGGCTTTTGTTTTTGAGAACCCATTTCTACCTATTCCCTTCACCGTTGATAGGCTTGGCTTTAGGGGATGTCCATTTTTATATTCGTAAGAGAAAGAAAACAATTTTTTCCCAGAGAGTCAGAAATACAGAAAGAAAAGAAAGTATGAAACAATTGACTCGGCGGTATTAGAAGTCTTACCAAGATCGTATCTTTTAACTTCGACTGTATGCTCTTGGGCGCTCAGTACAGTTCCCTGCAGGCAAAGGACAGCTGATAAATGGGAAAATCAAAGAGCCATACCAGCTGCAGTTTTGTTTTCCAGTCCTGGTATATCTCCCTCGTCAACTCCACTGCCTTTTTACTCTGCACAGTAAACTAGCTTAGTCAGTCATGTTTATGGAGAGCTTACTGTGGGCAGAACACTTGGGAGAGTATAATATAACCGAGTTGGGAGGCAAGTTCCTTGCCCACGGTGAGCGTACAGTCTAGAGGGAGAGACAGGTATTACTATAAAATGAATAAATTATGGGCACCATGCATTTTTTTTGCAGATAACCTCAAAATTATAGAATTGGCCATGAAAAAACATAATTCCATCCCCCGTTCTCGCCTATCTCTCCGTCGACCCTTGGGCCACAACCTCCCGCTGTCCTGGAATGCCCTCCCTCGTCACCTCCGCCAAACTCATTCTCTTCCCCTCTTCAAAGCCCTACTGAGAGCTCACCTCTTCCAAGAGGCCTTCCCACACTGAGCTTCCCCTTTTCCCTCTGCTGCCTCCCTACCCGCTCCACCTCCCCTCAGCTAAGCCCTCTTCCCCCACCTTTCCCTCTGCTCCTCCCCCTCTCCTTTCCCCTCCCCTCATCACTGTGCTCCTCTGCTCATTTGTAGATATTTTTATTACCCTATTTATTTTGTTAATGAGATGTACATCCCCTTGATTCTATTTATTGCTACTGTTTTTGTCTGTCTGTCTCCCGTGATTAGACTGTGAGCTCAACAGTGGGCAGGGACCCTCTCTATCTGTTGCCGATTCGTACATTCCAAGCGCTTAGTACAGTGCTCTGCTCATAGTAAGCGCTCAATAAATACTAATGAATGAATGAATGATTGCAGGCACCAAGCTTGTTATTAATTGCATACAGTCTATTCTGTAAACGTTCCAAATAACATTTAAAAAATATAGCATACAACATATATGTAACGTTATATATTTTCAAAATTATATGATGTTTGTAGAAATACCTTTTCAAAAAATGGTATTTATTGAATGCTTACTGAGTACAGAGGCATGTATTAAACACTTAGAAAATACAAACAAGTAGTAAACATAATGCCTGCCCAGAAGGACCTTATAATCAACGGTTTGTTCCAAGTGCTTGGAAGAGTTCAGTAGAAGAGAGTTGGTAGACAAGATACCTGCTTTTAAGAAGCTTATCTAGAGTACCAAAATTTTCAATACCAGAATAGTTTACCTTAAATGAAGATTGATTCTGTGAGCATAAAACTAAATCGAAAATATTCTAATTTAATAATAATAATAGTATTTGTTAAGCCCTTTATTATGTGCCAAGCACTGTTCTAAGCACTGAAAGCAACATGTCCTTAAATTGCCCTTTTGGAATTGGTTCCTTGAAATCACTGTTACTGGATAATGAACCCATATTATTATTACTATCATTATACGTGATGGCACCCGGAATAAAAAGCAAAACCTCTAAACAAAATCCACATATTAAGATGAATTAGGCAATTTTCCTTAAAAGCTAATAATTTACTCCTCACCACTAAGAGGAGAAGCTGTTCCTTTATTGACTTGTATTCACCGTCCATCAGTTCATCTAGAATTGCTAACACTTATATAAAATCAAATTCAAAGGAGTTCAAGAAAAACTTGGAATTTCAAATCAACCAAGTAGTTCAAAAGCTATATATGATTTAGTCCTGCGAGATCACCTGCAAATTTGAATTTGAGTCAAGAAGAATAATTTATATTGGACTCCTCAGTCATGGCATTATTTGATTTTCAAATCTCGACTGATTCTACTGAATAGATCATTGTCCATTTCTGACAGGAAGTGCAATTAGGAATGGAAACACCTTTCAATATTTCCTGATGCATACAAAATTAAGAGATATGACTGTCAAGAAAACACATTCTAAACATAAGCTTTCTTCCTGCAGTGAAACCAGATCTGAGGATTTGCAGCACCTTTCTTTTGACAATCAATTATGAGAGAGAAATATAAATAAAAACCCTGGGATAGCTAAGAGGAAAAATAAATTCAAATAGTTTATCAGTAGGCCCACAGTAAAGCGTTATTTTTGAAAGCAACCATTTTGTGAAGAACACAGTTACTTACAAGCAAAACTGATGAACAAATCGCAACTTTAGGGTTGTTTGAAGAAAACCCTAGTGGTTTGAAATGTAATTCTAATATTAATTATTTGGTTTGATATTATCAAAGGTGACAAGATGTGATTTATCCATATTTCAGATGATTCTCAGGGTTATCTACGATACATTTGGAAAAGTGTAAGTTTTTTCAGAATTATTTTTCTCAAAAGACTTCATATCATTCTAAAGGGTTGAAATGAACTTAATGGTGCGTGTCTACACATTTGCAAATATATGTAATAGACTTTTTAATTAATTTAATCACCGAGTCTAGGCCCCATCATGTCAAATATCACCACAGTAAAATGCATTTAACTACATGACATTGATTGGGTTTGCTGTGTTGCCTACACCTCTGGTTCCTAGATCTTGTGTTTCATTCATTCATTTATTCATTCACTCATATTAATTGAGCGCTTACGGTGTGCAGAGCACTTTACTAAGCACCTGGAAAGTACAATTCAGCAACAGATAGAGACAATCCCTACCCAAAGGTCATAGGAAACCATCACCTAGTAGGCACATTTGCCTCAGAGAAGGAAGAATTAGCCTCAATTATAGATGCAATTACTTGTTTCATCATACTGGGGGTGAATGGAGATTGCTGGCTAGAAAGGGATTATCTATTAAATGATCTAATTATGACACCAAATTGTCCATCAGATCATATTGATACAGTTCAGGCCAGCAGTCAGTATGCGTACCTGAACAAAGAATTCAGTCTTAGAAATACCTTCACAATACTTGAGCCAGGCCTCTTCCCTGGCTTCAACAGCTTGGTCTATATCCTGGTCTCTTCCGACTCCCCTGCCAAACTTTCTTACTCCCCACATTCATTCATTCAATCGCATTTACTGAGCGCTTTCTGTGTGCAGAGCACTGTACTAAGCGTTTGGAATGAAGAATTCGGCAACAGATAGAGACAATCCCTGCCCAACAACAGGCTCACAGTCTAAAAGTGGGAGGCAGACAGCATGCTCCTGCATGTGGTTGGTCAGGAAATTCTAATCACGTGTATGACTTTATTTTTTTAATGGTATTTGTTAAGTGCTTACTTTGTGACAGACACTGGACTAAACACTCGGGTAAATACAAGATGATCAAGTTGGACATCTATCATGTCTCACAACAGGCTCACAGTCCTAATTCCCATTTTACAGATAAGATAACTGAGGCATAAGATGATCAAGTTGGACATCTATCATGTCTCAAAACAGGCTCACAGTCCTAATGCCCATTTTACAGATATGATAACTGAGACACAGAGCAGTTAAGGGACTTGTCCAGTCACACAGCAGACACATGGTGGAGTCACATGGGATTAGAACCTATGTCCTCTGGCTCCCAGACCCGTGCTCTTGCCACTAGGCCACGCTTCTTCTGCTTATTAACCAACTAACCAATTTATTACATATGTAGCATGGTTACTTTTATAAATAACAAGTCCTAATCTCTGATCTGTGTGGTAGGAGAACCAAACTGTGGAAGTGTCTGGAGGTTGCACTCCATTCGGTTACAGCAGAGGTGTAAGGAGGAATAAGAATTACCTCTGAGTGGGTGGAGGCACTGAGTGACGAATGCCTCTGCTGGCAGAGGGAGTGGAAAATCAGGGGGAAGGAGAGAAATTGATAGGATTACCAACCTTTTAAAAACTACAATTCAGAAATAACCTGTTCTTCTATCAGGAGTTCTCCAAACTCCCAGTAAAAGCAAATGGCTTGACTAGGTTGAGAGGCAGTGCGGCCTAGTAGAAAGGCCATGGAGTCAGAAGACCTGGGTTCTAATCCTGATTCTGCCACAGACCTGCTGTTTGACCTTGGGTGAGTCACTTCACTGGGCCTCAATAGCCTCATCTGCAAAATCAGGATTCAATACCTGTTCTCCCTCCTCCTTAGACTGTAATGATCTCATATCTACCCCAATGCTTAGAACAGTTCTTAGAACAAAGTAAGTGCTTCACAAATACCACAGTCACTGCCATAGTTATAGGGAGAAAGAGAAAATGTGAAAAACGGTGCAATTTCCTTGTGAGGAATAATAATGAGTAACTTTCTATGGCACATGTGCTTGAACCATAAATCCCCGTCGGGGTAAGGCCTGAAAAATGAACATTTTCCTCTCAAGTAGTCTTTCCAGATTTTAAATTTAACTCTACACTGACAGGGACTTAGCACAGGTCTGCAGTTCTTGAAGGGAGCACAACCTTTCACTAAAACTGGTGATTAGATAATGATTCACAGAACTGTGAGGTAGAGTTATTGACGTGACATGCTTTTTTAAACATAGGCTGTCCACGGAGAGCGTAAAACGAAAGACATATTTGGCAATCACTAACACAATCTGATAAATACAGCCATCCGATCTCAATTAATCGCTCCCCCAAATTAGACTGTCCGGCCAGTGTAGACAAAACGTATCCATTTGGTCATTTTAAGGACACCGGCTCCAAAGCCAAGTAGACTGACTCAAGACAATCATTTACAGTCCTCTGCATATTGTAGACAATTCAACAACATCCAGAAATATATCATAACCAAGGAAAAGATATGTAGATTTTAAATTTAGTTGTCTGTGGAAGACCAACTTTTTTTTCCTTCAAATAAACTCATGAGAAAAAAAAAACCAATGCATTTGCATCATCTTATTATGTCATGGTTTTGGTTTTCATATTTTAAAATATTCTATTATTGTTCTTGATCCCCATAACCATTTTCACATCATTAATCTTGGCATTTTTAATCAAGTTTCTGTACAATTAGTTACAAAATTTTCACTTTCTCAAATGGTGAAAGTTTAATCAGTCATTACTCATCTAAAGGCAATCTCTACAAGATTAATTATAAAAAATGGGGAATTTTCGGTCAAAAACTAAATTTAACTTTAATTGAAGTAAATAGATTAATCTTTTAAAGCACTGGGCTGATAAGACTGAAATTCAATTAGAGCTTCCTGATTACTTGATCTCAACCAATTTTGATTAAGTCAACATTAACGTCACGTGATTATGCATGAGTAACACAAAAGACTACAAAATCTTTCATAAATGCCTCTACTCACTTCAGCCACTCTTTGCCCAAGGAAGACCACGATTAACAGGAAAGAGAGAGAGTGTAAATGATGCTGCCTGTACACTCGCATTATTCTCAATTCCTTCACTGGGACCTTGGTCTGAATTCTCATGGCCATGACCACCACTGTCATCTGTGCTGATGACGCAGTTAAGATTTTTTCTAAGATACTACTCAGATGTCATCCACCACTGACAGTTGGACACTTTTATAGTCTCTAAATATTCAAGTTTTATATAGGTTTTTGTAACCCTCACACTAATTTCATGGGTATTTTGTTTTCAAGCTCTAAAATACCGTCTTGAGAAGAATATTTCTACTTCTTTCCTTCTCATTCTTTTCTGCCCTCTCTATCCAAATATACATACGCAGTAAAATGCTTTTATTCACATTGCTGTTTATATATTTAGTTTCTACACATAAAAATAGCTGAATTTAAAAGAGAAATATGCTTTAAAAATATAGTACACCTGATTTCACACCAAATCCATACAAATGTATTGAAATGTGTTCTGAAAAGTCTAATATTTTCATTCTAATAGCTTAGCGCTATTAACCAATTATAGTTTTCCTGTGAAACGATTCTTTTAAATAGTTGCATAGGTATACAACATATTAAAACATATTATAAATGAAGCATCCAGATAATATTTGATGAGTAACCAAAGATTAACATTTTAATGACATCCTATATAGTTGATTAGCTAATTGCTATTTACAAAGTATTTGCCACTAATTTAGCTTTATGCTATTTTAAAATGACAGCTGAAAGAAAACATGCAGATGGAATGCCAATGATGAAAGCCAGTAAATGTGTCTTTAAGAAAATCAGAATAAGCAAAGGATTTCAACTTGCAGTGTATCAAATAAAATGACAATAAAGAAAATCAGTAGTGGAAAAGCACTGCATCTTTCAACCCATTATTGAGTAGGAAAAGGCTTATTTTCATTCAAAGATTACCATATTTTAAGGATAAGTTGAATATGCAAATAAGAATAGGTTTTTGGAGAGATTGAAAATTTAATTAAGAATGGAACAGTTGTTGCTTTGGAAAAAGAAATGACAGTAAATGTAATGCCTTACCTGTCACAGTATGGAGTGGGTGTGAATATTCAGGAACAAAATCATTTTCATTTGAAGTTCTGAATTTTGGGGAAAGGCCTCCGGTCCATCTCCTTACTCAAACAGTTGGCGATCATGGCTAAAAGTCAAATGCAAGAAAGCGGGAGTCAAATATCACAGTCAGATTATCACATGGTAGAAAAATGCATACCTTTTCATCTTGAATTCCTTCATTTCAAGTAACCGTTAGTTCTTGAAATCATTATTTCATGCCTTGATTCCCTAAATCTTTTTCCCGTAAGGAGTCACGAGCTCGAGGAATTGCTGCTATACTTTCTCTGCAGTGTCTAAACGTTAGGTCTTTCAACGGCTCAGTATCTGATAGTGGACGTCAAGCTATAACCCTCTGTAAATTGGAATACAATCAACAAACACCACCTGTTGACATTCTACCTGGGTTTGCCATTTGACCTTTTATGACAATCAGTTCAACAAGTAAACAGTGGACTATCAGAATCCTCTGCAGGAATTGAATGGGATTAGAAAAAGGGAAAAGGAAATAGGACACTCTGCCCAGTGTCTTTAGGGTCACAAATAAATGAAAACATAATGGATTCACTCTTACCACCATTCTGTTGAAGTCAGATAGGAAAATAACCTAATGACCGATGTTCTAGTGGATTGAAAAAGTTGTTGAGCAGAGTTTATCTGATCCCTGGCACTGTGGAGAGACAAAGAATCTCTCCTGGATGATTTACAATCCTCTAGGCTGTAAACTCATCAACTCTATGGTACTGTAATATTCCAAGTGCTTTGTAAAGTTCCCTGCAACTAGTAAATGCTCAATAAATATCCTGATTGATATATTATGACATTTCCCTAGCCATAATTCATTTTACGGTCTCCCCTTCTAGATTTTAAGCTTCTTGAGAGTAGGGTTTGTGCCTAACAACTCCATTTTATTTTCCCAAGCATTTGATATAGAGTTCTACACAAAGTAAATGCTCAATACATGCAATTGAATCATTTCTTAAGGAATATGATTTGTCCTTATGGACATGCTAATATTCTATAAGGTGCATCAACACTGATTTATAAAATCCACTTGTACCAATTTTCAAATCAGTAACAGACTTCCCTTCTAATTTAAACCTACAAGTAGGAAGCCCCACATACCAAAGCCTCTGTAACAAATTTAAAATATTGCATATATTTCTGTTAGGAGCTCTGACACTTTCCAGAACTCCTAGCTGAATGCCATTTGAAGCTTGTGATTTATTGCAATTTAATTACTGGGGCTTTACTTTATAAACTTTTGCTATATTTATTACTGGCTATAAGTTCCTTATCAATCTACGAGTAGGAAGTATAACCCCAAGATTCTCTCTTCATCCTTTGTGATGAATTCTGCTTCATTCTGTAATCTTCATGGCTTATTTGATTACTTTTTTAATACCTGGCAGCATATGAAACCCTAATTCTTCTGAGATTTTTATTCAAGTGTAAGAGCTCTTCCTTTTAAACCTAGCAGTTCATTTTTCTTTTTAAAATCCCCATCGAGGGAGTAAGATATATCCCAAGTGAATAAAATTCTGCAATTCTTAAAATCAAGTTTTATAATTACCATGCATTGGTTTAAGAATAAAAAGGAGACTCTCGAAACAAGAAAAAATACATTCATTTAAATAACAACACTTTACATACAACAAGATCATAAGATTACCGTGTGGCCAGTTCTTCTTCAAAATTTGGTGCCACCAAAACAATTTCCATTTGGATAACGTTATTCTAAATTTCACAAACTATTTCAAATATCATTCTTCGAAAAATATTGACTGCACAAATAAATGGTAATTTGAAAAAGGAAATAGAAATATTTAGATGGCTTCTTTGGATAAAAAAAAAAGACACTGGTCTTCTGAAGTGTGCATGTCAGAATGGGTGCTATGAGTTGAACCAAAAAACTTTGGGAACTCACCCAACCTGAGTTTGACAAATGCTCAGGTTTCAATTATCATAAAAAAATCCCTCCCCTGCACCTATGACTCCTTGCAGTTTTCACCCCATCTCCCTCCTACCACTGTTCTCCAAACTCCTTGAGAGAATTATCTACATCCACTGTCTCAAATTCCTCTCCTCCAATTTCTCCTTGACCCTCTCCAATCTGGCTTCTGATCCCTTCACTTTCCTGCAACTGTCCTCTCCAAGATCACCAATGATCTCCTTCTTGCCAAATCCAACAGCCTCTATTTCAACCTGTTCCTACTCAACCTCTCAGCTGCCTTCGACCCTGTGGACCATTCCTTTCTCCTGGAAACATTATCAATCCTAGGCTTTACTGACTTTATCCTCTCCAGGTTCTCTTCTTTTCTCTTTGTCTCCTTTAGAGGCTTCTCCTGTGCCCCCTACCCCCAAACTGATGGAGTCCCTCAAGGTTCTGTTCTGGATTTCCTTCCATTCCCAAAGTCACCATCATCTTCAATGGTAATTACTGTGCGCTTAGTACATGTAGAACCTAAACTAAGTTCCGGGAAAAATGCAGCGAAGTTAGCAGACGCATTCTCTGCCCACAATGAGATTACAGTCAAGTATGAGAGACAGACATTCATATGAACACATAATTTGTAATATATAATTTAAAGATGTGTACATTTATAGACCTTTACATCCACTCCCTTAGCATTTACTGCTATGCCTCCAACTACCACGTATAGGCAGATGATTCTCAATTGCACATCTCCAAAACTGACTTTCCTCCTCTTCTGCAGTGTCTTATCTCCTCCTGCCTTCTGGACCTCTTTACATGGATGTCCCATTGACACCTCAAATTTAACATGTCCAAAACAAATCATCTTTACACCTAAAACCCTGTCCTCTCCTTGATCTTCCCATCACTGTAGATAGCACCACCACCCTCCCTTTCTCCTAAGCCTATAGCCTTGGCATTATTCTTCACTTACCTTTCTAATTTAACCATCGTATTAAATTGATCATCAAATCCTGTTGGATCAATCTTCACCACATTTCTAATCTCTGCGCTTTCCTCTCCATCCAAACTGCTGTCACATTAATTCCAGCACTTATCCTTGATTGCAGCATCAACCTCCTTCTTGACCTCCACACCTCTGTTTTATGTTATTTGTTAAATGCTTACTCTGTGCCATGTACTCTACTTAAGCACTGGGATTAGACACAATCCCTGTCCCCATTTTACAGACGGAACAAGTGAGGATCAGAGAAGTTAAATGACTTTTCCAAGGCCCCACAGTAGAAGAGCAGTGGAGACCAGATTCAAACTCAGTTTCCTCTGACTCCCAGACCTGTGATTCATTCATTCAGTAGTATTTATTGAGTGATTACTATGTGCAGAGCACTGTACTAAGCGCTTGGAATGTGCTGTGATCTTTCCACGTGTCCAGTATGCTTCTTAATGGTCCATTAAATGTCCCATCCATATCCCTGTTCCCTTTGCAGATTGACACAGCAATGTGAAAACATTACCGATACCTGGCCTAGCATATTATTTAGGTGATAAATAGCTACTGCTTAAATCACACCACAGGAGTATTTGCCAAAATATAAGCTGTGCTTGAAATGGCACCTTCCTGCAGCTTTCAAATATTTGTGTTAATTTTACAATATCTTCTATTCCACAGACAAACTATTCATTTTCTTTTGAAACTGCTTTAGAGGCTAAGGTAAATAGTATGCACACTTAGCATTAATATTATAGTTTCAAAAGGCTGTACAACCATTAACTACTTACCTACAGTAGTTAGGTATCAGTAGGAAAAACAGTGATCGAACACAACACCCCAATCTCACAAAAAAGCCAGTGACAGAGTCAGGTTTAGAAATCGTACCCTAATTCAAAGTCTATATTTAGACGGCTCCAATTTTTTGAGAATTTTCTGATTTAAAAAGCAAAGGCCATGTTCCTACAGAATAAACACAAAAGAAACTGCTTTTATTTATTAATAATGTGGAATAGCTGTACTTTCTGTTGCTTGTTCTGTGTGCCCTGGGCATTTTAAGGTTTAATTCTGCCTTTTCAGAGAATTAGTGTAGCCTGTCACATTTCTTTTAAGACCAGCTGTGGCATATCTGTAAATTCCTTAAGGGCAGAGATCATGACTTCCAAATGTGTTCTTTGTATGTACTCTTTACAAATGTAAGTACTCTTTCACGTGGAGAAGAAGTAGACCAATAGTATTTATTGAGCACTTACTATGTGCAGAGCACTGTACTAAGCGCTTGGAATGTACAATTCGACAACAGATAGAGACAATCCCTGCCCAATGACGGGCTTACACATGGATAGAGACAATAACAATGATAACAGGAGAACCATTAGAAAGGTAGCGACTTATGGACGCAGGCTATTATTATTATTATGATGCAGATTTATGAGGATTATGGACGTTCTGGAGAAAGGATATCCATGGAGTCCCTATGAATTGGAAATGACTAGACGGCACTTAATAAGTAAAGGCTAGCGGAAAGAACGCAGACCTGGGAGTCAGAGAACCTGAGTTTTAATCCTGTTTCTGCCACTTGTTTGCTGTGTGACCTCGGGAAAGCCACTTCACTTGTCTTTGAAGTTTCAGAGAAGTCACATTTACAGTCAGCTCATCTGTAAAATGGGGATTAAGACTGGGAGCTCTATATGAGACGCGGAATACATCCAACCTAGCTAGCTTGTATCTATCTACTCCAGCGCTCAGTACAGTGCCTGGCACATAGTAAGCACTTAAAAAATACCATTTAAAAAGTACTTATTTCAGTGCTCTGAACAGAGAAAACTCTCAATAAGCACCACTGATTGATTAAAATTTCAGTCACCTATCCCCCAAGTTTCAATAACTTTCAGTGCAACTGAGATCTGAGAATGGTATCTGTACCACTGACCGAGATAAATGAGAAACAAAGTTCTAGTGCTGAAGAGTGAACAGAACTAAATATAAGCAGGAAAGAAAAAAGACGGTTATTCCCAAATTCCCTCAGAATCCCTGCTTTTACTGCATATCAGAGTTAAACATAAAAGGACAGATATTGCTAGGAAACCAAAAAGAGATTCCAAATTGAATGTGCGAGTTCCTCTTTGTTCATCAACAAAAGTGTTCCTTAAATTTTCTCCAGAATGTTTGGAACCAAAATGAAAAAAAAAAAAGATGAATAGGAAGTTGAATATAAGACTTATATTTCAAACATTTTGACCTCTTTATTGTTAGTCCACTGTATTAGAATTATTTTTCACCTAAAATCTCCCAAATCCTTTCATTGAACCATTCAGAAACAAGCTGATGGATGGCAAACAAGAAGCAATACGTTCTGGAGAAAGAATACAGGACCAAGCCACAGGATCTGGGTTCTAGTGCAATGTTTGCTACGTAGTAAGCATTTAAAAAATACTGCAACTCTTATTAGTCAGAATTTTGCTATGGACCAGTTAAACAACCCCCAAAATAATAACTTTAATTGGAACATAGCATGGAATGTATTGCTGACCATATATCACTCACAGCCATGCTCAGATAAAATTCATATCATCTTTGAACATAGAGATACAAAATATTTGTGTGTTGTCATCATTATCTGAATTACAACATAGGATAAATGGATATTAAAGTTCTGTGGGGCCGGGGGCTTAGTGAGAGAAATATTTTGGAGGAGATGGGATTTTAGTAGGACTTTGAAGGGGAGGAGATGGGTGGGCTGTCAGATAAGAAGGGAGAGGGAGGTCCAAGGCAAAGGAGGATGTGGGCAAGGGGTCAGTGGAGAGACAAACATGATGGAGGTAAAGAGAGTAGGTTGGCATTAGAAGAACAAAGTGTGCGCGTCGGATTGTAGTAGGAGATCAGCGAGGTACAGTTGGAGGAGAAAAGCCGAATGAGTGACTGCATAGTGCCTGAACTGCATAGACACCTTCAGGTATTTGTCCGCTTTAAACTATCCAGCTTGTTATTATTAATAATAATGACGGTGCTTGTTGAGCACTGACACGCCTAGCACTATCAAGAAGTGCTGGACTGAGAGAAGAGGATCAGGTCACACGCGGTCCCTGTCCCACTGGGGCTCATTAGTCTACATAGGAGACAGAGCAGCAGGAGATGGAATTCCTTCCTTGAAAAAGAAATTCTGAGAAATATAAGGCAGTGCTACGATTATCCTTCATGAAGAAGCTATAAGTTTAATAAAAGTTGATCTTTGTTCCATAAAACTGTAGCTTTAATGCAATTCCAAAATATGAAATCCCTCTTTTGTTCTGCACACTTGGAACAAAATATTCATGATTGGAGACTTGAGTCATTTTTTTTCAAATTTCTACATTCTTCTCCTATATAGTGGCTCAAATTTTTTTCCTCATTATCTATGAGAAAGAACACACTTCATCTAAGATTCTTCCTGCTTTGAAGTGTGTAAGGTTAGCTAGAGAACTTTTCATGGTATCTAATGTCTTCTGTGCTCAGTCACTGTCTTCCTATAGTTTGGTGAGGACAGGGAACATGTTTACCAACTCTGTTTTACTGTACTCTCCCAAGCGTTTATTACGGTACTCTGCACACAGTAAGCTCTCAATAAATATAACTGATTGATTTTCTAAAATGTACTATTTTCACTGTCAATCTTTTGGTTTACATTCTACAGGTAATATTTTCAATGGTTCAATACCAGAAATTATCATGGTTTCGCTCTCTACGTATTATTTGTCTTTCTCTCCACAAACTACTTTAAACCATTCGATTCTAGAAGTAATATCTAGATATTGAGCAACCACTAGATGTACTCAGGACTTGGGAAATCACATGAGCATGATACAGTAGTCCATTCACAAGGAGTCCACGTTATAATGGTGGAAATAGAAGACTATATGAAGTGACCCTGCAATGGATGATGATTATATACATATGTCTTAAGTGTAGAGGGCCAAAAATGAATGTTTAAATGCTAAAGGCAGTTGATGAGTTGATGTGACTAGGGCCAGGTGAGTTAATCTGGGAAGGCCTGTTGGAGAAGTGGGCTTTTAAGAGGGCTTTGAGGCTGGGGAGAGCAGTGGTCTATCAAAGTGAAAAGGGGAAGGTCGACGGGGGAACTCCGGGGTGAATGAAGGAACAGAATGGGTGAGTTGAGAGTGAAGCACAGCCTGGAAGATGGATTGGAAGAAATGAAGAGCAGTGGGTAAAATGGACTGATATGTAAGATGGGGAGAATTGGTGGACAGCCAAGTGGGGGTCAATCAATCAATCATCGGTATTTACTGAGTGCTAACTGTGGGCAGAGCACTGCCCTAAGCACTTGGGAGAGTACGTAGACCACAAATTCCCTGTGGGGCAGGGACTGTGTCCCACCTGATAAACCTGTATTTACCCCAACACTCGAACACTGCTTGACGCACAGGAAGTGCTTGTAACAAATACTCTCATTATTATTATTATTACCACAAAGAGGGGAGACATATGCGCTGACAACAAGGAGCTTCATTCATTCATTCAATCATATTTATTGAGCACTTACTGTGTGCAAAGCACCATACTAAGCGCTCGGGAAAGTACAATATAAAAGACACCTTCCTGTCCACAATGAACTCACAGTCTAGAGGAGCTTACCATCCAGAGGATAGGGAGGAGTTTTAGCTTGATGGTGAGAGCAATGAGAAGCCACTGAAGTGATCTGAGGAAAGGGGAGGTCGGAGACGAATGCCATTGAAAAAAGATGATCCTGGCAAAAACACATAATAGGGGTTGGAGGAGAAAGAGACTGAAGGCAGGGAGGCCAATGAGGTGGTTGATACAATATTATAGCCATATTATAAAGACCCAGCACGAGTTAACAGGGGCTTAAATATGAGAGGTGAAAAATAGTCAGAAATCAAGGATGACACCAAGGTTGTTGGTGTCTAGGGCAGGGAGGATGGTGGTGTGTCATCGAGATGAGAAAGTTGGTAGGAGCAGAAGGTTTAGGACACAAGATGGAGGCCTGGGAGAGGAGAAAGTGGACTGTGGGAGTGAATCAGGGCTGGGGACACAAGAATGACAGAGGGACAAGGGCTTAAGGTTGTCAAGATGGGTTGGGAGGTCCGAGCTGAGGGTGGGAGCTTTTGCCTAAGGGCTGAGAAGGTTTGGAGGGAGTCTGGGATGGGTGGGGGAGGTAAGAAGGGTGTAATGGATAGACCACAGGCCGAAGAGTAAGAAGGTCATGGGTTCTAATTTCGGCTCCACTCTCCCATATGCTTACTACATAGTGTTCTGCACATACAAGGTATTAAACATACATCAGCTGATTGACTGAAAACCCGCTCTTGACCCCACTTCCCCCTCCAGTTATCGTCCTATCTCCCTACTACCCTTCCTTTCCAAAATCTTAGAACGAGTCGTCTACAATCGATGCCTAGAATTCCTTAACTCCCATTCTCTCCTAGACCCCCTCCAATCTGGCTTCCGTCCCCTCCACTCTACCGAGACTGCTCTCTCTAAGGTCACCCATGACCTCCTTCTTGCCAAATCCAATGGCTCCTACTCCATTCTGATCCTCCTTGACCTCTCTGCTGCCTTTGACACTGTCGACCATCCCCTCCTCCTCCGTACCTTATCTCACCTCGGCTTCACGGACTCTGTCCTCTCCTGGTTCTCCTCTTACCTCTCTGGCCGATCATTCTCGGTCTCCTACGCTGGAGCCTCCTCCCCCTCCCATCCTTTAACTGTTGGAGTTCCTCAAGGGTCAGTTCTTGGCCCTCTTCTGTTCTCCATTTACACTCACTCCCTCGGTGAACTCATCCGCTCTCACGGCTTTGACTACCATCTCTACGCAGATGACACGCAGATCTACATCTCCGCCCCTGTCCTCTCCCCCTCCCTTCGGGCTCGCATCTCCTCCCGCCTCCGGGACGTCTCCACCTGGATGTCGGCCCGCCACCTAAAACTCAAGATGAGCGAGACCGAGCTCCTCATCTTCCCTCCCAAGCCCGGTCCGCTCCCAGACTTCTCCATCACCGTGGATGGCACGACCATCCTTCCCGTCCCGCAGGCCCGCAATCTCGGTGTCATCCTTGACTCGTCCCTCTCGTTCACCCCACGCATCCTATCCGTTACCGAGACCTGCCGGTTTCACCTCTACGATATCGCCAAGATCCGCCCTTTCCTCTCCACCCAAACGGCTACCTTACTATTACGGGCTCTCGTTATATCCCGGCTAGACTACTGTGTCGGCCTTCTCTCTGACCTCCCTTCCTCCTCTCTCGCCCCGCTCCGGTCTATTCTTCACTCCGCTGCCCGGCTCATCTTCCTGCAGAAACGATCTGGGCATGTCACT
This sequence comes from Ornithorhynchus anatinus, assembly GCF_004115215.2. NCBI lineage: Eukaryota > Metazoa > Chordata > Mammalia > Monotremata > Ornithorhynchidae > Ornithorhynchus > Ornithorhynchus anatinus. The sequence goes on along the minus strand of NC_041733.1, from coordinate 33,365,339 downwards.
CCCCTTCTTAAACAACTCCAGTGGTTGCCTATCGACCTCCGCTCCAAACAGAAACTCCTCACTCTAGGCTTCAAGGCTCTCCATCACCTTGCCCCTTCCTACCTCTCCTCCCTTCTCTCTTTCTACCGCCCACCCCGCACGCTCCGCTCCTCTGCCGCCCACCTCCTCGCCGTCCCTCGGTCTCGCCTATCCCGCCGTCGACCCCCGGGTCACGTCCTCCCGCGGTCCCGGAACGCCCTCCCTCCTCACCTCCGCCAAACTGATTCTCTTTCCCTCTTCAAAACCTTACTTAAAAATCACCTCCTCCAAGAGGCCTTCCCAGACTGAGCTCCTCTTCCCCCTCTACTCCCTCTGCCATCCCCCCTTTACCTCTCCGCAGCTAAAGCCTCATTTTCCCCTTTTCCCTCTGCTCCTCCACCTCTCCCTTCCCATCCCCACAGCACCGTACCCGTCCGCTCAACTGTATATATTTTCGTTACCCTATTTATTTTGTTAATGAATTGTACATCGCCTTGATTCTATTTAGTTGCCATTGTTTTTACGAGATGTTCTTCCCCTTGACGCTGTTTAGTGCCATTGTTCTCGTCTGTCCGTCTCCCCCGATTAGACTGTAAGCCCGTCAAACGGCAGGGACTGTCTCTATCTGTTGCCGACTTGTTCATCCCAAGCGCTTAGTACAGTGCTCTGCACATAGTAAGCGCTCAATAAATACTATTGAATGAATGAATGACTGACTTGAGGTAAAGGGATGGTCACCGATTACTAGTCCTCCATTTTGATACGTGATCCTCTTATTAATCCAGCAATACATCGATGGTTTTTATTGAGTTCCTACTGTGTGCATTCAGCACTTGGAAACGTGCAATATAAAATAATTTACACTCTACACTCTATACTTTATAATTTTATACTTTATGAACCTCAAGTACCCCATCTAGTATACTAAAATGAGGCATTCATGGGTTGAGATTATTTTTCCCAATTGAGAGTGAAATATATTTACTATACACAATGATCCTGCACCTAGTTTTCACTTTATTTAATTAGCATCAGCTTTGGATGGTCTTTGTTTTGACTGGTGCGGCTTTTTATCATGAACCCTTAGGTATATGTACTACATATTCATAAAGCTGGAGAGCTCTAACTTGAGATCTAGCAAGACATATTTTTCCTTTATTATTCAACATAAATAACAGTAGGTTTTGGAGAACTGCACTGGTCTTGCTGTTTTAGTTTTGTTTTTTTTTTCCAGATAGTATCTTTCTAGAATCGGGTATGGATGCAGTACTTGCTTTGATTTTTTGGCATTCCTCCACCATTCCATTTGCTGGGAAACATAAACGCATTTTTATGAAACTGTTGCCAAATGTAACGGTGAACCATGCCAAAGGGTGATCACCTCCATGTCTCTGAGACGACTACAGGGACAAGCGCTAGTATAACTTGCTACAAGTCATCACTCGTTATAATCCCAAAGCCCGCTAATGTTGACTTTCCAGATTTACCAAGTTAAACTTCCTTCTTGACCTTAATTGAATTAAACGCACACTGGACTTCACCACTGGTATCTATTTGATTTTCCCAAGACCTACTTTGAAACCTTGTACATATTTCAACAAATAGATTCTGAAATCAGACGCAGATTAATTTAATGAGGCCAAGAGGGAAGCATTTCAAATTTGGGCTGCGTGTGATGAATAAAATAAAATGTGTACATCAAAAAAGGACTGCATACTCACTAGGTTATCGAAAGGCTTAAACGTGGGAAGAATGTCTGGAGAAATTTTGTTTGAACGGAAGTTAAAGTTGGTCGACATTTGAATACCTAAACTAGAATCCAATTTATATTGACTTAAATTTACATTTCATAATAGTGTGGCCTGTGGGGTTTCGTCTCAGTTTGAGTGCCACAAAAATAGAAGGTTTTTTCCTACCTTACATTTATATTTTTCCTATCTCATCAAGTGTTGCGTGTGTAAGCATCAAATCTCTTGAAACATTAGGTAAAAGATCAATCCCTGACTTTTATTTCTACAAAATAGGCAATCTGAGGTCCCAAAGGGAAGAAAAGACTAGAGTGATTTAATACACATTCTCAAATATAGCAAGAGTTTGACTCCAAAGGACATTATTGTTGGCCATCCTCTCTACTGAGGACCAAACAAAAACTAATAGGTTTAGACTGCAAGCAGAGGCAATGAGCTTATTAGTATTATTTTCATGGTATTTTTGAGCATTTATTTTGTGCCAGACACTGTACTAAGTTAATAACAATGATGATGATAATAATAATAATATTTTTAAGCATTTACTATATGCCAAGCACTGTTCTAAGCACTGGGGTAGATACATCGTAATCAGGTTGGACAAATCCCTTTCCCACATGGGGTTCACAGTTTCAATCCCCATTTTACAGTTGAGGTAACTGAGGCACAAAGAAGTTAAGTGACAAGGTCACCCAGCAGACAAGTGGCAGAGATGGGATTAGACACATTCCATGAGAGGCAGCATGGCATAATGGATAGAGCACATGCCTGGGAGTCAGGGGGACATGGGTGCTAATCCTCTCTCTGCCACTTGTCTGCTGTGTGACCTTGGGCAAGTCACTTAATTTCTCTGGGCCTCAGCTATCTCATCTGTCAAATGTAAAATATAAAATGGGGATTAAAATTGTGAGCCCCATGTGGGAAAGGGATTGTGTCCAACCTAACTAGGTTGTATCTACCCTAGCGCTTAAAACAGTGCTTGACACAGAGGAAATGCTTAACCAATCCAATCATTATTATTAATTACTACTATTAATATGTTGCACATGAGGCTCACAGTTTCAATCCTCATTTTACAGATGAGGTACTGAGGCTCAGAGCAGTTAAGTGCCTTGCCCAAGATCTCACAGCAGACAACTGGCAGAGCTGGGATTAGCACTCAGGACCTCTGACTCCCAGTCTTGGATTCTTTCCAATAGGCTTCGCTGCTCCTCCTCCCTCCTTTTTAAGGAAGAACAGTAGAGACTTTTAAGAATGCAATAAATAGCTCTGGAAGTTTCTAAAGAATTGTTTCTCCTCAATACCTTTCAAAATAGTAGAAAACCAATCACCCAGGTTAACTTCAGTGATGGCAGTTAAAGTCCCAGTAATGACAGCTTGAGGTTACTTTCAAGCTCCTTGGTTCTCAAATTCAAGTTTTATAAGCAAAGCCTTCTTGATTTTATCAAACTATATCAATGGGCACTCTAAACCCACAGGCCTTCTAAGTAAAAATACCTCTAAAATAAATAGAAACCTCTCTTCCGGACCCACTTCATCAGATCTAGTTTAAGAACTTAAATTTTTGTCTCAAGGCACATCAAAAAAAAGCACATCTCTAAAAGACAAGAATGGCTCGACACCTCTGCACACAGTAATACAATAAATACAGTAAAATAAATAAATACAATCGACTGACTGTGATACTGTACTCTCCCAAGCACTTAGTACAGTACATGATTGTTAGATTGATTAAAAGAGAGGGGGATGGCATGGAAGAGAGGAGAGACACGGGAACAGATTTAGGGTGGGGAAAACAGGAAATTAACAGGATTGGCAAGGGAGCAGAACTGGTTTTACATACATAAAAGAAGTGGGGTTATGCTGCAAACATCCATTCTGTTGCGCTTTATTCAGAATTCATATTTCTGGGTTTATGGTGGAAAGAACGCTTGAGGAAAACTGTGTACTCCCCTTTGCCATTGTAAATTACAGGATAATTCAAACAGGTCATTTATTCCCATGGGTTATTTTCTGTCCTTGGGTCATATTATTTATATCGAGTCTCTCGCTCTTCTAATACTGCATGTTTGTCAACTGATGTAGTGATAATGCCTTCCCCATGAGCATGTGGGATTCTCAAGGGCAGGGACTGGGTCTTATATTTTCCCGCATGTTCCCCTGTTGCCTATTACGGTGCTCTGCACACGGATAAAGGTAAATGTGATTATGGTCCAGAGAAGCAGCAAGGCTCAGCGGAACAGACACGGCCTTGGAGTCAGAGGATCTGAGTTCTCATCCGGGCTCTGACACTTCCTGCTCTCTGATCTTGGGCACGTGATTTAACTTCGCTGGACCCCAGTTCCCGCATTTGCAAAATGGAGATTCGGTATCTTGTAGTCCCTCCTGCTTAGACTAGGAGCCCCACGTAGGACCCGATTATCTCGTATTTTCCCCAGTGCTTAGTTCAGTGCCTGGCGTAAAGTGCTTAACAAATTGCATAAATATCATTATCACTGTAGTCATTAATTTGGTGCTGAAAGGACCAGAGAGCCATTTATGCATAGTAAGATTTGTGCTTGACCCACAGTAATTGCTTAACAAATACCACAGTTATTAATAATACTGTTCAACAGTCTGAGCCAAAGGGCTCTGGCTAAGGATCTTGCCAGTTTTGTTGTATTTGTATATTCTGATTTCTTCTGGCATCAAAAATGGAAGTGGCATTAAGAAAAGAAGAAAATTGGTGTTGAAAATCATCAATTCTCGTGTCGTGATTTAATCTTTCAGTCTTCTCATATAATAAGTAGAACTGTACAATAATCAGGGTCAATGCCGTAAAAGTGCAAGAAAGTGGAGGAACTAAGTAAGATTTCAATCTCAGATGGCCTTCCTGCCATGTTTACTGTGAAATGTAAAGCTCACAGAGCTCGGTTTTGAATGCTGATGTCTTTGAATATCGGTAGTCATCTTGTATAAATTTTTAGCCCATTTGTCAAACACTTTTGTACTTGCAAATCTCTTTTATTCCCCTGACTTTGGAGATCCTATTTCATATGGGGAAGAAACAAAGTACTGTATTTACAAATCACTGTATTTTGATTCTCAAAGTACAAACGCATCTGTTTTCCTGCTTATATTTGGCCGACAGGTTTGTAGCAAGAATTTTGACATTCGCCATGTTTTATTGGTCAGGTCTGTGATAGTAAAAGGATCTGCTTTAGTACCCTGTGGTATAACACAGTGTTATCACCAGTACATTTTAACAGCTAGCATAACGGAGGAGTTGTTTATGGTGATGTCCTTTGTTTGTCCTATTCTGTAATTGTAACCGGTATTCTGTGGGACGCAACGGCTGAACTCATTTTCAGATAGGTAAATCTCAGGAAACCATAGGAAAAAAAATCTATATCAGACTTGCATTTCCAAAAATAGTAGCTACATATTCCTAGGAAAAAAGAAATGGATTTCTCCTCTGATGTTTTTCTCTTCAAAAATATTCAAGGGGAACCAGTTAATTTATCCAATTATTCATTCATTTTTAATTTATCCTTTAGACCGTGAGTCTCATGAGTAACAAGGGCTATGTACAATTTGTGTGTATATATGGTTCCACCACTTATCTGCTGTGTGATCTTGGGCAAATCACCTAACTTTCTGTGCCTCAGTTCCCTCATCTGTAAAAGGGGGATTAAAAGTGTGAGCCCCACGTGGGACAACCTGATTACCCTGTACCTACTCCAGGGCTTAGAACAGTGCTTAGCACATAGTAAGCGCTTACCAAATACCATAATTATTATGTGCACATATATACATATACATATATACATGTACAAATACCCTTGTACACATATATATACCCACATATACATATGGGAAGCAGCATGGCTCAGTGGAAAGAGCCCGGGCTTTGGAGTCAGAGGTCATGAGTTCGAATCCCTACTCTAACACTTGTCAGCTGTGTGACTTTGGGCAAGTCACTTAACTTCTCTGTGCCTCAGTTCCCTCATCTGTAAAATGGGGATGAAAACTGTGAGCCCCATGTGGGACAACCTGATCACCTTGTATCCCCCCAGCGCTTAGAACAGTGCTTTGCACATAGTAAGCGCTTAACAAATACCACCATTATTATTATTATATGTATGTATATACCCCAGGACTTAATACACAGCAAAACTAAAATAGCACTGTTATTATTATTAATAATAAAAACCATTTACCATTTTGTACATTTGTTACTTCGTTCCCCTACTCAAATAATCTAGCATTATTTAAGCTCTTTCATAATAATTATAATAATTGTGGTATTTATTAAGCACTTTCTACATGCCAGGCACTGAGTTAAACGCTGGGGTGGATTCAAGCAAATAGGATTGGAGATAGTCCCTGTCTCACGTGGGGTTCACAGTTTTAATCCCCATTTTACAGATGCGGTAACTGAGGCCCAGAGAAGTGAAGTGACTTGCCCAAGATTCACTCATTCATTCAACTGTGCTTATTAAGTACTTACTGTGTACAGAGCACTGTACTAAGCGTTTGGAAAGTGCAATTTCTCAATAAAGAGACAATCCCTGCTCACAGCGAGTTGACAATCTCAAACAGCAGGCGAATGGCAGAGCCGGAATTGGAACGCGGTTAGACTGTGAGCCCGTCATTGGGCAGGTATTGTCTCTGTCTATTGCCAAAGTGTACATTCCAAGCGTTTAGTACAGTGCTCTGCACGTAGTAAATGCTCAATAAATACTATAGAATGAATGAATGAATGAATGAACCCTGGACCTTCTGTCTCCCAGGCCTGTGCTCTATCCACTACATCAGGCTGCTTCAAACAAAAAGGAGCAGAGGGGCAGAGGAAAGATCACGGACCTGAGAGTGGGAGGACCTGAGTTCTAGTCCTGGATCTGCCCCTGGTCTGCTGTGTGACCTGGGACAAGTCATTTAAGTTCTCTGTGTCTCGGTTTCCTAATTTGTCAAAAGGGGATTCAATAGCTTTTCTCCCTCCTACTTAGACATTAAGCCCCATGTGGGACAGGGACTGTGTCCAGTCTGATGAACTTGTATCTACACTTAGTACAACACTTAGTATGGTGTTTGGCGCATAATAAGGGCTTAACAAATACCATAATAATAAAAAAAACCCCAAAAACCTATTTTCCCGACAGCCCTGCTCTAATTGTGTCAAATTAAGTAATTAAGTATACCTTTTGCCAATTTAGTTTTCAGTTCAGCACCTTTCATTCATTCAATAGTATTTATTGAGCGCTTGTTATGTGCAGAGCACTGTACTAAGTGCTTGGAATGTACAATTCGGCAACAGAGAGAGGCAATCCCCGCCCAACAACAGGCTCACAGTCTAAACTGAACTATCTATACTTCTGTGAAAGGTGTAAGTGTGGTAAGAGCTGGATCACCAGATTTCAACCTTTCCGATTCATTTTATGAATTTATTATGGTTTGCACCATGTGGCACTGTGAGAATATCAAAGCTGCCAAAGGTCTCTAGCATTTTAAAAAAAGAATGCTACTAATCCTATGAAAGCTGGCATTATTTCACTCTGCATTACTGAGAAAGCATCTGTTACCATTAAGAAAGGCCCGAAGTTGATTTAACACGACGGTGGCCAGTGGCAAACTGTGACCAAAACTGTGACTCAAATTTTTTCCCATTGAAATGATTCCCGTGATCAAAAGATACTTCAGCCTTGACGGTTACTGTCACATCTCTGTAGAGTTTGCCAACGAGAACGGAATCCTAAATTTGAGTTGCAGCATGTGGAACACTAATCATTCACCTACCCATAATGATTACCAGAATGTATCGACAAACAATTTATCCATACAGCCAGGGTGACTGATTCAAATTTCACTCTAACGCGAATGAAACTGTGACAAAAGATTCCATTTCTCATAATGGCTGTGACTTATAGAAGCACTGCTGCTATAGGCATGAATCTAAATCCAAACTCCAGTACTCAAAATCAGTGAAGAATGCACAGTGTTCACACACAGGTGTGGAAGGGAAGACACACATTCAGGGTAACTTTGAATTCCTATCGAGGCACTGTCTAGCTATCCAAGATGCTTCCAGAGACAGGACCAAATAGAGCAAATTGTCTTCCTTTACTCCTGCTCCCTCTTCCCCCTAGGACAATAACTCATTATCATTATTGCTATTATATTTGTTAAGGACTTACTATGTGCCAAGCACTGTTGTAGCCTCTGCGATAGTTGCAAGTAAATCAGGTTGGACAAAGCCCCTGTCCCAAATGGGCCTCACAGACTAAGTAGGAGAGAGAAAGAACATTTCACTTTACAGTAGAGGAGACTGAGGCACAGAAAAGTGAAGTGACTTGACCAAATTCACAAAGCCGGAAAATGGCAGAGCCTGGATTACAACCCGGGTCCTCCGGCTCCCAAGCCTGTGCTCTTTCCGCTAGATCGTGCTGCTTCTCTTACAGATCTGATTATTAGGGACATGGAGAGAGAAAGGGAGAGGCAGAGACGGAGAAATTTACTGGTGCAGTTTCTTAAGTCTCACCTCTGTTCTTGGTGAAACTACATTGGCTGAAAGTTGCCATCATTTCTTTGGCTCTTATACTTTTAGAGGTAGTCTGACCTAAGAAATGAAACAAGAAAAATAACTTTACCAATTTACAATCACTTTTGATTCTCTTGACTGAGTTGCCCCATTCCTGCCTCCTGCATTTGCTAATTCAAAATTAATTGGATTTTCTGTGTAAGAAATACATTAGTGTTCTGCTTGCTTAATTTGTACATCAAGGAAATGGCTGTGAACAGATCTTATCCTGTTGCAGTTTTTTCCTTTTGTCATTTAAGTTGGGTTGGCTAGTATTTGCTATACAAATGGTAAATTATATCACCTGGGTTGAACTTAAAAGAAATCAATAAGAATTATTTCAGAGACATCTAGAATTTAGAGTGGGAGTGATATGTGAAATAAATCACTGACTTCTCTTCGGGAATCTAGGATGTGAGATGAGGCTTAGTTACCTAGAAATTCTCTTTGACCCTTTCAGTGCCTCTCAGGATGTCCCTCTGCCCAACCCTGGTTGTTTTTTTTTTAAAGTATCACCACTAAAATGAATGAAATGCAGCCTCCTCAGAGACAAGAAGGCCTTCATTCCAACTACCGAGGAAGTCGGAGCCATGAAAATAGAACAGCTCACTTTGAGCTCAGTTAGACTGCTATTTCAAGAATCTCCCCCGATTATACTGTGAGCCCGTCATCGGGCAGGGATTGTCTCTATCTGTTGCCGAATTGTACTTTCCAAGCGCTTAGTACAGTGCTCTGCACCTAGGAAGTGCTCATTAAATACTATTGAATGAATGAGTGAATGAATGAAATGCAGGAGGCAGCCTTCTTGAAATCAAGATATGTTACTGAGCAGTACCTATGCTGAAAATTTGAATGTCGCTGCAAACTATAGAGGGAATCCTGCAGAGGTGACAGTATTTCAGTATTAATATCCTTCAGCAACCAAAGATATGTCCCCACAAAGCCTAGTGAACACACCAATGTGTGTGAGAGGGCCTTCATTCCAACTACTGAGGAAGTTAGAGCCGCGAAAATAAAATAGCTCACTTTGAGTTCAGTTATATTGCTATTTCACGAATCAAAAAGTAGTCAAACCCTCGTAGCAGGGCTTTGCTAAGATGATCTAAGCCGAGTAGAAACTTAAACCCTTAAATATTTCTGAAGGAACTTCTGAGGGGAGAGAGAGATTGGAGAAAAAAGCAAGGGGAGGAACACAGTTATTCATGAAAACAATTTTTTCTGCCTTTAGATTTTCTACTATTGCATTGGGATATCCCTGGGATTCTAGCTCACTGAGAGGGTTGTTTTAAGGAGCAACTAGAAAGATTGCTATTTCTATCCATGTTATATTCCAAAATTGTTCAGTGTTCTGGACAAGACGCTTAGGAGCAAATAGTTGTGGAATAGCGCATAACAAAAACAATATTAAATTCATTAAGATTAATTCATGAATTTGAACCATAAATCATGTTTTCATTTCTAACGTCCTACATCCAAATAGATGGTGGTAAATCGAATTATGAGAAATAGGTACAGTTTGTTTCAGGAGCAAAAGTATACCTCATTAAAGAATGAATGTGGTAACTCTAGATAATTTAATATGTTTATTGTCATTCGATTAATAATAATAATGTTGGTATTTGTTAAGCGCTTACTATGTGCAGAGCACTGTTCTAAGCGCTGGGAGAGATACAGGGTAATCAGGTTGTCCCACGTGGGGCTCACAGTCTTAATCCCCATTTTACAGATGAGGTAACTGAGGCACAGAGAAGTTAAGTGACTTGCCCACAGTCACACAGCTGTGACCCCGTCTGATTAAACTGTGAGCCCGTCAATGGGCAGGGATTGTCTCTATCTGTTGCCGAATTGTCCATTCCAAGCGCTTAGTACAGTGCTCTGCACAATAAATACTATTGAATAACACGAAGTCTTTATAAATATTTTTGTCAAAAGGCCGAAATCTACTTAAGTGTACGCTATTGACACAAGGGAAGTACAACATCAATTTGTTTTCTGAAACAAGGCCTGAAGTAGGGATCTTGTCCATTCCTGAAGAGGACATCCTTTCAGAAACTAACATTTTCAACAAATTCTAAATGACAGTAGGTGCCAAAGGAATTGGCTTTCATTACTGGATATGATGCCATCCCAAGTAATAAACACATGCCAAACAGATGGCTAAGCTTTAGCAAACCCATTAAAATGAATTGTGTCCATGTGGCTAAATCTCTTGTCCCAGTTTTGAAATGTTGAATACCACTCCCCAAAGGTGGACTAATCTGTAATGATCTATAGAATGAAGAGTGACAGTCTTGTTTTCACATCTAACATTTAAAACAACCCAAGAAAAAGAGCCTGCAGGTAGAAAACAGATGGCCAGTTCACAGCTCTCACAGTTAGCTCTGGATGGAAGTTTTGAGATTTATCTTGGTCAACTACTTATCAAGAAGCTGGGAAAAACGGCCTAACGCACACGCAAATTTTCAATTCCCATCTTCATTTGGGAATCCGCGGGACCTACAGAGTTATCAAATAGTGAAAACGATGACTTTTACTGTTGGTGGATGCAGTCAACTTAGCTTTTTGCAAATACTTCAAATAAAAACTGAAAAGTTCAAAGTCACAAGCTCCCAGTGATATCCATTCTGCACCGTTAAACTATGAAAGATATTTTAAGGGCTTATTGCTCCGCAGGGAATGAACTGCTCACTTTTTGAAAGTTTATTAACTATTTCAAAATAATATGGGCAGATCTCCACTTTTTGTTGTTTTTTGTTTTTTCCTCAGCCATTCAGCTATCTAGGTGGCTTCCAAGAACGCCTGAAAGTACGTCTAAATTACAACAGAGAGGGTTATCATCTTGGGAAAGGTTCATGTTAACATTTCCAGACCAAAAAAATAATATTCAATTCGCTTTTTAGAAACCTCATCAAGACTTGAATTAATCTGACAATCTGAGAGGCTTCCGTGCTATCCGCATCCCTTTGGGAGAAACAGTTTGAGAGAACACCCTGGGTCATGAGGAGCTATTAAGTAATTCCAGGAACGAATTGGCACCTGGGGATCGGCATATCGCTAAATTTAGTCTCCAGAGGAAGTATGGGTGGACTTCCATCTCTTCCCTAATTGCCACTTCGGCACTTCCACATCATTTAAGGACTTGGGTAACACACACTCCCTAGCACTTTTTAAAATTATTATTATCTGGTAAGGGCTTACTATATGCCAAGGATGGCTCTCAGTGCTGGGGTGACCAATCAATCACAGTCGCAGTCCCCCATGGGGTTCACAGTCGAAGTAGGAGGGAGAACGGGTATTGAATCCCCATTTTGCCATGGAGGAAATGGAGGCACAGAGAACTTAAGTGTCATGCCCGAGGTCAAGAGCAAGCAAGTGGCGAAGCTAGGATTAGAACCCAGGTCCTCTGACTTCTAGGCCTGTGCTCTTTCCACTAGGTCACTGACTGCTTCTCACTCATCTACTTAGGCATAGCTCTTCTGTACACATCTTTATTCTCTACGGCTTCCTCCTACCGGTAAGTTAGGTTACTGCCTGTAGACTGCAAGCTCGTTATGGGCAGGGAACGTTTCCACTAATTCTGTTGTATTACACTCTCCCAAGTGCTTAGTACAGTGCCCTGCACATAGTAAGAGATCAACAGATACTAATGATTGTTTGACAGGGGAAGAGGCCAGTGACTCGTCCCTTCGTACACACAATGAAGGAGGCTGAAATGGCTCCCTCTGCTCCATCCACCAGAGGGGAGACAGGCAGCTTCCCTCAACTGGGATCTCACCAGTAACGGGGTCTTACCCTGGGAGGGGCTCTTTGGAGCTGGGGGATGGCGAAGGGGACGTCTCAGTCACATTATTCCCCCTGAGGGTCCCCACGTATTAGAGAATCCTATATTGACCAGTTGTGACAAAACACAACTTTCCGTAATGGTCCTCAGGTGAGAAGGAAGGAGGAGGAGGAGCAGGAGGAGGAGATAAAATGAAAAATAGTCATAAAGCCATCCAGAAAGTAAAATAGCTTAGCAATCTTCTCAAAATGATATTTTAGTTTAATCTCAGAGAGCAGGAACTGTAGTGTTTGATCCGGCATCAGTGAGATTATTTTTGCTCAGTCCAACCAATGAAAAATATCATTTAGATACCTCTTAAATTACTTGAGGGCAGCTTAATGGAAAACCTCAAAGCCCCATTTGTTGTCAGCTGGATGAAATTCAAGAAATATTTTAAGATCCCAAGGCTTTACTAGGCAATCACTCTAAGTCTTTTTTCCTTTCAAGCGGTCCCTTGGCTTCTGTCAAGTCTTCAACCTCAAACCCAAAGGTCCCAGGATGCTGATAAGATCTTTTCGAGAAGGTTGGTCAAGCATCCCTCCTTTCTCCAAAGAGACAAAATAATATTCAGAGAAAGAGATGGTTTTCATCCTTCTTTCCCTGGAGACAGGATAAAGAGATTAGCTTGGCAAGAATCCTCAGCTTCGCTGTTTAGTCCTTCTACCCTTGCATTACTATCTTCTTGCTTGCTGAGGCTTTGGCTATTACTGAAATTGTTAAATATTGAAGATCTCTTGCTGCTGAAACTTTACCCCCTGTAGGACTCGGGTGGCATCTATGCTTGGCCACACCGATTCTCTAGAATTGCTAGAATTCACGGCTTATGCAATCGTTACTTCCATATCTAAAAAGTTTCATTGTTCGCATTAACATCGATAGCATGTATTGAGTGCCTACTTTGTGCAAAGCACCGTACTAAGCATTTGGGAGAGTTCAAAAGAGTGAGAAGACAAAGTTCCCGCACTCGAGAAGCTTATAATCTAACAGGGAAACTATGATATCATTAAAATGTAAGATCAGTCAATCGATTGTATTTATTAAGTGCTTACTGTGTGTAGAGCACTGTACTAAACATTTGGGAGAGTACAATATTTGGTGACACATTCCCTGCCCACATGAGCTTGAGGACTCAGTCTTTTCAAAGCTCCAGATAAAAAGGATATCAGACTTTAGAAATGTGGATAAACTGAACTATGATAAACAGGTTATAGAAATATATTTTGCTTTTACTATGGGTCTACACATTAGTTTCATGTCAAAGTTTGGAAATTTGAAAACTGTCATTAAGGGCTAAGGTTGAATAATAATGCAGGTTAAAAGCAAAGAGACAGCAAACACTCTGCAGATTTCAGTTTTAAGTCATCATGAACAATCCTGCCATGGTGAAGTCTGTTTTTTTAAAAAAAGATTTTTTCCAATATTTGTAAACTCTTTCCGCTATCACTGAAAAAAGTATACTTCAGAGAACAATAATTACTTGGCTATTGCGTACTCGCTTGACTTCAAAGAAACTAGGCCTTTACTAGCGTCTGTATTGTTTAAGTGACTGGGGAAGGATATGTGACTTTCTGACCCTTAATATAGCTATTTCTGATTTTGTCTGGCGATTCGTATGGTCCAAAATCAGAAGTGAAAAAACAATAGATCCCTACTCTTATTGTATAGGACAATAAGAGGTATAATAATAATGTTGGCATTTGTTAAGCGCTTACTATGTGCAGAGCACTGTTCTAAGCACTGAGGAAGATGCTGGGTAATCAGGTTGTCCCACATGAGGCTCATAGTCTTAATCCCCATTTTACAGATGAGGTAACTGAGGTCCAGAGAAGTGAAGTGACTTGTCCACAGTTACACAGCTAAGTGGCGGAGGTGGGATTCGAACCTGTGACCTCTGACTCCCAAGCCCGAGCTCTTTCCACTGAGCCACGCTGCTAAAGCAGTGAAGTAAAAGGATAACTCCATTGAAAAAGAAATACAATTTCCTTAGAATTTATCTCATGAAGTTTTTCAATGGGGTTTTTTCAAATCCTCAGAAAGAGAGACAAATGAAAACTAAAGAGAAGGTGATTAATTTTCTCTTGGCTTTCACATAACCATTTTTACTCAACGTCTTCATTCATTTGTGCCTACACTATCGAAAGACAACCTGGCTGACCAAAATGCAGGAGGTAAAGTAGCATACAATTAAATGAATAATTATACTCCCTTTCCTCTCCATCCAAACTGTTACTATGATGGCATAGCACTTATATCCCACCTCGACTACTCTATCAGATTCTCTACTGCTTTCTTCTACTTGTAGGTGATGTTACCGCCTGTAGACCATAATAATAATAATAATAATAATGTTGGTATCTGTTAAGCGCTTACTATGTGCCGAGCACTGTTCTAAGCGCTGGGGTAGACACAAGGGAGTCAGGTTGTCCCGCGTGGGGCTCACAGTCTTAATCCCCATTTTACAGATCAGGTAACTGAGGCACCGAGAAGTGAAGTGACTTGCCCAAAGTCACACAGGTGACGAGTGGCCGAGCCGGGATTCGAACCCATGACCTCTGACTCCAGAGCCCGTGCTCTTTCCACTGAGCCACGCTGCTTAGCTCATTATGGGCAAGGAACCCTGTATTGTACTCTCCCAAGTGCTTAGTACAGTGCTCTGCACATAGTAAGAGCTCAACAAATACCATTGATTGATTGACAGGGGACTGTTTGGAGCTGGGGGGTGGGAAAGGGGAGGTCTCAATCACGTTACTTCCCCCACAGGGCCCCCAACATATTAGAGAAAACTATATTGATCAGTTGTGACAAAACACAACCTTTCCTGATGGTCCTTGAATGAGAAGGAAGAGGATGAGCAGGAGGAGGAGATAAAATGAAAAACAGCCATAAAGCCATCCAGAAAGTAAAATAGCTTAGCAACCGTCTCAAATGATATTTTAATCTCTGAGAGCAGGGACTGTGGTGTTTGATGTTCCATCATGGAGACTGTTTCTGCTCCCTGACCTCCCTGACTTCTCTCTCTCCCCACTCATATTTTCATCACACTTCATTCTGTTGCCCAGATCATTTTTTCCTTAAAAAAAACCCCTTCAGTCCATGTCTCCCCACTCCTCAAGAATCTCCAGTGGTTGCTCATCCACCTCGCATAAAACAGGAATATTTTACCATCGACTTTAAAACGTTCAATCAGCTTGTCTCCTACCTTACCTAACTCATCTCCTACTACAGCCCAGCCTGACATTTTGCTCCTTCCTCACTGTGCGCCCATCTCATCTAACTTGCCACTGGCTCCTTTCCTAGATCATCCCTCCACCTCCATATATGCTAGACTACCTCCCTCCCTACCTTCAGAGCCTTATTTAGGTCACATCCCCTCCAAGAGGCTTTCTCCAATTAAACCCTCCTCTTACCCCCTGCTCCCTCCCTGTTCCCTCGGCGCCATCTACGTGATCGATCAATCGGTGGTATTTACTGAGCGTTTACTGTGTACTAAGTGCTTAGAGGAGTACAATGCAATGTGCATAGCACTATACTAAGCGCATAGGGGAGTACAATGCAACCGAGGTGGTAAACACGTTCTCTGCCCACGACGAACTTACAGTCCAGAGGGGGACAGACATTAACATTCATATCAATGAAAAATGACTGATACATACATGAGTGGGGTGAACATTCATTCATTCAATTATATTTATTGAGCACTTGCTATGTGCAGAGCATGGTACTAAGTGCTTGGGAAGCACAATTTGGCAACAGATAAAGACAATCCCTACCCAACAATGGGCTCAGAGTCTAGAAGGGAAAATCCAAGTGCAGTTTGATCTGTACCCTTTGGACATTTGGTTCACCCCACCCCAAAGGCCACAGCACTTCCAATTCACACCTATAAATTATATGCTATAAAGTATTTATTTATATTAATGTTTGTCTCCTCTAGACTGCAACCTCCTTGTGGGCAGGGAACATGTCTACGAACCCTGTTGTACTGTACTCTCTCAAGCACTTAGTACAGCACTCTGTACACAGTAAGAGCTCAATAAATACCATGGATTAACTGATTATCCTTCAGAGATCATTTCTAGCTGTCATCAGTGCTGGGGAGTTTGGTCATTTTTCAGTCCAATATTCTCCGATCGCCTAGAGACGGAAGTAACACCGTGCAAAATCACATCAAATGAAAATATGTGACTGTCATCTAACAGTGAAAGAGAGCAATGCTACTTATAAGAATTCTGATTTTCAGACAGTTTAAACTGCTTGCGTAATTTCACAATTCTCATTTTATTAATGATCACAACCTTCCATTCAAGGCATATTCTTTCCATCATAAAAACGGGGATACAAACCCTCTCTGAAAATGCAGGATTTTGGGTTACCCTAAGAATCTCTACCTGAATTAATGAATAAATGAATGGATCAGGAAACAGTATTTATTGAGCAGCTACTGTGCTCAGTAATTGAATGGAAAATGGACTATATGATGATGTTGGTATTTGTTAAGCGCTTACTATGTGCAGAGCACTGTTCTAAGCGCTGACGTAGATACAGGGTCATCAGGTTGCCCCTTGTGAAGCTCACAGTCTTAATCCCCATTTTAGAGATGAGACAACTGAGGCACAGAGAAGTGAAGTGACTCTCCCACAGTCACACAGCTAAGTGGCAGAGCCGGGATTCGAACCCATGACTTCTGACGCCCAAGCCCGGGCTCTTTCCACTGAGCGACTATATGTCTATATGTCAGTAATGGGCTGGATATAAATGGATTCTGACCCCAGCTATTTCAAATGGTTGCCGCATGAACTCAGGCGAGTCACTTAGCTTGTCAGTCCCTCAGTTTCCTCATCAGCAAAATGGGTGTTCAATACATGTTCTCTTATCTCCTCCTTAGACTGGGGGTTCCATATGGGACAGGGACTGTGTCTGACCTGATAACCTTGCATCTCTCCAGCACTTATTAAGATGCCTAGCACGCAGTAAGCTCTTAAATATCACAATTTCACATTATCAGTAATAACAACAATAATATTATAGGTAATTTTTTGGCTATGATGGCATACTGGCTAGAGCACGGGCTTGGAAGTCAGAGGACGTGGGTTCCAATCCCGGCTCCGCCACTTGTCTGCTGTGTGACCTTGGGTAAGTCGTTTCGCTTCTCCGTGCCTCGGTTACTTCATCTGTAAAATGGGGATCAAGACTGTGAGCCCCACGTGGTACAACCTGATTGCCTTGTATCCACCCCAGCACTTACAGCTGCGCTTGGCACAGTCTGCTGGGTGACTGGAGGCAAGTCACTTGGCTTTTCTGAGCCTCAGTTATCTCATCTGTAAAATGGAGATTGACACTGTGAGCCCCAGATGGGACAGGGATTGGGTCCACCTCGATTTGCTTGTATCCATCCCAGCACTTTGTCCAGTGCCTGGCACAAAGTAAGTGCTTAACAAATACCATAATTATTATTATCATTTTTATTACCACTGCCTCTAAAGCACTCAATTTCCTTGCCCCCTCCTATCTCACCTTGCCAATTTCCTACTCCAATCCAACACTCTTACCTTGCTCTTCTAACCCCAACCTACTCACCGTACCTCAATCCTGAATTATTCACCACTGAACCCTTGCCCACATCCTGTCCCTTGTCTGGAACTCTCTCCCTTTCATATCTGACAGACCGTCACTCTCCCCCACCTTCAAACCCTTATTAAAAATCACATCTCTTCCCGAAGGCCTTCCCTGACTAAGCTTGCCTTTCTCCTATTCCCTCTCCCTCTGCATCACCCTTGGACTTGGATTTGCACCCTTTATTCTCACCCACTCTCCGTCCCACGCACTTATGTATAGATTGTGATTTATATTACTGCCAGTCTCCCCCTCTGGACTGTAAGCTCCTTGTGGGCAGGGAACATGTCCACTAACTCTGCTAGAGAAGCAGCGTGGTCTAGTGGAAAGAGAGTGAGCCTGGGAGTCGGAGGACTTGGGTTCTAATCCCAATTCCATCATTCCTCTGCTTTGCGACCTTGGGTAATTCACTTAACTTCTTCACGTCTCATTTCTTTCATTTGCAAGAGTGGGGATTCAATACCTGTCCTCCTTATATAAACCTTATATAACCTTATATAAACCATGAGACCCATATGGGATCTGATTATCTTGTAAATACCCCAGTACTCAGTACAGCACTTGATGCATAGTAAGTGCTCTAATAATGTTTGTATTTGTTAAGCACCTACGATGTTCAGAGCACTGTTCTAAGCGCTGGGGGAGATACAGGGTCATCAGGTTGTCCCACATGAGGCTCACAATCTTAATCCCCAATTTACAGATGAGGTAAGTGAGGCACAGAGAAATGAAGTCTCTTGTCCAAGGTCACACAGCTGACGAGCGGCGGAGCCAGGATTCGAACCCATGAGCTATGACTCTCAAGCCCAGGCTCTTTCCACCGAGCCACGCCGCTTCTCTAAAAATACCACAGTTATCATTATTTATTGTACTCTCTCGCGACCTTAGTACAGTGCTCTGCTAGCAGTAAGTACTCAATAAATACATCTGATTCACTTAACTTCTCTGCATCTCACTTTCCTTCTCTGCGACTCAGTTCCCTTATCTGTAAAATGGGCATTAAGACTCATTCAGGCATATTTATTGAGCACTTACTGTGTGCAAAGCACTGTGGCGAGACCCATGTGGGACAGGGACTGCGTCCAATCCGATTTCTTTGTATCCACCCCGGGGTTTAGAATAGGCCTGGCACAGAGTGAGCATTTAACAAATACTACAGTTATTATTACTGACTGACATCTCGGGAATCCAATGCCATAGGCTTCTTGAAGGAGGTGGGACTCTTAGAAAACGAAGCCATAATAGACAGCAGGAGCTGTGAAATAGTTCATCTGCAAGGGGAGGTGATTTCAGGCCGTGAGAACAGCATGATTACAGGGTCAGAAGTGAGATAATTGTGAGTGAGGAACAGTTAGATATGCCTGGGAGAAGAGTGTGACCTAGCAAATAGAGAGTGAGAGAAAGTCAATCCATACGACGGAGAAAGCTGGTAGAGTTTAGAAACTAGCAGTTAAGGCTTTTCATTTGTTAGGGTAAGAACTGGGTAGCCAGAGAAGATTTCTTTCAGGATTGGAGATACTTGTGCCGAGCCACATTTCAGCAGGATGATCAACGCAGCAGGTTGTAGAATACATGGCAGCTGGAAGGAGCTGAAGGCTGGGAGAGGAGATGGCATAAGCTATTTTTAGAGCCCTGCAGCACATTTTTTAAAAATCACCCAAGCCCGATTAGTAGTATGTGCTATGGCCTGTGGCACTGCAGATTAAATTCCTGGACCACAAGAATTTATACTGCAACTGCGTACCTCTCAGACTCTCCCTCCGCCAGATGGCCGAGCCAAAAAAATGCGAGAAGACACGGGAAAACGTGTCTCTTCCCTAAGCAGCCGCAGCGTGACTTCGACGCCCTCCCCGCCCAGGACCGTCATGCTGCCACTGTCTTCCCAGGAACCTTCACACAGGCTCCCCTCTGCATCGTCCAGGCGATTCCTACCCCTCAGTCCTTGCGTGACCCCGGCAGGAAGGAGAAAAGCACCGACAGCCTGAGACGTCCACCGAAGTATCGAATGCTGGTGGGGGCTCAGCGGTCACTGCGGGGAAGGCTGTGCCTTGGAATCTGAGCCAAGGGGGGCCTGAAATTCTGCTCTCCTAACCATAGCAGGCTACAGATTTTTGCTTTGAGTTCTGTGTATTTGTCTTTGTCTACTGTTGATTTAGTGATTCGCCACTCCGTATGTGTCTATCACATACAGAGAAGCAGTGTGGCCTAGGGGATAGAGCCCAGGTCTGGGAGTCAGAAGGACTGCCACTTGACTGCTATGTGATGCTGGGCAAGTCACTTAACCTCTCTGTGCCTTAGTCACCTCATCTAAAAAATGGGGATTAAGACTTCGAACCCCATGTGGGACAGGGACTCCGTCCAACCCAATTTGCTTGTATCCATCCCAGCGCTCAGTACAGTGCCCGGCACATAGTGGACACTTAATAATATTAATGATAATGCCTGTGGTATTTCTTATTATCACCCATCTCCTCGGCTACCTTGTGTTCTTAGATTATGAACCTCTTGAGGGGCAGGAACTGGATCTAATTCCCACCTCTGTCTTCATTTCCAGCACTTAGTACAACGTTAGATGTACAGCGAGCATTTAAGTACTACTCCTATTAAAGATGACATCAATTTATCAGAACTCTTAACTGCTTGAGCTGGCTTTGATGGGAGTTCAGGGAGGCGGCTGACACAACTGTCTAACTGTAATCGTAGTGAGACAAAAGACTGAACCAGGGAGGGGACTTTTTGGGAGCAGAAGAAGGGACCCATCTGGGTAATGTTTCGGAAGAATAAGAGACAGGACTGAATGAGTATAAACCATAAGGAGTCGAAGAGACACCAAGATTGAAGACCTGTTGGAAGAGAGGAATGGGGTATTATTGATGGACGGAAAGGTTCCAAAGGTGAGAGGATTTGGGGGGATAGAAGTTCCATTTTGAAATGCTGAGTTCGAGGTTTCGGTGGGCCATCCAAGAGGAGATGTCTTGTAGGGAAGAGGGAATGTGAGATTGAAAAGTGGGAGAGAGGTCAGGAAATGAGATGTAGATTTGAGAGTGATCTGCTTAGTAAGTGGCAGTTGAAGCCACGCAAAAGGATGAGGATCGGAAAGTGAGTGTGTAAAGAGACCAGTAAAAGTCTCAGAAGCGGTGGGGTGTAGTAGAATGACCAGTGGTCCAGGGGGGGTCAAAGGACCTGGGTTCTAATCATGGCTCCATTACTCACCCGCTATGTGACCTTGGGCTAGTCACTTAATGGTTTTGTGCTTCAGTTTCCTCATCTAAAAATGGGGATGGTATAACTATTCTCCCTCTGAGGTGTAAGCCCCATATGGGAGAGGGCTATGTCTAACCTAATTAACTTGTGCCTACCTCAGTGCTTAGAACAGTGCTTGACAAGTAGTAAGAGCTGAATAAATACCATAATAATAATAATAATGATGATAATAAAAGTCTTGGGTGAAACCATAGTTGGAGAATGAGAGGTGGAAGAAGAACCAGCAAATGAAATTGAGAAGTGTTTCAGAGAGGTGGGAAGACAACTGAGAGATAACAATGGAGAAGCAGCATGGCCTAGTGGATAGAGCACAGGTCTGGGAGTCAGAGTACTTGGGTTTTAAACCCAACTCTGCCAATTGCTCGTTGTAGCACCTTAGGCAAGTCACTTAACTTCTCTGTGTCTGAGTTACCTCATCTGTAAAATGGAGAATAAGATTGTGAGCTTCTATCCCACCTTAGCATACAGTAAGTGCTTAACATTACCATTACAAAAAAAATAAATCAGCAATACCAAAATATTTCAAGATGCAGGAAAGGCAACCAAGAGGTCAAGAAGGATTAGGATGGAGTAGAAGTTATTTTATTGGGCTATGATGTCACTGGTGACTTTGGAGAGTGAGGACTCAGTGGAGTGAAGGGGATTAAAACCTCGATTATAGTAGGTCAAGAGGAGAGTTGATGGAGAAGCAGTTGCAGAGGATGTATACAATCCATCTGAGGAATGTGGTCAAGGGGAGGGGGGATTCAAGATGGGCTTAAGTCCAGGAGAGAGTCGAGAACTCCGAAGGCAGAGGAAATAAGCAAGAAGGAAGAGAAGAGTGGGACCAAAGTCTTTCTGAGAGTTGAGAAGGGGATGAGCTCAGAATAGGATTAATGGATGCAAACTCTGAGAGTCCACCTTCTATCAACCAAAATGGGATTTAGATTGTGAAGTCAAGGCCTTTTGGAAAAAATCTATGACCCTTACCACATCTCAGGAAAATTTGGGAAGAATAGTTTAAAGCCAAAAAAAGGAAGAAGAGCTGGATCCTCTTCTTCTAAAAGGAAGGTGAAAAGTTGAACATAGAGATAATGTGAGGAAAAAAAAATATTGACTGTGACAAGAAGGAAATGGAAACAGTTTAATCCTATATAACCTATGCCATCTTTCATCCTTTAGGTGTCTGAAGGATTCGAGAGCTTTGGCAAATTTCTCCTTATTTAAAATGTCCTGAGATAGTATACCGTTAAGCAGTGACTATTACTTATTTCAGGGAAGCAGTGGGAACAAGGAACAGGTTAGCGCATGTTAATCATCAAGGGATAGTACAATATCATATCATGTATTAATAGTTATACAAGAGCTGTATATATCCAGCATTTGCTGCTAGGGATGGACCAACCTGGATTAAGCTGCTTCTGTTAACATTTTATCAAGGTTTCATTGGTTATCTCCAGATTATTAAGGAGGAGTTGGGAGAAATGAAGCATGGAAAAAGATTGAGAGTGCAGACACAAGCATCTGTTCTGTGCATCATATACTATTTTTCCTTTTACATTTTAGAAAAAAGCCCATTACTGATTTAATCTGTAGTGTTTACTTCTACCTTTAAAGCACACACACAAAAAAATGCATATGTACCGGAAAGTTAATACCAATAGAAATACAAGTAGATATAATTCACGACCACTTCAATCTTTACTTCTTTTCCTGCTTTACAATTAGCTAAATTTCTATATGCTCCCAATTCCCCAGCCTGTGTTGCTAAAGCATTTATTTGGCCTGATCATATATTCTACCTACTGAGTGCATCTGCTGAGAAAGACAGTGCCTTGAAAAAAACTTAGACCAACCAAGTCATTAACTTATTCTCAATTAGTAAATAGTTAAAGGAAACTGAAGTGTATCCTACCCTGATTTTTCTTCAGATGGTAAAATGATTAAAACAGGCCGAGGGAGGAATTGAAATAATGAACATCACTGGAGTTTTGTCATGGAAAACTCACAGTCTTATCGTCTGAGGATGGTACGGGGGGATTTTCTATTCATATACACCACTAGAGGACCTCATTCTCCTCCAGAAACCGAGAGATAGCATTCCAATTAATAAACTAATTTACTGCAAAGACCCTGTGGAGGGACTTTTCTAGCTGCCAGCACGCATGCTTTGCCAGATGAACTAAAAGAGAAGTTCCACTATGCTAAAGCCAGGAGAGGGTCTGGACTGACAATTTAAAAATATAAAGCCAAAATTTCCATTTGGGAAAGTATTTTTATACTCTGCCCTTCTCTACAGATCTTCTTTAGAAAGGCAAGTTTAACCAGACCTTCACTAAAAATAGGAACCACCGCAATGGAGTGCCTCTTTTCATTTTCCCTTTAATCGCCTGGTAGCACTGGGAAATCAACACTGAACGTCCCGATTTAAATATAAAAATATCGGCAGACATCAAGATTATTTATTATAGCCTCGGTGAACCGAAAGAAAAAAAAAATCATTTGTTGATTTTTTGAGGCAGCCAAAACAAGGCTTCTTCAGAATCTTTCAAATCTCTAACCCCACTGCATATATTACCCACCATTCCTTCTATGTCATCCTATTTTAGGTCATTCAAATGAACTAAAAACCAAGAGTGCTTTAATTCAACTGCTCAGATTTATAAAGTGCTGACTGAAAATCTTCTGAAAATTCTCTATAGTCCTTTCTTCTTTAGCATATCTCTAAATTAATACAACTTTTAAACACCCAGTATGAGTACAAGTCATGTAGCAATTATGTCTAAAAAGTCTATATCGAATTCACCTATTTAATGTAGATGGTCCAAGCGCACGACACAGTATTATATAGAAAATAACACGTTCCAGGAGAATAAAAAACTATGTAAGTGTTCAGTGACCTCAAAGCAAACACACTGAAGCCAGAAACCACTGTGCGGTGGTAATTCAACTCCACATTGTCTTCCCTACTTCAGTCAGCTCCCTCATCCATCCTGTCCTCCTACTGCTGTGGCACCATCGACCCCAAGACGAGATCACCCCATGGTCCACTTATTCCATTTCTGCATTCAATCAAGTCAGGGGTATTTATTTAATGCTTGCTGTTGGTTAGAGCACTTTTTTTTAATGGCGCTTACGCTTATTACGTGCCAGGTCATCAGGTTGGACCCAATCGATGCCCCACATGAGGCTCCCAGTCTTAATCCCCATTTTACAGATGGGGTAACTGAGGTCCAGAGAAGTAAAGTGACTTGCCCAAGGTCACAGAAGTGACAAGTGGTAGAGCTGAGATTAGAACCCATGTCCTTCTGACTCCTAGGCCCGCGCCATATCCACACGACCACCCGGTGCTTCTCTATACTAAATGCTTGGGAGGATACAACCTCTGCACGAAACAAAAACTTCTCACTCTATGCTTCAAGGCTCTCCATCCCCGTGCCCCCTCCTGCCTCTCCTCCTTTCTTTCTACTGCCCACCCCGTAGGCTCCGCTCCTCTGCCGCCCACCTCCTCACCATCCCCCGTTCTCACCTATCCCGCCATCGACCCCTGGCCCACGTCCTCCAGCTGTCCCGGAACGCCCTCCCTCCTCACCTCCGCCAAACTCACTCTCTTCCCCTCTTCAAAGTCTTACTGAGAGCTCACCTCCTCCAAGAGGCCTTCCCAGACTGAGCTTCCCCTTTTCCCTCTGCTCCCTCTTGCTGCCTCTCTGCCCCCCCTTCATCTCCCCTCAGCTGAACCCCCCTTTCCCCACCATTCCCTCTGCTCCACCCCCTCTCCCTTCCCCTCCCCTCAGCACTGTGCTCATCTGCTCATTTGTATATATTTTTATTACCCTATTTCTTCTGTTAATGAGATGTACATCCCCATGATTCTATTTATTGCTACTGTTTTTGTCCGTCCTTCTCCCCCGATTAGACTGTGAGCCCGCCAATGGGCAGGGATCGTCTCTATCTGGTGTCAAATTGTACATTCCAAGCACTCAGTACAGTGCTCTGCACATGGTAAGCGTTCAATAAATACCACTGAATGAATGAATGACGGAGTCAGTAGGCATTTGCCTGCCTTCACTCCTACCAGTGAAGAAAATGTACGCAACGGGTTGACTTGTGCCACTTCAAATTCACTCTGGCCTATTATAATTCAGCTCTTTCTGTTCCATGAGGCTACAGTCCTATTACTCTCTCTCACTGACTCCTGTACTTGACCCCCATCAACTATTCCGGACCTTTGGCTCCCTCCTCAAGTCCCTGTGCCCCCACAGTCTCCCTCCTTCACACCCCGATGATCTCTCCAACTGTTTTCTCAATTAAATAGACACTGTCAGGCATGAACTACCCAGAGTTTCTTTTCCACCTCTTTGCTTTTCTATCTTCTCCCAGTTCTCCGTCACTTTACCGTGCTGTTTCGGGGAGGAAATTTCCTGCCTGCTCTCTAAATTTATTTCTTCTGCCTGTGCTTCTGATCCTCCCTCAATGCGATTACTTTAATCTTCCCCCACATCTTCAATAATAATAATGAGGCCAGTAGCTAATATTAATTAGGTAAGTGCTTTGAGCCAATCACTGTAATAAGCGCCGGGGTAGAAGCAGCGTGGCTCAGTGGCAAGAGCCCGGGCTTTGGAGTCGGAGGTCATGGGTTCGAATCCCGGCCCTGCCACTTGTCAGCTGGGTGACTACGGGCAAGTCACTTCACTTCTCTGGGCCTCAGGTACCTCATCTGTAAAATGGGGATTAAGACCGTGAGCCTCGTGTGGGACAACCTAATTCCCCTGTGTCTACCCCAGCGCCTAGAACAGTGCTCTGCACAGAGTAAGCGCTTAACAAATACCAACATTATTATAATCTGATTGGACACACTCCATGTCCCACATGGGGCTCAGTCTAAGGAAAGGAGTGAGGCATATTCCCCATGGTACAGATGAGGAAACTGAGGCACAGGAAAGTTAAACGGTTTGACCAATGTAGCGGGGATGTGACAGAGCTGGAATTACAACCCAATCCCTCTGCCTCCCAAACTGGTGGTCTTCCCGCATGGCCACTCTGCTTCCATCTCTAATCTAACAATAATCCTCTGCTGAAAAAACCACAAAAAAAGACTCTGGACACCTCAGACGCCTATCTACCTATGGCCTCCATCCCAATCCTGCTCAGATGCCTTAAGAGACACAGACATCACTTTCTCTGTACCAACATGCTACTCGATCCACTGCAGTGAAGTCTTCATCCCTTTCACCCCCCCCCCCGAAACCACACTCCCTAAAGTCACCGATCATCCCGTTATACACAATACTACTTAATGATAGTACTTAATGAGCACCCACAGGGTGCTCTAATCCCAGCTCTTCCAACTGTTTGCTGTGTGACCTTGGACAAGTCACGACTTCTCTGTGCCTCAGTTTCCTCAACTGTAAAAAGGAGTTAAATCCTACTCTTTCCTTCTTTGACTGTGACCCATGTGGGACAGGGACTGTGTCCACACCGTTAAATTTTGATTTTACCCCAGCTCTTAGAACAGTGCTTGACTCATAGTACCGATTTGTACATTCCAAGCGCTTAGTACAGTGCTCTGCACATAGTAAGCGCTCAATAAATACTATTGAATGAATGAATAGAAAGCATTTAACAAATATCACTAAAAATAGCATCTGATGTGCTAAGTAACTGTGAAGTGTTTAAGAGAGAAGTGACATATTTCCTGGCCACGTAGAGTTTACACTCCAATAATAATAATAATAATAATTACGGTACTATGTGCCAAGCACTGTTCTAAACGCTGTGGCAGGTACAGGGTAATCAGGTTGTCCCACGTGGGGCTCATACTTTTAATCCCCATTTGAAGATGAGGTAACTGAGGCACAGAGAAGTTAAGTGACTTGCCCGAGGGTCGCACAGCAGACAAGCGGTGGAGCCGGGATTAGAACTCATAACCTCTGACTTCCAAGTCACTGAGCCAAGCTGCTTGTAATGGGGTAGACAAACATAAAAAAAGAACCACCCTTACAAATAGAATGATCAGAGAATTGGAAAATACAATCGAACACCGTATATAAAGACATGATGAAGATGGGTAACAGGCTCTACTCTTGTCCTCATCTTCCTTGACTTCCTCTGTTCTTACTTTTGCAGACTTTTTATTCATCGGTTTCTCCTTCCTCTCTCCAACTATTCCTTTTCAATTTTTTGGGGATCATCCACGCTTAACCCCCCTATTTATGCCCTGCATGTTTTCCACCTTCCTCCTCACAAGGGAACTATTCAATGGCATGTCTCCCCGCCTTCAAAGCTTTAAGGTCCCATCTCCTCCAAGAGCCCCGCCCCAATTTTCTCCCCCTCCTTCAACCCCACAGCACCTATGTACATATCTGTAATTTACTCATTTATATTATGCCTGTCATCCCCTCTAGACTGCACTGTTCGTTATGGGCAGCGATTGTGCCTAAGTAGCCTGTTATATTGTACTCTCCCGCGTGCTCAGTACCGTGTCCCGCATACAAGTGCTCAATAAATATCATTCATTGATTGATACATCCAAGATCAGCTGCTAAAGATTGCTGAGCACGCCGCTTCAGTTTTCTCTGCCAAATAATAATGATAATGTTGGTATTTGTTAAGCGCTTACTATGTGCAGAGCACTGTTCTAAGCGCTGGGGTAGATACAGGGTCATCGGGTCGTCCCACGTGAGGATCACAGTCAATCTCCATTTTCCAGATGAGGTCACTGAGGCCCAGAGAAGGTAAGCGACTCGCCCACAGTCACACAGCTGACAAGTGGCAGAGCCGGGAGTCGAACCCATGACCTCTGACTCCCAGGCCCGGGCTCTTTCCACTGAGCCACGCTGCTATGCATGGTCGGTAAATTCCTCACCGGAGTAAACTCTTCACTGGACTGAAAATTCCCTCAGAGCAGGGATTGGGTCTACTTATTTCACTGCCTTCTCTCCGGCACTTACTACAGTGCTCTGCTCCCAGTAAGTGCTCAGTAAATACCACCGATTAATTAGCCTCCCGCTACACCACTAGTTACTGCCGTTACTTCCTTTAGACTGCAAGCTCATCGTACTCTGTTGTACTGTACTCTCCCAAGACCTGACACGGGGCTCTGCACACAGTAAGCGCTCAACAAATACTGTTGAATGAATGAATAAAGATGGATTGATTGCTCACGGGTCTAGTTCCTCCTTTAGATCTGTTCCTCCTTCAACAAAGAGGCAGCGTGGCTCAGTGGAAAGAGCCCGGGCTTGGGAGTCAGAGGTCCTAGGTACGAATTCCGGGCTCTGTCCCTTGTCAGCTGTGTGACTGCGGGCAAGACACTTCACTTCTCTGTGCCTCAGTGACCTCATCTGTAAAATGGGGATGAAGACCGCGAGCCTCACGTGGGACAACCTGATTACCCCGTATTTCCCCCAGTGCTGAGAACAGTGCTCTGCACATAGTAAGCGCTTAACAAATACCAACCTTATGATCATTATTGAGTGGAGAGCCGACAAGGTTTGGTCGGAGGACCTGTGCGGAGGACCTGTGTCGGAGCACGGCAAGGGGCAATCTCTACATACAAAAATATAGGCTAACGTGCATCAATCACCTAATCGTGTTTACTGAAGGCCTACTATTTGCAAAATACTGTACTGAGCGCTTGGGAGACGATGGTATAACGGAGTCGGTAGACGAGTTACCAGCTGACAAAAGCTTTCGGTCTAGAGTGGAAGATGCGGTCATTTGTGGAATGGCCCGCACACTCTCGTACTAGATTGGCACGCTCCAGCTATAGGACTGGATGCAACGAGTCGGTAAGCAGACACAACGCAAGTACATCCAGGGAGTTTCTTTTATTTATTTTTCTTTTAATGAGCAGGACCAACTTCGGGATGAATTGACCAGGGCATAATGGCGATGCTCTGGGGTAGCACCGGAACTCACCAGACGTTCTCTGGTAAACCAATGCTCGCCCAATCTCAATCAGCTATTTTTCAGGGTTTCTGCATTTATATCTATATTCCAACCACAGTGAGCTGTTTCTAATAAAAATACTTTTGAAAAGGTTTCAACTATTTTATCCTCTGGAACAGTTAAAATGTTTTTCGACTTGTAAAAGACGGAGGTAAATTACTCAATTTTTGTTGATGCAGCGCACCAATATCATTTATTCTCCTAGTAATTTCTTCCTTTAATTTCCAATTGCTTTGCTTTGCCTCATACTTAAAAGTCAAAACTTGATATATTGCTTGAAACCGAGCCTTTTTGCCATTTATGAAATATTTTAAGCAATGAAGAGAAATGAAACGAGAAATAATTTGTAGCATTTTCTTACTCATCTACAAGTTTATTTTTAGTATTCTAGTTCTCCAACTCTCTATTGAGTTTATTTTATTTTGAACAAAATTGCTGTGTCAGGTGACGTTCCATTTTGGAATTTCCATTTTTATCCAATTCCATCAACTCCTGGATCTTAAAGAGTAATAAGGCCAGCAGGGAAGCTTGTTGTGGAAATCTATTATCTTTTAAATTTTAAAAGACAGGTACTTCAGGACTGAACATGAAAACGCATGCCAAAAGCACAGCTTTGAGAAGGTGCGAATTTCGTTTTGTAAGCAGTTTTATTATCCCGAAGATAGAAAAAGTTATAGACATAAATGAGAAAGCTGCCATCGTGACTTTAAGGAAGTGTTTTGCCAAGGAGAAAAAAATATTCAGGGTAATAATAATGTTGGTATTTGTTAAACGCTTACTCTGTGCAGAGCCCTGTTCTAAGCGCTGGGAGACACAGGGGAATCAGGTTGTCCCACGTGGGGCTCACAGTCTTAATCCCCATTTTACAGAGGAGGTAACTGAGGCACAGAGAAGTTAAGTGACTTGCTCACAGTCACACAGCTGACAAGTGGCAGAGCTGGGATAGTAAATAGTACTCGAGAGCACTGCAAGGGGCAATTTCTACATACAAAAATATAGGCTAACAGTGCATCAATCACCCAGTTGTATTTATTGAGGCCTTACTGTTTGCAAAATACCGTGCTAAGCGCTAGGGAGACGTTGGTATAACGGAGTTGGAAGACAAGTTACCAGCTGACAAAAGCTTTCAGTCTAGAGTGGGAGACGGACATTAATAGAAATAAATAAATTACGGCTATGTAAGCGCTCTGGGGCTGAGGATTGAGGGGGATAAAGAGTGGAAATCCAAGTGCTAGGCCGATGCAGAAGGTGGTGGGAGAAGAGGAAATTAGGCTTAGTCAGGGAAGGTCTCTTGGAGGAGATGTGCTTGGCAGACAGAATCTAAGTCAGTTGCATCATCATCCGAACCAAAAAAGAACTATAGCCCTATATATTTTTTCTTTAAAAAAAAGCTCACTAAATGACTGCTTTTTCTCCGAGAGACAAGAATCGGGAAGACAAAGGTGCATGTGCCCACCTAAATCAATTTCTAAAAACAATCCTTGTCAAGTTAAAGCAGGTTTTATGGTCTGAGGTTGGTGCTATCAATGGCATTCAGCAAATACCGTCTATTTTTTTTTTTAACCTTAGCCTGGGCTTCTCCATTCATTCACTGTTTCATGGGGAGGAAGAGCTTGATCCATTTGTTTTGTAGAAAAGGATCCCCAAATCACTTTTTGATTGATAGTAATGGTATCTGTTAAGCGCTTACTATGTGCAGAGCACTGTTCTAAGCACTGGGGGAGTTACAGGGTGATCAGGTTGTCCCACGTGAGGCTCACAGTCTTAATCCCCATTTGACAGATGAGGGAACTGAGGCACCGAGAAGTGAAGTGACTGGCCCGCAGTCACACAGCTGACGAGTGGCAGAGCCGGGATTCAAACCCATGACCTCTGACTCCCAAGCCCGGGCTCTTGCCACTGAGCCACGCTGTCTGCCTTCCCCCTAGACCATAAGCTCATTGTGGGCAGCTCGATTATACTCTACTTCGGCAAGTGTTTAACTACAGTGCCCTGCGCACAGTAAGCACTCAATAAATATGATCGATTGATTAATCCACTAATTTAGCATTAGTGGATAGATTCATAGCAATGTTGGAATGTAGTATTGAGAAAATACAGTATTTTCCTCCTAGCTAATATATCCACTAGAGATTACTTAAACCGATTATTTCTTGCACTCCCTTCCCAACACTGTGACCAGGCTTAGCCCCTACGTTGCTATTCGACATTCCAGTCCTCTGGATATTGTGACTCCAAACTATCCTGTTACATTTTCGGGAAAAGTAATATTATTATTAAAAAATGAATATCACGCAAATCAATTAAGCTGCAGAAAAGCCACACCGTGACAAAAGAGATACATTTGATTTTTCTCTGAAGATGGTTAATAAAGCTCTCATAATGAGATTGGTTTGGTACTGAAAATAAACCGGTAACATTTATTACTTTAATTCTCTTTTGGTGCTAAAAATCCATACCATCAGTTTTTCGGGGCAGACGAAATATCACCAGCCTAAGAAGTAATGTCTCTAAATTTTGTAAATCAGCTTACTGTATTTACAACTGTGCCGTAGTTGTTTGGGTTTGGGGACTCATACCCCAAAACCTGGAGTGGGCCGATTGTGTGCACATTTATAGTATTTAATATTCTCTACAGCTGTGGTGCTTTGTGATAATCTATTCATTTCACTTAAATGAATTCCTGATGCAATTTATATTTTTCCCTTTCAAACGAACAGAGAAAACCCCCCAAAACATTTGCCTAAAAATGTCGCCCACTTGATTAAATTTTATTTTCTCCATGTTTCAGAAACATTTAGGACAAGTGCGCTGCCTATGATTCCCCGTGCAAAATAAATTGGAAAATGGAAGCTAATAGAGTAAATTTTCTACACTACAGGTTTCAGGGAACATGTTCGTCTTCCTCCCGTCCTTCATTCTCTGCTGCGATCTCAAGATGGTGAGCTCCAAGTGTGACAGGGACTGTGTCCAACCTGATTTCTTTGCCTCCACCCCAGTACTTAGTACAGTGTCAGGTGTAGAAGCAGCGTGGCTCAGTGGAAAGAGCCCGGGCTTGGGAGCCAGAGGTCATGGGTTCGAATCCCAGCTCCGCCACTTGCCAGCTGTGTGACTCTGGGTAAGTCACGTCACTTCTCTGGGCCTCAGTTCGCTCATCTGTAAAATGGGGATTAAAACTGGGAGCCCCACATGGGACAACCTGATCGCCTCGTATCCCCCAGCTCTTAGAACAGTGCTTTGCACATAGAAGGCGCTTAACAAATACCAACGTTATTATTATCATTACCTAACAAATAGCACAATTAACCGGGATACTGAAAATCAGGATGCAGGCCCCGGCCCCAAACCCGGTCTTCAGAACTTTTTCCAAAAGCTCAGCCCCTTGGGAAACAGAAGCAGTGATGGTGAGCATCAGATGTCAGCACGGAGATGGCAATAGTAGTCATATTTATTGAGCGCTTACTGCGTGCAAGCACTGTACTAAGCACGTGGGAGAGTGCAGTTTAACAATATAACACCTGCCCACAAGCTTACCGTCTGAAAATGAAGACGGACATTAATATGAACACTTAAATCACAGATATTTACCTAAGTGCTGTGGAACTGGGTAGGGGGATGAGTGAAAGGAGCAAGTCAGGCTGACAGAGAAGGGAGCTGAAGAAAAAAAAGGAGGGCTTAGTTAGGGAAGGCCTCCTGGAGGAGGTGTGTCTTCAATAAGGCTTTGAAGTAGGGGAGAGTAAACGTCAGATACGAGGAGGGAGGGCGATCCAGGCCAGAGGCGGGACGTGGGCGAAGGGTCAGCAGTGAGATAGATGAGATCGAGGTACAGTGAGAAGGTTGGTACGAGACTGGGATGTGGAAGCACCAGTCCCACTCAACTGTGCAACTTGAAGACGTGGATACCAACGGGGACGGGCAGCCGTTCATTCAGGGGGAGGTCTACCCATCAATCAATCAATGGTATTTACTGGGTGATTACTGTGTGCAGAGCTCTGTACTAAGTGCTTGGGAGAGTACAATATGGCAAACTTAGGAAACCTGCTCCTCACCATCATCACTGACATTCATTTATCAATTACTGAGTGCAGAGCACTGTACTAAGTGCTTGGAGAGACCAGTACAACGGAGTTCTTAGACATGTACCCTGCCCAATCAGTCGATCAATCAACGGCATTTATTGAGTGCTTACCACACGCAGAGCACTGTTCTGAGCACTTGGGAGGGAAGATACGAGAAAATGAGCAGACACATTCCCTGCTCATAACAAGCTTACAGTTTAGAGGAGTTTACGCTTATTCATTCATTCAATAGTATTTATTGAGCACTTACTATGTGCAGAACACTGTACTGAGCGCTTGGAATGTACAATTCGGCAACAGATAGAGACGATCCCTGCCCAGTGACGGGCTCACAGTCTAATGAGTTGACAGTCTAGAGAAGAAGATGGAAATTAGCATAAATAATTTAAAACATACAATTTATACGTTTGTCTGACCTAAACAGTGGTTCTCTCCCGTGCTGATTTGCAACCAAAATTACAAGTAGCATATCTATTATCATCAGCCTCATGGAGTCACATGAGGATTGCATGAAAAATGTCAAGTCGCCTTTGGGTTAGCCCTAGGCAGAAACAGCCAGTGTCAGCTTGCTAAAATTCATTTCAAATCAATTCTTATGACAAAAATGATGCTCTTCTCAACAAATAACATTTTTTAAACCTCCCATATGTTGTCACGCATATTAAAAATCCAAATAGAAAGCCAGTCCCTCCCTATATGATTTCCAATTAGACGCAATCCTACTCAAAGAGACATTAAACAGAACCTATTTTCATGAGCCAAGCTATTCCCCAGGGAAATAAGTATCGTGTAAATGACTGTCTCTCGGCTTAGTGTAGACTCGTGCTACTATTTAACATTATAGTAAAATTGATTTTGTGTAATAAATTAGAGAAAATGAATAAAAACAAATACATTTGGCACAAGGAGATTATACTGCACTAAAGTTGCAAAGGAAAATATTAGAAAAACAAAATATTAGATAGACCCAGTAACTGGAAATAATTACCAGCTGAATAAATGAATTTCAATAGGAGAAGGGAAAAATTAAATTAGAACGTAAAAAGCATAAAAGATTTATGCTATCTTAATCTTTACAAGTACTTGTATAATTGCAATTGACTCGTTTAACCCATTAGCAATTGAGTGAACATTTTTAGTCACACAATTATTGGTTATACCGCCATGCCTGTCTCAAACCTATAACCGACTGAAAATGAAACTAATGTAAATGAACATGGTGCCATTCATTAGCATGTCAATGATGATTCTCTAACATGATGCCGTTAAATTATTGTGGTGATAATTTAGACATTTAAAAGAGACAGATGCTAGGCCTGTAGTTTCTAAGATATTATAACCCATTAGCAATTAAATCTCCATGAGCTCACATAACTTCACTCTAACAGAAATTAACAACGGGGAGCGTTTTTTTGAAGGATGGCTTCTTCCAACCCGATCTGAATGCACTGTATAATCTTGGGAGAGACAGCTAGGATGTCAAGCAGGTAAATTCTAGTTTGCAGTCCAGAGTCTTCAGAAAAGGCAAATGAAAAGTAATCACGACTTCCTAGGACTAATATTTACTTAATTAAATGCTCGCGTTTCCACCTCCAAGGTCGGGCTAAGATACATTTAACAAGTTTAATTATGCATATGTGTTTTTGAATACCAATATGAAGAACATTGCAAATCATGGGCTCCGATAATTGCAGAGTGTCTTCAGACTATATCGGAGCACAGAAAATACGAATCTGGAGCAGGGAACATATGGCTCTATAAACATAGCTCAGAGATCCTATGTATTTTACATCATCAGGAAATCTATGTCATGGCAACTACTAAAAGCTTTTCGATGCCAAAAAAATTTTTAACTAGCACTACCCGACCCATAGGGCTAAAGCGTAACTCCTCTTATTTTCAACTGAACACTCCTCACCCTAAATTTGGCATCTCCTTTGACAGTACTACCTTTCTCTCTGTCCTTGAAACTCTCAATCTTGGACTCCTTGCTCTCTTTCAACCCTTACGTAGAGTTGGTCGCTAAATCCTGTTGGCTTTCTCTCGACACTGTTACTTAGATCCGCCCCTTCCTTTTTCACCAAATGGCCACAGTCGCCTGATCGATAGTATTTACTGAGCACCTACTGCGTCCAAAACCATGCACTAAGCACTAGGAAGAGGGAAACAGATTTAGCAGAATAACGATCACTGCTCTCAAGGAGCATACATAAAATCCAGGAGGAGAAATTCAAGCTAAAATAATTTCCATATCCAGGAGCTGTGATTTCAGATGGGATTTGAAGATGGGGAGATCTGGACTCTGGGAACTGTGACCTAGTGGCTAGACCAGAGGCCTGGGAGCTATAAAGACTTGGGTTCTGAGTCTGGCTCCGCCACTTGTCTGCTGTGTGACGTTGGACAAGTCACTTCACTTCTCTGTGCCTCAGTTACCTCATCTGGAAAATGGGGATTAAGACTGTGAGCCCCTCGTGGGACAACCTGATTACCCTGTATCTAGCACATAGAAAGTGCTTAACAAATACCATAATTAAGCACCTAGTACAGTGCTCTGCACACGGTAAGCACCCAGTGAATACGATAGAATGAATTATTACCTCATCTGTAAAATGGGGATTAAGACCGAGAGCACTCATGAGGGATATGGACTGTGTCTAATCAGCTTGTATCTACCCCAGCATATAATATAGGACCTCACGCACAGTAAGCACTGAAATACCATAAAAAACAAAAGAATGGTTAAATGGCGGGGGCAGATGATTGAGGACCCTAAAGATTAATGGTCGAAAGTTTCTGCTTGACGTTTAGAGGAATGGACTAGATTTGAAGGCTTTACCAGAGTGGGGACATGTGGGCAACGGGATATTTGAAAAAGTAACCTGGGTAGTGGGGAGATAGAAGGCAGGGAGAGAGAAGAGGGTATCAACTCTTCATATGGCAAATACCTGAACATCATAGTAGCAGTTGGGATGGAGAAGTTCTAGAAACTTGGAGGAGGAAGAACTAACAGGATTTGGCAACAGACTGAAGGAGGCATTGAATGAGAGAGGCAAGTTATGGGCAATGGCAAGTTTGCAAGATGAGGAGGTCGGGGGTGTTGATAACTGGAGAAGAAGCAGTAAGCCTAGTGGGTAGAGCATGGACCCGGTAGTTAGAAAGACCTGTGTGCTAATCCTGGTTCTGTCACCTGTCTGCTTTGTGACCTTGGGTAAGTGACTTCTCTGTGCTTCATTTACCTCATCTGTAAAATGGGGATGGAGACTGTGAGCCCCATGTGGGACATGGGCTGGCTCCAACCTGATTAACCTGTATCTACCTCAGTGCACGGTACAGTGCCTGGCACATAGTAAGTGCTTAAATGCCATAAAAAAACGAAGTGGGAAAAATAGGAGTAGAGGAATTGGGTGCGGGGATGGGGTGAAGATGAGAAGTTCAGTCTGGAGTCAGGAAGAAAATGTGAGATGGCAGAGAAGGAAAAAGATCAGGGCGACTGCCATTTTTTGGGTGTCTCTGGCACTGAGGAGATCACTTAAGTTTTGGGAGAGAGCGAATGTAAATTGATAAGAGGATCCCGAAGAGAACCGTGAGGGACACCTATAAATAAGGATGTGCACAGGGAAAGCAGAAGAAAAGCAGGTGAAAGGGACTGAGACTGCCCCAGAAAGTTAAGAAGACAATTAGAAGTGACCTGTATCGGGAAAATGAAGGTAGTGATTCCAATAGAAGAGAATGGTCCACGGTATTGGAGCTAGATAGAGCAGTCTAGTTGCACTTGATTAAAAGGAGGTCGTTGGTGATCTTAAAGAGGGTGGTCTCAGTCCATTTAAATAGCAGAAACTAGATTGTATCAAGGCAGGTCAGTAGTTGGAGGGAAGGAAGGATAGGAAGCGGGTTTATGCAATCTATTAAAGGAGATGGGTCAGTGATGGGAGAAGGGAAAGGGGGCTATCAATGTGCGGTGCAGTGAGGTCCCTACAAAGTTGAATTCGATTAGGGTAGACACGGCCATGTTGGGAGGCAGAGGAGAAGAAGTTGCTCTCCAAGAGCGAGCAGTGCAAGTGTCCCCTCTCGATCTGAACAAGAAAGCCATCGCGTGGAGGTATTAGGATGATCGTGTCATTCCAAAAGCAGGCACCCCCGAGGCAGCCTGCGAGTCTTAAAGGGGTGCTGCCTTTTAAATTCCAAGGAATGGAGCCGCCTGTACGTCCCCACGAGTGCCTTTGAGATCCCAGACACCTCTACTCCCTCCCTTTTCTTCGTTTCCTCATGGACAGTGCAAGCAATCAGTCATACTTATCGAGCATTTACTGTGTGCACTGTACTAAGCTTTTGGGAGAGTACAAGAAGACAGAGTTGGTGCCCACAGAGAGTTTATTCAACAATGAATTAATTGTATTTATTGAGCGCTTACTGGTTGCAGAGCACTCTACCGAGTGCTCGGGAGAGTACAATTTAACAGATTTGGTAGGCATGTTTCCTGCCTATCGGGATCCTCCTCGGAGAGCTCTTTCTTTCTCTAGGTTCTTTTAGGATTTTAATTGCCAATTAGAATTGCATTCGGGGAGGGTGACCTTAGTCATAAGAGATAGTGTCTGTTTTCTCTAGTGATTCTCTGTCCAAGAATAATTACATTTTCTTTTTCCTTTTGTATTTTACACCTGTCTCTTAACTGGCTGATCTGCCCTCTACTGTGTCCTTGAGGCCTTAGGGACAGTGCTTTGTCCTCTCAGGTGTATGAACTGCTGTTAAGTTCCTTCCGTGATCGTTTCGGCTCTAATAGCCTGCAACATCAAGACAAACTTCTAAATGCAGTGATTTGTACTGTGGCATTTTTTCAGCCATTCCATATGTCAATCCCTGTAGGAAGCTTTAGACAGATCAAATAGGGATTCATTCATTCATTCAATCATATTTATTGAGCGCGTACTGTGTGCGGAGCACTGTACTACTACTAATGATAACGATGGTATTTGTTAAGCGCTTACTATGTGCAAAGCACTGTTCTAAACTCTGGGGGGAGATATAAGCTGATCAGGTTGTCTCACGTGGGGCTCACTATCTTTATCCCCATTTGACTGATGAGGTAACTGAGTCACAGAGAAGTGAAGTGACTTGCCCAAATCACATGGCTGGCAAGCGGCAGATCCGGAATTCGAACCCATGACCTCTGACTCCCAAGCCGGGGCTCTTTCCACTACTAAGCACGCTGCTAAGAGCTTGGAATGTACAATTCGGCAACATCCTGCCACCATTTTAAAACATCTTTCCAGCCACTCCTCCAATTCCTGATTCACATATCACCCCAGTCTGCCGCTCCTCTTTCATTTACAGTATCATCCTCAGCATCAATGACATTTATTGAGTGCTTTACTATGTTATGGGCAGGGAATATGTCTGCTAATGCTGTTGAGTTGTACTCTCCCAAGTGCTTAGAACAGTGCTTTGCACATAGTAAGCTCTCAGTAAATACCAATGATCGATTGATATGTGTAGAGCACTGTACTAAGCCCTCTCATAAGTGCTGAGTACTCTCAGGGCGATGAGATGGAGCTGGCTATGTGGGCTACTGACAAGAGGAATTAGAGGAAGGTTTCTGAAGATGGGCTGTGGAACCCTTGGGAGCCTAAACAGGATAGATTTTTTTTTTTAATGGCATTAAGCACATACGATGTGTCAGGCACTGTAATATGGGCTGGGGTAAATACATGATAACTGAGTTAGACACAGTCTCCAGTCCCCAGAGGACTCAAAATCTTAATCCCCATTTTACACGTGAGGTAACTGAGGCACGGAGAAATTAAGTGACTTGCCCAAGGTCACTCAGCAGATAAGTGACAGAGTGGGGATTAGAACCCAGGTCCTTTGACTCCCCAGCCTGTGCACTCTTTCCACTAGACCACACTGCTTCTCTCAAGTGATTGCTTCTTACAAAGGTTTATAGACACTAGACAGGAAAACCAAGCTACTTTTCTGAATTGAACAGGAATAATTGGATGTGGATGAACCAAACTAATTCCAGTTACAGGGAAATAAAGTGTCACAGAAACATGTTATTATTTTGAGTGGCTGCAAGTATCAGCAAAAATAGGCTGTCTCTTGAAATAATCCCGAAGACTCGGGTAGCTTTAGCTCTTTTCCTAACTGTCATTTAGTCACGCCATGAGAAAAGGCCACACAATTCATTTCAACTGGAGTGTTTTTGATCAATCCAGCTACCAAGTCAAGGATTCAAGGACAGTAAATCCACTCCGATCTTTCATCAACAAAATGCATTTGTGAGGTGGTTCTAAGTCATGAGGAGGGCAGGGGGAAAATCTTTACTCTGCGTTGTGGAGTACTTTGATAATCGGGAATGTCAATATGGAAATGTTTTCTGGGAGAGAAATATTTTCAGAGGCGAAAGGAGGATTGGTTTTTCAGCTGTTCTCTAAGTGTTTTTTGAGGCCCACTCCTGGCAACTCAGGTCTGCCCTGTCCTGGATCAGTAGCTTTGGCAGCTCAGGGGAAAAAAAAAAAATACGGATCTGTGTGACAGAGAAGGGTCAGACAGGTGGGACAAGTTTACAAAGGAGAAAATAAAATTTACGCCAGGCTGGTCAGCGCGGCCCAGGCCTTGCCTGTGGAAATATAGGGAAAGCAGTGTGACTGCTGGCCCCAGAGGAAAGCTGGTCTGCGGAAACAGAGATTCCAAAAAGCCCTGAGGAGGGTAAGACACAAGGAGGTGCCTGCCAGTAGGGGATGGGGGTAGGGGGGAAGGTGTCGAGGGGATGAAGTTTGAAAAGATGTCAAACATATATTGGTATGAAATACCTGGTCTCCCTTCTACTTGGACTCACGCTGAGTCCAGCGAGGGACCGGAACTGTAACTAATCTGATTACCGCAGCACTTAGAACAGTGCTTGACACACAACAGGTGCTTAACAAATACCAAAATGATAATTACGATGACATGAAATATGCCACGCTTGTCTGGTAGCATTTGACTTCGAGCTTCGCTCCATACAGCGCTGCTGAAAACTACAGGTGGAGCAAGAATAATAACTAAGAATATTTTTCCCAAGTGTTGTGAATAAGAGAAGCAGCGTTGCTAGAGGAAAGAGCAGAGGCCTGGGAGTCAGCTATGTGACCTTGGGCAAGTCACTTCATTTCTCTGGGCCTCAGCTACCTCATCTGTAAAATGGGGATTAAGACATTAAGCCCCATAAAATGGGGATTAAGACACTTGTCCCTTGAGGGACAGTGTCTGTATCTAACTTGATTTGCTTTTATCCACCCCAGCACTTAATACTGTGCCTTGCCCACAAGGACTTAACAAATGCCACACATTATTATCATTATTAAGAATGTTTGACTCTCACACTGTTTTTTCAAAGAGGGAGAGATCAGCAGTGCTGTGGAGAGATGGGTAGCCGGCGGCTTTGACTCTAGCGTAGCCAACTGGGCCCGTCGTCATCACCATTATCATCCTCATCAGTGGTATTTATTGAGCACTTTCTAAGTGCTCATTAGCACTGTAGTAAGTGCTTGGGAGAGTCGAACAGATTTGAGAGACACGTTCCCTGCCCAAAATGAGCTTACAGTCTCACACCACATCTAGACACTCACCACTTTTAAAGACGACGCAGTGACAGCAGGCTTTTCGTACATGACTAGTTTTAACCCATTCGCACAGATTGTCTGTGGATTTCTGGATGCTTGGCAACCCTGAGGTGGATTTACTTTCGGGGAATCTTACTCACGGCAGGTAAATGACATGAAGTCCCGTACAAGCTTCCTAACAACAAGAAACTGAGCCCTCCTTTTCCCTCTACGCCTCTTCCCCTTCCCGTTCCCCTTACTCCCTCCCTCTGCTCAACCCCCTTCCCCTCCTCACAGCACTTGTGTATATTTGTAATATAATTTATTACTCTATTTTACTAATTATGTTTATATATCTATGATTCTATTTATCTATTTTGATGGTATTGACTCCTGACTACTTGTTTTGTCGTCTGTCTCTCCGTTTTAAACTGTGAGCCCGTTGTTCGGCTGAGACTGTCTCTATCTGTGCCGAATCGTACATTCCAAGCGCTTGGTACAGTGATCTGCACACAGTAAGTGCTCAGCAAATACGAACTGAATGAAGAGACTTTCAAGTCATTGGAATTGGGCTAAGATGTGATGATGGAACTTTTGTGACAGTTTTGAGGAGGTGACCTCCACACTAACCTGGTCCTACACTCAAAGCATGAGGCCTAATCAGCAGATATTTGCACGAGCTCTTCCCCAATTTATGAAGAATGGGGGAGCTACCACAAAAATAAAATACCATCACCATCAACGAAAACAAAGGGGAGAAAGTTGACTGTGGAAACTTCAGGGGAAAGATGTGTGTTCTCTATTTCCGGCAAGCTTCTAGCCAGAGTTTTTAAGAATAGATTATTGAAGAATATAGCCAACTGCAAGGTGGTTGTCGACAGGGAGCGTGTCTACTACCTTTGTTGCATTGTGCTCTCCCAGACCACTGAGTCCACTGATTGTCACACAGTAAGCTTTCAATGAATACTACGAGTGAAACTGCACATTACCTGAGGCCCCAAGAGGCGTTGGCTTCAAACACAGACAGGATCTACGCCCTGTGACAGGTACAAGGGGAAGAAGAGATACTAAGACCTCCGTGTTGGCTTTACGGACCTTAAAGAATCATTTAGCACCAGCATCAGACCCGTGCTCTGGAAATTACTCAGTTGCTTAAACGAGAGTTGAAAGGGCCCCATCGGACTGCGTCAGAGCTGCATGATAGGTTAAGCCTGTTCCCCTGTGCTATGTTTTCCAATGGTGCACTGATAAGAGAGAGCTACAAAACAGAACGAAACCAGTCAATATAGTTTTCATCAGTCTACAAGTTGTAACCTCCCTGAGCATCAAGCCCTTATACTAAGACGAAGCTTTCATAAGGGTGTTGAGGAACGAAATTTCTACATCTTGCGATGCCTGGCGTTACTACGGATAGCGCATTCCGCTTCTGGATCCGTTTCGCCCACTTCACCTAGAGCCGTGCTTAACGTTAAATAGCAGGCCAAGATCATCTACAACAAGGTCCTGGAATGCGATGGGCTCACAGCAGGGCACCACTGCGGGGGAGGGATGACCGAGGAGATGGAGCGATAAAGAAGATGCTGTGGGGTGAAATCATAGAGAGTGTGCACCTATAGTAATCACAATTATAATTACAATAATGACAGTAATTGCATTCGTGTCTGTTAAATGCTTAACAGTGTGCCAATCACTGTACTAAGCACCGGGGAACATATAAGATCATCAGGGTGGACAAATACCTGATGGTAATCTTTATAATAACAATGCCATTTATTAATCGTCTCCCCCGATTAGACTGTAAGCCCGTCAAAGGGCAGGGACTGTCTCTGTCTGTTACCGATTTGTACATTCCAAGCATTTAGTACAGTGCTCTGCACATAGTAAGCGCTCAATGAATGCTATTGAATGAATTAAGCAATTACTGCGTGTCAGGCACTGTTCTTAGAGCTGGGGTAGACACGAGTTAATCAGGTTAGTTCTCACACACGGGACTCACAGTCTAAGGTGGATGGAAAACAGGAAATTAACCCCCATTTCACGGATGAGGAAATTGAGGCACAGAGAAGTTACGTGACTCGTCCAAGATGACAAGGCCGGAATGTGGCAGAACCAGTATTAGGACCCAGGTCGCATGCCTCTCTGACCTGTTCTCTTTCCTCTAGTCACGCTGCTGCTTTAGAATAAGTGATTCAAAGATATAATTATAATAATATTGGTATTTGTTAAGCGCTTACTACATGCAGAGCGCTGCTCTAAGCGCTGGGGTAGATACAGGGTCATCAGATTGTCCCACGCGGGGCTCAAAGTCTTCATCCCCATTTTCCAGATGAGGGAACTGAGTCCCAGAGAAGTGAAGGGACTCGCCCACAGTCACGCCGCTGACTAGCGGCAGAGCCGGGAATCGAACCTGTGACCTCTGACTCCCAAGCCCGGGCTCTTTCCGCCGAGCCACGCGGCTTCTCTATTTTAATGGGTTCTGCTTCTAATACTGTGGAAACACTAGGCGGTGTGTGGACTAGCCCCTCTCCTGAGAACATTATCTAACCTTGGCTACACTCAGCCTTCTCCTGTTCCTCTTTCTCTCTCTCTAGTTGCTCCTTTCACGGGCCCCTCCTCCATCTCCCATCCCCTAGCTGTGGGAGTCCCTCAACGTCCAGTGTGAGTCCCCTTCTATTCTCCACATCTACACCCACTCCCTCGAACTCATTCATTCCTACAGCTTCTACTGCCATCGCTACTCAGATGATTGACAAAGCTACCTCTCCACCCCCCGTCACTCTCCTTTCCTACAGTCTTGCATTTCCTCCTGCCTTCTCTACTTGGATGTCGCCCACACCTCAAACTTCACATCCAAAACAGAGCTCATCGTCTCACCTGAACCCTGTCCTTCCCCTGACTAACCCATCGCTGTAGAGAGCATTCAATGGAATTTAGTGAGCACTTACTACTGTACTAAGCGCTTGGAATGTACAAGTAGGCAACAGATAGAGACAGTCCCCGCCCACTGACGGGCTTACAGTCTAATAACAACGCTACTGAGGAATTAGGGAGAAGTCTTCCTGTGTGCACTTCCGCCGGGATACGACGCGGATGTGGAGTTGGAAGAAACGGTTTTGCATACTCCCAAGCACTTAGTACAGTGCTCTGCAGACAGTAAGTGCTCAATAAATAAGATTGAATGAATACTCACGTAGCTTCGGTCAACACAGGAGCACTCTAACCCAAATTTTCAGTAACGCGAGCCTTTTTCTACAACCCGTATTTTTATAAGCGATGCAGCGTGGTCTAGTAAAAAGAGCGAGGGCCTGGCAGTCAGAGGAACTGGGTTCTAATCCTGGTCTAACGCTCATTCTCTATGGGACCTTGGGCAAATCACTCAAATTCTATGTGCCTCAGTTATCTCATCTGTAAAGCGGGGATTTAGACGGGGAGCCCCACGTGGGCCATG
Organism: Ornithorhynchus anatinus; assembly: GCF_004115215.2. Lineage (NCBI taxonomy): Eukaryota > Metazoa > Chordata > Mammalia > Monotremata > Ornithorhynchidae > Ornithorhynchus > Ornithorhynchus anatinus. The sequence continues at coordinate 33,321,287 of NC_041733.1, read as the reverse complement.
GACTGTGTTCACCTCGATTAGCCTGTGTCTACCCCCGTGTTTAGTACAGTGCTTTGCATATAGCTTCAAGGAAGCTGCCCTTATTATTCCGTGCTCCTATAGCACCTTTCATAACAAGGAACCTAGTAAAGATTTTGCTAAAAACTAATAAACTCCTAATAATAATGTTGGTATTCGTTAAGCGCTTATTATGTACAGAGCACTGTTCATTCATTCATTCACTCATTCGATAGTATTTATTGAGCGCTTACTATGTGCAGAGCACTGTACTAAGTGCTTGGAATGGACAAATCGGTAACAGATAGAGACAGTCCCTGCCCTTTGACGGGCTTACGGTCTAATCGGGGGAGACGGACAGACAAGAACAGTAGCAATAAGAGCACAGCCATCCGCCCTGTCTCACAAGTCCATAACCTTGTCATTATCCTCCACTCATCTCCCTCAGCGTGGCTCAGTGGAAAGAGCCCGGGCTTGGGAGTCAGAGGTCATGGGTTCGAATCCCGGCTCTGCCACTTGTCAGCTGGGTGACTGTGGGCAAGTCACTTCACTTCTCTGGGCCTCAGTGACCTCATCTGTAAAATGGGGATTAACTGTGAGCCTCACGTGGGACAACCTGATGACCCTGTATCTCCCCCAGCGCTTAGAACAGTGCTTTGCACCTAGTAAGTGCTTAATAAATACCAACATCATCATTATTATCATTCAACCCACATATTCAATCTACCACCAATCCTCAGTTCTACTTTCAAGACCTCTACAGAATCCACCCCTTTCCTCTCTATCCAAATTGCTACTTTCCTAATCGAAATATTTATATCCTTTATTGACCACTGCATCGGTGTCCTCGCTGACCTCCCTGCCTTCTCTCCCTACCTTTCCAGTCCACATTTCACTCTGCTACCTGGATAATTTTTCTAAAAAAAAGTTTCAGTACATGTCTCCTCACTCTTCAAAAACCTTCAATCCCTGCCTTTCCACCTTGGTATCAAACAGAAACTCCTGACCTTCAGCTTTAAAGCAAACAGCTCACCTCCTCCTATCTTACCTTGCTGATTTCTTACTACAACTCAGCCCACAGATTCCTCTCCTTTAACAGCAACCTAATCTCTGTACCCCTCATCTCACCTATTCCACCGATGATCCCTTATCCACATTCTCACTAAGGTCCTGGAACTCCCTCCCCCTCCTACCTAGGAAGCCCCAAGGCCTAGTGGAAAGAATATGGGCCCCGGAATCAGCGAATCTGGTTCTAATCCTGGATTTAACAATTACCTGCCGTGTGACGCTGGGAAAGTCACTTGACTTCTCTGCGTCTCACATCCCTCAGCTGCAAAATGGAGATTCAATACCTGTCCTCCCTCCTTAGACTGAGCCCCAAGTGGGTCCCGATTATCTTTTTTCTAACCGAGGGCTTAGTACAGTGCTTGGCATACAGTAAGCACCTAACAGATACCACTGCAATTATAATTATTCTCTAGACCCCTTTTCTCCCTCAGGTTTGGTGACTAGTCCTTTCAGAGAAGGACGCGGTGAGGGAGTATGATCTCAAATTCTCACTGAGGCCGCCTTTCCCAGTTCAGCTTTGTTTGATCAGTGGAGAAATGAATATATCCAAGGAGAAAACCTTTTGGGTTAGATTTCTTGCTACCTCATTTAATTTCCATGGGGACCGAAGAAAGGAGCTGAGTGTCAGAGAAAGCCGGGTCGGGAGGTATCGGCCCAGAGATGATTCCATTTCAGATCTTGCTAGGCGAGGTCTTATTTGAAGGTATTTGGTGGTTTGGGCTTATGTACTGGCCAGGGTTTGTGAGCTTTTTGGTTACTGTCCTCAAGGCATTATGTGTTCTTTTTAGGTTATTAAAGTTTTGTTAAGGTTAGATGGTGGTGTTGTCAGAAATTCTATCGATTTGTACAGGCCAGATTAATCACTGCTAGAGAGTCAATTCAGTTAACAAAAAACTTTTTCATGGAAGGACTTAGAGGCTGGAGTTTCCAGAACCCAGTTTAATCAATCCATCAGTGGTATTTATTGAGCACTTATTATGTGCGGAGCACTGCATCATACACTTGAGAGAGTACAATAGCGCAGATATCATAGACATGTTCCCTGAGGAGGCCCAGGTCCTGTGTTCTAATCCCTGCTACGCCACTTATCCGATATGTGACCTTGGGCAAGTTGCTTAACTTCTCTGTATCTCAGTGACTTCATCTGTAAAATGTAGATTAAGACTGTGAAGACTATATGGGACAGAGACTATGTCCAAACAGATTAACTTGTATCTACCCCAGAATTTAGTATAGTTCCGGGTACATACTAAGCTCTTAACAAATACAAAAAAAAAAAAAAAAAGGTCCGGTCTTAGGTCTGGACACTCTGAAAATTTAAACACAGTATTTTCCATCATGGTCCTTTAATCCTTCTGTGCTTCTTAATATTGATTATTGTGGTATTTCTTCAGGAGGAGGGAGAAGAGAAATTTCATCCCCATTGTACGTTTGAGGAAAGTGATTTTCAGAGAAGTCAAGTGAAATGCCTAAGGTCACAGAGCAGGCCAGTGGCAGAGCCAGGATGAGAATTCAGGTCCATGCTCTTTCCACTATGCCATACTGCTCCTTACTACCAGGCTATTAAAATTAAGACAGGAAGTCGTGAGACTTTCAACATGACTTGCTCCAATTCTGTTATACTGTACTCTCCCAAGTGCTGAGCACAGGGCTCAATGAATACAATGGGTTGGTTGCTCCTGAAAACCGCATCTAAAGTCAAAACTGAAGGCAGGCTCATTATTCTCATAAAAATAAGAAGAACCGATACGTTATTTTAGCCACTAAAATTGCATATTCAATTATAGGTGAGTAACAAAACTATATTCAGGTATTTACAATAAGTTGGGTTGAACAGTTCGAAGTAAAATGATGTCGTCGACTCTCCCTGATGACTTTGCATATTGATTAGGTAGCTACTCCCTTCCCTCCACTCCGACCTCTCCACCCACCCACCATCTTCCAATTTTCTCCGCCATGATAGCTTTTAAAATTGTTCCTGTTTCCCAGGGATTTCTGTTCACCTTCTCCTCCCCTCCCGGGCCCCATGAAGCAGTAAAGTGAAGAGAGAATAGATGGATAAAGCTGAAATGGGGTTGCGTAGATGAAACCGTGCTATGTAGCTGAAACAAGTTGCAAACATTTTAAGTATATTCACCTTGAGACATACTAAGTTAGGGCCTTCCTGGACTGGAAACCCTTAAAGCGTTTTTCACTATCTCGCTCTCACAACCCCCGAGCACAAGAAGATTGCTAATCAATAGTATCTTTTCTTTTGAATCCAACTCAATTTGCCACCCTGAATTTCCTTTTGTTTCGATTTTTGAACTACGAAATAACTGCATGCTGTTCAGGAAGAGGTGAGCCGTTTGATATACATTTTCCACCAGCAAAGTATCTTCACAAAATCATTCGTGCTGAGCAAGCTCAAGGAGAAACCTCCATTGTGCTGCTATTAATTTATTGGCATATTAATTTGAACAGCTTATAGATTCTTATTCCTGACCTCAAAAGCCTCAAATCAGATGGTAGTAATAAAAAAAGGCTTAAAATATTATAAAGGTAATTTGAGCCTGCAGAAATATTGACTATCATTTTTTCTCACTCTTCAGAAAGATTAGAGGAGGGACATTTTTCAGGACTAACACTAGAATAATAATTTGGAAAAACAGTTTTCTATTTAAGCTAGAGTTATTCAGCCATTTTGTATTTCAAGTGAATTGGTGGAAAAAACCCAAATGGGAGAACGGAAACTAAGACTGAAGGCTTCCAAATGGACTCCAAATGCATTTGATAATATTTTAACAATCGACGTTAAAAACGTCTGTGATGAATTCTTTTACGATTTTTAAAAAGGCACTAAATCAGAATGGGAAATGGGTTAGATCGTTTGGGTTAGGCCTTTGGGCTAGCAGTGTCAGCAACCATGTTACTTTCTGAATGACGGGCGCGACGGAGATGAGACTTAGAACTTTCCAAGGGTTATAGGTTTATCGAGCACTTACTCTGTGCAGAGGACTGTACTGAGCACTTGGGAGTTTACAATACATCACAGATAGTAGACACATTCATTCATTAGTATTTATTGAGCGCTTACTATGTGCAGAGCACTGTACTAAGCGCTTGGAATGTACAAATCGGTAACAGATAGAGACAGTCCCTGCCCTTTGACGGGCGCACAGTCTAATCACGGGCTTACGGTCTAATCATTCCCCGCTTGCACTCTGAAGGGGGCAAATAAGTTACCTGCAGTTCTTTTGAAGCACTATCAATTTAGTTTAAAAAGCCCTAAGGGATGAGAAAGAGAGAAAAAAGAGACATAGAGAGACTCAGAGAGACATCTCCTTACCTTTCAGTCTACATTACACTAGCAATTTGCTACATCGAGAGAATTAGGGCTGTCTTTTGGTTTTGAAAATGATTCTTTAAGTTGAGAAAGGTATCCTTATTTGGGTGTGAGTAAAATGAATGTGATTGATACTTCTACAGCGGGAATGTTTTCAGAGGTTGCGCCCTTGACGTCTAAGCTGCTTTTGAACAATGCTTCAAGCTTCTTCGGTGAACGAATGATCCGTTTCACCAACTGCCAAATTGCATAGGAGTTTTTGTTTAAAACAAGTAGAGCAGGGACTTGATTTCCTTCTCCAGAAACTGCACGTCCACGATATGTGATTAATAACTTTCGCTACTGCAGTACTGGAGGAAAGGGTGCAATTTGGGATAGTATGAAATTAAGTCCTGCGTGCTCTTCTCAGCTTCCGGCTGGGTCCTCATCCGTTTCACCTCCTGTTGAAAGCCGTGCCCTTCTACCCCTAGAACAGAGAAGCAGTGTGGCCTAGCGGAAAGATCACGGGCCTGAGAATCAGGGGACCTGGGTTCTAATCCCAGCTCCGTCACTTGTCTGCTGGGTGACCTTGGGCAAGTCTTCGAGAAGCAGCGTGGCATAGCGGATAGACCACGGGCCTGGGAGTCAGAGGGTTGTGGGTTCTAATCCCAGCTCTGCCATGTCTGCTGTGTGACCTTGAGCAAGTCGCTTAACTTCTCTGTACCTCAGTTACTTCATTTGTAAAATGGGAATTGAGACTGTGAACACCATATGGGAAAGGGGCTATGTCCGACCTCATTCGCTTGTATCCACCCCAGCGCTTAGTACAGTGTCCGGGGCATAATAAGCGCTTAACAAATACCATGATTATCATTATCCAACTTCTCTGTGCCTCAGTTACCTCATGTGTAAAATGAGGAGCCTCATATGGGACAGGGACTACGTCCAATCTAATTATCATGTACCTATACCTACCTGGGGCTTAGTACAGTGCCTGGTATATAGTGTTTAACACATGTCATTAAGAAAAAAATGACAGTATGATATTTACATTTCCATCATCCTTTCTCGTAGCTTCAGGGACACCCTGGGACGCCATCAGAAAATGATTCTCTCTCCCACGTAGGCATAGGGTGAGAAAAATGACAATAATAACAGCAGTGTTTATTCTATGTTTACTAGACGTCAAACCCCATGACAAGCACTAGGGCCGATGGAGAAGCAGCGTGGCTCAGTGAAAAGAGCGTGGGCTTCGGAATCGGAGGTCATGGGTTCGACTCCCGGCTCTGCCACTGGTCAGCTGTGTGACTGTGGGCAAGTCACCTAACTTCTCTGTGCCTCAGTTACCTCATCTGTAAAATGGAGATTATCTGTGAGCCTCATGTGGGACAAACTGATTGTCCTGTATCTGCCCCAGAGTTTAGAACGGTGCTCTGCACATAGTAAGCGCTTAACAAATACCAACATTATTATTATCAGACACAGTCGCTGTCCTAAATGGGGATCACGGTATCGGGGGGAGGGAAGAACAGGGATTCAATCCCCATTTTACAGATGAGAAACTGAGGCACCGAGAAGCTGAAAGGTTCGCTCCAAGTCAGATGGCAGGCAAGCGGTGGAGCCGGGATTATATCGTCGGTTCCCCAATTCCCAATTCCCAGCCACACCACTTGCAAAGGCCATTTCCCATTGAGACCTGCCTTCCTAATGGGAGCAGAGTTTTGGAAACACGCTAACGAGGACAGTGGCAGTCTAAATGTGGGTTCTGCCGTAATGTTGCGTTCAATCCCCCAGCGGCTCATTTAGCCGGTGCACACGGTATGACTCGGTAAGTAAACTTCTGCAAGCTCAGTTGAGGATGGAGATTCTATAAATGCAGGTTGCGGTTCGGTTTCATGTTCTGCGGCTTCAGCTGTTAATTTCTCGATAAGTAAAATGAGAAGACGGAGCTTCTCTGCGGGGCTGATATAAAGAACTAGGGACTGTGGAATTCCTCCCAGCAAAATTGAAAATGTTAACAATGTATTTTTTCAATCCTTCATGCTGTGTTATTTCAGCAAAGAAAATGAAACCCTGGGCAAAGGAAACATTTAAATCCAATATCATCCAATTGAAACTGACAAAGTTGCCATAATGCACGCCTCCTAGTGTAACCCATCGACCGCATAAACTGGACCCAGCAGTCCTGTAAATCAAAAACTGGCCTGATGAAAATCTAAATTTTGAAACCGTATCTGAAGGTTCAAATGAAGCAGACGCCAAGTCATCCGCGCGGTCGCAAGTATTCCATAAAGAAGCTGAGAGTCGAATCGCCGAAGACTCTCCCGAGACGAGCTTGAACGAGAGGGCCTTGAACGACCATTTCCTTTTCTCCACTATCCGTTTTCTATGACGCTACCTCAAGAAACTTCTGCGGCACTACGGTAACACAAACACTTTTGTCAAAACACTGCTATTTCTGCGGGGGTTCTACTGCTACAGACCCTCGACAAATACGACAAACATTGGGAAAATGTCCAAAGTAGGGGCGATCATTCTGTCATCTGCTGCGGTTGAAAACCCGAAGCAAGCCTAGCTGTCAGATTCGTTTGACCTCCGTCGGATCATTTTGGGAAGCATCAAATCACGGGGATAGGTTCTGCTACTGAAATCAAAAGGGTCCCGGTTCTCCTGTCGTTTTATTGTCTCATGAATCCCAGCTCTGCCAATTGCTTGCCGTGTGACCTAGAGCAAGCCATTTAACATATCTGTGCCTCAGTTTCCTTAACCGGTTAAATGGGATTGAATGTCCGTTCTCCCTCCTACTCAGACTGTGAGCCTCACGTGGGACAAGAACTGCATAAAACCTGATTAACTTGTATCTACCTGGGCGTTTACACCAGTATTTGACCCATAGGAAGAGCTTGATAAATGTCGTTATTATTATGATTATTATCATCATCAGGAATTCAACCCACAGCAGCTGTGTATATAGCTAGAAAAATATACATAATTATTTATCAATCCTATTTATTGAGTACTTACTCTGTACAGAGCACTGTACTAAGCATTGGGAGAGAACAATACAACAGAAGTAGCAGACACATTCCCTGCCCATAACCAGCTTAGACTCTAGAAGGGGAGACAGGAATTAATATGAAAAATGATTTAAAAGATATAGATTAAAGATATGAACATAAATTCTGTGTGGCTGGGGAGAACATCAAGTGTATATAAATGTCTGTCTCCCCCTCGCGACTGTAAACTCGCTGAAGGCAGGGAATGTTTTCGTTAAATTATTATAATGTATTCTCCCAAGTATTTAGCACAATGCTATAAATACGGTAAGCACTCAATAAGTACAGATGATTGATAAATATTAGAGAATTAGAGAAGCAGCATGGCTCGGAGGAAAGATCCCGGGCTTGGGAGTCATAGGTCATGGGTTCGAATCCCAGCTTGGCCACTTGTCAGCTGTGTGACTGTGGGCAAGTCACTCAACTTCTCTGGGCCTCAGTTACCTCATCTGTAAAATGGGGATTAACTGTGAGCCTCACGTGGGACGACCTGATGGCCCTGTATCTACCCCAGCGGTTAGAATAGTGCTCTGCACATAGTAAGCGCTTAACAAACACCGACATTATTATTAAATATGATTGATAGACTGTAAGCTCATTGTGGGCAGGAAACATATCTGCAGACTCTGTTGTGCTGTCCTGTCCCAAGTGCTTAGTACAGTGTCTCGCATAGAGTAAACGCTCAATAAATATCCCTGATTATCGGTTTCATTTTTGTACCACTGGTACGTGTTTGTAAAGAGTGCCTTCATTTTGAGATTGTCAATTCCCATTAGATCGGCTCATTCTTCAAATAGTTCTATTATAGTATATTATATTACGTTATTATTAATATCATTATAATCACTTCATTAGTTCACCTCTGACCACAGGAACCAGTGATTAGGGATGTAGACACTTGCACTATGAGGAGTGGAGCATGGCTAAAACTTTTCAAGTTTCTCTCAACCACCCACCAGATGGCCATAAGATGTGATATATGTTCACGTTTCAGACCCAGAACTGATTACACTCGACACGTCAATTATTTCCAGAACTGTAACAAACTGAATTGTTGGGAGTGGTTCAAAAATCCTTGGAAATGCAACTATTCTGTGGAATTTCTAGAAACGTTATCAAACGTCAGGACCGAAGTCGTTTCAGATATGTAGAAGTTATTCCATTTTAAAGGATTGCCCTAGTTTACGAGCACTGGGATAGAATCTTAATGTTAGTAACATCTCAAAATACAGATGGCAATATCCACCCATCTTTAGCCTACCTGGCACTTGGCTGAAAGATCTAATTGACTTACAGAAGCAGCAAGGCCTTCCGGAAAGAGCGAGGGCCTGGGAGCCAGAGGACCTGGGTTCTAATCCCGGTTCTGCCACTTGTCTGCTTATGTGACCCTTGACAAGTCACTTAACTTGTCGGTGCCTCAGTTACCTCATCCGTTATATGGGGTTTAAGACTTTGAGCCCAGTGTGAGACACGGACCGTGTCCAACCCTGGATCTACCCTAATATTTAGGATAAGGCCTGCCGCTTAGTGAACGTTTAGCAAATACCACTTAGAAAAAGACAAGTCACAACTTCTCTGAGCCTCAGTTTCCTCCATCAGCAGAATGGTGATCCAATACCCTAACGTCCTTCCTCCTTACAGTGTGAACAACGCGTGGGAATGACGATCCTGCATCGACTCCAGTGCCAAGCACTGTAGTAAGAACTCAACGAATAGCACAGTCACTATTTCAGAGGCCAGACAACCGAAAGAGTCGGGGTCCAGCGAGGCACATGCCCGGCAGCACTGATGCCGTGATCCTGGCCCGCCTGACCCTCCACCAGACCTTTACCGCCATAACCTGGGCCCAGTCTCTAACAGCAACTGGATTGGGCAGTGGCCAAAGCCGCCTGAAAAGAGACGTCCCGGTTGACCACTACGGTCATTTTGCAGAAGGCAACGAGAAGCGGGACTTTAGGAGATCATATTACAAAAATCTAACAGGAATGAAAATTAAAAGGACATTCGAAAAACACTGAAGCGGGGGGCATTATCAGAAACCACGGCAATTTCTTCTAGGAATCTTGGATCTGCAACCCGCCCACGTTCATCCCCGCAGCATTTATGTACATACCTGTAAATTACATAAGTTATTTATTTATAATAATAACAAAGTTGGTTTTTATTAAGCGCTTACTATGTGCAGAGCACTGTTCTAAGCGCTGGGGTAGATACAGGGTAATCAGGTTGTCCCACACGAGGCTCACAGTCTTCATCCTCATTTTACAGATGAGGGAACTGAGGCACAGAGAAGTGGACTTGCCCATGGTCACACAGCTGAGCAGCGGCCGAGCCGGGATTCGAACTCATGACCTCTGACTCCCAAGCCCGGGCTCTTTCCACTGAGCCAGGCTTCCGTCTCCCCCTCTAGACTGCAAGCTCATTGCGGGCAGGGAACATTTCTACCACCTCGTTTGTACTGTATTCTCCCAAGCTCGTAGCCCGGGGCCAGCTCATTGTGGGCAAGGAACGTGTCTAACGCCTCTGCTAGAGTGAACTCTCCCAAGCGCTCAGTACAGTGCTCTGCACACAGTAGGGACTCAATAAGTATCACTGACCGCTTTGCATATAGTAAGCGTTTAATAAACCCCATCAATTGATTGATGACTAAGTTACTTGATTCAGGGACCTTGTGTTTGTCTGAGGTGTGTTGCTCATCCCGCAGTATGATCAGAAAATAGCTGCTTGAAATGCCCTTGGAATATGAACTTTGAAACGGCTATTTCTCCTGAGTATTTCTCAGAATCCCAAGATACATTGCAGGTTAGTGCGTTCTCATTTGTAAATGTGAATATAAACTCTAAGAAGATCTGGGTTCTCACCATTTTTTGTGCCAAATAAAGTGAAATGCAGCTGGGTCTTCTGAACTTCAATCTGAGATAGGATTTTAGCAGGCTTTAGCCTTTAATATAAAAAAAAGGAATAAAAGAAAGTGTGGGCTGAAAACTCATCTGAACTAGACGTAGGGAGTTTCTCACAGATACCGGAAACCGGATATTTAAACTGCTCAGTTGAGCAAAGATATTTGCGAGCGTCAAGGAGGAACGTGTTTTTTTATTTCAGGAAAATAATTCTATGCACTGGAATTGCAGATTTCTTGGCTATCCCTAGGCCTGAGCGCCGCAGGCCGAGGCTTCTTTCATCTTGGAAAATTTTACATCGCCGCCGTACCCATTTCCTTAGACTTCGACTGTGAGCCCCACGTGGGACGAGGACCGTGTCCGACCTAGTTAACTTGTTGGGGTCTAGCGAGGCACGTGCCCGGTGAACTTAGTGCTTAGAACAGTGCTTGACACCCAGTTAGTACTTAACAAATAGCATACAACAAAAAAGTAGAGGTCTCGAGGACGGTCAAGTGAGTATTTCCATAACCGGTGTTTTCATTACTAACGGTGGTATTTGTTCAGCGCTCACTATGTGCAAAGCACTGTTCTAAGCGCTGGGGGGATACAAGGCGATCAGGTTGTCCCACATGGGGCTCCCAGTTTTCATCCCCGTTTTACAGATGAGGGAAGCGAGGCACAGAGAAGTGAAGTGACTTGCCCAAAATCACACAGCTGGCAAGCGGCGGAGCCGGGATTAGAACCCACGACTTCCGACTCCCAAACCCGGGCTCTTTCCATTGAGCCACGCTGCTTCAATAAGAGCATTTGTTAAGCACTATGTGCCAAGCACTGTTCTAAGGCTGGGGAGGTACAAGGTAATGAGGTTGTCCCACATGGGGCTCACAGTCTTCATCCCCATTTTACAGATGAGGTAACTGAGGCACAGAAGCTAAGTGACTTGCCCAAAGTCACACAGCTGACAAGTGGCGGAGCCGGCATTAGAACCCATGACCTCTGACTCCCAAGCCCGGGCTCTTCCCACTGAGCCACGCTGCTTCTCATTTAACACATTTAAGATTCATTCAGTAGTATTTATTGAGCGCTTACTATGTGCAGAGCACTGTACTAAGCGCTTGGAATGGACAAATAGGCAACAGATAGAGACAGTCCCCGCCCACTGACGGGCTTACAGTCTAATAACAACGCTACTGAGGAATTAGGGAGAAGTCTTCCTGTGTGCACTTCCGCCGGGATACGACGCGGATTTGGAGTTGGAAGAAACGTTTTTGTATACTCCCAAGCACTTAGTACAGTGCTCTGCAGACAGTAAGTGCTCAATAAATAAGATTGAATGAATACTCACGTAGCTTCGGTCAACACAGGAGCACTCTAACCCAAATTTTCAGTACCGCGAGCCTTTTTCTACAACCCCTATTTCATAAGCGATGCAGCGTGGTCTAGTAAAAAGAGCGAGAACCTGGCAGTCAGAGGACCTGGGTTCTAATCCTGGTCTAACGCTCATTCTCTACGGGACCTTGGGCAAATCACTCAAATTCTATGTGCCTCACTTATCTCATCTGTAAAGCGGGGATTTAGACGGGGAGCCCCACGTGGGCCATGGACTGTGTTCACCTCGATTAGCTTGCGCTTACCCCAGTGCTTAGTACAGTGTTTTGCACATAGCTTCAAGGAAACTGCCCTTATTATTCCGTGCTCCTATAGCACCTTTCATAACAAGGAACCTAGTAAAGATTTTGCTAAATACCAAAAAACTCCTAATAATGATGCTGGATTTGTTAGGCCGCTTATTATGTGCAGAGCACTGTTCATTCATTCATTCAATAGTATTTATTGAGCGCTTACTATGTGCAGAGCACTGTATTAAGCGCTTGGAATGGACAAATCGATAACAGATAAAGTCCCTGCTCTTTGACAGGTTTACAGTCTAATCAGTGTTCTAAGCACTGGGATAGATACAGGGTAATCAGATTGTTCTACGTGAGGCTCGCAGTCTTAATCCCCATTTTACAGATGAGGGAACTGAGGCCCAGAGAAGTTAAGTGACTTGTCCCCAGTCACCCAGCTGCCCAGTGGTAAAGGTGGGATGTCTAGACCTACAGGATGAGTCAATCATGTCATAATATAGGTCTTCAGTAGGTGTTCTGGAGAGACCCTGATAATGTTGGTATTTGTTAAGCGCTTAGCATGTGCCGAGCACTGTTCTAAGCGCTGGGGTAGATACAAGGTAATCAGGTTGTCCACGTGAGGCTCACAGTTAATCCCCATTTTTTACAGATGAGGTAACTGAGGCACAGAGAAGTTAAGTGACTTGCCCTAGTAGTCTCCCACTAGCTTTCCACTCCCCGAACTGCCCCCCCCCCCCAAAACGCCTTTTCCCCTTTTGCCCTGGGCCTCTCCTCCTCACTAACTCCTCTCCACTTTGCTTTCCACAGTTCCAATCCAACGGCGATATTTACTGAGCACTCCCTATCAAGTGTTTGGAAGAGTACAATACACTAGAGTTGGGAGACGTGTTCCCCGTCTACAAGAAGCCAAGAATCTTAGCGTCTAGAAGGGGAGACGGACATTCAAAATAAATTCTAGACAAAATAGATGAGAGTGAGGACAGGTGCCTAAGTGCTGAGGAGCTGGAGATGGGGGTCAACGTCAAGTACTTATGTGGTACAGATCCAAGTTCACAGGTGATGCCGAAGGAAGGAGGGAACGAGGGCTTGGTCAGTGAAGGCCTTGGAAGGGTTTAGGAGTGTTGGAAGGTGAGGAGAGTGGTGGTCAAATCCCGGCTTCGCCCCTCGTCCGCGGTGTGACCTCGAGCAAATCACCTCGCGTCTCTGGGCCTCGGTTCCCTCATCCGTAAACTGGGTATTGAGACTGCGAGCCCCACGTGGGACAGGGACTGCGTCCAACCCGCTCCGCTTGTATCCATCCCAGCGCTTAGTGTAGTGCCTGGCACTGAGAAAGCATTTATCAAATACCGTAGTCATTATTATAAACAAAGTTACATCGGGAGATGCGAAACGGAGAGGAAGAGAGGAGAAGTGGGAAGACAGTGGGGCAAGATCAGGGTGTGGGGACGGTACCGAAAACTGGTAGGAATGGGACTGCTACGCTAGGATGAGCTGGAGCTATCTCCCAGGTCAATTTGCTAAATGTGAATTCATCTTAGAGAAAAAGGGATTTATACCCCGAGTGACAAGGTTCTGACCCACTACACGAAATGCTAAAGGAGGGTCCCAATCATTGGAGTCCCATCTTAAGTGAGGCCATGAGGAGGGAACCTGGGGGCTCAAAGAAGAGGGCAACTAATAGCAGGGAGGAGAAGGAAGGATCAAGGGCCTAACCTCAGCTCAGCCGCTCGTCTGCCGGGAGACCTTGGGCCCGTCACTTCACTTCTCTGTGCCTCGGTTGCCTCATCTGTCAAATGGGGCTTAAAGCTGTGAGTTCCATGTAGGATATGGACTAAACCCATCCTGTCTTGTGTGTACCCCAGCACTTAGTACAGTTGCCTAGAATATACTAAGCACTTAACAAGTACCAAATTAAAAAAAAAAGAGAAGGGTTTAGCAGCCATCCCGCTACTGCTAGCCTGGCCCATCCTGGGGCCTTAATAGGTAGGGGGGATACCAGGACCAGAAATTCCCAGTCGTGTCTGGCTCTAGGGCCGACCGAGGATAAAATAGTACAAGCCAGTGACCGTGATGCAGCTCAACTGGCCAAGATGGGCTCCCGGGTGGTGATGGAGGCGGTGGTTGGTGGCAGAGGCTCTAACTCCCCCGGCCATCTCTTGGCCACTTGACCACTGCCACTTTCATCCACCCCTCCTTTTTCATTGCCTCTTTCCCCGTGCTCACTCACACCTTCCCCTATGATCTGTTTTTTCCTCTTCATTCTATCGTTCTGGTATCTCCTCCTTTCTTTCTGTCGCTGATCTAGTCTCCACATAAAATCCTACTCCCTTTTCAATCAATCAGCGTGGCTCCGTGGAAAGAGCCCGGGCTTTGGAGTCAGAGGTCATGAGTTCGAATCCCAGCTCTGCCACTTGTCAGCTGTGTGACCGTGGGCGAGTCACTTCACTTCTCTGTGCTTCAATTACCTCATCTGGAAAATGGGGATTAAGACTGTGAGCCCACGTGGGACAAGCTGATTCCCCTGTGTCTCCCCCAGCGCTTAGAACAGTGCTCCGTACATAGTCCGCGCTTAACAAATACCAACATTATTATTATTAGTAGTACCTATTGAGTTCTTACTATGTTCAGAGAACTGAACTAAGTCCTTTGGAGAATACAGTACAGAAGAGTTGGTAGATTCGTTCCCTGCCAAGAATGATCTTACAGTCTAGAGGAGGACACAGACGTCAATATAAATAAATTATAACTTATAATCTATAGATATGTCCATAAGTGCCGTGGGCTGAGGGTGGGGTGAATGTCAAATGCCCCAAGGTCACAGATCCAAGTGTAAACCTGTTCATAAAGTTACCAGAAAGCTAGAGGAAACAATGACCTAATGCTGCAAGCAAATCCTTTGGAAAAAAAATAGAATTTAATTGAGTCTGACCAGGGAGGGCTGAAATATCTGCTCCATGAAAGGCTGATCTAGCCTTTGGAAATGCAGGCTTTTTTTTTATTATGATGCAAGGAATGACTTCCCCCCTGAATCATTCACCCCGATGACTGCTTTCATGGTAAGAGAAATGACAAATTATGGCTCCTCAGTGCTTATTTTGCTGCCTTTCTCCTCGGTGTTTGCCAGAATCCAAAGCATCCTTGGCTTCGGTCGTTTCCCATGTCTCACGATCAGAGCGATCCTGTGGTTCTCTGATTATTTTTATGTCTTTGCTTCGCAAGTATAAGCGAATAATCAATCATTAGCATTTATTAAGTGTCTACTGTGTGCCAAACACCTTACTCAGAGCTTGGGAGAGTAGAGCGGAGTTCCAAGACAGGATCCCTGTCCTGAAGGAACTTAATAACTAGGGAGGAAGCAGGTAGGATAGGATACTATCTGTGTATTACAATACTCTCGATAGATTGTAGATAGATTGTATAAGACATACTGGATCCATAAAATCTAGCCATCATTGCCTGTTTGCTTGTTGTGATGTCTGTCTTCCCCATTCTAGACTGGGAGCCCACTGTTGGGCAGGGACTGTCTATTTTTTGCTGAATTGTTTTTCCCAAGCGCTTAGTTCAGTGCTCTGCACACAGTAATCACTCAATAAATATGATTAATGAATGAATACTGAATGCACTGAATGATTCAACTCTGCTGTTGACCTCAGATACTTGCTCTTTCCCAGGTGCAGCAAGGCATCTTTTCCACATCCTCCCCCTAGCCTGGAAATCCCTCCCCGTCTGGATATGCCAGACTACCACTCTCCCCACCTTCGAAGCATTATTCAAGTCACGTCTCCAAGAGGTCTTCCTGAAAAAGACTTCTTTTCCCCAGCTCACTCTCCCTTCTAAATCATCTATGCACTTTATACATTTGATATTCACTCCACCCTCAATCTCACGGCACCTGGGCACATATCTTTAAATTTGATATTAGAAATTATTTATCGATGACGATGTCCGTCTCCGCCTCCATACCATAAACTCATTGGGCAGGGAATGAACTCTTTGTGGGTAGGAATGGTGTCCGTTTATTGCTAAAATTGTTATATTGGACCCTCCCAAGTGCTTAATCAATCCGTAAGCACTAAATAAATGCGGTTGAACGCAGGTTCACCTCACAAACCATTACCACTACTTGGAATTTTTTCTTCCAACGAAAAATAGCAATGCCAGGGGCTGGTTTCGGCTGAAGATGTTATAGACTTTATGATCTGCAGACAGTAGGAATTTAACAATAACTTGGGAATAGACTAATCAATTTATTTTTTCCCTAAAAGTTGAAAATCAACTGCTCTCATTCTTAAGAATTTGCTACACTTGACATTCGCACTCTTTCCTTAAAGATTTGAATAATTTCTCATCCTGTTCTTCCTTTCAGACCTGAAGAAGAATCTATTAGTGGAAGGAAATGAAAAAAAAAAATCACCCAGGCGATCACACATTTAAAAATAGTTTCAAACTGCTATAATAGAAAGGAATTTACTGATCCTGCATGATTTTGTAATTGCCAAACATGCTGTAATTTCAAAAAAAAAATAAAAATCAGGGCTTCATAATGATATTATTTAAAATGGCATTACAGTATAAATAAAGCCCTTCATAATAATTTTTTATGTTATTTGTTAACCGTTTCCTATGTGCCAGTCACTGTCCTAAGGGCTGGGGTAGATACGAGTTTATCAAGTTGGACACAATCCCTGACCTCATGGGGCTCACAGCCTTTATTCCCCATTTTACAGATGAGGTACAGGTTCAGAGAAGTTAAGCAATTTGCCCAAGGTAACACAGAGGTCAGGTGGCAGAGCCGGGATTAGAACCCAGGTCCCTCTGACGCACAAACCTGTGCTCTATCAGGCCAAGCTTAGTCTTCCATTTTTGTACATAATATGTTTACTAAAATGCCCAAATGGAGTTAAATAATTTACCCTCAGTATTATACTGTTTAATCAAGTTAAAAATGAGAGTAAGATTAGTTAACAGTCAACTCCCTTTCTCTTCTTGCTCTGCATGCAGTAAAAATGCACAGTAAATACAACTGATTGATTATATTAATTAAGAGGCTAGTCATTCAACATCAACTATTTCCTGTAATCCAGAATGAGAGACTGGAACCTGGGGATGGTGGATATTATTTTCTTTTCCCCCGCAATATGATTTTTTAAAGAGTCAAGATAAACATTCTTTTCTATTCATTCCTTACTTCTTATTCCCTCAGAAGCTCTTCACTCTTCAGTGACCACTAATTCCTTCTCCTTCTACATCCACTGAACAGATTTGGAAGCCGCGTGCTCTAGTGGGAATAGCACAGGAACGGGATTCAGATTTCTGGGGTTTTAATCCTGTCTCTGGCACTTGCCTGCAGGGCGACTACGGGAAGCTGGGCCTCAGCTTCTTCATCTGAAAAATGGGAATTAAGTCCCTTCCTTCTAGAAGGTGTACTCCGCATGGGACGGGGCCCGTGTCTGATCTGACTGTATCTACCTCAAGGGGTCACTTAACTTCTGCACTCCTCAGTTACCTCATCTGTATATTCTCTTTGCAATGATTCAAAATTCCTATTAGATTTAGGCTCTCTCTTTATCTCTTTTGCCCTCTTCCCAGGACACTGCTCAAGTTAATCACTCTAATTATACTTCCCTCATCATTTTCCCTTCAATAATACCTTGCTTAGGTCTTTTCCTCCACATAGACCTCCTTCTCATTTTAATTCGGCCAAACTGCCCCTTCTCAACGTCACACCGAGAATACTATTAACGCTTGGCAGGTGTAAATTGGCAAGGCAACCCCAGTCTCAAAAACCATGCAAGTAGCAGGCCCGAAAGGGCAGGAAATGAAGATGGAAGGACAGGATTAGACAGAGTAACAGAGAAAAAAGGGCAACATGATAGGCTGCTATACTGTACTCTCCCAAGCACCTCGCACAGTGCTCTGCACACAGTAAGCACCCAATATATACTATTAAAATGGAAAAAGCAGAGAGATCTCTCTCTCTCTCTCACACACACACAGCAAATACATACTCTTTAGCCAAAGATGCCTCAGCCCAGACTCTCATTCTACTTTTATGCTATTAAAGGCTACCGCTTCCGCAAAAAAACTTTTACTGTGGAGGAAGAAGGAAGAAAAAGGAGCCAGAGGAGGAGCCTATTGCTTTGTTATTTCACTACCCCCATGATGCCCCCTAAACACCAAGGGGAAACTCTAAGAAATCACACCAAAGACGTTTCGTGTGGTCAAAGTGGGAGCCCCAAATTTGCCTCTCAGGAAATGGGGGACCGGTGGGTTCTTTGCAGTAAGGCTATTTGCCTTTTCTGCATTTATGAGAAATGGCAAAATCCAAAGGAAAAATGCTTTGTCTTAGTAAAGAAAAGATCTCAACTCAGGCTCTTCGTGGAGGGAAAAGCACAACTCCTTCAGGACCCCAAGAGCCAAGATATGTTAAAAAAGGATTAACCAAAGTGGACCCAACAACGAAGTTGTCAGCAGTTTCTTCCAAATTGATCCCGGAGATCGTCAACTATTTTGTCATGTGGTCTGGGGCTGGGCCGCTTTGCTTGTTGGAAGTTTACTTTCAATCTCATTTACGTAAACCGCCTAGGAACGGGAAAACATGCAGTGCAGTTATTGATTTCAAGTGCTGAAAAGATTACTTGGCAATCCATATACAATTATTCATTCCATTAGCTGGATCATTTCCATGCAATGATCATTTTTCAGCATTGCAATTTACTTAAAGATGGGGGTTATCCAGTGGAATCTGACCTAGCAATGCAAGTGTGCAGAATGCACAAATACTATGCAATCTCTGACCATGGTCTGAAAGTGCTGACATCACCGGCAAAATTGTGTGTGATTTTTAGGGATTATCTGGACAATCTGATCTTGCTTTCCCCAAGGAAGTGGGAAATTAATTTGCATATGGGAGCTGCTATGGCATTTGCATATAAACCAATTTGGCATTTTGACTGCTTGAATCCCTGACTGCCAATTACTTAGTTAGAGAAAAATAAGTGAATAAAAGGAATTACATTCCCCAAGTTGCTCCGTATGATTCCACCACCTACTCTTCAGTTGGTCACCTCCTCCTTAACTATTTGAATTTAGAAAAATTCTCACAGGCAGTAGTGGAAACACTTTCGCACCCCTTCAGCTGTGGCAATTTACACTAAATCAGTCATATTTTTGAGCCTTACAATACAACAGAATTAGCAGACACTTTCCCTCTCTGCAGTGAATTTACAGCTTAGAGGAGGAGAAAGACATTAATCTGAATAAATAATTCATACTATATAAATTAAATATATGTACTTAAGTGCCGTGGAGTTGGGGTGAGACGAATATCGAATGTCCAAAGGTCACAGATTGAAGTGCATGGGTGATGATATAGAAATCCATCTGCATTTAATAATAATGATATAATTATGGTATTTGTTCAGGGATTATGATATGCCACGCATTATACTGAATGCTGAGGTAGGTTATACGATCATCAGGGTAGACTGAGTCCCCCTGTTCCAAATGAGGATCACATCTAAGTGGGAGCCAGTAGGATTTAACACCCACTTTACAGATGAGGAAACTGAGGCCCAGAGAAGTTAAAGGACTTGCCCAAGGTCACACAGCAGAAGAGCAGTGGAGCTCAGACTGGAACCCAAGTCCTCTAACTCCAAGGCCTGGTCTCTTTCCACTAGGCCATACTGCTTCTCATTTCATCTTCATCGGTGGGATGTGTTAAGCACATACTATGTGCAGAGCACTGTGCTAAGCGTTTGGGAGAGTGCAACATAAAGAAAGTTGGAGGCTTTGTACACGTTGGTAGTAAATTGTCACATGAGTCGTCTGACTCCTAGGCCAGGCTCTTTCCACTAGGCTGTACTGCTTCCCATTTAAGCATCATCAGTGGTATTTATTGAACGCTTCCTATGTCCGAAGCACTGTACTAAGTGCTTTGGAGAGGGAAATATAACCGAGTTGGTGGCTCTGTACATATTCTTGGTAAATTATCACTTGACAGTTGACATCTATCTGCTTTTACATTGACAACATCGAGGACACCGGATCCCTTCTAATCTACCTTGAACATGTACTTGCATATGGACATTTGTGCACTAACAGAGGAGGTTCTTTGAAGATCCTTCGGAAAATGTTTCCATAAAGGATCTCCCCGTTGGAGGAAAGGTTATCTAATAAAGGGAAATTGTGTTCTATTCACCTAAGGTTCAGATTTTGATAGGTATTCTGCCTACTTCTCCCATGTAGAATAAAATCAGTACGCCTCACTGAACTGCGAACCCGATTTTATAGAATCAATCCATCAAGAGCTTTATCTTTGCAACCTGCATGGGGAATAAACAAAAAATAAACAAAAAAAAAATGCCCTCATCTTGGAAAGTCTAATATACTTAAAGAGAAGTACTAAGGTCCTGAACCCAATATGAATAAAAAAAGTTTTTATCCCAAACAAGGAAGAAAATGGATGTGAAATACACTGGGATTCTTTAACTGAGATTTCTGTGGTTTACTTCATAGAGCTTAGGTAAAATTGTTATTTAGATGTAGAAAAAAATCGTGGTGTCCTTGTTATTTTATCATCAAATTTTCTCTTTGTTCCTCACCTGGAGGCTTGGGAACCGAGGGACTTGAATGGGCTTTGAAGAAATCGATTTAAGGGAAACTGAGAAAAGGGAATGGAAATGAAAAAGGAAATAAAATAATGGCATTTACTAAGCACTTGCTGTGTGATTAGTGCTCGAATGGATACAATATTATCAGATTAGACTCACTCTATGTCCCACAGGGCACTCATAAACTCAGGTTGTCCCATGTGAGGCTCACAGTTAATGCCCATTTTACAGATGAGGGAACTGAGGCACAGAGAAGTGAAGTGACTTACCCACAGTCACACAGCTGACAAGTGGCAGAGCCTAGATTTGAACTCATCACCTCTGACTCCCAAGCCCGGGCTCTTTCCACTGAGCCACGCCGCTCGACACACAGCTGAAGCTTGACTAATGCCATTTATACAGTTGTTACTTTGGAAATACTTGTTTTAATTCACCTTGGTGTGGAGAAATAAAACCCTGAGAGCCAGCACAACATTGGTGGTGAAGACCCTGCAATCAGTCGCATTTATTGAGCACTTACCGTGTGCAGAACACTCTACTAGGTGCTTGGAAAAGCACAATATAACACTATAACAGAGTCGGTAGACACATACCTCTGCCCACAGTGAGCTTCCCAACTAAAGGGGGAGCCGGGGATAACGATAAAATTAATTATGCATAGGTTCATAAGTGCTGGGGGGCTGAGAGGGGGTGAATAAAGGGACCAAATTTAAGTGCGAGGGCGACCAAGAGGTGGAATTGGAAGAAGGGTAAACGAGGACAGTCTGCAGAAAAAAATGACATGGCTCTCCAGCTTCTAACCAGCAGGCCCCCTTCAAAGCCTTCTGGCAAAACCCTGACAACAGCACATCTGCCTGGTGGACAGACTATTTCAGGCTCTTTCAATCATCTGTCCTCCCGAACTCTAATCTGCTGCAATTCTCAAACCGACAAAATATGACCTAACCGGAACATCCGTGACATCACACATAATACACCAGGGACATAACACGCGAACCTTGGGGCCTGGCTTGAGCCCGGCCTTCTCCACGTCTCCTTGCCGCTACGTGTCAAGTGAGGAAGTGTGTTCATTCATTCATTCCTTCTTTAAGCACTTAATATTCATTCAATAGTATTTACTGAGTGCTTACTACGGGCAGAGCCCTGTACTAAGAGTTTGGATTGTACAATTTTGGGAACAGAGACAATATATGCCGAGCACTGTACTACGAGCTTGCAAAAGAGCAAATCAACAATAAACTGTAACAATCTGTGCCCACAGTGAGCTCATAGTCTAGGATGGGGAGACAGACGTGGAAATTATCTCTTTCTCCCAATCCGCTACATTGCTCCCCAAAGCCCAGTGGGAGCAGGGGCTCACAGTTCACCAGGTCCTCCTGTTCCTCCGCCCTGGAGCGGCCCTCCAGCTCCGACTCCAAGGACCTTGAGCCCTGAGCAATAAACCGCAGAAAACCTGGTTCAAGAACCAACTATCTCCTTCGCCCAGACTCTAAACCCGTCCTCCAGACTGTAAGCTCATTACAGACAGGGAATATGCCAGTTTACTATTAAATTGTACTCTTCCAAGCGCTTAGTACAGTGCTGTGCACACAGTAAGGGCTCAATAAATATGATTGACTAAGCTCTCCTAGTCTCCTTCTTTGAGATAAAGACCATTTTTAGGTAGTGTTCAGAGACCGAAGGAGAGGGTGTGAGTGAGAGGGACATCATCCCGCCTTGAACCTGGATCCCAGGCAGGTAGACGTTGAGATGGCAGCTGAGGGGACGTTTCAGCTAGACTAGATGACGCTGGCACGGGCGGGTGGGCAGGAGGAAATGTTCTGGATCAGCGGCCCCGCATTCACGGCAGTGTTATCTTCACCTTCCCCTCCCAGAGATCCTTGTTCCCGACAGGTCTCCGAAGGAGGCGGTGGGGGTGGAGGGTGGATGTGGGCACCCCACCCCTCTTGACTCTAATCCAGGCCCGAGTTTCCAGTGTCTAGGAAACGAAGAAGCGGCAGGGGTAGAAATGGGGCCCTGCAGCCCACTACCCAACCTCGGGTTACCGCTCCCACTCCGTTGATGAACTGTACTCTCCCCAGGGCTTCGTAGCATGCTTTCGTACAGGAGAGCACTCAGTAAATATGATTAAATGAACAAATGGCCGAAAGGGCGCCTATATCCCAATCCCGGTCTTATACCAGGAACGGCCTCTCTGGAACTTTTTCCCTTCACCAGAAGCAACGTGCAGTAGTGGACAGAGCACGGGCCGGGGAGTCAGGAGGTCATGAGTTCTAATCTCCGTTCCACCACTTGTCTGCTGGGCAAGTCACTTCACTTCTCTTTGCCTCAGTTATCTGTAAAATGGGGATTAAGACTGTGAGCTCCAAATGGGACAGGGACTGTGTCCAACCTGATTACCTTTTATTTACCCCAGCCCTTAGAACGATGCTTGGCACAGAGTAAGCGCTTAACAAATACCAGCAGTGTTATTGTGGAGATTAAGCACTTAGAACATAGTGCCTTGCCCATAGTAAGCACTAAGTATCTACGGCTGAATGAATTTTAGCACTCTCAATACTGTCCTTAATCAATCGATCGATGGCAATTATTGAGCCCTTACTGTTTGCAGAGCACTGCGCAAACTCATATTCACCATCCTATATCATGAGGCTTTCCCAAATGCTTAGTAAGCTCTTCCCATAGTAAACACTCAATAAAATCATTGATTTATCGATTCTTTTTGCTGTTCAACTCCTAGCGCTAATCGGCACGTACACAGTATCAGCCCACTTTTCTGCCTTAAAAAGATCTGAGACATGTCAAAATTTGGTACCGCATTTTTCTAGGTGTTCTTTCGTTACAGTCCACTAAAAGGCAAATGGATCCCAGTCAGGGATCCTGCCTGGAAGATGAACCATATGAATTCCATCTGATCTATAAAACACGTTTGCAAACCGGCACTGGAAATCCCACTGGTGGTTGGATTGAGAAGTTTGGCGAGTTGCTCCATTAGTGTGTAAATTCCTTTGAGGCAGAAAACATGCTTGGGTTTCCCAAGTGCTTAATAAGGACAGCAGACCTCTTATCCCTATTTTACACATATGGAAAAAGACATAGAGATGTTAAGTGGCTTGCCAAGGGTCCCGAGGCAGAACTGTGATGGAGCCAAGACTAGCACCCAGGTCTCCTGCTTCCCTAGAAGAGACAGGGTGGCGGAGTGAAAGAGAGCTAATCCAGAAGCTAGAGGATCCAAGTTCAAGTCTGAGCTCTGCCATCAGCCTGCTGTGTGTCCTGAGGCGAAAACCTCTCTGTTCTTCAGTTTACTCATCAGCAAAATACCATCTGCTTTTCATCATCATCATCAATGTTATCTACTCTGGTATTTACTGAGCAACCTACTCTTTGCTAAGCGCTTGGGAGAGTTCAGCATAAGAGAGTTGGTAGACACGCTCCATGACCAAAACAAGCTTATAGTCTAGAGGTTTCTACCTCTTACAGGATTGTGAGAGCCAAAATGAAACAAAATTAAAGTACTTTGGAAATAAAAGCACTATAGAAAAACAAAGGCATCGCCCCTTCAGTTATTAGAACTGGTGGAGAGCCAAACAACTGTTAAGAAGGGACAACACAGTCCATTAGAAATACCTCTTTCATTGGCATTTCTGTCCTTTATAGATAAAAGAGAATAAGAGTACAGTGAAAGAAAAGAGTAAAAGGTGAAAAAGGAAGAACAGCAGATGTAATACAATGGAGAAGAGCAGTATGAAGTTACAGATGGCAACAAAAAAACTAGCAGTCAGTTGTGATAGAAGAGGTAATGGAATAACATAATATATAATGCAGTTCTCAAACAACAGATGGGAAGAGGGATTTGATTGTGAAGTGACGGAAGCTAACAATGGGAGAGCAAAATAACATGGTTGAGGTGTTTCAGATGAGAATGAAATGAATGATTGTCGCTGATGTTGCTGCTCAGATAGGCAAATGGAAGGTTGTTCAAAGCGAGGCAAAGGGAAATAAGGCCAAAATGTTTATATGTCCGGTAGAATGAATAAATGCTCATTTTTCATACCGTTGATATAGTGTGACTGATCTAACTATCCTGAGATTATTTTGAGGAAAAGAAACGTGACTAGATATCAGTGTAATAATAATAATAATAGTGTTGGCATTTGTTAAGCGCTTACTACGTGCAGAGCAGTGTTCTAAGCGCTGGGGTAGACACAGGGGAATGAGGTTGTCCCACGTGAGGCTCACAGTCTTCATCCCCATTTTACAGATGAGGGAACTGAGGCACAGACAAGTGAAGTGACTTGCCCACAGTCACACAGCTGACAAGGGGCAGAGTCGGGATAGTGATGCCTCAGGATTAAGACAGCCTTAAAATAAATGGACAGGAAACCGAATAGGTGGAGCTTAATATATAGTGTGTGATTGATAATTAATATAAAATCAATTCTGCTAAAATCTGAGCTCTTTTTGAATGATTATATTAAAACATTATTGAAGAATTAGGGGATGATCTTTCCACAGTGGGTACCTGTCAGGATAGAACACCATCCGATTTCAGAAGATTTGCTTGTGAAGGTGTGATCTTGACACTCCAGGCATGTGTTCTTGGCGTGAATCAGGGCCCACTTCCAGCTCCCTTCATCCCCATCATCAATGATATTTTTTTAGTGCTTATTCTTTTCAGCTAACTGTACTAAGCACTTGGGAGAGCATAATACAACAGAGTCGGTTAGACATGTCCTTCCTAGCTAAAACTACAACCCGAGGCCAACTGAAAGAGAGAGGGAGTGAAGATGGCTCCAGTTCCCTGAAGCCCTAAATTTCCGAGGTAAGCAACCATTTCCAAGGTGGAACCGGCAATGGTAACCTCAAGAAATCATCCCTTAGATTGTCAGCTCCATCCCACCACTTTCAGATTGGCACCTTCAGTAAGTCAATCATATTTACCGAGTGCTTACTGTCGGCAGAGCACTGCACACAGAGCACTGTTTTAAGCATTTGGGAGAGTACAATATGGCAATATAACAGACACATTCCCTGCTACAATGAGCTTAGAGTCTAAAGAGGAAGATAGATATTAATATGAATAAATGAATTACAGATATGTACCTAAGTCCAGTCGGGCTGGGAGCGGGATGAATGCAGAAAACAAGTCAGGGTGATGCAGAAGGGAGAAAGGAGAGGAAAGGAGGGCTTAGTCAGGAAAGGCCTTTTGGAGGAGATGTGCCTTCAGTAAGGGTTTGAAGAGGTGGAGAGTAATTATTTGTCAGAGCACCATGGGATTACACTAGCCAGTCGTGCTTCAGAGAGCTGAAAGCTGGGATCCTGGAAAGGTTTTCCTTCTTTCGGCCCTCCTTCCCCACTCTGCCTTACAGAAGCTTGTTGCCGAGGGACACAAGTCTCACTCAGAGGTTTGGGATCAGAGCTGTTTCTAGATTACTTACAAGAAAACAACGGGTCACTAGGGGAGGTGATTTAGCTTCAGCAAAATGTTTAAGACCTCGGCGTACTTCAGGTCTCAGCAGAGAAATTACTTCCCCCCAAAACAGCAGCCGTCTTCGAGTAACAGAACGTGAATTTAAAATCCTGCTTCAAAATGCCCATCCTTACAGTCAGAACTTTTTCTGGGAAAAGATAACATCTCCTTCCCCTACAACCCTTTAATTCACCTCCTTATTGCCGGGGCTTTTCAAAATTCACATATGTCCAAGGTCCAGTCCTCTCCGCTGCTCACGGGGAGAAGAAACCCTAGCAGAATCTGATGAGGAAAACCTAGTCCTTGGTCCTAGCCTTGTAGACCCCCAGATGGAGAAATAACAACAGTAATAATAATAAAAATAACATTTATTAAGCACTTATTATGCTAAGCTCTGAGGTAAGGTACCAGATAAGCTGATCTGAGTCCCTGTCCCATACCGGGCTCACAGTTAAAGTGGGAGAGAAAAGCAATATTTTATCTTCATTCATATTTGAGAAAACTGAGGCACAGAGGAGTTATGTGATTTATCCAAGGTCACTCAGCAGGCAAGTGGCAGAACCAGGATTGCGCTCTTTCCACTAAACTACACTGCCCGGCCCATGGAACAGTAAACCCTCAGCAATTTAAAATGACTTGTTTCTGAGTCTCCAACTGGCTATCCACCCTCCCCACCCTCCTTCTCCCTAATCCTCCCTTTGAGGGTCTTGGTCTCAGTGGTGTCCTCAGGGAAGTGACTAACACTTTTGTTTCTGGGTTTCCCTTAGGGAGGGGCAAGCAGAAGTACATAGACGGCTTTGTCTAGACTGTTTATTATTAATTCTCTAAACTGGAGGCTCCTCTTCTAGACTGTAAGTTCCCTGTGGGCCGGGAACATATTTACCAACTCTCCCAAGGGCTTTCACAGTACTATTCCCCCAGAAAGTACTCAGTAAATACGAGTGGTTGGTTCCTGTCTCCCAGTGTAGTCTCCAGATGGACTAGCTATAGGCTGGCTGGCACAGTTCCACAACACAATTTCTCCTCAGGACAAGTTCCTTTAAGAATATAAACCATGAACTTCAGAATGACAGCTGTACCACAGGTTCAAACTGATTCTTTTCCTTCTGCCTGAGTATGAACATTCTCCAAGAGAATAAGGGAGATTCTAAACGTCCTCAAGATTGTAAGCCCATTGTGGGCAGGGAACGGATCTCCCAACTCTGTTGTCTGTACTCTCGAAGGCACTTTAGTACCATGCTCTGCACACAATAAATGCTCAATTAATATCACTGATTGACTGATAAACGTTTTCTGTACTAGGGAATGATAAAGAAAAAAATTCCAAATTGTGAGGGACTGCTTGTCACCTCCCATTCCCTCGGTAAATAGTACACAAAATAACACTTCCTTTAGAGGAAATTTAGAGTTTAAATTTTCATTAAATACCATAACCATCCACCATCGATCTTAGCACATCTTCAATCAAAATGTCTTCCATCATGTAAAATGCATGGTGTAGGTAGAGAAGAATAGCTTTTATGTTTTTGTACTAATGCTGGGTTTGCCATGCAATTTTGTGTGAATTGGCATCTTCTAGAATTATATACATTTACAATTCAGGATCACGAGTGACAATTTCCATTTTATTTAAATAGGATCAGTTTTAATTCTACTACTTCTCCACCTGGCATCCCCTGTCAATTATCGCCTGCACATAAAAGATACACCATCTACCCTGGCATATATAAAATATTCAGCTTTTTCCCATTTTTCTTCCAAGTCACTGATACAAGACTGAAAGAAGGTTTCGGGTGCATATTTCCTGCTTTTATCTGGGCCTAGCAGGGATGTAAATTTTTAAGACTCAACATGTTGATGAGCAACAGACAAGAGGTAGATTCACCTTTTTTTCAACAATACTCTTCTCCAAAACAATATCTTGCCTGGGTTTGTAATTATACAATCTTCAGGTTCAGACCTGCCAAACTCACAGCACGGCCTAGTTGAAAGAGGTTGGGCCAGGAGGCCTGGGTTCTAATTCTCACTCCACCACTTGCCTGCTGTGTGGCATTGGGCAAGTCAGTTAATTTCTCTGTGTCTCATTTCCCTCATCTGTAATGTGGACATTCGAGCCCTTTTTTCTCCTCCCTCCTCCTTAGACTCTGAGTCTCATGTGGGATGAGGATCATATCTGACCTGAATATCTTCTTTCTATCTCAGAGAGGGTCTGTAGTGAGAGCTTAAATACTATTATTGAGTCATAAAACAACTGATAATGATATGACAACCTCTAAAGCATAGGCGCTTTGCAGGCAGTAACAGTACAAGTGTACTAACCGTGAGAAACAAGGGCCAATGGAAAGAAAAGTTTTATTACGGTAAGGCAAGAAATTCCATACAGATGTGTGAGAATTTGAAAAGCTGGTCAGACTGGGGGATTTTAGTGCCTTGACCCAATCACCGTTCCTCCTCATAGTCACTGAAATATGGCTTTCCCCACCCTACATCATGTCCCCTGAGCTCTTTTGCAAAGGGGTCTCATCTCCTGCCACTCCCCAAGTCTCAGTGGGAAAGAAGGATTAGCTTCCTTCTTTTTTTTTATATGGTATTTGTTAAGTGCTTACTATGTGACAGACACCGGGGAAGAGACAGGCTTATCGAGTTGGATGCAGTCCACGTCCCACAGGAGGCTCACCGTCTTACTCCCCATGTACAGCAGAGGTAACCGAGGCATAGAGAATTCAAGTGAGTTTCTCAAATTCACACAGCCGACGAGTAGAGGAGCCAGAATTAGAACCCCAGGTTCTCTGACTCCCAGACCCAAGCTCTATCTGGGCTCTATTCTTGCTTCCTAGTGTTGCTTTCACACAATTTTTCTCTAAGATCACCAACGATATCCTCAAGAAATCAATTAGTATCTACTTCCACACTAATCCCTTTCAAGCTTCCTGCTGCCTTCGTCACTGAAGACCACCGCCTTCTCCCAGAAACGTTATCTAACCTTGCCTTCACTGCCACAATCGTTTCCTGGTTCTCACGTCTCAAGCCGCTCCCTTCTCAATCTGCCGTAGCTGTTTCTACTTTGACTCCCACCTCCTAACTGTGGGTGACGCTCGAGGCTCAGCTCTGGATTCCCTTCTCTTCTCCTCTACACCTACTCCCTTGTAGAACTGATTCACTCCCGTGGCTTCATTAACCATCTCTACCAGATGATTCCCAAATCTACCTCTCCAGCCCTGATCTCTCTCCTCCTGTGCAGTCTTGCAGTTATCATCATGATGATGATGGTGTTTGTTAAGCACTTACTATGTGTCAAGCACTGTTCTAAACTCTGGGGTAGATACAAGGTAATTAGGTTGTTCCATGTGGGGCTCACAGTCTTAATCTCCATTTTACAGATGAGGTACCTGAGGCACAGAGAAATTAAGTGACTTGGCCGCCGTCACACAGCTGAAAAGTGGCAGAGCCGGGATTAGAACCCACAACCTCTGACTCCTAAACCCGTGTCCTTTCCACTAAGCCACATTCCTGCTTTCAGTATATCTCTACTTGGATGTCCCACTGACACTTCGGGCTTAACATATCCCAAACAGAATTCCACTTCCGACCCAAACCCTGTCCTCCCCTGACTTTCCCATCACTGTAGACGACACCACCACCCTCCCCGTCTCACAAGTCTGTAATCTTGGCACTGTCTTCGGCTCTCGCTCATTCAACGGACACAGTCTATCTTTCATAAAATCCCATCTGTTCCATCTTTACCATATCTCTAGACTACACCTTTTCCTCTCCTTCCAAACTACTACCAGGCTCATTGGAGTCCTTATATCCCACCCTGACTACTGAATCAGCCTCCTCGCTGACCTCCTTGCCTCCTGTCTCTCCCCTTTCCAGTCCACACTTCACTTGGCTGCCCAGGTCATTATTCTGAAAAATTTTTCAGTCCATATTTCTCCACTCCTCAAAAACCTCCCATCTTTGCCCGTCCACCTCCACGTCAACCAGAAACTCCTGACCGTCGGCTTTAAAGCACTCGTTCGACTCTCCCCTTCCTACCTTCCCTCACTGATTTCCTATTCAACCCAGAAACTTGCTTCCTCTCATGTCAACTGACTGTACCTTGATCTCATTTAGTCTGCTACTGAGTCTTAGACTACATTCTCTCTCTGGCCTGCAACTCGATTCCCCTTCATAGATGACAAACCACCACTCTACACACCTTCAAAACCCTCCTGAAATGACATCACCTCTAAGAAGCCTTCTCTAAGGCCTCATTCCTCCTACCTGTTCTCCCCTCTGTGTCACCCTCTACACTTGTCTGTGTCCTCCTTAATCACTTTTTTACTCATTCCAGCCCTACAGCACTTGTGTATGGCTCTTCATTCTCTACTCCTTCTAACTCTCATTTATTTTATTGTCTATCTCCCTCTGTAGAAGGTAAGCTTCTTGTGGGAGGTGCCTATCTACACCTCTGTTGTTTTGCACTTTCTCAAGCATTTAAAACAGCACACTGCACACAGTAAGTGCTCAATAAATGCTCCTAACTGATTAGAAGACAATGACACAATTAGATCGTAAGCTGTTGAAGAGCCAGAACAGCATCTTATACTTTGCTGAGTGACAGAAAGTAAGTTCATGAAAAACTTTAATCAATGACTATAAATAGGCTAGGGCAACAATTCAGCAAACAAAGCCACCCTTAATAAGCTTATTGCCCCTCTCAGGGTTACACCTGGATAATTTCCAGTGCTCTACTACGGGAGGGAAAGTCAAACAGAGGCATTATCCATTCCATCCCTAGCTTGGGCAGCGGCTAACGAGTGGAAGGCAATCTGCTACAAGTCAAAAGTCCCTTGTGATGGGCAGCAGCAGCACGGGAGAGAGTCGAGGGCGGAGACTAAAGTTTAGTGTGCTGAGGGAGGCCGTGGTAAACCACTTCAATATTTTTTTACCAAGAAAACTCTCCGGATACACCACCAGAAAGATGGCAGATGGAGGTGGGGCGTTCTGGGAGAGCGGTGTCCATGACGCTGCTACGGGTCGGAGGCGACTAGACAGCATAAGCCAAGATAAGACTACTCTATGGTGGTATAGCCAGTCGAGTTAAGTGCTTAGTACAGTGCTTGGCGCCCAGTGAGCCTCATTGAATACGACTGAATGAAAGTCAGAGGCGAAGGAGCCCTATCTCAAGTCTTTGCCGTCATCATTTTAGAAAAGTGGGTGGTCGACGTACTACGGGCTGTCGTGTCTGTGATTGAGAGAGAGAGATCTGGAAACTTCCCAACACCAGAAAAATCTTCCAACAGACTCTGAGAATCACAGAAATTTCAAGGCAGTCATACGAGAGCCGCCGAAGGGTAGCGATTATATTCCGGGCACATACGCATGAGACGACAGACGATTGAGAACCACTTTGCATAAGCAGCACAGGGAAATGGGCCAGCAATAGAAGAAAAACAAATTTAGATTACGTCGTAAAGGAAACACTTCACACAAGTAAATATTTCATCGGCAAAATTAATCTACTTCATGCTTTGGACCAAGTTCTGGCCAGAGGCAGTGCCTGTGAGGCCTCGTGAGAAGAGCATGGACCTGGGAGTCAGAGGACCTGAGTTCCAATCCCAGTTCTGCCAACTTGTCTGCTGTGTGACCTTGGGCAATTCACTTCACCTCTTTGTGCCTCATTTTCCTCCTTAGTAAAATGAGGATTCAATCCTTCTTCCTCCAACTTGGCTTATGAGCTCCATATGGGACAGGGACTGTGTCTAATATAATTACCATATAACTACCCTTAGTGATTAGTACAGTGCTTGGGACCTAGTAAGTGCTTTATTGGTACCGTGATTATTATTATACAGAGACATAGGCAAAACTGAATACAGAAAGCCAGTAAATCCCTTGGAAGGGTGACAGCTGAAGACTGATGACTGAGCTTAACACTAAATCAAAGACCTCTAGTCACAAAGCACCTCAGAGGCAGGGATCCTGTCCGCCAACTCTAGTCAACCAGTCAATGGTATCTATTGAGCGCTTATTCCGTGCTGCAGAACACTATAGTAAGTGCTTGGGATATTTGGATATATATTGTATAGATATTGTATATATTTTATTACCCTATTTATTTTGTTAATGAAGTGTACATCCCCTTGATTCTATTTATCGTGATTATGTTGTCTTGCTTTTGTCCATCTGTCTCCCCTGATGAGACTGTGAGCCCGTCAGTGGGCAGGGATTGTCCCTATCTGTTGCCTAATTGTACATTCCAAGCGCTTAGTACAGTGCTCTGCACATAGTAAGCGCTCAATAAATACTATTGAATGAATGAATGAATGAGTCCAAACCAACAGTTCTGGTAGACATATTCTCTGCCGACAAACAGCATGTGAAGTAGTGTGGCCTGGGGGAGAGCATGGGCCTGGGAGTCAGGAGGAGCTGGGTTCTAATCCTGAATCTGCCACTTGTCTGCTGTGATCTTGGGCAAGTTACTTAACTTTCTTGTACCTCACTTACCTCCTCTCTAAAATGGGGATTAAGACTGGTAGCCCCATGTGGAACAGGGACTGTGTCCAATCCAGTTACCTTGTATCTACCCCAGACCTTAGTCCAATGCCCGGTAAATAGTAAGTGCTTAACAAATACCACAATTATAATTCATTACTTGTTATACAGACTAGGGGAGGAGACAGATTACAGGGAATTATGGATAGGTGCGTAGGTGTTGGAGTTATAGGGGGCAAATATCAAATTCATTTGTTCAATCGTATTTATGGAGCACTTACTGTGTGCAGAGCATTGTACTCGACAGTTGGGAAGTCCAATTCAGCAACAGAGACAATCCCTGCCCACGATGGGATCAGAGTCTAGAAGAAATGCTTCAAGGGGACAGATCCAAGTGCAGAGGTCACAAAGAAGGGAGGAGTGAGGGCTTTACTGGGGAAAGCCTCCTGAAGCGGATATAATTTTACTCCAGTGGTTGTCCATCCACCTCCACGTCAAACAGAAACTCCTTACCATTTGATAATAATAATAATTTTGGTATTTGCTAAGCGCTTACTACGTGCCAAGCACTGTTCTCAGCGCTGGGTAGATACAAGGTAATCAGGTTGTTCCACGTGGGACTCACGGTCTTCATCCCCATTTTCCATATGAGATAACTGAGGCCCAGAGAATTTAAGTGACTTGCCCAAAGTCACACGGCTGATAAGTGGCAGAGCCGGGACCCACGGCCTCTGACTCCCAAGCCCGGGCTCTTTCCACTGAGCCACGTTGCTTCAAATGATAATGGCATTTGTTAAGCGCTTACTACGTGCCGAGCACTGCCCTAAGCGCCGGGGAAGGTATCGGCTCTCCCTTTTCTTCCTCACCTCAGTGATTTCTGATTACAACCCCGTCCACACAGTTAGATCCTCTAACACCAATCTGCTCGATGAACCTTAGTTGCCCCCGTTTCCCTCTGGCCTGGAAGACTGTCCCCCTTCATCTATGACAAATCCACCTCCCTCCTCATATTCAAAGCCTTATTAAAATTACATCTCCAGGAGGCCTTTCCCGACAAAGTCCTCATTTCCCTTACTCCCTTTTCCCTTCCGTCTTGCCTAAGCACTTGGATCTGTACTTGATATTTATCCCAACTTCGGCCCCACAGCATTCATTTACATATTCCTAATTTATTTTAGTGTCGATCTCCCGCTCTAGACTCTTAACTCCTTTCAGGAAGCAGCATGACACGGTGGCTAGAGCACGGGCCTGGGGGACAACAGGTCATGGGTTCTAATCCCAGCTCTGCCACTTGTCTGCTGCGTGACCTTGGGTAACTCATTTCACTTTTCTGGACCTCAGTTGCCTCATCCTTAAAGTGGGGATTGAGACCGTGAGCCCCATGTGGAACAGGGGCTGTGTCCAACCTGATCTCCTCGTATCCACCTCGGTGCTTAGTACAGCGCCTGGCACAAAATAAGCCCTTAACAAATAACTTATTATTACGGCCAGGGAATGTGTCGACCGACTCCCTGGTATCGTACTTTCCCAAGCCGTCAGTACAGAGCTTTGCACCCAGTAACTACTGAATACCATTGATTGCTTGGAGAGTACTCTATTGTTCAGTGGAAAGAGCCCGGGCTTGGGAGTCAGAGGTCACGGGTTCGAATCCCAGCTCTGCCACTTGTCAGCTGTGTGACTGTGGGCAGGTCACTTAACTTCTCTATGCCTCAGTTACCTCATCTGTAAAATGGGGATGACGACTGTGCGTCTCATGTGGGGCAACCTGAATACCCTGTATCTACCCCAGCGCTTAGAATAGTGCTCTGCACATAGTAAGTGCTTAACAAATACCAACATTATTATTATTCCCTCAGGCACATAGTACAATGTTCTGCACACAGTCAGGGGTATTTATTGAGTATTTCTTGTGTTCAGAGCACTGTACTAAGCCCATTGGAGAGTACAATACAAAAGGAGACATATTACCTTCCCACAAAGAGCTTATATTAAGTGCTCACCCCAATACCATTGATTGATTGATTACAAAGCTGGGGTGACATCCCACTGTATATTTGTGTGAGCTGGGCCTACTTCAGAAAGAAGCCTCACGCCACCGGAATAGAGTATTGGGAGAAATCTACAAATAACCTGGAGCTCTCCTGATGCTAGAGCCCCGACATCCACCTGTTGGTAACCAAAGCCTGGGACAGCTTCTCCCCTCCTTCCTTCCAGATGCCAGCTTCAGAGAGAGTCCTACCTTTCCAGCTACTTCAATGCGGTATTTATGGCAGCTTTTCACACAGGACTATCTGAGGGCTGAGCGGTAAAGTACTTTAGCCAATTTGCTGGGAAAACTCTTCTGCCTTCCATTTGCTCTGTTTTTCACCGCTCTGATTTATTTTAATTGGTGACTTCTCTCTGAGGGTGTGCCCATCTCCTCAGTTTGAGATTGTGAGCCCCTTGTGGGCTAAGGACCGTTTTCTTCCCGGGGCTTGATAGATGTTACTGACTGGAAAGCACAGCTGGCTTCTCAGCCGGTCACCTATGAGTCACAATCAACATGAAATGTCAAGGCATTTATTAAAATATCCCGTCAATGAAGACACAAGGCCGACCATCTGCATTATTCATAAATAATGGGTCTTTGTGCCCAGTACCAATGTTTTCGATGCCTTCAGATAGACCCGGTACACTCAAGTGTAGTTAATCCTCACATAAGATCTCCTCCAGGAAGCCTTTTCTGACTAAACTCTCTTCACCAGATTTTATTTTCCCTCATTCCTTTTTGAATGGTCTTTGCAAAGTGCTTACTGTGTGCCAGGCCCTGTACTGCGTTCTGGGGTTGATACAGGACAATCGGGTTGGACACAGTCCCTGACCCACACAGGGCTTATGGTCTTAACTCCCACTGACAGATGAGGTAACTGAGGCAAAGAGAAGTGAAGTGACTCGCTCAAGATGACACAGCAGGCGAGTGGCAGAGCGGCTTTAGAACCCAGGTCCTTTGACTCCCGGGCCCAAGCTCTTTTCACTAGGCCACACAGCTTCCCGTGTATCACCCATACACTTACGTTCTTGCTCTTTAAGCACTTATGAATTCACCTGACAGACCCTGTGTAGATGGCATCATTCGTCTGTAGATGATTTTATTCTGTCTCCTAGATTGTAAGCTCCTTACAGGTGGGAACTTCATCGACCTAGTCTATTATAATCTCCCAAGCGCTTAGTAAAGTGCTCTGCAAAGATGAAGCACTCAATAAATAGGCCTTTGACAATATCCGTGTCTGTACATATGGATGGAAACACATGAAATGTTCAAAGAGATACCCTGAAAGAGTATAAGCTTCGTGGGGGTAGCTATTCTTATGCTCCATTTGTACTTTCCAAGCATCCCACACAGTGCCCTGCATTTAGGAGATGACCAATAAAGTCCATTACAACTACTAAAATAATTGCTCATTCATTACTCAGGTTGAGGTCAACAGAGCAAGTGTGCGAATGGGCAACTTTTTCAAGATAATTTAAAATAGCGATGATTCAATTTATCAAAACTACTTGTGTCCCTGGTAGAGAAGCAGCGTGGCTCAGTGGAAAGAGCACGGGCTTTGTAGTCAGAGGTCATGGGTTCAAATCCCAGCTCGGCCACTTGTCAGCTGTGTGACTTTGGGCAAGTCACTTAACTTCTCGGTGCCTCAGTCACCTCATCTGTAAAATGGGGATTAAGACTGTGAGCCCCACGTGGGACAACCTGATTCCCCTGTGTCTACCCCAGTGCTTAGAACAGTGCTCAGCACATAGTAAGCGCTTAACAAATACCAACATTATTACTAGCTGATCCCTTTCCAAAAGCCTACCTACCTATTCTAGGAATAGGCTTCTCACCTGACGGGGGGGCCGACTTGGCCTGAATATAATTTGCTAGATATGTAGTCTCCTCTTGAAAATTACGTATTTCGCTGGAATTATTGGAAGTTGTTCATTGTCGAGCATAATTGCCAATTCCTCTGGGGATGCAGACTGTGTGAGATGTGTCACTGACTTTTCCTGACACAAAAATCGATTGTTTGAAGCCATTACATTGGCAAGGGCCTCTCATAAATTACAATAATAAGGGGAACTACACAAGCATTGAATAGAGCACCATGTTTACCAATGTAGCCCTTTATTGGGACACAAATGGGCTGCCATTTCGCTTCTCTTTTTGCAAATTCACGGGCAGATTTGATTCCCTACCCCCGGAAACATTATGAGAGTCATGCTATTTTCCAACTTTTGCCGTGCTATTTAAAGGTCAAATTAAAACAGGGTCTAAGCAGCAAAAATAAATGAATTCTCCCAATTCTGTCGCAATGGAAAAATGTAATAGTTTCTCTCCTTTCATAAGAACAAATTAAAGGTGGGAGAGCTATCGGAGCGATATCCCCCCAGCCCGATTTTTGGATATATTTACAAGGAAAGCTATTGCTTTTGATGAAGTCCTGGTTTTAATTAACTCTGGGAGGAGGATAACTATTTTACAAAGTCAAAGCAGAGAAGCTGGGAGTGAGGTTTCTGCCAGGGTGGGGTGAACCCCTCCCTCCCAGAACCGCTGCCAGCTCTGTTCTCGCTGGAGTGATCCCTGACGAGACTGTTCCTGATTTAATAATGAAAACTCTGGGTCAATCTCTCTTCTAAGTGCCGAGTAGATAGGAGATAACCGGGTCAGACACAGTCCCTGTCCCATGCGCACAGGAGCATGAAACAACGTGGCATAGTCGATAGAACACGGGCCTGGGAGTCAGAAGGGCAGGGATTCTAATCCCGCCTCTGCCACTTGTCTGTTGTGTGACCTTGGGCAAGTCACTTCACTTCTGTGCGCCTCAGTTACTTCATCTGTAAAATGGGGATTGAGACTGTGAACCCCATGTGCAACAGGGATTGTGTCCCCAACCCTGGGGAAGCAGCGTGGCTCAGTGGAAAGAGCCTGGACTTCGGAGTCAGAGGTCATGGTTCGACTCCCAGCTCTGCCACTTGTCAGCTGTGTGACTGTGGGCAAGTCACTTCACTTCTCTGTGCCTCAGCTACCTCATCTGTAAAATGGGGATTAACTGTGAGCCTCACGTGGGATGACCTGATGACCCTGTATCTCCCCTAGCGCTTAGAACACTGCTCTGCACATAGTAAGCGCTTAAAAAATACCAACATTATTATTATTATTCGCTTATATCCACCCCAGTGCTTAGTAAGGTGTCTGGCACATAGTAAGTGCTCAACAAATAGCACGAGCATCATTATTATTATTACATGGTGTAAACCGACAAAGTAGGCAGGAGATCAGGTTTTGAATCATCATTGTTTACAGGTGAGGAAACTGAGGCATGGACCAATAAAGTGGCCCACCCAGTGTCACAGAACAGGCAGGTGTCAGAGCCAGGATTAGTACCCAGGTCCTCTGACTCTAAGGTCCATGTTTTTTCCACCGGATCACGTTGCTGGTTCAAAAGGTGTTCAGAATCTGGTCGGCCGAGAATCACCATTGTTTACGGGTGAGAAAACCGAGACATGGACCAATAAAATGACCCGCTTAGTGTCACGGAGTGCTCAGGTGTCAGAGCCAGGATCAGTATCCAGGTCCTCTGACTCTAAGGTCCACGCTTTTTCCACTGGACCGTGTTCCCGGTTCTAAAGGGTTTCAGAATCTGGTCAGCCGAGAGCTGTTAAATGAATCGCCCAGGGTCACCCAGCAGACAAGCGGCAGAGCCGAGATTAGTATCCAGGACCTCTACCTCCCAGGCCCCTATTCTTTCCACTAAGCCACGCCGCTTCTCAATTTCCAGCCAGGTGGTGACTGTGGTGGAAACCGCTCTGTCCTGAAGCTCTGGGGATCCGGCCTGGCAGCGGTAGAAACGTTGGCAGGAACAGCTCCGGAGCAGGGCTGCCCATTGTGGCGAGGGAACAACGCTAGAGGAGAGCCAACCCGATGGATGTTTTGGTCTCGGTGGCTCGCTCCCTCTTCCCTGCCAGCTGGATGTCCTTTGCTGGCTCCCAGACAGATGCTAGAGGCCTCTCCAGTCGTATTCTGGGGGCAGGATGAAACGACAGCGAGACATACGGGGGTGGGGAGTTTCACCTCTAACTGCCGCTGACCTCTGCTCTCCAACGTTGTCCTGCCCAAGGTCGATCAATCCTCCCCTTGATTCTATTTATTGCCACTGTTCTTGTCCGTCTCCCCCGATTAGACCGTAAGCCCGTCAGAGGGCAGGGACTGTCTCTATCTGTTGCCGATTTGTAAATTCCAAGCGCTTAGTACAGTGCTCTGCACATAGTAAGCGCTCAATAAATACTATTGAATGAAGTCATAAGACCACCTGACCCCCCCCGCTGGCAATTCCAGGGACCGGGGAAGTGTCCATCACCCTGTCAGCTAGGCCTCGGCTGGCCTTTCCAAGCCAGCAATAGCTTCTGGCAAGGCAAGACGATGCAGCATTGGGGTGTCCGAGTCCTCTGGCGGGGCTCTGACCGGCGAATCAAAAAAGCCCAAGGTAGAATCAGTCAGGGGCAGAATCCTGCTAAGTCTCATTTTCTTGCCTAGCACGGGACTTCCGGTCATCTTAGGTTGAACTTCGCCACCGAATGAGGTCACTCTTTTAGGGTATTCAATACTGTTGGTATTTGTTAAGCACTTAGAACGTGCCAAGCACCGTTCAAGCACTGGGATAGATACAAGGTTATTCGGTTGTCCCACTTGCGGCTCACAGTCTTCATCCCCATTTTACAGAGGAGGTCACTGAGGCCCAGAGAAACGAAGTGTTTTGCCCGAAGTCACACAGCTGCTCAGTGGCGGAGGCGGGATTAGAACCCACTACCCCCGACTCCCAAGCCCGTGCTCTTTCCGCTAAGTCGCCGCTTCTCGTATTTGTTAAGCGATTACTATTTCCCAGGCACCGTACTAAGTCCTGGGATACATATAAGCTCATTATGTTGGTCGCAGGCCCTCTCCTACATGGGGCTCACAGTCTGACTCCCCATTTTACAGTTGAGGTAACCGAAGGACAGAGAAGTGAAGTGACTTGCTCAAGGTCACACAGAAGACAAGTGGAAAAGATGGGATCAGAACCCAGGGCCCTCCGACTCCCGGGTCCATGTTCTATCCACTAGGCCACACCGCTTCATTTTTCACTAAAGGAATCAGTAGGATATAGTATTTTTATTCTAACTTCTCCAAGCCTGCTTGAAATTGGCTTAGATACTTGAGTATTTTCGTCCCCTAATCACGACAACACATCCAATCCACCAAGAGCAGAGGTAACACAGTATACTGAGAATAACGGTGATTATATACCGTGAGTATAATTTTCGATCACAAATGAGAAAGATCACCTAAATAATAAAACAATGTCAAAGGTGTTCTTTCGGCAATAAAGCAATGTCAAACCTATTCATTTTGCAGTGAAAATTTAACAAAAAAAAGTTCACTTGCCATCTAAGATGTTGGAGTCCCCTATGGTATTTTTCCTGAGGTTTGTCTTGGGATTTTCACTAATTATATAGCCATCTTTGTGGATCTTTTAGTACAGTTAGTTTCTTGGAAATAGAACATCTTGTCAGTTAACGTGTTTTATGATTTCACTCTCTATTTAGAAAAAAATGATTCA
Source organism: Ornithorhynchus anatinus (assembly GCF_004115215.2). Taxonomy (NCBI): domain Eukaryota; kingdom Metazoa; phylum Chordata; class Mammalia; order Monotremata; family Ornithorhynchidae; genus Ornithorhynchus; species Ornithorhynchus anatinus. Next base: position 33,281,174 of record NC_041733.1, on the reverse strand, counting down.
TCTAGGAGAAATAAAATGTGAAATATAAATTATGAATCCAGATATGACTAGAATGTTAAGTACAATGAGTGCGGCATTCTGATAATAATAATAATAACGTTGGTATTTGTCAAGCGCTTACTATGTGCAGAGCACTGTTCTAAGCGCTGGGGTAAATACAGGGCCATCAGGTTGTCCCACGTGACGCTCACAGTCTTAATCCCCATTTTACAGGTGAGGGGACTGAGGCCCAGAGCAGTTAAGTGACTTGCCCACAGTCACACGGCTCACAAGTGGCAGAGCCGTAATTTGAACCCATGACCTCTGACTCCCAAGCCCAGGCTCTTTCCACTGAACCACGCTGCTTCTCTAAACATTTCGAGCACGCCTAAGCGAGGGGGAGTATTTGGGGAAGTTTCAGGGGTCTCGGCGTTTAATGCGGGGGGGCGGCGGACACGGTCCAGGACGGCAGAGATCGTCTCTGTTGCCGACTTGTAATGATAATAATAATAACGTCGGTAATTGTTAAGCGCTTACTACATACAGAGCACTGTTCTAAGCACTGGGGTATACAGGGTAATCAGGTTGTCCCACATGAGGCTCACAGTCTTAATCCCCATTGCCCACAGTCACCCAGCTGACAAGTGGCGGAGCCGGGATTCGAACCCATGACTCCGACTCCCAAGCCCGGGCTCCTTCCACTGAGCCACGCTGCTTCCCTATTTTGCGCCTACTCCGTGCAAAATAGTGCACAAAGCACTGAGGTAAATAGAGTGAAACGGGGAAGATGTAGTTCCTGTCCTACTTGGGGCTCATGTTCTAGGGGAGAGGGAGAACAGGTGTTTCACTCCCATTTTCAGGAGAGGAAATTGAGGCACAGCAAGCTAAGTAGGAGAGAAGCAGCAAGTCCTTTTACATCATTGTTAATTCAGATCCTACTTCCAAAGATGTGCATAATGAACAATTCTTTTGTTGGGGAGAACATCAAAGGCAGAATCCTTTTGTACTGTTGTAATTATCTTTAGAGAAATGTAATATTTGAAATCAGCCCAACCAAGAATATGGGTATATATTCATGGCCTATATATTTTTCATAAAAACTGTTCGTAGTCATATTGATTTCAGCACTTACATGGAACATCATGTCCCAGTGGACGAAGCACAGGCAGGGGAGACAGAGGATCTGGGTTGTGTGTGACCTTGGGCAAGTCACTTCACTTCTCGATTCTTTCATCTGCAAATAGGGGATGAAAATTTGCACCCCATGTAGGACATGGTCTGTGTCCAACCTGATTAGCTTGTACCTACCTCGGTGCTCAGTACAGAGATGGGCACGTAAGTGCATAATAAACGCCATAAAAAACCATAAGAAACATACCAGTTTTTCATATCAAGTAGTCTGCTGCACACACTAAACCAAGTGATTCTCTGCTCATATTTGGCATCCAGCCCAGACAGGGCTTAGTAAATACCTTTTTCCTTTTTCCAAGTGATATACTGGGTATGGGGTTTTCCCCAGCTGACATAGAAGTGATTTTCTTTTTCAGTTCCTTATCCATTTTCCCCCCAGAGATATAGGACCTTAAATATATTATCGCCTAGGAAGACTCTGTGGCAGCTGCAGGTTTAGTTCATTAACCTACAACAAGAATATATTTGGTATATGCAAGGAAACAACTCGACAGAGTAAATCATGCCCTGAAAATTCACACTTGGAAATTCTAAAGCCTGGTGACTCTGATTTAGGTATTGAACAAGGTACTTAATTTCTCTATATCTGAAATTCTCTATTAGCAAGACTAGTCAGCAGCTTGAAAACCGCATGCCTACTAAGACGATGATAAAATCCAAAATTCAAATACCGCTGGGTTTATCAAGTATCTTACAAAACACTAAGTGCTGTATAAAGAATCCATTACGATTGCTTATCATTATTGATTTCATAGAAATATATGTATATATGTGTAAATAGTAACAATGGTATTTAAGCACTTACTATGTGCCCAGCCCTGTTCTAAGCGCTGAGGTAGATACCAGATAGTGAAGTTGTCCCACGTGGGGCTCACAGTCTTAATCCCCATTTTACAAATGAGGGAACTGAGGCCCAGAGAAGTTAAGTGACTTGGCCAAAGTCACAGAGCTGACAAATGTCAGAGCTGGGATTAGAACCCAGGCCTCTGACTCCCAAGCCCATGTTCTTTGCACCATGCCAGGCTACTTCTCATATATATACGCATATACATACACACATACACACATATATACACACATCTGCACATACATACTCGTATATACACACACACACACACCCCTATATGTATGTAAATAAATAAAATAAATACAATTCTGCCTCATATGAAATGAACTCAATGAATTCAAATGACCAAATATATCATCCTTGCTTCTTCCGATGAAGGAACTGAGCCACAGAGACGTGAAGCCACTTGCCCAAGGTCACACAGAACCCAGGTCTTCTGCCTCCCATGTCTATCCTTTGTCCACTGGGACACGATGTTCCAAAAAAGTGCTGGCAAAGGCAAGGTCTCGACCTGATTGTTCAGAAAGCTTCTAATTGAGCTGTGACTGACTAAATAAAACAACATGTGCATTTGTATGTAACCTGTCCAGTTCTCACTAAAAACACTAAGTCATTCCTATGAAAAATATAATAGGGCCCCCATAATGGGAAAAGCAATTTCTTCAAATAATTGTGGTGTTTGTACAATGAATTGTATGTGCCAAGTAATAGTAATAATAATAATAATAATGATTACATTTGTTAAGCGCTTCTATGTGCCGAGCACTGTTCTAAGCGCTGGGGTAGACACAAGGGAATCAGGTTGTCCCACGGGGGTCTCACAGTCTTAATCCTTATTTTACAGATGAGGGAACTGAGTCCTGTGGTAAGGGTTAGGGTTCACTCAATCAGATCTGATCCAGCCTCTTTTCCAAGTGGACCGAGCTCCTCCGCTAGCCTGCGAACTCCACCCCTAGATTCCGTTCTCCTTGTGGGCAGGAAACATGTCTCCCAATTCTGGTCTGCACGCAGTAAAGCGCTCACAGTCCAAAAGGGGAGAGAACAAGCATTTAATCCCCATTTTACAGATGCAGAAATTGTCGACCCAAGAAATTCTGTGACTTGTCCAACGTCGCAAAGCAAACACGTGGATTAGAAATCGGGCCTCCTGACTCCCATTTCTGTGCTCTTTCCACAAGGCCACTGTGCGTCTCCTTTAACTTATCATCGAAATATTGGCTCTCTCAGCTAGCCCAGTCACTGGCCCTACAGCAATTGTTCACAGAGAATGGTATTCCTGATCCGGGGAAATGTGGATTCGGGCCATTCCTAAGCTTCCCTACTCCCCAGGGCTCTCCCCAGGGGTGTTATCCAGGGAGCAGGAAGCAAACCAACACCACCTTCTCATCCCCTTGTTGCCACAGGTCTTTCTCGAAGCAGCCTGGCTCGGTGGAAAGAGCCAGGGATTGGGAGTCAGAGGTCATGGGTTCAAATGCCGGCTCTGCCACTTGGCAGCTGTGTGACTGTGGGCACGTCACTTCACTTCTCTGGGCCTCAGTGACCTCATCTGTAAAATGGGGATTAAGACTGTGAGCCTCACATGGGACAACCTGATTACCCTGGATCTCCCCCAGTGCTTAGAACAGTGCTCTGCACATAGGAAGTGCTTGACAAATACCAACATTAATATTATTATTCTTCCCACCTCTAGTCTGTAAACTCGTTGTGGGCAGGGAATGGGTCTGTTTAATGTTGTACTGTACTCTCCCAAGCGCTTACTATAGTGCTCTGCACAGAGTAAGAGATCAGTAAATGCGATTAAATGAATCACCAAAGTACCCATATAATGCCCATTCACGGGCACTTCTTGGAAGACGATCGTCGTTGTGACCATCTAATAGCATCACCATGATGAAACAGATATTTTCTTCATATTCACTGAAATTCCCTTAATCGTTGAACCACAATGTTCCCTAGCTAGTCCACCTGTTTGGACTAACAATAATAATAATAATGTTGGTATTAAGCGCTTACTATGTTTACTATGTGCAGAGCACTGTTCTAAGCACTTGTAGATACAGGGTAATCAGGTTGTCCCACGTGAGGCTCACGGTCTTCATCCCCATTTTACAGTATGAGGTCACTGAGGCACCGAGAATAATAATAATAATGTTGGTATTTGTTAAGCGCTTACTATGTGCAGAGCACTGTTCTAAGTGCTTGTAGATACAGGGTAATCAGGTTGTCCCACGTGAGACTCACAGTCTTCATCCCTATTTTACAGATGAGGTCACTGAGGCACCAAGAAGTGAAGTGACTTGCCCAAAGTCACATAGTTGACAGGTGGCGGAGCTGGGATTAGAACCCCTGACCTCTGACTCCTAAGCCCGGGCTCTTTACACTTAGCCACGCTGCTTGGGACTCGAGGGATTAGAACCCATTTCTCTGCTGTGTGACCTTGGACGAGTCACTGCACTGTGCCTCAGTTTCCTCATCTGTAAAGTAGGGATTAAGAAAGTCAGCCCCATGTGGGACGAGGACTGTGTCCAACCTGATTAACTGTCATCTTGCCCAGTGCATAGTGTAGTGTGCTTGGTACATGGAAGCATTTAAATGTCATTAAAAAAAAAAGTTTGCATTAAGCTCTTCAATGAGTCTATAATCGGCATAATGAATGAGTTAACCTTCCAAAAGTTTCAGGATTCTGTCGCTGGAATAAAATGGTCAGTGGCTTGCAACCGATAACTCTCTTCTTTGACATTATGCTCAGTATGCTAAATAAATCTTTGGGATCGCAACAGACCTGGCAACTTCATTAAGAGTATGCCCATAGCACAGAATGAAAAAAAAAATATATCAATTCAGTTCACGCAGTTTTACGGCTTATGGCCACTAGAGGCTAGTGGATGATGGAAATAATTTTTTTTTTCAGGATATAGAAATTGGAAATGTTTTTGAAATGTCAGTTCTACTTGAAAGACCTGAAAAGAAAGAGTAATATTTAGCTTTTATCAGCAAGTTGTAAGAAACGTTTCTGGAATAGATTTGTTTGGAGGCTCTTCAATTTAGCTCGCAAATAGGCATATTAACAAATTGATATTCTTTTGGGAAGTAGTGATACTGTCTTAAAATAATCTCACAGTTGTTGCATCAGGTGATGGTTTCAAATGAATACCCAAGTGTGCTGCCTTTAGAACCCCATAAAAATGATCTTCCAAAGGATAGAGGAAATGTCTTCCATATACACAGAAATGCAGTTGCAATTCTCTAGCGGGAGAAGTTAACTATTTCAAATGATCTTGTGTTCAACAAAATATCAAGTTTATAGCACTGGTTCAACTGCTTTTTCAAGGTGAGGGTCTGTGGTGAAATACCTATCTCATCAATATTTCAGTGCCCACTTTGTGAAATACAATATAGTAGGCTCTGAAGCTTCTGCGATTTATTGGTGCTGGGGAATGAGCAAATTCCCCCAAATGCCCAAATTCCCCCCCAATGCCCACCTCGGATGGTGATAAAAATGCAGATAATGATCCCAGCTTCTGGGAATGGCAAGGTGGTAGCTTTTTCCTGTTGATTTGGAGAAGCAGTGTGGTCTAGTGGAAAGAGCACGGGCTTGGGAGACAGAGAACCTGGGTTCTAATGCTGTCTCCGCCGCTTGTTTGTTGTGTGACTTTGGGCAAATCATTTCACTTCTCTGTGCTTCAGTTACCTCATCTGTAAAGTGGGGATTAAGACTGGGAGTCTTATGTGGGACAGGGCCTATGTCCAACCTGATTATCTTGTATTTACCTCAGCACTCAGTACAGTGTCTGGCACCTTGGGCTTCCTCCTCTCTAAGTCATTTTTGGGCTTCTTCCTCTCTAAGTCTTTCTTACATCCCCATTTCCTAGCCTGGAAATGGGCAGGGAATGTGACTACCAATTCTCTTATATTGTAGTCACCTATTTGCTTAGACTAGTTCTCCATAAGAAGCAGCACGACGTAGCGGTTAGGGCACGAGCCTGAGAGTCAGAAGGTCATGGGCTCTAATCCCGGCTCGGCCACTATCTGCCGTGTGACCTTGGACAAGTCACGTTACCTCTCTCGGTCTTAGTTCCCTCATCTGTAAAATGGGGATGAAGACTGTGAGCCCCATGTGGGGCAGGGACTGTGTCCAACCTGATTTGCCTGTATCCACCCCAGGGCTTAGTACAGTGCCTAGCACATAGTAAGTGCTTAACAAATACCACAATTATGATTATGATTATTACTCTACACACAATAAGTGGTCAGTACATACCCCTAACTGACCCTAGTTCTGAAGGAGCTCTCCTATGCGCTATTTGATTAATTACTTAGTAGTTTGCTAGTATCACTCATTCATAGGGTGGATTCCTCATTGGACAGCTCAACATACACAGTAGACCAGAAGAGGATTTAAACTGCAATCTGGAATCAATCAAAGGTATTTAACTAGCACTTACTATTTGCAGACCAATGTTTCAAGCCCTTGGGAGCAGGCAGTACAACAGAATTAGCAGACACATTCCCTGCCCATATCACGCTTACTGTCCAGAGAGACAGACATTAATATAATTCACATCGTTTAAACATACGTACACACGTGCTGTGGGGTTGGGGCAAAAAGCAGAAGTCCACAGGTCACAAATCCAAATGCATAGGCGAATTACATCCGAATTGTCGGTCACTGATTTTTCCACCAGACACATTCAATCAATCCTCGCCAAAGAGTGATGACGACAGAAGCGTCTGTGGGAAAAGGCTTCGGCTAAACCACTCCCAAGCGAAATTTGGGCCTGGCACATAGTTACGTCTTGCAGACACAGTATCCTCAAAATATATCAATAGTTAAGTAGCATTCTTCCCAACTTCAGTTGGGTCTTCTTTGTAATAGCTGAATGCAAGTCTATTTTAAGATCAATAGATCAGTAATATCTATTGAGTGTTCATTGTGTTCACAGCACTGGGCTAAGCACTTGGGAGAGTACAGTGTAACAGAGTGAAGTAGACCCGTTCTCTGCCTCTAAGAAGTTAACAGTCTAGGGGGGAAGACGGGCACTAATATAAGTAAATAAATTACAGATATGTCGAGTGCCGAGGGGCCGCGGATGTGGTGATTAAAGGGTGGAAATTCAAATCCAGTGATGACACAGAGAGTGGGAAAAGCGGTAATGCGACAACACAACTTAGTTGGGGAAGGACTTTGGGTGGAAAAGTTTTGTACGTAGGGAGAGTGACGGACTGTCACGTATGAAAGGGAGGGTGTTCCAGGCCAGAGAAGGGATGTGCGTGACAGGTCAGCAGAGAGATAGGCGAGATTGAGGTACAGTGAGTAAGTTGGCATTAGAAGTGTGTGGACTGGGTTGGAGTAGGGAGTCAGAGAGGTTAAAGAGGAAAGGGCGAGATGATTAAGACCTTTGAAGGCAAGGGTAATGAATTTCTGTTTGACACAGAAGGGGAAGGGAAACCACTGGAAGTTCTTGAGGAAGAGGGAACCATGGACTGAACTGTTTGGTGGAAAAGTGATCCAGGCAGCAGAGTGAAGTATGTGCTGGAGTGGGAAGAGACAGGAGGTTGGGAGGTCAGCAAGGAGGCTGATAAAGTAATCAAGGTGGGAGAGGAGAAGTGCCCGGATTAACGGGGTAGCAATTTGGATGAAGAGGAAAGGGTGGATTTTAGCGACGCTGTCAAGTTCACCCAGCAAGGTTTGGGGACAGATTAAATACGTGGGTTGAATGAGAGACGAGTTGAGGATAATGCCAAGGTTGGGGCTTGGGAGACAGGGAAGAGGGAGGTGCTGTGATGGGAACATAAACCATCTTTTCCCCACTGTAGAAATGAGGAAACAGAAGGCCTGAAGGCTTAAGTGATTTGTCCAGGAGCACTTAGTCGTAGAGTAGACCAGTGATGGAGCTGGGACTCAATCCCACTCTCCATTAGGCCGTGAATCCAGTGTAGGACAGGGATGGTGTCCGATCTGATTAACTTCTTTCCATCCCACGCTTAATACGGTGTGGGACAAATACCACAGTTATTGTTGGTGAGAGAAGAGAGTCATGAGTACAAGGACAGAGGCAAGGTCAGATAAACACAAAGACAGGTGAATAGAGAGTGACGACACCCAAGCAACCCAAGGATAAAATTAGATTTGGGGAGCGATGGAGAAATGTACCAATGGCAAGGAAAGAAAAGGAAAAGGATGAGGGGAAATTGAGTAAGAATGTATTATCTAGCTAAAGCATCTACTTAAGCTAAATAATGAATTCCTTTAGGATAGATTTTGATTTTCTAAAAAGTCTTCTCAATTCCATAACACCACACAATTTGTGGACTCTTCTTCTTCTCTATCAAATGAAGAGGAATCATATCTCAGGAAGAGGAGCAGACATGGGGATGAGTAAAGGAACTATTTCCTGCCCTGTTTTTTTTTTTCTTTTTTATGACTTTGCTCTTTCTGTGTTTTGAGGGACATTTGTCTGCATAGGTGCCAAAACTAGAATCTTTATAGTCTTTTACAATCTGCCGGTATTAACAGCAATTCGGGTTCCAGAAACAAAATGATCTCTCTCCTGGCATTACACCGTATCATCTGTAACGGAACATTCTGCTCCTCTGACTCGAACAAAAACGCCTTTCCCTCGGTGGCGGCGTTCTAAATGGATAACGAAGCAGGGTGTCCAACAACTCTTATCTAATACGATTTAAGTGGAGCTCCCACTTTTCAAAAGGACAAAGGGGATGACCTAAAGTTTCCGAACTGGCCTCAAGGTGAATTTCCTACGGATCACCACAGTCCGTTTTTTATGGTATTTGCTAAGATGGACACACTCCCCGTCCCCATTTTACAAATGAGGTAACTGAGGCACAGAGAAGTTAAGTGACTTGTCCAAGGTCACACACGGCAGACAAGTGGCGGGGCAGGAGGGATTAGAACCCAGGTTCTCTGACCCCCTGGCTTGTGCTCTACTAGGCCATTCTGGTCCTCAAAAAGGCTTTTCAGGCAAATTATTTAGAAATCAAATTTAGAGTCGACTGCATTCAATCAAGGAGTGGTATTTACTGAGTGCGCACTGTGTGCAGAGCAATGTACTAAACACTCGGGAGAGTACAATGTAACAGAGTTGGCAAATCCATTCCCAGCCCACAGTGAGTCCTATTTAGACTCCCCCTCCTAGTTGGCCCGAGTCCCATGTGGGATAGAGACTGCATTCATCCTGATTAAATTGTACCTACCCCAAAGCTTAGAACATAGCTTGACCTGTAACATCACTTACAGTTACCCTTAAAATTATTAATAATAATAATAATGTTGGTTTTCATTAAGTGCTTACTATGTGCAGAACACTGTTTTCATCGCTGGGGTAGATACAGGGTAATCAGGTGGTCCCACATGAGGCTCAGAGTCTTAATCCCCATTTTACAGATGTCACTGAGGCACAGAGAAGTGAAGTGACTTGCCCACAGTCACACAGCTGCCAAGTGGCAGAACCAGAATTCAAACCCATGACCTCTGACTCCCAAGCCCGGGCTCTTTCCAGAAACAGAGCCTTTGCTTGACATCTGGGAATTAAAATCTACCTAGCGATTCACAGGTGCAGAAAGCAATCCATTTAGCCATTACCCAGATTCAGAACCCAGGAGAATTAGCCAAAGATCCTTATTGGTTAATAGGTCTGACAATCGCTTCAGGCTGAAGAGTAAGAAATTTCACTGAGAAGGGGATAACTGGTGTATAATAATTATTCAGAAGATAAAATTAAATTGCTGTCCAATTGGGTCATACTTCAAGCTATAGATTATTAATTATGGTATTTTAATTCATTATTACACTTAGAAAATATTTACTTTTTCAATTCGTAGCACCAAATTATCACTATTAACAACCTTCTAAATGAGTCGGTAGGCTAGTAAGTGATATTTAATTAGCTTCATAAGGAATATTCGTTAGCTAAACATTACATCTCTAAATTTTCGGTTATTACAGTGGAAAGAGAAAATCATTTTAAATCTACATTTTGAAAACACTATTCTCCAGATCCTTACGTTAGATGGTCTTCAACTGGGATGGAGAAAATGTGCTCCAGAACTCCAATTACTACAAATTCGCTATAATCCATTGGCCTCGTATTATGAACATAACATAAAAATGATTCCACAAATAGCAAAATGACCTGCAAGAATAAGTCTGGAGCCATGAATGAAAGACTGAAGAAAAGTTGGGAAACAAATAGGAATGTATATGTCATCCCGTCCAATTGAGGAACAACGCTACCCAATTATTATCCCAATGAGTCTGAGGATTTGTGATAAAAGCCATTCACTTTCCTCCAAAGTAGACAGAGAAGCAGCGTGGCTCAGTGCAGAGAGCACGGGCTTGAGAGTCAGAGGTCATCGGTTTGAATCCTGGCTCCGCCACCTGTCAGCTGTGTGACCGTGGACAGGTCACTTAACTTCTCTGTGCCTCAGCTACCTCATCTGTAAAATGGGGATGAAGACTGTGAGCCTCGTGTGGGACAACCTGATGACCCTGTATCTCCCCCGGCGCTTAGAACAGTGCTCTGCACATAGTAAGCGCTTAACAAATACCAACATCATTATTATTAAGCTCCATGAAGACCTGAGCGTATGAGCCACTTGTGTGCAGATCAGTTTATTAGGTCCCTGAGAACATAGAAGTAGGAAATACTTTCAATTTTGCTTCTGCTGCACTTGCTCGGTCATTTAGAATGGTGCACTGTATTTAGATGTTCAATAAATTCCATCCTTACCACTTTAGGAAGCAATAGTGATCATCATGACATTTTATTCCACTCTCTTTATTTCTACTGATGTCTGTCTCCTTTTCCAGACCCCAAGCTCGCTGTGGGCAGGAAATGCTGGGAAACAACATGATCTAATGGAAGGACCATGGCCCTGGGAGTCAAAAGTCCTACGTGCTAATCCTTGTTCTGTCATTTCTCTGCTGTGTGACCTTGGGCACGTCATTTAACTTCTCTGTGCCTCAGTTGCTTCAAGTGTGAAACAGGGATTAAGACTGTGATCTCAGTGAGGATAGAGGCTGGGTTGGGCCTAATTATCTTGTATCTACCCTAGTGCTTGGTACATGCCAAGCACCTAGTATGCACTTAAATACCATTTTTTTTAAAAAAAAAGCACCTACCAATTCTGTTGTACTCTCTCGAGCCCTAAGTAAGTGTCTAATATATACCACTGATTGATCTTAACTTCTGATGATCTCATCTTTCTACCATTAGAGCTCTAAGAAAGGCTCTTGGGCTGGACTGAGTGAGAGGATCCCTGCTCTTAAGACAGACATCACAGCTGCCCGACTGTTGGGTTTAACAGAATTCACTTTCTCTTAAAAAGATATTCGTCAGCGTGGCTCTTTACCCTTAACCTTGAACCCTTCTATCTCGTCACTGACCCCGCACTCATGTCCCGCCTTTGATCAGGATCTCCCTCCCACTTCATATTCGACAGGCAAACAGTTGGCAGAGCACAATTCAGCAGAGATGAATTGTACTTTCCAAGCGCTTAGTACAGTGCTCTGCACAAGAAATACTATTGAATGAATAGGGAGGTTCCCTGCCCTAATCCTGATCTTCCCACCCAAGCCCTGTCCTTCCCCTGACTTTCCCATCGCTGTAGACAGTACCACCAAACTTCCTCTCTCACAAGACCGTAATCTTGGCATTAGCCTTGACTCCTTTCTCCCTCTCCATTCACCTGTTGGTTTGACCTTGACAGCGTCACTAAAATCCTCCTTTTCCTCACCATCCAAACTGCTATCTTGTTAATACAACCACTTATCCTATCCCACCTTGATTACTTCATCAGCCTCCTCTGTGACCTCCCAGCCTCCTGTCTCTCCCCAGTCCACTCCATACTTCACACTGCTGCCCGGATCACTTTTCTACAAAAACAACCAGGACGTGTTTCTCCTCTCCTCGAGAACCTCCAGGGGATGTTCATCCACCTCCACATCCAACAGAAACTCCTCACCTTTGGCTTTAAAGAGCGCTCAATCGCCTTGCCCCCTCCTACCTCACCTTGCTTCTCTACCACAACCCAGCCCGCACACTTCCCTCTTCCAATGCTAACCTTCTCACTCTACCTCGGTCTCGAGCGTCTTACCGCTGACTTCTCGCCACATCCTGACTCTGACTTGGAATGCCCTTCCTCCTCATATCCCACAGTCCGCTCAAAGCCTCACCGAAGGCACATCTCCTCCAAGAGGCCTTCCTTAACTAAGCCCTCCTTTCCACTTCTCCCACTCCCTTCTGTGCCACTTTGATTTACTCCCTTTATGCAAACCCACTCTCACCCCTATAGCACTTATCTACATATTTGTGATGTATTTATTTATATTCACGTCCATCTCCCTCTCTGGACTGCAAACTCACCGTGGGCAGGGAATATGTTATCATATTGTTCTCTACCAAGTGTACAATGCTCTGCACACATAAGCAGTCAATAAATATGATTGACTGACATCAGTGCTTATTACAGTGCCAGTAAATGCTTAACAATTACCAGACTTAATGTCATTAAAACATTCTTATACAAGGTCAATAATGATTGTTCACCTAACTTGTGCTATACACCTATTTATTTTCTTATAATGTTGGTTTTAGAGAATTATTGCTTGGCTAACAACATATTCTCTAGTGGTTTTATTTTTTAAATGATACTCCATTTTTTTCCATGATTTTTTTTCAGCAATTACTGGCTGTGAACGAACTGCAAAGTTATTTTCAGTAATTTGGATAACAATATCAGGTACTCTGCCACAATCTGAAACTTAAGCGGTTTGCTTTGACAATAAACCATGCAAAGACAGATTGTAAAATATGAAAAAGAGGAAATAATTATTCTCAGGGCAAGGCCAAGAGAAAAGCCACATTAGCATAGACAATATATTTTAGGGCATTACTTAGGAGCTCACATATTCAGCATTCAGTAATTCCATGACCCACAGGTAGTGGTGATTTATCAAAATCTACTGGATGATCAATTTGTAACAACAAAATAAATGTCTTTGTTTGCCTAGCTGCAAGAGTATTAAATCATCTGAAACATGAAACGAGGTAGTGCTTGAGATCAACTCTCCTTCTCCGCAGTGGGAATTAACAACGATCACGGAGGTAAACTTAATAGATGAATTGAAGTTATTCTCACTGAATGGGAATCATCTCCAAACAAGCAACATGGCCTAGTAGAAAAAGCACAGGCCTGGAAGTCAGAGGACTCAGGTTCTAATCCTGGATCCACCAGGTAAATGCTGGGTGATCTTGGGTGAGCTACTTAACTCCTCTGTGCCTTAGTGCCCCATCTGTAAAATGGGGATTAAGAATGTGGGCTCTATGTGAGATAGGGACCGTGTACAATCTGATTACCTCATCTGCAAAAATGGGGATTAAAAAATGTGAGCCCCAAGTGGGACAACCTGATTATCCTGTATCTACCCCAGCGCTTAGAACAGTGCTCTGTACTTGGTAAGTGCTTAACAAATGCCATAATTATTATCTTGTATAATAATAATTATGGCATTTATTAAGTGCTTACCATGTACCAGGCACTGTACTGAGCACTGGGGTAGATACAAGCAAATTAGTCAGGCATGCTTCCTGTACCATGTGGAGCTCACAGTCTCAATCCTCATTTTACAGATGAGGTAACTGAGGCACAGAGAAGAAAAGTGCCCCATGTTACTCAGCAGACAAGTGGCAGGGTTGGGATTAGAACCCATGACCTTCTGACTTCCAGGCCCATCTCCTATCCATTATGCCGGGCTGCTTCTCTTGATCTACAACAAACACTAAGTACAGGTCCTGGTACATAAGAGCTTCAGTACCATAAAACACACACACACACACACACACACACACACACAGCAATTCTCAAAACACTGGCAGGTTGGCTGTTGCCAGCTAGATCAGTCATCACTTGAACCTTACATCAGATTTTGCTCCGAAAGAACTAGTGACAAAAATTTAAATCCGTAAGAAATGACACACTGTTTTGTTCACTCAAGTCTATGAATCTTACATTTGCAGCTCTTTGCCGTTCCCAGTCTTCAGAGATCACTACTGCAGAATACCTTCTCTCTGGTGCCCATTCTTTATTCTGCCAGCCGTTGACACAAGAAAAAGTGGATTCATATGTGTGGAAAGATTTTGCAATATAAGAACTCTCCCCAAATTTTTGATTTAAAGATACAATATTACCGTTAGCCAACACACAGAAAATCCTGGGTCTGTCTTCAAAAAAATATAAATTAATTTGTTTTCAAGAGAATGAATTTACAGAAATCTCTTTTTACTAGAAATAACATTTGCCTAAGGTATTCCAAAATAACAATGCATCATCTGCCTCACCAACCAGAAGATGGCAACTGATGGTCTTTATTCAGATGGCACAAAAGCTTACAGGAAATATAACACTAAGAAAATCAAGACACTACCTTGGAAAATCAAAACACCATCTATTTGAGAACAGAAGCTCCCAATTAGTAGTACTATTTATAAAGTACCTGCCTTATGTGAAATATTGTACTAAGGACTTGCAAAAAAAAAGACATGGGAAAGAATTAGGCACAGTCCGGGAACCTCCGAGAGTTCACAATCTAAGATTTAAGGTGAGGAGGAATTTGGCCACCGACCCAAAAACATGAAAACAACAGAAATACAAAAGGAGCGTGGCCTAGCGGAAAGAACATTGGTCTGGGAGTCAGAGAACCTGAGTTCTAAACCCGCCTTTGCCAATGTATGATCTTAAAAAGGGGATTAAACACCTGCTTTCCCTCCCATCTAGTCTGTGAGCCCCATGTGTGACAGGGACTATAAATATATGTATATATATATATTCCTCTTTTATGGTATTTGCTAAGCACTGCAAAAAGCACTTGGGAGAGTAGAAGACCATTCAGTTCTTTTTTTGTTTTTTATGGTATTCGTTAAGCACTTACTGTGTGCCAAGCACTGTACTAAGCAGTGGGGTAGATTACAAGCTAATCACGTTAGACACAGTCCGTGTCCCACATGGGTTCAGAGTCTTAATACCTACTTTACAGATGAGGCGAAGAGACACGGAGAAATTAAGTGACTTGCCCAAAGTCACACAGCAGACAAGTGGTGGAGTGGAATTAGAACCCAGGACCTTCTGACTCTGTGTGTGACAATCAACTTGCATCACGCTCAGCCTTTAGTACATCAGTGGGCACATAGTAAGCTCTGAACAGATAATACAGTTATCGTTAAATACCACAAAAGTGATAAAAGAGACCAGAAAGAGCCTTCGCGGCACGGCCATTCAGCCCATTCAGGGCTCAGTCACAACCAAATAAGAATGATGGCATTTGTAAGGTGCTTATTAAACAATGGGACAATACAATAGAGTTGGACAAATGTATTGACCGCTTACTGTGTGCAGAGCACTGTACTAAGCGCTTGGGAGAGTACCATATTACAGACCCATTCCCTGCCCACAGTGCGCTTACGGTCTAGAGGGGGAGACAGACATTACTATAGATGTCTATAAAGAGAACTATAAAGAGAAGCAGCATGGCGCAGTGGAAAGAGCCCGGGCTTGGGAGTCAGAGATCATGGGTTTGAAACCCGGCTCTGCCACTTGTCAGCTGTGTGACCGTGGGCAAGTCACTTCACTTCTCTGGGCCTCAGTTCCCTCATCTGTAAAATGGGGATTAACTGTGAGCCTCACGTGGGACAACCTGATGACCCTGTAAGTACCCCAGCGCTTAGAACAGTGCTCTGCACATAGTAAGCGCTTAACAAATACCAACGTTATTATAAATAACGTAGTCAAGTTGGACCCAATCCCCGTCCCACACAGGGCTCACAGTCTAAGTGGGAGGAAGAACAGGATTGAAATCTCCATTTTACAGCTGAGGAAACGGAAGCACAGAGGAGTTGAGCGGCTCGCCCAAAGTCATTCTGCTGGCAAGCGGTGGAGCCGGTTAGAGAAGAAGTGTGGCTTAGTGGATAGAGCACAGGCCTGGGAGTCAGAAGGACATGGACTCCCATCTCGGCTCTGCAACGTGTCTGCTGTGTGACCTTGGGCAAATCGCTTACCTCACTTAACTTCTCTGGGCCTCAGTTACCTCATCTGTAAAATGGTGATTAAGACTGTGAGCCCCATGTGGGAGAGGGACTGTGTCCAACTGCTTACCTTGCATTTGCCCCACTGACTTAGAATAATGCTTGGCATATAGTAAGTGCTAAAAGAGTACTATAATTATTTTTATTATTATTATTAGAACCCAGGTTCTCTGATTTTCAGGTCAGTGGTCTTTCCACTTAGCCCTGCTGCTTCTATTAACCAAAGGCTTCCCAATATTCTAAAATGCTAGTCAATCTCTTCTCAACTCAGCAGTGAGCAGTTCAGTTTACCCCCACAGTGACCTCTCCCTACTTGCCCCTTCTGGAGTCTTCAGCTACTAATGATGGTGACTCCCTCGTGACTTCAACCGAAATCGCAAATGTGATTTAAGGCTCCTCCGACCGGAGAGGATTTCTTACCCGACTGTCCCGACTTCCAGAAACACTGCCGCTCGTATATCTCCTTCTCTAGCTAAATTAATCTGTTTGTCCTCACCGCGAATAGTTGGCCGGTTAATTCCTTTTGATTTACTCAGATCATTTCCCCACTCAACGTTAATCCTTTTATTCTCCAAATTACGTTCTGCGGCACTGTCAAAACACTTCTCAAAATGTGTCACCTAAATGAAAGTTTTCATATAGATCCGATCACCCCATCCCCATCCAACCCCTTTAGCCCTTGGGAAGAAATCTTTACCTTTCTAATTGGCCGGGCCTAGGTTATTCACGGTTGTTTTTAATGTATTTTTCTTCCTTGAGATCAGGGAGCACGTTTACTAATTCTAGTGTATCCTCCCAGACACCTAGTCCAGTACTAGGTGCTAGTGCTAGGTTCAGTGCTAAGGACCAGGTTGGGGCTTTAATTCATAATAATTATTGTGGTATTTGTTAAGCACTTATTATATGCCAGGCACTGTATTAAAAGCTGGGGTAGATTCAAAATAACCTCCTCACTCTTGGCTTGAAAGCTTTTCATCCCCTTGCCCCCTCCTACCTCACTTCCTTGTCTCTTTCTACTGCCCACCCTGTACACTCCGTTCCTCTGCCGCCCACCTCCTCACCGTCCCCCGTTCTCGCCTATCCCGCCGTCGACCCTTGGTCCACGTCCTCCCGCGGTCCCGGAACGCCCTCCCTCCTCACCTCCGCCAAACTAACTCTCTTCCCCTCTTCGAAGCCCTACTGAGGGCTCACCTCCTCCGGGAGGCCTTCCCACACTGAGCCTCCCTTTCTCTCTGCTCCTCCTCCCCTCCCCACACCACTTGTGTATAATTGTACATATTTATCACTCTTCTTATTCTATTAATGATGTGCATATATCTATAATTCCATTTATCTATTTTGATGGTATTGATGCCTGTCAACTTGTTTTTTCTTGTCTGTCTCCCCCTTCTAGACTGTGAGCCCATTGTTGGGGAGGGATTGTCTCTCTCTGTTGAAGAATTGAACTTTCCAAGCGCTTAGTACAGAGTTCTGCACACAGTAAGCGCTCGATAAATATGATTGAATGAACAGACCGCCGCTCACTTGACTTTCTGAAAACCTCAAGTTTCCACTGCACTTCATTCATGCCTAGCACAGATCAGTGGCCCCAAACCAATGTTCAGTCTCAACACATCACACCGTCACTGAAATGGCAGTGGAATGGATGACAAGAGGATGCCCAAACAACTGTTTTTAATTAGCAAAAGTGGAAAAATGGAAACCGAAACAGACCATAAGCCTCAATAAATGGTACTTATTGATCGCCTACTATCTGCAGAGCACTGTACTAAGCGCTTGGGAGAATACAGTGCAACCGAGTAGACACATTCCCTGTAGGGAAGCAGCGTGGCTCAGTGGAAAGAGCCCGGGCTTCGGAGTCAGGGGTCATGGGTTCGACTCCCGGCTCTGCCCCTTGGCAGCGGCAAGTCACTTAACTTCTCTGTGCCTCAGTTACCTCATCTGTAAAATGGGGATGAAGACTGTGAGCCCCACGTGGGACAACGTGATCACCTTGTATCCCCCAGCGCTTAGAACAGTGCTCTGCACATAGTAAGCGCTTAACAAATACCAATAAAAAAGGTGTGAGCCTCACGTGGGACGACCTGATTACCCTGTATCTACTCCAGCGCTTAGAACAGTGCTCTGCACATAGTAAGCGCTTAACAAATACTAACAGTATTATAACAAGCTTAAAGGGAAGTAGCGTGGCCTGGTGGAAAGTTCCCAAGCCTGGGAGTCAAAAGGATCTAGGCTCTAGTCCTGGCTCCACCACTTGTCTTCTCTATGACCTTGGGCAAGTCACTTCACTCCTCTGTGCCTCAGCTATCTCATCTGCAAAAGAGGATTAAGACTGAGAGCCCGCTGAGTGACACGGACTGTGTCCAACCTGATTCGCTTGGATCAACCCCAGCACTTAGTACAGTGCTTGACACATAGTAACTGCTTAACAAATATTGCATAAACTTTAGACTAGAGGTGGAGAGACATTTAAATGAATAATTTATATATACCCAAGTGCTGTGGGGCTGAGGGTGGGGCGAATACCAAATATCCAAAGGGTACAGACCAAAGCGCATAGATGACACAGAAGGGAGAAAGGACGGCTTCCCGTAGGAAATGAGACATTAATAAGGCTTTGAAAGTGGGGAGAGTGGTGGCCTAGCACATCTGGAGCAGGAGGGAGTTCCAGGCCCGATGGAGGACATGGGAAATTGGTCAGCGATGCGATAGAGGAGATCAGGGCAGATGCGCAAGAAGCAATGTGGAAAAAGCATGGGCTTGGGAGTCTTGGGGACCCGCGTTCCAATCCTGATTCTGCCACCTGTCTGCCATGCGACCTTGGTTAAGTCATTTCACTTCTCTGTGCCTCAGTTCCCTCATCTTTGAAATGGGGATTAAGACTGTGAGCCTCAGGTGGGACATGGACTGTGTCCGAACTGATTATCTTGTATCTACCCCAGCTCTTAATATAGTACCCAGTACATATTAAGCATTTAAATCAATCATCAGTATTTACTGCCCCCTTTATGTGCAGAGTACGGCATTTAGCACTTTGGAGGTGCATTACAACAGTTCCCTCATCTGTAAAATGGGGATTAAGACTGTGAGCCTCACGTGGGACAACCTGATTACCCTATATCTACCTCAGCGCTTAGAACAGTGCTCTGCACAGAGTAAGCGCTTAACAAATACCAACATTATTATTATTGCAACAGAATTAGCAGTTCAATTCCCTGCCCGGAATGAGCTTACGGTCTAGAGACAAGTTTACAGTCTAGATCTCACTATGTACCGAGCACTGTTTTAAGCTCTTTGGCTAGCACAATGCAACAGTAGATACATTCCTTGCCCATAACAAATATCATATTAAAAAAAAAAAAATAAACAACGCAGTGTAGCTGGAGACCGTAAGAGGAGATAGCTCAACTAAAGCACGGCACCTGGGACTCGGGAGATTCTTGGAACATAATTTTTCAGATTGTGATAGCAAGGATAGTGTACTAACTGGATCTGTGGGGCCAAGTTTTACCTGACAAATGCACCAGCTAGTCACAACTTTCCCCTGCACACTTTTGGAAGAGACTGTTAATCACACCTTAGTCTTTTACCCTATCCAGGATTATAGTTAAGAATCTGTCACATCGTAGGCTATAAATAGGATAACCCTTCTGAAGTTACTGCTAAAATGTGAATACAGCCTCATATCATCTCGGGTCACCTCGGTTTTCTTCTACAGTATTTTTTAAGCGCTTACTGTGTGTCAGGCACTGTTCTAAGCACTGGGATAGGTACCAGCTAATCGTGTTGGACGGTCTATGTCCCACATGGGGCTTACAGTCTTAATTCCCATTTTATAGATGAGGTAACTGAGGCACAGAGAGATTAAATGGCATGCCCAAGGTGACACAGCTGATGAGTGGTAGAGCTGGGATTAGAACCCGGATCCTTCTGACTCCCAGACCTGTGCTTAATCCACTAGGCCCACTGCCTTTCCAACCAAGATGATAATAGCCAAAGTAGTTGTGTTCCTTGATATTTATTTTTCTGTCTCAGAATCATTTTTAATGAAACAGGGTGAGCATGTATACTCTACTATCTTGCTTCTCAAATGGTTTGTAGAGGGCCATTAACTCAGACCTATCTTGGCAGAAGCAAGGTTTAGGTCAATAGCTTTAAAATTAGGTACTGTTCACAGAGGACATTCAAAATGAGAGGAGGAATAATGAGATGAAGAAAGGAGAGAACAAGGGCATAGGAAAGGTATCTGGATCAGTGCACAGATTAACTGAAAAGGCTCAAGAAAATCAGGACTAATCTCACTCATTTTGCTGATGTTCCCCCCATTGCCTCAAATCTTTCCTCATAACCTTTTTTGTGCTCATAATTTATTATTTTTCATATTAATAATATTTAAATGCTACATTCTGGGGTCGATACAATGCAATCGGATCAGACACAGTCCCCGTCTCACATGGGACGCGCAATCTAAGGGGGTGGGAGAACAGGTATTGCATCCCCCCTTACAGCTGAGGAAAATTGAAGCACTGAGAAGTGAAGTGATTTGCCCAAGTCACACAAGAGGGAAATGGCAGAACCCAGGACTAGAACCCAAGTCCTCTGACAATCAATCAAGGGGAGAATTGGAAGAGAGGAAGTGGAGTCCTTCGGGGTAGACAATTCACTCAAGGAGTTTGGAGAGGAATAGCAGGAAGGAGATGGGGTGATAACTTGGAGGGAGCCATGGGGTTAAGTGAGAGGCTTTTTGCTGTCGTTTTTTAGGATGGGGAGACACGAGCGTGTTTGGAAGCAGTGGGGAAAAAGCTATTATGGAGTGATTCATTCATTCATTCAATAGCATTTATTGAGCGCTATGTGCAGAGCACTGGACTAAGCGCTTGGAATGAACAAGTGGGCAACAGATAGAGACAGTCCCTGCCGTTTGACGGGCTCACGGTCTAATCGGGGGAGACGGACAGACGAGAACGATGGCGATAAATAGAGTCGAGGGGAAGAACATCTCGTAAAGACAATGGCGACTGAATAGAATCGAGGCGATGTACATTTCATTAACAAAATAAATAGGGTGATGGAAATATATACAGTGTTTAGGGGATATTTCCCCCCTTCTAGACTGTGAGCCCGTCGTTGGGTAGGGATTGTCTCTGTCTGTCGCCGAATTGTACTTTCCAAGCGCTTAGTACAGTGCTCTGCACACAGTAAGCGCTCAATAAATGCGATTGAATGATATGAATGATTGAATGAAATATATACAGTTGAGCGGACGAATACAGTGCTGAGGGGATGGGAAGGGAGAGGGGGAGGAGCAGAGGGAGATGAGGGGAAAAGAGGGGAAAAGAGTCATCAGTTGAAGACTGCGGTCAGGGATGAAACAACAGAAGGGACAAGCACTTTGATAAATTGCGACGGGATGGGTTGAAGGCACAGGTGGATGGGGTGGACTTTAAGAGAAGGGAGAAGATCTCCTCTGGAGATACTCCCGGGCCGATGTTCTGAGCGCTAGGCGACTCTGCTTCTCAATGTGAGAAGCCTCTCTCGCCCCGCTCCAGTCTATTCTTCACTCCGCTGCCCGGCTCATCTTCCCGCAGAAACGATCTGGGCATGTCACTCCCCTTCTTAAACAACTCCAGTGGTTGCCTATCGACCTCCGCTCCAAACAAAAACTCCTCACTCTAGGCTTCGAGGCTCTCCGTCACCTTGCCCCTTCCTACCTCTCCTCCCTTTTCTCTTTCTACCGCCCACCCTGCACGCTCCGCTCCTCCGCCGCCCACCTCCTCGCCGTCCCTCGGTCTCGCCCGTCCCGCTGTCGACCCCCGGGTCACGTCCTCCCGCGGTCCCGGAACGCCCTCCCTCCTCACCTCCGCCAAACTGATTCTCTTTCCCTCTTCAGAACCCTACTTAAAACTCACCTCCTCCAAGAGGCCTTCCCAGACTGAGCTCCTCTTCTCCCTCTACTCCCTCTGCCATCCCCCCTTTACCTCTCCGCAGCTAAACCCTCATTTTCCTCTTTTCCCTCTGCTCCTCCACCTCTCCCTTCCCATCCCCACAGCACTGTACTCGTCCGCTCGACTGTATATATTTTCGCTACCCTATTTATTTTGTTAATGAATCGTACATCGCCTCGATTCTATTTAGTTGCCATTGTCTTTACGAGATGTTCTTCCCCTCGACTCTGTTTATCGCCATCGTTCTCGTCTGTCCGTCTCCCCCGATTCGACCGTAAGCCCGTCAAACGGCGGGGACCGTCTCTATCTGTTGCCGACTTGTTCATCCCAAGTGCTTAGTACAGTGCTCTGCACATAGTAAGCGCTCAATAAATACTATTGAATGAATGAATGAATGAATGAATGTGAAGTGTTCCAATGTTCCAACTTGGCCTTTCAACCTTTCAGCTACAAAGGAACTGTGCAGACCCTAGTTCAGTCTCGACAGGTACTGAAGAGCTAGTAGAGTGCTCTGCGCACAGTAAGCGCTCAATAAATACTATTGAATGAATGAAGCCTCAAATAAAGTCTGGTTTTAGGAGATCCCTGTAACAATTCCCCATTTCTAGCCCTTTGATAGACTATATAAGCGTGATGAAGCTCACCAGATAGAAACCCCCTTTTTTATAGTAGCTAAGTGCCATGTGCCAAGCACTTTACTACACCCCGGGCAGAGACGAAAATAGTTTGGACACAGTCCCTCACCCACATGGGGCTCACGGTCAAGTAGGAGGGAGTGGGATTTAATTCCCATTTTCCAGATGAGGAAACGGAGGCACAGAGAAGTAAAGTCATGTGCCCCAAAGTCACACAACAGACAAGTGGCAGAGCTGTGTTTAGAACCCAGGGTCCCTAAGTCCCGGATCTGTGTACTTTTCACCGGGCCACGCACCTCCTCCCTCAGAATATACATATGGTTCAAACAGTGTGTTTGCCCCAAATGTTTGGCCAGGGCAGTGTGGTTGCTCTTAATGAGATGCAGTGTTGTTTTTAAATAGGCATAGACTCACTTTCCTCTTGCTGAGAATGAGGCAGGATTCCTCTCCTCAACAGAGTGAAACTGTCTCCAAGAAGGACGATGTTTTCGTTCGAAAAGCTTCCCAAATTCCCCATTCCACGACTGAGCCACTACCATCGATCATCAAAGCAGAGGGATTTGCAATTAACCACAAAGCCCCGCTTTTGCTTGAATTATGTAGGTAGTTGCATCTGGGCAGAGCTCAATTTGGAAGGATTGGTTTAGTTAGCCTGAGTTATTCTTGCACAGGGTTTGGCCAGATGGCTTTTTTAAAAATTATTTTTTTATAATTAATGAGCTGGCAAGACATGATAACTACTAGGAAAGAACTGGAAGGAAAGCCAGAAGTATTGTAAGGGCAGCCCAACAGCACATTCGTGCGTATGTTTATATCGTGCCATTTCCCCTATCTTGTAATTAATTTTAATGTCTGTCTTTCTCACTAGATTGTCAACTCCTTGAGTGCAGGGATCGTGTCTACCAACTGGGTGGCTCAGTGGAAAGATCCTGGGCTTGGGAGTCAGAGGTCATGGGTTCGGATCCCGGCTCTGTGTGACGGTGGGCAAGTCACTTAACTTGTCTGGGCCTCAGTTACCTCGTCTGTAAAATGGGGATTAACTGTGAGTCTCCCGTGGGACATCCTGATTACCCTGTCTCTACCCCAGCTCTTAGAACAGTGCTCCGCACGTAGTAAGCGCTTAACAAACACCGACATTATTTAGTATTATTACTCTCCAAACCGCTTCAAAAAGTCTTCTGCCCCTCAAAAGTGTTCAATAAATACCACTGACTGAATGAGAGATGATGAGATTCAGTGTTAGCAAGAAGAGAGTCTGAGGCGGGAGTCTGCAGCGAAACGGGGATAATATCAGGGGACGGGCCCTTCAGAGGGGCTGGGGGAGGATGCGGGGGCAAAGAGAAAATAGAAAGGAAAATAAATTCAATTGTATTTACTGAGCACTTACTGTGGATTGAAGCCACACTCCTTCAAGAGGCCTTTGCAGGCTAAGCCCCTTTTGCCTCAGCTCCCCCTCCCTTCCGCGACACCTCAACTCACTCCCTTTGCTCTTTCTCCCCTTGCCCCCTCCGCCACAGCACTTTGGTATGTATCTATAATTATACATGATTATATTGATGCCTGTTTACTTGTTTTGTTGTCTGTCTCCCCTCCTCAGACTGTAAACCCATTGTGGGCAGGGGTTGTCTCTCTTTATTGCTGTATTGTACCTTCCAAGCGCTTCTCGGCCACTTGTCAGCTGTGTGACTTTGGGCAAGTCACTTAACTTCTCGGTGGCTCAGTTACCCCATCTGTAAAATGGGGATTAAGACTGTGAGCCCCGCGTGGGACAACCTGATTCCTCTGTGTCTACCCCAGCGCTTAGAACAGTGCTCGGCACATAGTAAGCGCTTAACAAATACCAACATTATTATTATTAGTAGTACAGTGCTCTGCACACAGTAAGAGCTCGGTAAATACAAATAAATGAATGAATGGAGAGTGACAGAGAGGGAAAGGGGGAAGAGAAACAAGGCAGTGAGGGATATTGAAGAGAAAGGAACAGGGGAAACAAAAGATCATTTCGAGAAGCAGCATGACCTAGTGGATAGAGCACAGGCCTGGGAGTCAGAAGGAACTGAGTTCTAATCCCAGCTCCGCCACGTGTCTTCTGTGTGACTTTCAACAGATCACTGAACATCTCTGTGCCTCAGTTATCTCATCTGTAAAAATGGGGATTACCACTGTGAGCCCCATATGGGGCATGGACTGCGTCAACCTGAATAGTCTGTATCTACACCAGCTCTCAGTCAGTGCTTGGCACAAAGGGAGCGCTGAACAAATACCGTTATCAAAAAAATAAGACAAAAAGGTGAAAGAGTAAAGAGAACACATATACAAATGAAGATCCAGATGTACACAAAACCACAGGATCACACTCTTGAGGGTATCGAAGGAGGAAGGTATTATTCACAATGCTGTTGATGAAACAACGGTGAGAACTTAATGGAAAGAGCTTGGGAGCTCAAGGCTATGGGTCCTAACCCCAGCTCTGTGACTTGCCTGCCGTTTGACACTGGGCAAGCCTCAATTTTGGGCAGTTTCGTTTCCTCGTCTGCAAAACGGGGTTTCAGGACCAAATACCTTTCCTCCTTCCTACTGAGACCGTGAGCTCCGTGTGGGACAGAGACTGTGACCTGATTATCTTGCATTTACCCCAGTGCTTAATACAGTGTGCTTGGCACACAGTAAATACTTTAAATACATACCACTGTGCCCTGCCATAAGCTAAGGGGCAGGACCTAATTCTTTTGATTGTTTTTATTGAGCACTATGTGCAAAGCACCGTACTGAGCGTTTGGGAGAGTACACTATGACAGGACGTCAACATGTGGAGCTGTCCTGACTAATGAGGGATGTCTGGACACATGAACAATGAAATGTGGGGGAGGATTAAAAACCAGCTTAGGAGAAAAGGAAGAGTCGTTAGTAGAGAGGTGAAGTGAAAGCAAAGGAACGGTTAAGCCATGAACCAGTAATGGTGCCTGGCTGCAGATATTTTTCATAGGACTGGCAATTATTCATTTCTTTGGCTTTGACATGAAAGATTCTTAAATTTTACTTCCTTCTCCAGGCACTGATTTTAATGTTGTTGGAAATGCAAAGGTGAAGAAATGCCAGGGGCCAAAAAAAAAAAAAAAAAGAAGGCATCAGTAGATGCAAAAATGGGTAGAATTTAACCAAAGGATCTGAATGGGATGGATCCGGTGCCTAGAACTGACTGCCTTTGATCAATTTCTCACAGACTTCTAAAGAAAAGGAAGGGGACAAAACTCAGAAAGGGAAGAAATCAAGGAATTATAGACTTTTCAGGATTCTATAAATGGAAGAGAGTCGACGGGCAGAGCTCTGTTGGAAAATCTTGATCATTCATATTTTAAACCATATTCATAAGTACATGCAGAGCTTACATTCAAAAGCACCTATAGAGATCACATCCTCTAGTATTTATAGAGATTATATTTACTAGCAGCTATAGAGAGGGCAGGTGGACTTTAAAAATGCCTTGATGAGGAGGAAGGGTGTGATTAGACTTATGGCATTCAGTGAGGGTGCCTAGGAGGATTACCCAGAAGAGCAGCCCGAGAAAAATCCAGGGTAGACACTCTCACACGATTCTGAATAGAGACACAGAAAGAGTTTTAAGTATTGAAAGAGAGAGAAAATAAAAAAGCTAACTGGATTATAAATGCCTCGCGGGCAGGGGCCACGTCTACCAATTCTTCTTATGGAACTCTCTTAGGCATTTAGTACAGTGTCCTGCACACCACAAGGGTTCAGATACTTGGGGTGAGAAGCAGCGTGGCTCAGTGGAAAGAGCCCGGGCTTGGGAGTCAGAGGACATGGGTTCGTATCCCAGCTCCGCAGCTTGCCAGCTGTGTGACTGTGGGGAAGTCACTTCACTTCTCTGGGCCTCAGTTACCTCATCTGTAAAATGGGGATTAAGACCGTGAGCCCCATGTGGGACAACCGGATTACCTTGTATTCCCCCCAGTGCTTACAACAGTGCTTTGCACATAGTAAGCGCTTAACCAATGCCAACATTATTAAATACCAATGACTATAGCATGGTCTAATGGACAGAGCACAGGCCTACGAGTCAGAAGGACCCGGGATCTAATCCCAGCTCGGCCCCTTGTCTACAGTGTGACCTAGGGCAAGTCACTTAACTTCTCTGTACCTCAGTTACCTCATCTGTAAAATGGGGATTAAGGTTCTGAGCCCCAAGTGGGACAGGGACTGTGCCCAACCTGATTTGCTAGTATCCATCCCAGCACTTAGTAGAGTGCCTGGCACATACTACGCACTTCACAAGTATCAAAGTTATTATTATTGTTGTTGTTGTTGTTTTCATCATTATCAAATTAAAATTTACTAAAGCAAATTTCTGCGCTCGCCTAGAGACCCAAGCTTCTATAAACCCATATACATGGCAATTCTTTACACAGTTCCTTAAATAAATCTAGGTCTGAGAGGGTACTCACAACACTCCCGAGGAAAACCTTCCGAAAACTTTGGAATTCCAGCTCCATGGCGTATTTTAGCAACAGGACAGGCAGAGACAATCCAGCGAGTCTCAAACTACACACTCTCTCTCTCTCTCGCCAATTTTCAAATCTCTGCCCAGCTTGACCGATTCCTTTCCAGGTGATCCTGGTCCCTGTGATTCCAGAGCAGGTGTCTCATTTCTCCTCAGCTCCTTGAACTCAACTCCACCGCCAGTGCAACCCAATTAGCAAAACTAGGTCATGCCAACAGCACCCCAGATTTCTAAGACCAGGGCTTCTGGCTAAAATTCCCCAGATGAGGATCAGAATTAAGCAGCCCTCGTCCAAGTGGGACAGAAAACATTCGAAAGGAATGTCCGACCAGGATGAGAATGGAAGCTTTTTATAAGTCTTGGAGAACATGGTTGAGATAAAGTATTTTCCAAGAAAATTGCTGGCCAGGAGCTTATCTCTAAAAGATATAATTGAAAGATTTTTCCATGACATCTTCAGCTCACTGAAAAAATACGTCTACTAATTCTACTGTACTCTCCGGCAATCACATAATGCAATGTACACTAAATACTATTGAGTTGATTTAACCGTACAACCCAGAAATATACTACAAATTCTGGCTGCATGGTCTAGTGGAAAGAGCATGGGTCTGGGAGTCCAAATACCTGGGTTCTAGTCCTAGCTCTGCTGCTTTTCTGCTTTGTGACCTTAGGGAAGTCACTTCACTTCTCTGTGCCTCAGTTCCCTCATCTGCAAAATGGGGATTCAATTCCAGTTCTCCTGTTCAGACTGTAAGCCCCATGTAGACCCCGATTATCTTGTATGTCCTACAGTGTTAGCACATCGTAAAAACTGTTCTCCCTATTTAGACCGTAAGCCCCATGTAGACCCTGATTATCTTGCGTCTCCTACAGTGTCAGCACATAGTAAAAACTTAACAAACACCCACTTATTTTTATCAATATTACCTTACCCGATAAAGAGGGATTAGAAGATCAAGAGTCATCTTATCTTGTGGTGCCTGCCTCCTCAAGCAGCAACCAAAAGATTTAGACATCTGAGAGCCAGGAGAAAAGAACAAGTCCTCCGACTCCTAGGCCCATGTTGTTTCAAAATTAGTGACAGGTGCTATTAAATAAAAAGGCAAAGGATAAACTTAAAATGCACAGCCTACAGTACAGAATGAAGTGTCGGTCACAACAATTTAAAACATCCTAAATTCAGTAGCGATCTGTGGATAACAAGGATGAATAGTTAGAGCAAAAGTTGTATTATCTGGCACCTAATTTTCAAGAAATCTCGACCAATTGGTACTTCTGATTATCCATTTGTTAAGCCCTTGAAATGGAATTTTGAGCTTCTATTTTCAGATAGATATAATGTTCCAAGTACCATACCGGACTTGCATAGGTCTTTTAGAAGTGTCAAAAGAGTCTACCATGCAACCAGATTTAATAAAACTTCTGGAACTGTGGCTTTCCTCTCAAAGTTAATAATCACCTTTTTCAAGTTCCTCCAACATGCCTACTTGGATAAGTCAAAGTTACGGAGACGAAGCGGGAAAAAGGGGGAAAAAATGGCTTATCTTGTGATTCTAATCTTGGAAGTATTGTGAACATTTCTTTTTTTTTAACAATTAACTCCCTCGCATACAAACACCAAATGCAGTTCTATTAAAACATACATGTTTTGTTCTTGAAGAACCCTACAATAAGGAAAATTTCTATAATACCTTGATCAGAGCTGCATGCATTTGCAAGAGCAGCCGCAAGACCTAGCGGAAAGAGCAGGACCCTGGGAGTCAGAAGATCTGGGTTCCAAACCCCTCTTTACCACTTGCCTGCTGTGTGGGCTTGGGCGAGTCACTTCACTTCTTTTTGCCTCACTCAACTCCTTTGTAAAATGAGGATTAAGATTGTGAGGCCTATGTGGCACAGTGACTGTGTCCAAACAATTATCTTGTATCTACCCCAGGGCTTAGTATAGTGATTGGCAAATACTATACGCTTAACAAATACAATTTAAAAAAAAATTCCTCACACCACCAATTTTTTTTTCTTTAAACAGATGCACATTGTTGGAAGAAGGACCTCTTATTCTTCCATTGTATTCTATAAAACATGGAGTGAAAATGCCCAATCTGGGAACCGAAAGGCTTTATTTTGGGGAAATTAGAATGACTTGGCAACATGCTTTTCCATGGGAAGTTCACAGAGTACCCTGGAAATTACTATCCCCATTGGCCCCTTCCTCCCAGGTAGTAATAAATTAATGTCAGTACTTTTATTTTCGGCATCCAGCCTCCCTCCACCTCATCTCCTGCTACCAGGCACCACAATCCCTGCCCTCAAAGAGCTCACACTGTAGTGTGAGACACAGACAAAAAATTATAGAGAGGAGGAAAATTGAATATGTGGATAAGTGCTTAACTAGTCAAATAAACAAGTCTATATATACAGAAGTGCTACAGATGCTTGTGATGTAGGGTAACAGTGAATTAAAAATAAGAAACATTTGGGATTTTCTGGAAACTTAGCCAAAGTAGGAGGAAGGGAAACATTAAACGCTGCCTTTGTACAGTTTCTGTTATTTCTATATCTTTTAGCTATTACCTAATATTCCCTCTAAGAGGCTGAGGACTTTATAGGATTATTTGAGGACCAGTCAAATTTTGTAAAATCATTATCACGCTCTCCAAATATTTAAGATAAACTGGCCTATCGGTGTTCTAGAGAGAAAGAGGTAAGGAAAGGGAGAATTTGGATTCTGACTCAATCTTGGAGGGTTCAGTGTTGTCCTGCTTGAAGACAGAAAAAAGGGTCGAGAAGATACTAGAGGATCCTAGAGGTTCTCTCCAGCCCAAGGATGAACTCTCCAATCTACATTTCCTAGTTTTCGCCTTTCATCCTTCTTTTCATCCTGGCCTTCCAGTTTACAATCTGTAAAGGTTGGTGTCTATAATACCCCTCTTTACCTCCAGTAACAAGGCTTAAGAAACAAGCTTCTGGAGAGTTAATAGAACTGGAAGTCTAAATTCATATGAAATGACACTTGATGACTGACCGGAAAATAAAAACAAACTATTACTTGGCGATGAAAAAAAAAAATAATTCAGTTCATCCAATCTGAAGAATAACCTGTACTGAATCTTGTCACTGTGGCAAAGACATCAAAACTAGCTCTGTGGTTGTAAACGCCTGGAATTTCAAATCTTCAGAATACTGGAATCCTCTTAGGAGGGCTGGGATTTTCTTGTGCACTGTTCCCTAAACATGACATTTCTCACTGGCAGGCCACCAAAAAAAAAAAAAGGGAGATTCTGTACAGTGCGACATGTGGGTTGCCAGGAGGTACCTTACAGAGAAATTAACTGTGTCTAATTTGATTAGCCAAAGCTATCTACAGGTGACACGATGTTTCTGACACCTTCAAGACCTAATCAGTTTTCTGGTGAATAATTTGCTGAAATGTTGCATAAAGGGAATTCTTTCAATTACAATGTTCTAAAGAATTTCTAGACTTTTTTCAATCTCAACTAGGTCTAAAAAGAAAAAAATAAATAAATACTGACTACTTGATCTGGTTAACTTGCCAACTGCAGTTACTGACTTTTGAATTTTAGTTCCTTTTAGTTGATTCTGTAAGCCTATTCCTTAACTCCCATTCTCTCCTAGACCCCCTCCAATCTGGCTTCCGTCCCCTCCACTCTACCGAGACTGCTCTCTCTAAGGTCACCCATGACCTCCTTCTTGCCAAATCCAATGGCTCCTACTCCATTCTGATCCTCCTTGACCTCTCTGCTGCCTTTGACACTGTCGACCATCCCCTCCTCCTCCGTACCTTATCTCACCTTGGCTTCACGGACTCTGTCCTCTCCCGGTTCTCCTCTTACCTCTCTGGCCGATCATTCTCGGTCTCCTACGCTGGAGCCTCCTCCCCCTCCCATCCTTTAACTGTTGGAGTTCCTCAAGGGTCAGTTCTTGGCCCTCTTCTGTTCTCCATTTACACTCACTCCCTCGGTGAACTCATTCGCTCTCACGGCTTTGACTACCATCTCTACGCAGATGACACGCAGATCTACATCTCCGCCCCTGTCCTCTCCCCCTCCCTTCAGGCTCGCATCTCCTCCCGCCTCCGGGACGTCTCCACCTGGATGTCTGCCCGCCACCTAAAACTCAACATGAGCGAGACCGAGCTCCTCATCTTCCCTCCCAAGCCCGGTACGCTCCCAGACTTCTCCGTCACCGTGGATGGCACGACCATCCTTCCCGTCCCGCAGGCCCGCAATCTCGGTGTCATCCTTGACTCGTCCCTCTCGTTCACCCCACGCATCCTATCCGTTACCGAGACCTGCCGGTTTCACCTCTACGATATCGCCAAGATCCGCCCTTTCCTCTCCACCCAAACGGCTACCTTACTATTACGGGCTCTCGTTATATCCCGGCTAGACTACTGTGTCGGCCTTCTCTCTGACCTCCCTTCCTCCTCTCTCGCCCCGCTCCGGTCTATTCTTCACTCCGCTGCCCGGCTCATCTTCCTGCAGAAACGATCTGGGCATGTCACTCCCCTTCTTAAACAACTCCAGTGGTTGCCTATCGACCTCCGCTCCAAACAAAAACTCCTCACTCTAGGCTTCGAGGCTCTCCATCACCTTGCCCCTTCCTACCTCTCCTCCCTTCTCTCTTTCCACCGCCCACCCCGCACGCTCCGCTCCTCTGCCGCCCACCTCCTCGCCGTCCCTCGGTCTCGCCTATCCCGCCGTCGACCCCTGGGTCACGTCCTCCCGCGGTCCCGGAACGCCCTCCCTCCTCACCTCCGCCAAACTGATTCTCTTTCCCTCTTCAAAACCTTACTTAAAAATCACCTCCTCCAAGAGGGCTTCCCAGACTGAGCTCCTCTTCCCCCTCTACTCCCTCTGCCATCCCCCCTTTACCTCTCCGCAGCTAAAGCCTCATTTTCCCCTTTTCCCTCTGCTCCTCCACCTCTCCCTTCCCATCCCCACAGCACTGTACCCGTCCGCTCAACTGTATATATTTTCGTTACCCTATTTATTTTGTTAATGAATTGTACATCGCCTCGATTCTATTTAGTTGCCATCGGTTTTTACGAGATGTTCTTCCCCTTGACGCTGTTTAGTGCCATTGTTCTTGTCTGTCCGTCTCCCCCGATTAGACTGTGAGCCCGTCAAACGGCAGGGACTGTCTCTATCTGTTGCCGACTTGTTCATCCCAAGCGCTTAGTACAGTGCTCTGCACATAGTAAGCGCTCAATAAATACTACTGAATGAAAGCCTATTACTGTCGCCCAGCATCAGCCAAGAGAAATTCTTCATTCATTTTACTCTTCTCATATCAGATGGATTATTGCAGCATTTTTTAAATTTGACTCCCTATTTTTCTCCTAAAATATCCTAAACGCTAACTACTCTCCCCCTTGAAATCAGTGAATCAACCATATTTACTGAGTGCTTACTATATGCAGAGCCCTATACTAAGCACTTGGGAGACTACAGCATAAGGTATTTAGACATCACATTCCCTCCCCAAAGCACATTTCTAAAAGAATAAAAAAGAAAAAGGTCTATTCTCCTCACTCTCTTGTCCTTTCAGATGGAGATAATCTTAGAAACACTAATAGTTCATGGGTTCTGTGACTGAATGGCTTAGAGACACTTCCATTTCCTAAAACCCTCAAGGGTAGGTGGAAAGAAGTCGTTATGTATCTCTATTGCGGCTCTACCCTTTCCTGTTCCCCGCTCAGGTAATCTGAAATAAGCAGTGTTCTGGTCATATTCAACAGAGGCAGAATCTCTGAGTTCTTCAATTTCTGACACCGTCCTTGAACTTATGTCATGGAAGCTCTCTCATGGTATTGCTTCTGGTTTCTTTGTTCACTTGGTTTTTTTTCCCCCCAATAGTATCAGTTAAGTGCTGTCACTTTACTAAGCACTGGGGAAAGTACATGACAGTCGG
Source organism: Ornithorhynchus anatinus (assembly GCF_004115215.2). Lineage (NCBI taxonomy): Eukaryota > Metazoa > Chordata > Mammalia > Monotremata > Ornithorhynchidae > Ornithorhynchus > Ornithorhynchus anatinus. Next base: position 33,248,025 of record NC_041733.1, on the reverse strand, counting down.
GATGGAAACCATCTCTGTCCTACATGGAGCTTCACAATCTTCACGCCCATTTTACAGATGAGGTAACCGAGGATCAGAGAAGTTAAGCAACTTGCTCAAGGTCACACAACGGGGACACGGCATAGCCGGAATTAGAACCCAGTTCCTGCTGACTCCCAGGCCCATGCTCTTTCTACGTGTCCGCACCGCGTCTCCACCTGTTAATACATTCACGTTACCGGCTGACTTCGGTGAACCATAGCAGTGGAAAAGGGATGGAGGAAATGTGTCTTTCCTTAAGTTTAAATGACATCCATTTATTTGACAGGCTGACTTCTGGTAACCATAGCAATGGTGCAAGGAAGGAGGAAATGAATCCTTCAAGTTTACTTGCAATTTAGTGTATGCTTTTAACGGGTGGGAGGGAGGAAAAGCTCAAGCTTTTTGGTTAACGTGCCTTCAACACCTTTGCTGGGTTAAAATGTCATTTCCCTCTTTTACAGTTTAGGTAACCGTGGCAGAATAACGTCAAGCCACTGCCCCAAATTACAAAGAAACTGGGTGAGAATCTTAATCAATCTATCGACGGCATTTATGGAGCATTTACTATGTGCAGAGCCCTGTACTAAGAGTTTGGGAAAAATGCAATACAATAAACATGATCCTGGCCCATAAAGAACTTGCAGTCTAGGAGGGGAGACAGACTTTAAAAGAAATTACAGGCAGAGGAAATAGTCGAGCATAAGGATCGGTATGTATGTCTGGTGGGCCTGGGGTATAATTACTATCTACAGATTAGAGGGTTCTAGTACAAATCCCATGAAAGAAGAAGTTCTATTTTAAAAACTGCCTCAATGTGAAGAAATACTAATAACACAGTAATGTACCACCAGACTATCTGAATTCAATAGCTAAAACAGAGAACATCTGTATTTCACTTCTTTTATGGGATTCTCAGGTGAAAAGCGAGAAACCTCCTAAGACTTTACACTGACAAACATTAAGTCTCTGGGAGATTTGTTAGTGTTTTATTTTTTGACTCAGCCTGCCTCGGATCTTCACCAAGGGTACTGAGGTAGACTGCTCACACACGCCAAATCATCTTCTCTCCCAATCATTTCTCTTTGCTGTCTTCCAGACGTATGTTTCCTTTCTAGGCTCAGCTCTACGCTTATTTTTTTAAGCCCTCACTATCTTCTAGGCACTGTGATAAGAGCTGGGGTAGAAACAACCTAATCAGGTTGGAGAAAATCCCTGTCCCATACAGGGCTCACAGTTTTATTCCCCATTTTCCAGAGGAGGGAACCGAGGCACAGAGAAGTTAAGTGATGTGCCCAAGATCACGTAGCAGACGGCATTAGAACACAGGTCCTTCGGACTCCCAGGCCTGTGCTCTCTCCACTAGGTCACGCAGCTTCTCAAATTCGTCTGAGTGCCCTAATGGTTCTATTAATCCTAAGGCAGAGATTTTGAACGATGACCCAACACGGTGCTGCTCCCCCCGCCCGTCGTATGATGCAAACTGATGCCAGCCTGGCCCGGGCAACGTTCCTCAGGGTCTGGCGAGGAACTGCAGGCTCGATCTCATTTGCCCCGCTCCAACCGCTGCCTTTCTGGAGCCCCAGTTCCCATCTGTCCTACAGTTTCAGGGGTGACGGGAGTGGAAACTCACCGTGCCCTGCCGGAAAAGTCCACGCCCCCACCCGCGTGGCAGTCTCAGCGTGTGGAAATAGTGGCGAGAGCAGCAGAAGCAGCGTCTCTCTGTGCTTCTCTGCGGTCGCCCTAGCCCCTGCCATGGGGATGAGAGCCAAAGAAAAGTCCCCTTCCCTCAGCATCCCCCACCGGTGGGAACGATAATAATCAGGAAGATGATATCTGTTAAGCTCTTACTATGTGGCCAGCGCTGTTCTAAGCACCGGGGTAGACACAAGCTAATCAGGTTGAACGCAGTCCCGGTCCCCCGTAGGACTCACAGTCTTAATCCCTAGTTTACAGATAAGGCCATGGAGACATAGAGAAGTTAAGTGCACAGCAGAGGAGTCGTAGAGTCGATATTAGAACCCAGGTCCTTCTGACTGCCAGGTCCGCTATACCATGTTGCTTCTCAGCAAGGGAAGGTCGAGTGAATTCCTAATAATAATAATGATAATAATAATGGTACTTGTTAAGCACTTACTATGGACCAAACACTGTTCTAAGTGCTGGGGTAGATTCAGGTTAGGTTGGATACAGTCCCTGTCCCACATAGGCCTCGCACTCCGAATCCTCATTTTACAGAGAGGTAATCGAGGCCCAGAGAAATGAAGTGACCTGCCCAAAGTCACCGAGCAGATCGACCGGTGGCAGAGAGAGGATTAGAACCCACGACCTTTTGAGTCTCAGGCCCGGGCTCTATCCACTAAGCAGCGTTGCTTCTCCTAATTTAAAGCACACAGGCCGCAGAGCAGCTGGCTCCATATACCGCGCCTCTCTGGCTTCATCTTGAGGGATTTCGCCTGATTTTTGAGTCAGAGTACAAAAGACACCATTCGGTTGTGAACCTATTCCTCCGCATCACTCTCTCTTCCGGTGAGACGGGGGCTCTCTTCAGCTCACCTCCCGAGCCCCGAAACCTTGGACCGTTGTTAGCAATCTGGATAAGTGAGGCTTCCCACATCTCTCTGAAGCTGCAGGCATCTCTTGCCTGGCTCAGTGGAAAGAGCCCGGGCTTGGGAGTCAGAGGTCATGGTTTCGAGTCCCGGCTCTGCCACTTGTCAGCTGTGTGGCCGTGGGCAGGTCACTTCACTTCTCTGGGCCACAGTTCCCTCATCTGTAAAATGGGGATTAACTGTGAGCTTCATGTGGGACAACCTGATGACCCTGTATCTACCCTAGCGCTTAGAACAGCGCTCTGCACGTGGCTCAGTGGAAAGAGCCTGGGCTTTGCAGTCAGAGTTCATGGGTTCGAATCCTGGCTCTGCCACTTGTCAGCTGTGTGACTGTGGGCAGGTCACTTAACTTCTCTGTGCCTCAGTTACCTCATCTGTAAAATGAGAATGAAGACTGTGAGCCCCACATGGGATGACCTGATTACTCTGCATCTACCCCAGCATTTAGAACAGTGCTCGGCACATAGTAGTAAGTGCTTAAGAAATACCAACATTATCATCTCTTGCCGAATTGTACATTCCAAGTGCTTAGTACAGTGCTCTGAACATAGTAAGCGCTCAATAAATACTATTGAGTGAATGAATTCTGCTCCACACCCCATTATGGGATCTGAACCATTATTAATAATAATGTTGGTATTTGTTAAGCGCTTACTATGTGCCGAGCACTGTTCTTAGCGCTGGGGTAGACACAGGGGAATCAGGTTGTCCCACGCGGTGCTCCCAGTCTTCATCCCCATTTTACAGATGAGGGAACTGAGGCACCGAGAAGTTAAGTGACTTGCCCAAAGTCACACAGCTGACAAGTGGCAGAGCTGGGGTTCGAACCCATGACCTCTGACTCCAAAGCCCGTGCTCTTTCCAGTGAGCCACGCTGCTTCTCTATTACCTAGTACATGTAAAGGATGACACTTCACCCATTGATCAGTAGCTAGAAAGAAAAGTCCCAGTGTGGGACATCGACTGTGTCCTACCTCATTATCTTATTTCTTGTGTCTACTCCAGCTCTTAGTAAAGCACTTGGTACATAGTAAGCGCTTCGATACAATTACAAAAAATAAATGAATATCCTGCCGCCAGCTCTGTTCTAGGTTGGAGGTATTGCCACTGAAGAGTAGTCCTGATTTATTATAATAGTAATGATAATGATAATGAAAAACAATAATATCTCTTATCTTTCCTATGTAGACTGTGATATATTCATTCATTCCATGGTATTTATTGAGCGCTTACTGTGTGCAGAGCACTGTACTAAGCACATGGAAAGCACAATTCAGCAATGAAGAGAGACGATCCCTGCCCAGAACGATGTGGGACAGAGACTGTCTAAGCTCATCATCTTGTATCTATTCCAGCACTTGGTAAAACGTCTAGTACATAGTAAGCCCTTGACAAGTGCCATTTATTTTTTTTTTAAAGAGATGGTATATCAGAGAGTCTGGGAGTCAAAGGACTTGGGTTCTCATCCTAGTTCTGCTACTTACCTGCTTTGTGACCTTGATCAAGTCACTAAACTTCTCTGTGCCTCATCTGTAAAATGGGGATTCAACAGCTATTCTCCCTCCTATTTAGACTAGCCCCATGTGGACAGGGACTGTGTCCAATAATTTTTTTTACCCCAGCACTTAGTACAGTACTTGGCATATAGTAAGCATTCCAATACAATTATTATCACCATTATTGTATGCTAATAAAAAGAAAAGTTCCATTCAGTTGCATCTTGGCTCTTGCTTTGGTCCTTTGACGTGGGGGGAAGCGAGGCAGTGATCGCCAGAACCAGAATGGAGAATTCACCAATACTCTTAGGACCTTAGCAATTTTTTTTAAAACTCCTTCTCACTAATGAGATTTAACACGTGTTCAAAGTAAACAAATTATTATCGTCCTTAGAAAAGCCGACGCTACATTGGTTGAACTAAGCAGTGGGTCAGATTACCAACAAGCGTGCTGTGAAGAGCCACTAGATTTATCATTATTACCACTCCTTTAAAGAAGCCACACCGTTTCCACACGATTTGCTCTTTGGAAAGAGGGTTATCAATTGATATTTTTGCCTGTCACAATGCATAGGGGAAGAATCTAATCCAAAATGAGTATTGAAAGAAAGTGGACTTACGCCTTTTGTCCGAACACCGAAGGCAGAAGAGAACGGTAGGACGGGACTCCAGTTCTTTCCCAGCTTTTGTCGTTGTCAGCAGCAAGAATCACCACACGGTTGACAGCAAGGAAGGCGTGCAGCTCTTCCTCCCATTCTGAGACCATCTCGGCAGAGTGAACGACGGGTTTCCACTTTCAGCAGTCCTAGTTGAGCTTTAGTTAGCGTTTGGGTTGGAGGGAAAGCTGCAGCCGTTTGATTTCTTCGGTAAATTGCTGCAATAAAAATAGAAGTCTGCTGACTAAGAATCCGCAAACCTTTACAGCTGGTGAAAGATTCTTCCCTTTTTGAGTGTTACTTAAATTACCCCATCCCACCAAAGAGAAAAATAATCTCTCTGAAAATAGATGCGTTCTTCTCTAACAATCAGTGGTATTCATTGAGCACTTACTGAGCAGAGCACAGTACAGAGAGTTTGAGAGAGTACAGTACAACAAAATTAGCAGGCACGTTCCCTGCCCATAAAGAGCTTAGAGTCTAGAGATGAGTGGAACAGTTGTTAGAACTATTCATAACTGTCAAGTTACAATATCTGCCCTTTTGAAGATAAAACAAGATCTCCATCCTTCTGTTTTCGTATCCTCACAACAATCCAACGTGATTCCATTAAGAAACGGAAAATTCATTACACAATCCTCTTTAACTGCATTCCTAAAATCACAAGACAGAAAAATCTGGCTACAGACAGCACCGGGTATATTTTAAAGCAGTGAAATATGCTTTCCATCTGGTAAAATATCATCCTACGCCACAACAGAGCTGTATTTACACTTACTATATTTCTCCTGGTCCCTAATCCATGACAAACCTCTGACTATTTTTCTACTACGAGACAGAAATGACATGAAATGTTTTTGCCTCAGTGAGACACTGTGTCAACCCACCCTAAAATATGGCAAATGTGCACGCTGATGTCACAGTAACTAATGATAACGAGGGGGAGGATTGCAGTATTTAAATGCTTTACTTTATACCATGCAGGGAACTAGTGGATAAAGCACAGGCTTGGGATCCAGAGGACCTGGGTTCTAATCCCAGTTCTGGTGTGACCTTGAGACTTTATTCACGCCCATGGCTTCAACTCCCACCTTAAGATGGATGATTCCCAAATCTCCATCTCCAGCCCTGATCTTCCCCCCTTCTGCAGTCTTGCATTTGCTCTTGCCTTCAAGACATCTCTACTTGGAAGACCTGCCATCAGCTCAAGCTTAACATGCCCCAAAGAGAACTCCTAATCTTCCCACCCAAGCCCTGTCTTTTCCCTGACTTTCCCATCACATACTGAGCTCCCCTTTTCCCTCTGCTCCCTCTACCTCCCCTTCCCCTCTCCGCAGCTAAACCCTCTTCTCCCCCCTTTCCCTCTGCTCCTCCCCCTCTCCCGTCCCCTCCCCTCAGCACTGTACTCGTCCGCTCGACTGTATATATCTTCATCACCTAGTTTTTGTTTAATGAGATGTACATCACCCTGATTCTATTTATTTGCTATTGTTTTAATGACATGTTCTTCCTCTTGATTCTATTTATTGCCATTGTTCTTGTCTGTCTGTCTCCCCTGATTAGACTGCAAGCCCGTCATAAGGCAGGGACTGCATCTGTTACTGATTTGTCCATTCCAAGCGCTTAGTACAGTGCTCTGCACATAGTAAGTGCTCAATAAATACTAATGAATGAATGAATGAATAGACCGTACCACCATCCTTCCTGTATCACAAGTATACAACCATGGTGGTATCCTTAACTCCTCTCTCTCATTTCAATGCACATATTCAATCTACCACTAAACCCTGTTGGTTCAACCTTCAAGACATCACTACAATCTGCCCTTTCTTCTCCACCCAACCTGCTACCATATTAATCCAAGCAATTATCCTATCTTGATGAATTTATCAGCTTCCTTGCTGATATCCCTGCTTCCTAACTCTCCCCACTCCAGTCCATAGTTGACTCTTCTGCCTGGATCAGTTTTCTACAGAAACGTTCAGTCCGGGTGTCTCCTCTCTTCGAGATCCTCCAGCGGTTGCCCATTAACCGCCTCATCGAACAGAAACTCCTCGCTATCGGCTCTGAAGCACTCAATCACCTTGCCTCCTCCTACCTCACCTTACTATTCTCCAACGACAACACTGCCTGCCCACATCACTCCTCCAATGCCAACCTATTCACTGCACCTCAATCTCATCGATCTCACTGCTGACCTATCGTCCACGTCCTGCCTCGGGCCCGGATGCCCTCCCTCTTCATAACCGACAGACAGTTACTCTCCCCACCTTGAAAGCCTTATTAAAGGCACATCTCCTTCAAGAGGACTTCCCTAGGCCCTCATCTCCTCTTCCCCCTTCTGATTTGCTCTCTTTATTCATCACCGACACCTCCCTCCCCACCAAAGCCCCACAGCACTTAAATACATATCCGTAATTCATGATTTATTTGTTTATATTCACGTCTGCCTCCCCCTCTAGATTATAAACTCGTTGTGGGCTGAAACGTGTCTTCTATATTGTTGAGTTGCACTCTTCCCAGTGTTTCGGACATTCATTCATTCAATCGTATTTACTGAGTGCTTACTGTGTGCGGAGCACACTACTAAGCGCTTGTTTGTCCTGGACTCAGTAAGTGCTCAATAAATAAAAATGATTGACTGCTTTGGACAAGTCACTTCACTTCTCTGGGCTTTAGTTTCCTCAACTGTAAAATGTCCTCACTCTTGTTCTGTGGGAAAGGACTGGGGCCCCACCTGATGAACTTCTATCCACTCCAGGGCATAGTACAGCGCTTGACACAAGGCAAGTGCTTAAATACCATTTAAAAGAAACAAAAAACTAAGCACTGGGGTGGATACAAGATAATCAGGTTGGACACAGTCCATGTCCCACATGGGGCTCACTGACTAATGAAGTAGCTATGACAGATTTCAACAGCTCCTTCCAGGAAAGAGACATTGGCATAACATCTCATTTTTACGTAGTTCATCTTTTTTCTACTGGTCTTTGAAGAGGGCAAGCCAACGTACCGCTCTAAGGTATTTGGCACTTGCCACAAGTTTATGGCACATTTCAAATCATCACCATCAGCTGTCATTCATTCTTGAAAAGGATAGCCAACCATAAGCAAACACGCCTTGTTAAAAGAACTTCCATTCTGTTTACCCCTGGAAAACAGCGACTCGGTGCGTACTGCTTCGGTTCCATTTCCAATCAGACCTAACAATTTCAAGTACGGGATTGAGGTTTGCTTTGGGGTCCGACCTTTTCAGCGATTTCACAAAGCAATCAAATATAAAGGCAATCAGACAGATTCTTCTTGCACAGGGTGGTATCTGAATGCATACTGTCTTCCATTTTATTAACTTCATTGATTATTCTGTCCTGGGTTAAATGTGCCCATTGGCAAAGTATCAAAGTTTACACCTATTCAGTGGTATATAGGTTCATAACTCAAATTCAGATGTGCCTCTCTTTAGTTTTCACAACATGGACCGTATGCTTCAAGTCTCTGGCCATCTGGTTCCATCAGGACATCTTTTTCCTTTTCACCTCCTCCCCAGCAAGCAAACAAGTGACAGAGAATGTTAACATCATTACATGGAAGCACAGAAGCTTAGAAAACAGGATTTTAAATGAATTTGCTAGACTCAGAGTTCTCTAAGATGTCTTGCTATCCCCGTGGCACTCAGTTAAAATACGTTCTCCCAAGATGAGGGGTGGAGGAACAGAGAACAATCTGTGATATCTCAAGATATTTCTCAGTCAGAACTCAAAGAAATTTAGTTTAATCGATAGGGAGTAGATAAAAGTGGAAACGTAATCCAGAGTCTATACTTACCCACCACTATACTCTGACAGAGAATACAGAACTAATACCAAAACTACCTTCACTACATTAATCCATCAATCAAGAGTATTTACTGAGCACTTGTGTGCTGAACACTGTACTAAGTGCTTGGGAGAGTAAAATATAGGGTTGGTAGACACGTTCTCTGTCCACGACAAGCTTACAGTCTAGAGGAGGAGACAAACATAAATATAAATGAATATATCATTTATAATATGTCATTTATAAAGATGTACATAAGTGCTATGGAGTTGTGGGCGGGATGAATTCAACCAATCGTATTTATTGAGAACTTACTATGTGCAGAGAGCACTGTGAATCTCAAAATATGAAGATCATAGATCCAAGAGCAAAGACAACACAGATGGGAGAGAGATCTGAGGAAAAGAGGGCTTAATCAAGGAGGCCTCTAGGAGGTGGTGACATTAATAAGGCTTTGAAAGTGGGGAGAGCGGTGGTCTGGCATAGACGGAGGGGGAGGGAGTTCCAGGACAAAAGGAGGACACTGGGAAAGGGGTTGGTGGCAAGTTAGATCGTAATAATAATAATGTTGGTATTAGAACACTGTTCTAAGAGCTGGGGCAGATACAGGGTAATCAGGTTGTCCCACGTGGGGCTCACCGTCTTAATCCCCATTTTACGGATGAGGTAATTGAGGCCCAGAGAAATGAAGTGACTTGCCCACCGTCACACTGCTGCCAATTGGCAGAGCCTGCATTCGAACCCATGACCTCTGACTTCCAAGCCCGGACTCTTTCCACTGAGCTACGCTGCTTCTCTTACGACGGGTTTGGGGCATAGTGAGCCAGCTAATGATAGAAGAGTGGAGTGTGCAGGCTGGGCTGTAGTAGGATATCGACGAAGCAAGCAGATCACGGCAATGAGTCAGTCATTTTTACTGAGCTCTTGGGAGAGTACAGTATAACAGTAAACAGACACATTCCCTACCTACATCGACCTTATACTCTAGCAGGAGATTTAATGCTTTAAAGCAGATGGTAAGGAGTTTCTGTCTGATGCAGAGGTGGATGGGCAACCACTGGAAGCTCTTAAGGAGTGGGGAGATTGGGACTGAACATTTTTTTCCAAAAATATGGTCCAGGCAGCAGAGTGAACAGTGGACTGGAGTGGGGAGAGACGGGAGGCAGGGAGGTCACTGCGGAGACAGATGCAGTCTGTGCAGGTTCAGGTAAGTGGGCAAGTCACCCGGCTTTTCCGTGCCTCGGTTACCACGTCTGCCAAACGGGGATTAAGACTTGAGTCCCACGTGGGACCACCTGATAACTTTGTATGTCGCCCAGTGCTTAGAACAATGCTTGGCACATAGTAAGCGCTTAAATACCATCATCATCATTAAAAAACACTGCTTGACCGTTTGATTCACGTTGTCATGTTGCGTGACACTTCAGACAGCCACTCGAGTATGCCCCTTCAAAGAGTTTAGGTATCCGCTCACTCCAAATCCGTAGTGCCTATGTGCATCTTGATTCTATTTATCGCTACTGTTCTCGTCTGTCCGTCTCCCCCCGGTTAGACCGTAAGCCCGTCGAAGGGCAGAGACTGTCTCTGTTACGGATTTGTACATTCCCAGCGCTTAGTACAGTGCTCTGCACATGGTAAGCGCTCAGTAAATACTATTGAATGAATAAGTGCTTGGATCAGCAGAGTAGTAATTTAGGTGGAGAGGAAAGGGCAGATTTTTAACAATGTGGTGAAGGTACAGTGTAGATACGCAGATCGGTGCATTTAAGATGGAGTCTCCCCTTCGAGGATGATGGTGTAGCCTCGAACCTGCCACTTCAAGACAGGGAACCTGGGCAGAGGAAGTGATTACAGTGCTAGTGGCTTGTGCAGCTCAGTCCGCACTTTCCTCCCTACCACTGGATTTTCACCCAAGGCACAGAGTTCCCCCCATCCCTCTGTCCACCCCTTCCAGGACCCATTTCCATCCTCAGAGATCGCATATCGTGCCTCCACTGGGCTATAGATGATTACCATGGTAGCTCTGTCCACATTAGCCTTCTCTTTTTCAAGATTTCTGCTGGGCCCATCCACCTTTGACAACACACTTTGTGGTTTTTTGGACAGAAACCTCACCCCTGATGGCAGATACCCAGAGGCCCGACCGACACTAAAACCCGGGTCACCTGATTCCCAGAGCACTGTCCTTCCCCCCGGAACAGACACTTTCCAGGTTATCACGTAGAGAAGGATTTTTTTTAATGGCATTTTTAAAGCGCTTACTACGTCCCAGGGACTGTACCAGCACTAGGGTATATGCAAATTAATCAGGTTGGACAGAGTCCGTGGCCCAAATGGGGCTACAGTCACAATCCCCATTTTACAGATGAGGTAACTGAGACACAGAGCAGTGAAGTGACTTGCCCAAGGTCACACGGCAGATGAGTGGTGGAACCAGGATTAGAACCCAGGACATCTAACAAATATGCCAGAACCTGACCCAGCAAGCAGTCAGAACGAGAGCAGTTTTTCTTTCTGAACTTAAAGTCCCACCAGTTTGTAGACTAGGTCTTTCCCTGGCCCTTTCAAAAATTAATCAGTCAAAATGACCACATTCACTGAGTGTTTATTGTGTGTACAGCACTGTTACGTGCACAAGGGAAAGTACAATATAACAGAGTGAAAAGATTTGTTCCCTGCCCACGAGAAGCAGCGTGGCCTAAGGGAAAAAGCACCAAACTGGGACTCAGAGGACCTGGGCTTTAATCCCGCTTCCTCCACCTGTCTGCTGTGTGACCTCGGGCAAGTCATCTAACTTCTCTGTGCTTTAGTTTCCTCTACTGGAAAATAGGGATTAAGAAGCTTTATCTCTTCTATTTAGACTGTGAGCCCCGTGAGAGGGTATTTCCCACTTAATCAACTTGAACCTAAACTAGAATTTAGAACAGTTTTTGACACATAGTAAGCACTTAAATGCCATGAAAAAACCATTGAGATAAATCATTATGAGTCTACGCTGATGTTGAAAATGTCTATGCACCTCCTTTTTTCTACCATTCAACTTGTGAGAATTTCCCCTCTCCTTAACATCTCCCCGTGTGCTGTTTAAGACCCATTTTCTCAAAATGAATTCAGATACCAATTCGCCCACATTTTCCACATTATAAAACATACCCAAATATCCTAAACAACTAAAGCGTCCCTGCCTTATTAGCGTAACCAGCTATTACTGTTTACTTGAGAAGATATTTTGTTTCATTTCTCCAGAAACTAGGAGACACAGACCGTGTTGAATTCAGATCTTCTACCCTTAAGCTAAATAGAACAAAGTGTTCTTTAGAGAAATGCTGAAGGATGCAAAATTTGTCCCAGTGTACAAAAACACCATGTGCATTATAAATACAACAGCATAAAACACAGAATAAAAAAAATACTAGACAGGTGTTTGAAGATAAGATATTTCCACTGAGAAATAGGATGAATAAATGACAGAGGAAACAAGATAAGTTCTTCTGAACTCTTCAGGCAGAGCAAATAAAGACAAATTAAAGTCTTATGATGCGCAGGAAAATTCAGAAAACTATGTCTCACGCCATGAATCCCCAGACATCCTTAATAATTTTTTGCTCATTCTGTTCTAAATATTTTCAGTTGGGAACCAGGCTTCAGATGAATTAAATATGATATTCAAATTCAGATACTGTGGGCAAGACTTCATGCGATTCAGAATTTCAGATCTGGAATGGATCTCAAATTTTGCTTCAGTGCAGCCCCTGCTTCTTGGCAGGTGAAGCCTTAAATCCTACCAAACAAATTACTTTCTATCAATTTTTAAAACAGATCCATAAATAGAGATTCTACAACACTCAGCAACACTCAAAAACCTGTTAGTATGGTACCAGCCACCCTGATGATCAGGAAGTTCTTAGGTATAAGCTCATTGGGAACAGGGAACTTCTCAACCAACGGAGATTCAGAGATTGCAATTTAATGTTTCTTTGCCATGTAACAAGGATGTTTCCACTCAACATTAGAAAAGGTTTGGGGCAGCTTCTTGAGGGAGCCAAGATCAGAAAGCAGATCCTCGGATTTTCAGGCCCGCATTCTTTCCATTAGGCCACACTGCTTCTGAAAATTGGTGGATACGTAAATTCCTAAAAAGCCGGCTTTGATCTATGAGTTAATCCCTCTGAATTCAAGTCCCCTCTACACTATAAGCTCTTTACGGGCAAGAACCCGCCTGCTTGCACTCCTCAAATGCTTAGTACAGTGTGCTCCTCACAGTAAGAACTTAATAAACACCAATGATTACGCGAAGTCGTCATCACAACATTCACTATACCTGTTGTGTGCAGTGTCCTGTACAAGGCTTTCCATCTTAACAAGGTGCTTACCGTCTAATAAAGGAGGCTGGCAGAAACAGATAGCATTCAGAAAAATGAAACTAACAGTATTTAGGAAATGAAAACATACGAGAAACCAGATACAACCGGTAAAAACAGAAGTTAATGAAGTTATATTGCTTATGTGATTTGGTGTGAACTACAGGCCCAGGTGGGAGAGATGAGAGCGAAGTGCATTAAGAGGCTAGTTAGGGAAGAGCAAAGCCTGTGAATGTAATAATAATAATGTTGGTATTTGTGAAGCGCTTACTATGCGCAGAGCACTGTTCTAACCCTGGAGGAGATACAGGGCAATCAAGTTGTCCCACCTGAGGCTCACAGTCTTCATCCCCATTTTACAGATGAGGTCACTGAGGCGCGGAGAAGTTGAGTGACTTGCCCACACAGCTGAAGAGTGGCAGAGCCGGGATTAGAACCCATGACCTCGGACACCCAAGCCCGGGCTCTTTCCATTGAGCCGCGCTGCTGCTAGTGGGGCAAGCGGGTGGGAAGGTAAGTGGGAAACGGAAAGTCAAGAGCTTTGATCTAAAGGCGGGAGTTTCTGCCTGACGTAGAGGAGAAATGTGTAACCTTGAAGGTTTGTGAGGAGGGAAATGATGCATTTTGAAAGGCATTCCAGGAGAACAAACTGTTCCTGAAGGAGAACAAACTGTTCCCAAATTACACTTAAGAACTTCCCGATCATCAAGGTGGTTAGTACTGGAACCGATTATTGAGTGTTTTGGAATCACCACGTATGGACCTATTTTAAAAATTAATAGAAAATAATTTGTTTGGTAGGATTTAAGGCTTCGCCTGCCAGGAAGCCGAGGCTGCACTAGAGCAAAATTTGCGATCCTTTCCAGAGCTGAAATCCTGTATCTGTATTTTAATTAAACGGCACTCGTACCCGGCTAGAGAATGACGGTGATGGTATATGTTAAGTGCTTACGTCAAGCACTGTACTAAGTGCTGGGCAGATACAAGCTAATCTTGGACACAGTCCCCGTCCCCACATGCGGCTCCCAGTCCAGGTGGAAGGGAGAACAGGTAGTGAATCCCTATTTAACCGATGAGGAAACTGAGGCAAGGAGACGTTAAGTAACTTGCCTAAGGTTGATACGGCTGATAAATGTGAGAGCTGGAACTGGAACCCACGTCCTTGGACTCCCAGGCCTGTGCTCTTGCCACTGGGCTCCGCTAGAATGACTAAATCCTAATCACTAAAACTTTAATGGCTTTTAACGTGTAACCAAGCCCAGGCCCCTAACTCCACGATTTGATAGATTGAACGTCGATACCGCTGACTGACTGGCAAGACCAAAATGAATCTGAATTCCTGTCTGAAGTTCTCCATTCTATTGTGTCTACCCAAACTATTTTTCTTCCTTAGATTTCCATTCATTTTCTCTCATACAATCTTTTGTGGGACTGAAGAAAAGTTAATTAAGTTCCTGGGTAGCTAACCCCATACCTGAAATACTCCATAATAAAATACAAACATATCACTCCTGGAGGAGGAAATTACAAGACCGTGAACTCACATGCAAACCGGCCCTCTTCGAATTACTACAGGAAGGTTTGGTAATTAAAGATAAATTCATTTCTCGGTTTAATAAAACATGCATCGGTGAAAATTAAGTATTTTGCAATTCAAAGGTAATTGCCTTCAATATTTAGATATTGAAATAATTGCTGTTTAGGGGGCTTTTCTTATAAATATGGAAGGATAAGCAGTTCTGAAAATTGGAAATCTTCATGAACAAATGCATCTTCCTATTGCACAGCTACTGGCACAACAATGTCAAATTGTTAATTTTAAATATACACTCTCAGTCATAAACCCTTGGAATATGGATGCAAATTCCTGTGGTAACACACTCCCCGTGTTTACACTTGTATATTGGCCACTTTTCATCCTCTTGTCTCAACCCTTTAGACTGTGATTTTCTCGAGAGACCAGACTATGTCGTCGTCTTCTGGCTGTTTCAAGAGCTTGATAAAATGCTCTGAAATTCAGTGGGTTCTTAGCTCATCAAACATTGCTGTCTTTGATGATGGTGACACCCCATAAAATCAGGAAAAAGATCAGGTCTAATATATTGTTTTCAGGAAGACGGGGATAGTGAGCTCAAACCTCCCATTCATTATCTTAATGAATCTTAAGATCTTAGAGAATATTAATATTAGAGAATTAGAGAATCTTAATATCTTAGAGAATCTTAGTATCTTACAGAAGCAGCGTGGCTCAGTGGAAAGAGCCCGGGCTTGGGAGTCAGAGGTCATGGGTTCGAATCCAGACTCTGCCACTCGTCTGCTGTGTGACCGTGGACAAGTCACTTCACCGGGCCTCAGTTCCCTCATCTATAAAATGGGGATGAAGACTGTGAGCCTCACGTGGGACAACCTGATTACCTTGTATCTACCCCAGCACTTAGAACCGTGCTCTGCACATAGTTAAGCGCTAAACAAATACCAACATTATCATTATTATTATTATTAATGTTATTCCTTCTTTAAGACATAAACTGAAATTAACTCTGCAGGAAAGTAATACTTAGGAGAAAGATCAAAAAGGAGTTAAGCTATACTGATGCCTAGTAGCGTTACTCTAAAATCCCAGTAAGGAAAAAATGTATTGAGTGATTTAAACCTATCCATCAACGGTATTTATTGAGTGTTTACTATGTGCAGAGCACTGTACTAAGCACTTGGGAGAGGACAATACAACAGAATTAGCAAACACGCTCCCTGACCATAAAGAGCTTTCTGTCCAGAAGGGTGTCAGACATATGAATAAATAGGTAATTTATGATATATACTTTAAATATATGTATTTAAGTGTTGTGAGGTCGTGGGTGGGGCAGCGTGGCTCAGTGGAAAGAGCACGGGCTTGGGAGTCAGAGGTCATGGATTCGAATCCCAGCTCTGCCACTTGGCAGCTGTGGGACTGTGGGCAAGTCACTTAACTTCTCTGTGCCTCAGTTACCTCATCTGTAAAATAGAGATTAACCGTGAGCCTCACGTGGGACATCCTGATGACCCCGTAACTACCCCAGTGCTTAGAAGAGTGCTCTGCACATAGTAAGCGCTTAACAAATACCAACATTATTACTATCATTATCAAATATCCAAAGGTATAGGTGACGTAGAAGGGAAAGCAAGCAGGGAAGAGAGGGCTTCATCAGGGAAGGCCTCTTGGAGAAGATGTGACTTCAATAATGCTTTGAAAGGGGAGAGAGTGGCATTTTTGGCATTTGTTAAGCACTTACTATGTGCAGAGCACTGTTCTAAGCGCTGGAGCACTGTTCTAAGAGTGGTGGTTTGGGATAAATGGAGGGGGAAGAGTTGCAGGCTAGGGGGAGGAGGTGGAAAAGGGGTCGGTGGTGTGATAGATGAGATTGGGGTACAGTTGGTAAACTGGTGCTGGAGGAGTGGAGAGGGCAGGCTGGGTGGTAGAAGGAGAGCAGTAAGGAGAGGTAAGAGGAGGCAAGCTGGTCGAGAGCTTTAAAGTCTACAGTAAGGAGTTTCTGTCTGAAAATAATAATAATGTTGGTATTTGTTAAGCGCTTACTATGTGCAGAGCACTTTTCTAAGCCCTGGCATAGAATTACAGGGTCATCAGCTTGTCCCATGTGAGGCTCACAGTCTTCATCCCCATTCTGCAGATGAGGGAACTGAGGCCCAGAGAAGTGAAGCGACCCGCCCACGGTCACACAGCCGACAAGCGGCGGAGCTGGGATTCGAACCCTTGACCTCTGACTCCCAAGCCCGGGCTCTTTCCACCGAGCCACGCTGTCCGATGTGGGGATCGATGGGGAGCCACTGGTTCTTGAGGAGAGTGAAGATGTGAACTGAACGTTTTTGTCGATCAATGATCCATGCAGCAGAATGAAGGACAGCAGGTGTGACTGTGGGCACGTCACTTCACTACTCTGGGCCTCAGTGACCTCATCTGTAAAATGGAGATTAACTGTGAGCCTCATGTGGGACAACCTGATGACCCTGTATCTCCCCCAGCGCTTAGAACAGTGCTCTGCACAGAGTAAGCGCTTAACAAATACCAACATTATTAAGAGCCAGCTCTAACTGGAACTGAAAACACCACTTAGATTTTCTGACATCTAGCACGTTGTGAAGGAAAGAGAAATCCTGAACATTCGATATATGTAGTGACGGGGCCTAAGGCAAAAAAAAAAAAATATATATTTAAGAAAAAAAAATTTCGTCCGCACCTAAAAGATTGCAAAAATAAAGGACTAAGTGTCTTTTTGGTGTCTGATTTCTAGGATTGCAACTTCTTTAGGTTGAGATGAGTATCTTTTCGCCTTTGTCTTTCATTCAGTTTATCAATGTGCTTGCCTATGAACAAACAGGAGATAAGAATCGGAAAAAATGTGCAAGCAAAAGAAAAGTCAAAAGAAGGATTTCACTAAATAACTTCATCTTCTCTCAGATCTACCTTATTTTCTTTTGTGAGCTCCAGGATTTGTGTCCAAAAAGATTCTGTCAATTGTGTTGAAGAACACACTCCATTCAATTCCTATGCTCTTTAAAGCCTTTCATGTCATGCTTTATTTCGGTCACGTAAGAAAAATCGGATAACTGCTCTGCATCTTGACCGTCATTAATTTTGTGTTTAGCAGCTGTTTCTTATCATTCTGCAATTGCTTACATAAAAGAAGCCGTCTTCAACTATTTGTGAATGGAATACTCTATCTTTCCAGGTGGGAAGAAGTCATCTGTTAGTTTGGTGGTGGCAAATGAACTAACAGATCCCTAAGAACCCACTTACTAGACTGTCACATTTGGTATGTTGAAACCACCCGATAACCTTAAAGAATATATATTACCTGTCCAAAAGTTAGCAGTGGATGCTTGACTTATCAGCCGGGAAAAAGCCTACAGAAAATGGCAGTGTGGAATAAAAATTCGACTAAATACTAAATTGACGGGGATTTTCCCTGACACTGAAATCGGTAGCTTTAAGGAATGAATCAATCTGAAACCTCGGAGAACGGCTATTTGCACGATGGCCCTCACGTTGCATTGCAGAAGAGAATGTCGGTGACGCATCGGTCTTTCTGGAGCCATATATATAGATGGGATCTCACCATTAATAGGCAACTATATATGATTAGTATACATAATATACTAATATAGCATACTATATTATATACTACACACACACACACACACATATAAACACTATATAATATATACATGTATACTATATTATATAGTGTTTATATATGTGTGCGGGTGTGTGTGCATATTACTATAGTACTATATACTATATATTATTTTTGATATACTATATATAAACACTACATAATATAGTATATGATATAGTATACTATATTATATAATGTTTATACTATAGTATATCAAATATAATATATTTTGTTATATAGTATATAGTACTATAGTAATATGCACACACGCACACATATAAACACTATATAATATAGTATATGATATAGTATACTATATTATATAATGTTTATACTATAGTATATCAAATATAATATATTTTGTTATATAGTATATAGCACTATATGCATAATATTACATTATATAGTATATAGTACTATATGCATAATATTACATTATATAGTATATAGTACTATATATAATATTATATGCCATATAATATATAGTACACATAATATATTTTATTATATAGTATATTATAGTATATGATATAAATATAATTATATACTACATTATATAATGTAATGTTGGCATTTGTTAAGCACTTACTAGGTGCGGAGCACTGTTCTAAGCGCTGGGGTGGACACAGGGTAATCAGGTTGCCCCCCATGAGGTTCACAGTTAATCCCCATTTTACAGATGAGGTAACTGAGGCACAGAGAAGTTAAGTGACTTGCCCATAGTCACACAGCTGAATCATATACTATATTATATAGTCTCTTTGTATAAATCTATGTATATGTAGATATGTGCGTATGTGTGCGTGTTCGTGTGTGCTATAGCGCAGATGTGGCAGGAAACACGTCTACCATCTCTGTTGTATTGTACTCTCCCAAGCGATTAATATAGTGCCCTGCACACGGTAGGAACTCAATAAAAACCACTGATGATGATTGATGATATGTTATAATAATAATTATGGTATTTTGAAAGTGCTTACTGTGTACCGGGCACTGTTTCAAGTGCTGTGATGAATTCAAGATAATTGGGTTGTACATGGTCCCGATCACAGTCTTAATCCCCATTTTACAGATGGGGGAACTGAGGCACAGAGAAGTTAAGTGACTTGCCCAAAGTCACGCAGCAGACAAGTGGCAGAGCAGGGATCAGAATCCTTGCATTATAGTTAACAGTTGGAATCTCAGGCTTAATTATCCAACAGATGCAAGTGGTCTATGCTTTAGGAGATAAATTCATCCTGCGAGTTTTCCAAAAGAATAGCACAGATTTCCCACAAAACAAGAAAAGACATATTTTTTGTGTAGAACTGTTCACATATAAAATTTTAACAACCTAAAATCGGGGTGGATTAAAGACGGTCCCTGGATCAAATACAGATTAACCTATCACTTATTTTAAAAGATGCCCACAGACACCTAGCATACGAAGAATAAAATAGAAACAGCATGGCCTAGTGTTTGGAGAAAAGGCCTGGGAGTCAAATACCTGGGCTCTAATACTGGCTCTGCCACTTTTCTGCTGTGTGACCTTGGGCAACTCACTTAACTTACCTGTGCCTCAGTTACTTTATCTGTAAAATGGGGATTAGGACTGTAAGCCCCATTTGGGACATGGACTGCGTCCAAACTGATTAGTTTGTATCTACCCCAATTCTCGGTCAAATGCCCGGAACACAGGAAGGGCTTAAAAAAAGGTCATTAAAAAAAGCAATAAGAAATCAACTTCTTGAAATATCTCGAATGAGTCAAATATGAAACATCTCAAACAATGTCTCTCACAATTCCATGACCTTGGACAAATCATAAAAATACCTCTTATCCAAGTGGTTAGAGGAACCAGTAGGACAAGTAATAAAACACCAATATAACAAATGCACTTGTCTTGATTTTTAGATAAATCAGGAAGATATTTCTGGATCACGGTGCTATTTTTAAGTCTCAGTTTGTCAACGTACCTAGAGGATGAGAACGTCGGCTCTGAGACTTCTGATTTTTCATCACTAAGAAGCAATTACAAATAAAGTGAAAGAATACGTTGCCTCTGTCTACTGAATTAATTGGCTGGCAGAATGGACTCAGAGTTTATCACTGAAATAAAACATAATTTAATATATAAAATCCCAGTGAATGACTATTTGTGACTATAACCATTCCTCCATCTTAGAATCCCCATCCTTTTCACATCAGGCAGACCACAGTCCTCCACCCTCTATAAATCTACCTTCCCCAGCAAGCTTTCCCTGATTCGTTTTCCAACACGCTGAGCCTTCAGCCAACTTTTGTACCTGCAAATATATTTACATTCTCCTTAGCATGCAGGGATATTTGTCCAATGTATTTATTCAGTATTGACCTCTCTAGAGGAACTTTATGTTGATCGCCTCTTGGGGTACAAGGTGATAAGGGTGATAAGGGGATGTGCTACTTTGCTACTCTATGTTCCCCAAGTATCTAGTGCAGTTAGACCCACGCCAAGAAGAGCTCAAAAACTGCTACTATTTACTATTTACTGTGACTATTACAATATCTTGGGAGACTCGGACCAGCTTTTACCAACTCTGTTGGACTCCCAGGTGTTTAGGCAGTGCTCTGCACACTGTAATGGCTCATTATGGACAATTGATTGATTGATTCTTGAACGGATTTACCAGCATCTTATATGAACCTTAATCCTCACCAAAAGGCAGGTCAAAATGATTCAAAACAAGGGCTTGGAACACGGTCCAACAGCATTTAAGCTATGCCCACGGTAATACGCTCTGATGAGTGGCACAGCTGGGGATAATGGAGGAGAGTAGGCTACCCGATCAGCTGTGATGGGGGAGACTGGAGGCACATACAACCCTAAAGGGAATAAAAAAGCACATTCTCAAACGATTCAGCGTATTACTGGGCTATCAGGAGAAGCAGCCACTTTCATTTGCACAAACTCTTCAAGAAACGGAATGGAAAGAGAGAGCACGGACCTGAGAGTCAGAGGACGTGACTATTAATCCCAGATCTGCCACTTGCGGGCTGTGTAACATTGAAAGTCATTTAACTGTGCCTCAGGTTGCTCGTCTATAAAATGGGGATGCAATACCTCTTCTCCCGCCTTCTTAGATGGAGGGCCCAGGTAGGACGGGGACCATGTCCAACCTGATCTCGCATCTACCCCGGCGCTTAGTACAGCGCTTGGCATATATCGATCAATCAATCGGTACTATACGAAACACTGAGAGAGTACACTATAACAGAGTCGGCAGACTCGTTCCCTTGTTCACCGAGAGGGACTTATAGTCTCAAGGAAGGCTTACAGTCTCAAAGAGGGGCTTACAAGGAGGGGTTTACAGCATATTAATATGATTATTATTACGATTAAGAAGATTAGGCTATCCAGAGACAAATTAGGAAATGAGGACAGGCCCTTTGTAGGATAAACCCACTCATGTAGCCACGATGGCTGTTGCTGCATGCACAACGCTAAAGGGATTGTTGGTCACAAGTGAGACTTTTTGGGCAGAGATAGGATCCACGCTAACGTGATGATGGTGACTATAACAATAATAATGATAGTAATAATAATAATAGCAGGTTAAGCGTTTATTACGCATCAGCACTGTACTCGGTGCTGGGGTAGATACGAGATGATCAGGATCCACATGAGGCTCATAGTCTAAGTAGGAGGAAGAACGGGTATTGGAATTTCCATTTTGCAGATGAAGAAACGGAAGAACAGAGAAGGTAGGTGACTTGCCCAACGTCCCACAGCAAACAAATGGTGCTGTCGAGATTAGCACCCGGGTCCCCTGACTCCTAGGCCGATGCTCTATCCACTAGACCACGCTGCTTCCCTACTGTGTTTCGTGTGGTCCCCTAGGCCTACACTGAGAGTAACATCATCCTCAAAACTGGGCAGTTAAGGAGCTAGAAAATTTTGAAATCATTAGAAAAATTAGAAAGAACTCATCCCTATCAATGCTTAATCCTTCATACTATGCAAGTAATTGTAAACATCTACCTCTGACTTTTCCATAAAGATTGAGACAGTGAAGCCTAGTAGAGAGAGCACAGGCCTTCGAGTCAGGAATCGGGTTTCCAGCTCCGGTTCTGCCACTTGTATGTTGTGTGTGTATGAGTTTGGGCAAGTCACTTAACTTGTGTTCCACCTAAGACTCACAGTCTAAGTGAGAGGGAGAAAAGTATTTTACTTCCCTTTTACAAATGAGAAAGTTGAAGAACAACGTCCAATCTTAGTAGTGTCACTGGCAAATAGTAAATGCCTGATATCGTTATTATAGATGAATGATTAAGCGGCAGGATCGAATGAAGTTTCTTAGAATCTTTTTATGCCTTTTATCAAAAATCGACACAATATTTATTCACCTCAATTCTCTTCTGAATAAACAGATGAACAAAAAAGATGGCCTCGTTTTATTTCTCAGCATCTATTGTGAATCGACCACGGCACTAGTGGTCAAGAAGGTAGAATAGCAGTAGAAAACAGGGTATTTTCCCGGCCAGAGTTGATTCTGACAATCAATCAACAGGGTTTACTTAACAAATAGACGTGCTGAGTACTGTAATCGATCCATGGTATGTTTTGAGCGCTTACTAAGAGCACTATACTAAGCACTTGGGAGAGTATGATACCACACTAAGGGTTTGGGAGAATATAGTGGATTGGTAGACACACACTGCCCGCCCTCGGAATTTACAATCCAATGCGGGAAGAGAGAGACTAATATAATTTATGAATGGGAGCAGAAAACTAGGTATGTACAAGTGTAACAGGGGGCTGCAAGGGAAACATCAGTCATCATCATCACCAAGGAACAGTCACTGTGCAGAGCACTGTATTAAATGCTTGGGAGAGTACTTGAGTGGTTGGCACAAAGTGCTCTGAGGACACTCGGGAAGCCAAATCTAAGAGAGGAGAAATTAAAGCAGGGAAGGCTTCCTGAAAGAGAAATGAAGTAAGGAGGTGTTCGAAGATGGGGAACTCTGTGGTCTGAGGGATTAAGAAGAGGGAGGATCTGGCAAGAGGAAAATAATAATAATAATAACGTTGGTATTTGTTAAGCGCTTACTATGTGCAGAGCACTGTTCTAAGCGCTGGGGTAGATACAGGATCATCGGGTCGTCCCACGTGAGGCTCACAGTTAATCCCCATTTTACAGATGAGGTCACTGAGGCCCAGAGAAGTGGAGTGACTTGCCCACAGTCACGCAGCCAAGTGGCCGAGCCGGGATTCGAACCCATGACCTCTGACTCCTGAGCCCGGGCTTTTCCCACCGAGCCACGATGCTTCTCTTAATTGGACGTCGGTTGACTTACAGTTAGCAGTATTGATTCTTTCTGGGTTTTCCTTTAGGGGAAACTTTTTTAACTCCTGTAGTCAGCGTATGCTTAGAACACCTTCAACACAGTACTTCCAAAAATCTCTGGCATGAACAAAGAAGTGAATATAAACGCACTCTCTACAACGAAATTTCTGCCCCGAGACAAACACCAAGCCTCACATTTCAGTGAGACATTATGAAAAGGGGAAATGTTTCGATAACATTTAAACATCCTCTGTTAAAACACATTACCTAAGTTTAAGGAATCAGTTCGACTGCATTTAAACACCTCTAATTTGCCCAATACTCTGAATACTAGAGCACTTTGTGTTAACCAGATCTGAGAAATGCTCTGCTAATAGATGTGAATTCAGATTTACACCTAATCTTAAAAATACTGGGAGCTAACTCTGTGGGAAAAACTCTTGTCACAGGCTTTCTTCTCCTAATATAATCAGACGAACAAGGTTCCGGCGCCGTCACTGATATCGCAGCATAAAGAAAACGGTAAATCAGAGGTTGTGGTTTCTAGGCCCAGCTCTGCCACTTGCATAACGTGATTCTGGGCAAGTCGCTTTATTTCTCTGTGCCTCAGTCTCCTCATCTGGAAAATTGGGAGTCAATACCTGTTCTCCCTTCTATCTAGACTTCCCCCGCCCAACCCCGCCGTGGACAAGGACTCTGACTGGATTATCAAACATCTACCCCGGCTTTCAGTACATGCTGGATGCAAAGTAAGCACTTTATTATATCATTGTATCATATATATATATATATATATAATATATATAACATAGAATATATTAGAGAAGCAGCGTGGCTCCGTGGAAAGAGCCCGGGCTTAGGAGTCAGAGGCCATGGATTTGAATCCCGGCTTGCCACTTGTCAGCTGTGTGACTGTGGGCAAGTCACTTCACTTCTCTGGGCCTCAGTGACCTCATCTGTAAAACGGGGGTTAACTGTGAGCCTCACGGGGGACACCCTGATGACCCTGTTTCTTCCCCAGAGCTTAGAACAGTGCTCTGCACAGAGTAAGCGCTGAACAAATACCAACATTATTATATAACATAATAATAAACTTACATAATTAAATCGTAGTCACTGCTTGTGCAAGTTATCCTACGGTTATAAGAAATAATAGCAAGGTGCCAAAATCTTGCTCAGGAGGGTATCATCTCCAAAAATAATATTTCTGATTTTCCATCATTTAACTGAAAATCTAGTCATCCTCATGCTAGTGACATTAGAAAATAAACCTCTTTTACTAAGGTAGTTTTTACTAAGTTCACTGTAAATCAGAGCACTCTACCTGTGTTATTCAATGGAAGCCACACTTGAGTGAATAATTTCTTAAGTGGGAGTTTAATGCTTTAAAACTTGAATTCTGAAGACTTTTAAGACATTTGCTGTCTATTTTTATGTGGTAATTGGTATTGGAGTGGTCTAAAAGAAGCTTCCCACTGTCCTCAACTGAGTTTATTCACTTACAGGTTATTGTTTGATTTGGGCTAATCTCCCTTTCACACCTAGTTAATCGTCACAAACAGAGATCACTGATTTCTTAACCGCAAAAAAGAACTGGTGGCCAAACACTGAAACGCCCACAAGTTTTCCATTTTAATCCACCAGAGCAAACATCCACCCATGCTACTCTATAATTATTCCTACTTCTACAAACGCGCAGAATATTCGATTGCAATTTTTTTTTCCCTTCAAGAATCTGAGAAACTTCCAACTCTCAGTCATAAACACAGAAACCATCCGGAGGTAACTTCGCCTCTCTGAATTGAGGGTCACAGCTCTAGCTTCTCCAAATCACGATTTTATTGTAGAGAACCAAAATTTGGGGTAAAGATGGCATAAAGTGGGAAGGGGAGCTCTGGGAGAGGTGGTGTGGGGGAGGAGGAGAGAGTGGTCTCTCAAGGTGGGGCACAAGGCAGGCTCATCAGAATATTCCCAAATCCCTCTACTCCAGCTCAGCACCTCCGCAAGCAGCGTGTTTCGGTGGAAAGAGCACTGGTTTAGGAGTCAGGGGTCATGGGTCCTAATCCCGGCTCCGCCACCGGTCAGCTGTGTGACTTTGGGCCAGTCACTTCACTTCTCGGTGCCTCAGTGACCTCATCTGTAAAATGGGGATTAAGACTGTGAGCGTCACTTGGGACAACTTGATTACCCTATATCTACCCCAGCGCTTAGAACGGTACTGGCCGCATAGTACGCGCTTAATAAATACTGACGTTATTATTCTTATTTAAACTACTTAGGCAGTGGATGAGGCAGCAAGTAACTGCAGCAGCCCCTCAGCTCATCTTGGAGGATTTAGCCAGATGAACGGGTTGTATGAGAAGCAGCATGGCTCAGTGGAAAGAGCCCCGTACTGGGAGTCAGAGGACATGGGTTCGAATCCTGGATCGGCCACTTGTCAGCCGTGTGACTGTGGGCGAGTCACTTAACTTCTCTGGGCCTCAGTTCCCTCATCTGGAAAATGGGGATGAAAACTGTGAGCCCCACGTGGGACAACCTGATCACTTTGTATCCCCCAGCGCTTAGAACAGCGCTTTGCACATAGTAAGCGCTTAACAAATACCACCAGTTAGTTAAAAATGCCGATGATCCTTCGTGGAAGCCGAGACATCACGTTTACTCCAATATCCGTCGGTGAACATACCGGCGACTGGAAAGACC
Source organism: Ornithorhynchus anatinus (assembly GCF_004115215.2). Classification (NCBI taxonomy): domain Eukaryota; kingdom Metazoa; phylum Chordata; class Mammalia; order Monotremata; family Ornithorhynchidae; genus Ornithorhynchus; species Ornithorhynchus anatinus. The sequence continues at coordinate 33,221,889 of NC_041733.1, read as the reverse complement.
AATCCAGCCCACAGCTCAATCCGCAAAGGTTGTCTTCCGTTGAACTGTCATATTTGGGCAGGGATTGTCTCTGTTGCCGAATCATACATTTCAAGCGCTTAGTACAGTGCTCTGCACAGAGTAAGCGCTCAATAAATACCATTGTATGACTATTTGATATTTCATTTCAAACGATGGTATTTATCAAGAGTTTACTGTGTGCCGGGCACATCACTAGGCCCTTGGGAGAGAATAAGTTAATAAGGCACATTTTCCCTCCTTACTGTTTCGTTCCTTACAAGGTTTTTGGTCTAAAAGGGCTGCTCCTTTTTGACAGTAATATATCACGCTGTTCCATTCTCAGTGTTAGAAAGTCTGGCCGAAACTAAATTGGAACCCCGGCAGGCCTTTGGAAAGGTACTAACCAACAGGGGACATCTTGAAAGGGAATCGGAGAAACAATATTAGCAAGCAATAATAATTTACCCGAAGAACATTTACAAGAAGGATTAGAATCCATAAGGGAAGTAAAAAAAATACAATTCAGACGCTCCCTCTACGGCCCTTCCACAGGTTTTCAACAGTGTTCAATAGGACAGACTGCCCATGGAACAGGGTGGCCAAGCTCATTCCTAGGCCAGCGTGTCCAGGAAAATGAAGAGATCTTTCACGTAAAAGCGAGGTGAACTTCATGTGACGAATGCTGATTATCTTAGGCCACTTTCATTCATTTCATAGAAGCGGCGTGGCTCAGTGGAAAGAGCCTGGGCTTCGGGGTCAGAGGTCATGGGTTCGACTCCCGGCTCTGCCCCTGGTCGGCTGTGTGACTGTGGGCGGGTCGCTTAATTTCTCTGGGCCTCAGTTACTTCATCTGTCAAATGGGGATTAACCGTGAGCCTCACGTGGGACGACCTGATTATCCTGTATCTCCCCCAGCGCTTAGAACGGTGCTCTGCACGTAGTAAGCGCTTAACAAATACCAACATTATTATGATCATTGTTCTGACTCTGCCACTTGTCAGCCGTGCGTGACTGTGGGCAAGTCACTTCACTTCTCTGTGCCTCAGTTCCCTCATCTGGAAAATGGGGATGAAGACTGTGAGCCTCACGTGGGACAACCTGATGACCCTTATATCTACTCCAGCGCTTAAAATAGTGCTCTGCACACAGTAAGCGCTTAACAAATACAAACAACAACAACAACAACAACAACAAAAAGACTTGGCTTTTCTTCCCAGCTTTGCTACTTGTCCACAGTGTGACTTGGGGCAACTCACCTTCTCTGTGCCTCAGTTACTTCATGTGCAAAATGAAGATTGGCACTGTGAGCCCGGTGTGGGACGTGGATTGTGTCTAACCCGATAGACTTGTATCTGCCCCAGTGCACAGTTCACTGCCCGGCGCGTAGTAAACACTTAACAAACACCCAAATGAAATCGTGTTATTCATTCCATAGCTTTAAATCTTAACATAACTTTTAATCGCATTCAATACCCATGAGGTATAAACCAGGGATCCACAATACAAACGAAAAGCAGCGTGGCTCAGTGGAAAGAGCCCGGGCTTGGGAGTCAGAGGTCGTGGGTTCTAATCCCGGATGTGCCGCCTGCCTGCGGTGTGACTTTGGGCAAGTCACTTCACTTCCCTGTGCCTCACTGGCCTCATCTGGAAAATGGGGATTAAAACCGTAAGCCCCGCGTGGGACAACCTGATCACCTTGTATACCCCGGCGCCTAGGACAGTGCTTCGCACATAGTAAGCGCTTAACAAATACCACCATTTATTTCATTTTTTATTTTATATGTTGGGGCACCAATGCCTTAAACTCTTCCATTTTCTAACCGTATGTATTTTTAATCCGCGTGTTGGCTTTAGCAGTGCCTAGCAGACAGTTAAATCCTAGTGAAAAGTGGCTTTTGCCTGTCACTATAAAAAGAGAGCTTTGTGTGACAGGTGAGAAATTCATTTGTTCATTTCATAAATGGGAAGCGGCACGGCCTAGCAGAAAGACTGTGAGCCTGGGAGTCAGAGGACGTGGGTTGTACCTCTGGCTCTGCCACTGGCCTGTTGCCGGGCAAGTCACTTCACGTCTCCGTGCCTCAGTTTCCTCCTCTGTAGACGGAGGACTCAACCAGCTCTTCCTCCCACTTAGACTGCGAGCCCCGTGTGAGACAGGGACGGTGCCCAGTTGATGAACTTGTATCTACTCTAGTATTTAGTACAGTGATACTAAGCACTTATATCGTCGTTAAACTCACCATTTTGTCCCCGCAGTTTCGTGACTGAATCGCTTCTCCCTAAATCCTTTGCGCTTGGGGGGCGGTCGATCCGTTGGGTGCCCAAGAGCAGGCCGAGTTACCGGCCTGAAACGGCCCAGGCGGGCCCGGCGTGGCTCGGTGGCAAGAGCCCAGGCTAGGGAGTCAGCGGTCATGGGTTCGAATCCCGGCCCTGCCGCTTGTCGGCTGGGTGACTGTGGGCGAGTCACTTCACTGGGCCTCAGTTCCCTCATCTGTAAAATGGGGGTGAAGACTGTGAGCCTCACGTGGGACAACCTGATGACCCTGGATCTACCCCAGCGCTCAGAACGGCGCTCTGCACCTAGTAAGCACCAACAATACGTCTGTTCTATTGTTCTAGTGTACTCCCCCAAGCGCTTAATACAGTGCTCTGCACACAGTCAGTGCTCAATAAATACAACTGACTGAATGACCCAAGGATTCCATCTTTCCCTAATCCTCAGCATCATCATCAATAATGATAATAACGGCCTTGGTTAAGCACTTACCACGTGCCAGACACTGTTCTAAGCACTGGGGCAGATACAAGGTAATCAGGTTGGACACAGTCCCCGTCCCACATGGGTTCACTGCCTTAATCCCCATTTTACGGCTGAGGCAACGGGTACAGAGAAGGGAAGTGGCTCGCCCGAGGTCACGCAGCCCCAAACTGGTGGAAGCGGGATTAGAACCCACGTCTTCTGACTCCCAAGGCCCCGCTCTTGCTCCTAGGCCGTGCTGCAGCGCTTCCTGAGCATGCCGCACTGCACAGAGTGTTTGGCGACGTATAATAGACGATCGAGACGGAGACCCTGCCCTTGAGCAGCCTGGAGTCTAATGGAGGAGACGGGGACACACAGATGAAAACGCAAGCTAGGTAAGGACCCGAAACCGACCCTGCCACTGGTCTGTTGTGTGACCCTGAGCGAAGCAGCGTGGCTCAGTGGAAAGAGCCCGGGCCTGGGAGTCGGAGGGCATGGGTTCGAATCCCGGCTCTGCCCCTTGTCAGCTGCGTGACTGTGGGCAAGTCACTGAACTTCTCTGGGCCTCAGTTCCCTCATCTGTAAAATGGGGATTAACTGTGAGCCTGCCGTGGGACAACCCGATGACCCTGCATCTACCCCAGCGCTTAGAACGGTGCTCTGCACATGGCAAGCGCTGAACAAATACGAACATTATTATCACTTCGCTTCTCTGTGCCTCGGTTCCCCCATCTGTAAAATGGGGATTGAGACTGTAACTCCCACGGGGGTCATGGACTATGTCCAAACTGACTAGCTATCTACCCACCCCAGTGCTCAGCACAGTGCTTGACGGAGAATAAGTGCTTAAAAATACCTTAAAGAAAAAAAAAATCATAGATTAGATTCAGATTTCCACAACTGGGGCTTTTTTGCTAACGTATCACAGATAAGGAGCAGAATCAACAGCCTTCGGCCAGACAGAACACTCCGAAGGAATTAGGGAGATAAAAAGTCGAACCAAAGCTCTGGGGCAAACTCTCCTAAATCTTTTGGAAAGTTGCAACACCCTAATTGAACACATCCATGAATTGAGAGGCAATTCAGCGAAACGGCAAACACCAGCACACGTTATTTTACTCTAAATAATTTACTTGAAAAGGAACGCAAGAGAAGATTTAGACCGAAAACATAACCGGAGAACCAAATTACAAATCAACGAGACAGCTCAACCCCTCATTACTTCATAGCCTTAACCACAGGATTGATCCGGTAATGCTGGAGCATGGCCCCATGCAAAGAGCAACACAGTGGGAACCAAGAATAATAATAATAATGTTGGTGTCTGTTCAGCGCTTACTAGGTGCAGAGCACTGTTCTAAGCGCTGGGGGAGATACAGGGCAATCGGGTTGCCCCACGTGAGGCTCACAGTCTTAATCCCCCTTTTACAGATGAGGTAACTGAGGCCCAGAGAAGCGACTCGCCCACAGTCACGCAGCTGACAAGTGGCAGAGCCGGGAATCGAACCCATGACCTCTGCCTCCCAGGCCCGGGCTCTTTCCACTGAGCCACGCCGAACCAGGAGATAGATGTCTGCCACGTTTGCTGAGTGACCTTGGGCAAGTCACTTAACTTGTCTATGTCTTAGTTTTCTCATCTAAAAAAACCATGTTAAAACACCTGCTCTTCCTCCCTCTTAGACTGTAAACCCCATATGGGATAGGGACTGTGTTTGATCTGATGACCTTGTATCCACTCCAGATTTAGCCCAGTTCTCTCAATAAATCCCATCGTCGTGATCTTTCTACATGGCCTATTACAAGGATCCCGGGCCTGGAAGTCAGAGGACGTGAGTTCTAATCCCAGCTCTGCCGCAGATCTGCAGTGTGACCTTGGGCAAGTCGACTAACTTCTCTGTGCCTCATTTACCTCATCTGTAAAATGGGAATTAAGACGGGGAGCCCCATGTGGGGCAGGGAGTGTGTTTGACTTGATTACCTTGAATCTATCCCAGCACTTAGAGCAGTGCTTGGCACGTAGTAAGCGCATGACAAATACCCCAAGTACTATTATCATTATTAATAAGCTTCTCCTTATACTATGGTAGATCCTAGTTTGCAGGGTAGAGCTACTTTTCTTTGAAAGTTTCAGCTTGGAAAAAAACAAAAGGAAACCTAAGATTTAAACCATAAAACTAAAAGGAGAGGAATCAAACCCAGTTTTTCTGGCCTATCTTTGCCCCCAAATTGACTAAGTATGAGAAAGAGTTCACCACCCAGAGCCCGGGATATCAAAGAACAACTTTTTCTTGACCAAGTCAGGGTAGAAAGAGAGTCCGGTGCCGGCTCTGTCCCTCCCTAAGAAGTTGGGGAGTTTGTCTCTTCCCTCCCGCTGCCTCCTCCCCGCCCAACACACACACGCAAAGAAACTTTCTATTGTGAAATACAGTGAATTAGTACCTTCGCTTTCTGAGAATTATAGTTCACTACCAGAAGAGGCATGGCCAGAAGAAAGAGCTCAGGCCTGGGAATCAGAGGACCTGGATTTTAAACCCTAGCTTTGCATCTTATTATGTGACCTTGGATAAGTCACTTCACCTCTCTGAGCCTCAATTCCCTCACCTGCAAAATGGGCCATCGGTATCTGTTCTCCCCCCCATTCTTAGACTCTGGGCACCATTTGGGTGGGATCCGATTATCTTATATTCATTCATTCATTCATTTAATAATATTTATTGAGCGCTTACTATGTGCAGAGCACTGTACTAAGCGCTTGGAATGGACAATTGGGCAACAGATAGAGACGATCCCTGCCCAACAATGGGCTCACGTTCTAATCGGGGGAGACAGACCAAAAACGATAGCAATAAATAGAATCAAAGCAATGAGTAGAATCAATTTATATCTAACCCAACGGTTAGTAAAAGCGGCGTGGCTCAGTGGAAAGAGCACAGGCTTGTGAGTCAGAGGTCATGGGTTCGAATTCCAGCTCTGCCACTTGTCAGCTGGGTGACTGTGGGCAAGTCACTTTACTTCTCTGTGCCTCCGTTACCTCATCTGTAACACGGGGATTAACTGCGAGCCTCACGTGGGACAACCGGATTACCCTGTATCTCCCCCAGTGCTTAGAACAGTGCTCGGCACATAGTTAACACTTAAAAAATACCAACAATATCATTATTATTATTAGCATATACTATGCTATACGAACATATCTGCAATTCATTTATTTGTATGAATGTCTCTCTCCGCCCCCCAGACTGAAAGCTCACTGTGGGCAGGGAATGAGTCTGTTATATTTCCTCTTCCACGTGCTTACCACAGTGGTCTGAACCCAGTAAGCGCTCAAAAAATGCAAGTGCTGAACAGAAAACACAATTATCGTGATTATTATCATGAGGTTCTCCTTTCCAACTCTGCAATTCTCCTGTTTTGAAATCACCCAGCTCTCAAAGACTGACTGCAATATTAAAAACTGAAAGGGAGCAATCAAAGGTTACCGATAGAAACGAGCGACGTCCACATGAGTTCCGAGGATGTGGAGGCGATGGGATGACCACAGAAAGCTGGAACGACCGAGGGCCTCTTTTATGGGTTTCGGATCATTCTTTCATTGCTTTGCGTGGATTTTACATTCCTTTCTATTGTAGCCTTAACTCATTTACACATCCAGTTGTCCTTCACAAAACGAACGACGTCCACATGAGTTCTGAGGATGTGGAGGCGATGGGATGACCATAGAAAGCTGGAACGACCGAGGGCCTCTTTTATGGGTTTCGGATCATTCTTTCATTGCTTTGCGTGGATTTTACGTTCCTTTCTATTGTAGCCTTAACTCATTTACACATCCGGTTCTCCTTCACAAAACGAGCGACGTCCACATGAGTTCTGAGGATGTGGAGGTGATGGGATGACCACACAAAGCTGGAACGACCGAAGACCTCTTTATGGGTTTCGGATCATTCTTGCATTGCTTTGCATGGATTTTACGTTCCTTTCTATTGCAGCCTTAACTCATTTACACATCCAGTTCCCCTTCACAAAATGAGCGACGTTCACATGAGTTCTGAGGATGTGGAGGCGATGGGATGACCACACAAAGCTGGAACGACCGAGGGCCTCTTTATGGGTTTCGGATCATTCTTTCATTGCTTTGCGTGGCTTTTACATTCCTTGCTATTGTAGCCTTAACTCATCTACACATCCAGTTCTCCTTCACATATTTTCATGTCAACCTGAATGCCCGTCAGCCTTTCAAGTGGAGAATGTTATCTTCCATGCTAAATGGAAAATTAGGGGATAGGAAAGGGGTCTTATTCATTCACTCATATTTATTCATTCGTATATAGTGAACGCCTAACGGGTGCAGAGCACTGAACTAAGCATTTGGGAGAGTACGATATAACGACAGACACACTCCCTGCCGACAGCGATCTTACTATTTCTCCGTGTTGACAGAAGATATCGGGGATTGGCACCTAGGGATTTCTGCCGTGTAGGGCCTAAAATTGACCTGAAGGATACGGAAATCACCGTTTCCCAAGTTCTCAGTACAGTGCTCTGCCCACGGTAAGCACTCAATAAATACCACTGGCTGACAAACTATAGGGCACCCAAAACTACATTCAGAGAGACTTGATAAACCTCCCTTCAGATGAAGAAAGTCTAAAATAATAATATTTGTATTTGCTAAGCGCTTACTATGCGCCGAGCTCCGTTCTAAGCGCTGAACGCCGTTCTAAGCGCATAAGACACGTGAAGAGCATCTTGATTGCAAGGAGTCTCTTTAACAGTGATACGGTTCTTCCCAGATGAGAATCATTCCCCAGAGGAATATTTTATGAAATTAGCAAAATTAGCCTTGACCCGTGATGGCAATTCATTTAAAAATACCTTTATTCATGAGGAAAAGTGTATTACTCTGGGCTACTCTATGGATTTTTAATTTTCTCCAGTAACTGGCATCAAATGCATTTCAGTAGCTACTTCGGTTTAGGTTGAAGAATTAAATGAGCTACACTAAAGTAGGACAAAGTAATTCTAAAGCATATTGTCAGTGTTGCATTCAGGGTAGCAAGAGATGAGCCCAAATGAGGAGAAATTCTGAGATCAGTCGAAATTCTTGCACATCAATTGAATCATTATGCATATTAATCAAGGACTCGATGCTAAACGTGTTTCAATTCAACTTACTTTGTGAGCACCTCTCAAGAGCCCACTCAACACGTCCAAAGTGAAGCTAAGTGTCTATTTCTCACCTTCTGAGTTTCCCCTGCTACGAACGAGAGCGGAATTTATTCAAGGGTTTGGGTAATGGGTGGGGTAAAAGAAAAACGTTAAAATATCATAAAGGAAAATATTCTGAACTCTCTAAGGAAAATCATGTTAAGACCACTCCAAGATTATTAAAAAAAAACCCACAAAACTTTTTTGCCATTCCTGAAACTAATTTTCTAATGTTAAGCACGGACTTTAAATCCATACTTAGAGTCATAACGGTGACCTAGATAGAATTTTGAGAGAACAACAAGTTTATTAATAGTTCGCTAACACAATATTCACAAGAAGCAGCGTGACCTAGTAGGTAGAGCACGGGCCAGGGAGTCAGGAGGATTTGGGTTCTAATCCTGCCTCGAACACTTGTCTGCTGGGTGACCATGGGCAAGTCACCTAACTTCTCTGTGCCTCAGTTACCTCATCTGTAAAATGGGGCTTAGGACTCTGAGCCTCACGTGGACTGCGTCCAACCTGATTAGCTTAGATTTATCCCTGCGCCTAGCACAGTGCCCGGAACACAGAAGGTGCTTCGCAAATACCATTAAAAACAAATATCCCCTACCTATCTAAAGTTCTGTTGTATTCGTCTTGGTGGGTTTTCTGTTTACCGACTTGCTCATCTAAGCCACTTCATTCATAATTGGAATGCTAATAATTTTGACATAAATTCTTAAACCGTGCTAGTAGATGTCAGATTTCTTTACAGTCTCATGAAAATGCATTTTTCCTGTGTGTGCTCCAACCATGATGCGAAATGTGCCTTGAGCGCTCGGAAGCCTCGAAATCGAATCTGTCCGATAACGGAATCATTCGACAGAAAGCAACGTTACCAAGATCAGTATGTTAGTGGACACCGTTCATCTCGACTTATCCTAAGGCATCCGTTCAGCAAGATCTGTTAATCGAAAGGTTTCCTCAAGATCTTCGTTTCGGACCCATTTCCCGTCTACATCGTGCCACGGGGAAAGAAGTGTCATGGGCATATCTTTCCTGGAGCTATGCCTCCCTCTAAGAGGGGCGGCTCCCTCGTTCTGGGCACGTCGACTCCACATCTGGCTCCGCTCTCAGGTTCGGGAGCTCTTCACCTAAAGTGAGGCAGACACGTTCGCGGACAAAATTTCTAGCCATCTGGAGTGAGTCGTGCGTTCCAAAACAGGCCGATCGGACACACGGAACGCCGCCAAGAAGAGCCGCCGTCTCTTTGCAGGGTGGCTTTTTTGCGTAGTGTATGCCCCAGGCAGAGCAGGGGAGAGTGATGAGTTGCCCTGGGCCATCGCTGCTTTCCATCCCGGGTGCACACAATGCACAGTCCGTGAAATCTGTGCTCGGGGGCTAAGATATCTCATCGGTCTCGTCTCTGGCGTCGATACTGCTCATCCACTTAGGCTGCTACGGAGGACCGCGCCACCTCCATCTCGTCTATCTTGCGGCCGACCTCTCACCGACGTCGGGCCTCGGGCCTGGAACGCCCTCCCTCCTCATATCCGACAGACAATCGCCCGTCCCCTCTTCAAAACCTTACCGAAGATACATCTCCTCCAAGAGACTTTCCCTACCCAAGCCCTCTTTTCCTTTTCTTCAACTCCCTTCTGCGTCGCCCTGATTTGCTCTCTTTATTCATTCCCCCCTCGCAGGCCCACAGTACTTCTCTACGTATCCGTAGTTTATTAGTTTCTATTAAAATCTGTCTCCCCCTCTGGACTGTAAGCTCACTGTGGGTAGAAAATGTGTCTGCTATAGTGTACTCTCCCTAGTGCTTAGTACGGTGCTCTGCGCACGGTAAGAACTCAGTAAATTCGACCGACTGGGGGTGGAGCCGATTTCCCTAATACATATTGTCGGGCCAAACCCTGTTTACCTTTCCAAGAACTTGGCTGTCGTTTGATCTTGGATGAGTCACTCGATCTCCCTGTGCCTCAGTTTCCTCATTTCTAAAGCGGGAATGAAATAACCATCCTCTCCGTTTGAGAATGTTTTGGATCTAGTTTTCTTGCATCTACCCCAGTGTTTCCCACAGTTCTTTGGCACCTAGTAGGCAGGTAAATAAATATCATCATTACCGATCAATTAACCTATTTATGCATTTCTTAGACACCCCCCCACACCCACCCAAAACACACACCATAACAGGAAGCACCTCGATCTGGGTTCCTAAACAACCACAGCTAGAAGCAGAATTTCAAAGTGGAATGAGCACAGACAGAGTCAGAAGACCTGGGTTCTAATTCTGCCTACTCCAACTGCTTTCCTTGGGACCCTGGCAAGTCACTTTACTTCTCTGTGCTTCAGTTCTTCTATTCTCTCTCCTATTTAAACCGTGAGACCCACGAGGGACAGGGACTATGTCCAACATAATTAATTTACACCTATCCCAGTGCTTAGAAGAGTGTTTCAGTCAATTCAATAGTATTTACTGAGCGCTTACTATGTGCAGAGCACTGTACTAAGCGCTCGGAGTGGACAATTTGGCAACAGATAGAGACAATCCCTGTCCATTGACAGGCTTACAGTCTAATCGGGGAAGACAGACAAAAACGATAGCAATAAATAGAAACAAGGGGATGTACATCTCATTAACAAAATAAATAGGGTAATAAAAATATATACAAATGAGCGGACGAGCACAGTGCCGAGAGGAGGGGAAGGAAGAGGGGGAGGAGCAGAGGGAAAGGGGGGGAAAAGGGGGCTTAGCTGAGGGGAGGTGACAGGGAGGGGGGACAGAGAGTTCGACACACAAATGCTGAACAAATACCGTTAAAAAAAATCAAAACACATTGACCACTTTTGTCAAAATATAGAGGGATAATCTGGAAAACACAAACAAAAATGCATTTCTCACTCTAATTTTGGGGGGTTTTAGAGAACGTGAGAAAAAACGCTCCAGCGGCAGCTGCACAATCGAGGCCTTGCATCAATCACACAAAAACTTCACTCTGCTGACGACTGTGACCTAGAAAGACCACCTGCAAAAAGCCATCCACTTTTTTGTGTGTACAGATGAGCAGAGTCAGCAAACCACTAGGGATTAACAATAAACCACAACGTGACAATACTAGGTTTCCATCAAAGATGTCAGTGAATCCTGAATCTGGGCAAGACACTGGCCTGCAACACAAAGATGGGAAAAGAAGAAGAAGAAAACCAGCAGGTCCTTCGGAAGACATTAACTTGGCCTAGTGGAAAGAGCCCGGGCCTGGGAGTCAGGGGACCTGGGTTCCGATCCTGACTCTGCCACTTGTCTACGTGACCTCGGTCAGGTCACATGATTTCTCTGCGCCTCAGTTACCTCATCCGTAGAATGGGGATTAAGACCGCAAGCCCTGTGTGGGGAACGTAGAAACAACGTGGCTGAGTGGAAAGAGCCCGGGCTTGGGAGTCAGAGGGCGTGAGTTCGAATCCCGATTCCGCCACTTGTCTGCTGTGTGGCCTCGGGCAAGTCACTTAACTTCTCTGTGCCTCAGCGACCTCATCTGTAAAATGGGGGTTAGGGTTGTGGGCCCCACGTGGGAGTATGTGATTACCTTGTACCTGCCCCAGCGCTTAGAACTGGTGCTTGGCACATAGTAAACGCTGAACAAATACCATAATAGTTATTATTATGATTATTCGAGGACTGTGTTGTCCCAAGGTGACCCCGGGGTGCCCACCATCTCAAGGTCAAATGCTACTCCTGTCCACCCGTCCCAGCAGGCAGAACTCAGACGTGCAGGTGGGACTCTGACAATACGCCCACAACCGAAACTGCTGGATCGACAGCCCGCGCTGAGAATACAGAAGGTGTCCTCATCCCTGTGCCAATCAAATTAGGTATGGAGGAGGGGGGGGAGGGCAGGGACTGGATAAACTGAGGCTGGGGAAGCTGGAATGGCCTAGGAGCACAGGTGATAAATACCCGCAGCCTCTGATCTTCCGTGCGGCGGAGTGAGACTTGTGACAGTGGGCCGCGGGTCAACTCTGCCCAGAGAGTGAGGAGGCCGCTCTGCCCGCGTCAAGTGAGGATGGATGGGTGAGTGTCACATCCCGCTGAACGCCGGTGGGCCTGGAAGCCAAGCTCTTTGCCACGGGTGTGTAATGCCTAAGTGGATTCCTCCCGAGTGGGAAGTGCTCGTCGGTGGAAGCTACCTGCTCCACCATGGCTGTGTCATGCATAAGTGGATTCCTCCCGAGTGGTGCTCGTGGGTGACCGCTAGCCGCGTCGCCACGTGCGAACAAACCACAGGTGAATTCCGCCCGGGTGGGACCTGGACGTTCTGCCACGCGCGAGTAACACATAAGTATATTCCTCCCGAAAGGGAAACTCGAATATCGTCATTAATAATGATATGATAATGATAACTGTGGTATTTAAGCACCTACTATGCGGCGATCGCTGTTCTACGCGCTGGGGTGGATACGGAGTAATCAGGTTGTCCCGAGCGGGGCTCACGCTTTTAATTCCCATTATACAGATGAGGTAACTGAGGTACGGCATGAGGTAAGAGAAGCAGCTTGGCTCAGTGGAAAGAACCCAGGCTTGGGCGTCAGGGGTCATGGGTTCGAATCCTGGCTCTGCCACTCGGCAGCTGTGTGACTGTGGACAAGTCACTTCACTTTTCTGTGCCTCAGTTACCTGAACTGTATAATAGGGATGAAGACTGTGAGCCTCACGTGGGACAACCTGATGATCCTGTATCTACCTCAGCGCTTAGAACAGTGGTCTGCACATAGTAAGCACTTAACAAATACCAACATTATTATTATTATTACTACAGCGAGCTTAAGTGACTGCCCGAGGTCACACAGCAGACAAGTCGGGAAAGCGGGATTAGAACCCACGTCCTCTGACTCCCAAGCCCGTGCTCCTTCCCTTAAGCCACGCAGCTTCTCAGCTTCTCATTCAAAAATGTCTCTCTCACCAGGCCGATTCCCAAACGAACCCGGGCGACGGGTCACTTGGGTCCCTTTTAGTTTGCCTCTACCCAGCACTTAGTTCCATGTCTGGCACGTAGTAAGCACTTAATAAATACCATAAAAAAGTTTTCCAGTGATCCCAGGATAGTGGTGATGGATAAAGGTTCCTGATGATACTGAAAGTTTCAAATATTGAGACCTTCCACGGGTCTCTACATCAACCGGCCGCTTCACCTTTTCTTAAAAGCAAACTCTCGGGGAAATGGTTGAGTTTATTATTTTATGGAAACGTTCTATTTCATCAACAAAACTGTCTTCACTGTTGCTGGGTCAGCCACTGTCGTTACTATCATCAGGTATGAAGTGAAAGTTTCCTAAACTTGCCTCCTATGCATGCTTTCCGACACTACCTGCTTTATCTCCCGTTACAAAGTATTGAAACAGAAAGTAATTTTCTATACTCACTGATACTGAATAAAGACTTTGAGCTCTGTGGTGTAAATGAATTTCACAGCCTTCTGCTAGCATCAAACACTTGATGAATTCCTTTGCAAAATTTAATTGATATAAAATTGACTTCCTACTTCAATCTGTGACTGGATGATTTAGAAAGTGCTTTGCTTAACTATTTTACTGGCTTTTCCATTACATAATGCATCCAATTTGGCCATATTTCTGTTTTCGCTTGCCCTCTCCCTCAAAAAAACCCCATGAGTGTTAATTACAAAATGTCAAGGAATCAGTCGTTTTAGTTGATAATGTCACTAATGTTGGTATTTGTTAAGCGCTTACTATGTGCAGAGCACTGTTCTAAGCGCTGGGGTAAACACAGGGGAAACAGGTTGTCCCTCATGGGGCTCACAGTCTTAATCCCCATTTTACAGATGAGGGAACTGAGGCACAGAGAAGTTAAGTGACTTGCCCACAGTCACGCAGCTGACAAGTGGCAGAGCTGGGATTCGAACTCATGAGCCCTGACTCCAAAGCCCGTGCTCTTTCCACTGCGCCACGCTGCGTCTCTTCACTCTATAGCGGTTGAAAATATCTGTAGTAATATTCTGAGGTATTCTGTGAAGCACGATTGAATGAGTGGCTTCTGAATAATCCTAAGCACATTTAAATAAAAAAAAAATTTAAAAAAATTCAGTGATCTCAATAAAGTGAGTTTTATTACAAATTAGCCCCAGAAATTTCAGATATCAAATCCTTTTTTAAAATTTTAGAGAATCATTTCACTCTTACATGAACCCCGTCTCAAAAGCTTGATTGCTTCCAAGCTAATCCTCCGGTTATCTCTCACACTTGGCTCTCTTGATTCCAGTGTCTCATTTCTACCTTTTCCCCTCCATGGATTTCCTTCAACTCAAATCCACAGAGCTACTTCCTTCCCCACTTCAGAGGCCTCCTAAAGAGACGGGATTTTCCGCAGCCATGGATCGCGCTACTGTCTGCAATTAGAAGCAACGTAGTCAAGTGGATAGAGCGTGGACCTGGGCGTCGGAGGACTTCGATTGTAATCCAGCTCTGCCGCTTGCCTGCTGTGTCAACTTGGGGTAATCGCTTAACATCTCTGTGCCTCATTTACCTCATCGGTAAAATGGGGATTCAGACCGTGAGTCCCAAGTGGGACGAGGACTGTGTCCAACCGGTTTTTCTTGTATCCCGGCTCTGCCACTTGTCAGCTGTGTGACTGCGGGCAAGTCACTTCACTTCTCTGGGCCTCAGTTACCTCATCTGGAAAATGGGGATTAACTGTGAGCCTCACGTGGGACAACCTGATGACCCTGGATCTCCCTCAGCGCTTAGAATAGTGCTCTGCACATAGTAGGGGCTTAAATATCAACATTATTATTGTTATTATTTACCCCAGTGCTTAATACAGCGCCCGACAAATAAGTGCTGACCAAATAGCAGCTATTGCTTACACAAGAATTGGGTGAGAGAGTGTGGTCGGTTCAGTGTAAATCAATCGATTATAGTTATTGAGCATTTACGATGTACAGAGGACTGTGCTAAGTGCTTAGGGAGAGTACAATACAACAGAATTAGCAGTCACGTTCCCTGCCCATTATAAGCTTACGATCTGGAGGGGAGACAGAAACTGATATGAATAAACGCAAATGATCAGGACTACTGGAAAAGCAAACTCAAGCACAGATCCTGCTGCCGGTGCATATCCCTGGTGATCATGTCGTCTTGTTTTTGTCCGTCTCCCCCGATTAGACTGTAAGCCCATCGCTGGGCAGGGATTGTCTCTATCCGTTACCGAATTGTACATTCCAAGCGCTTAGTACAGTGCTCTGCACATAGTAAACCCTCAATAAGTACTACCGAATGAATCCCTGTCCTCTCACTTGTCGCCCGTTGGCTGTTGAAGCGGCAGTGACATCTGGCAACGTCTTGGTTGCCGGCACACCTTTCAACTCCTCTTTCTCTCGGGGAATTTGTCTTGAATCGAACTTTTAAAACTATCTGCCTTCTTGAAAACGGAAGTGAGTTTTTTCCTTTTAAATCCAAACATCTCAGGCAAAGGTTCTCACCTTAGCGGTTGCGATGGCAACCCTCGCCTGAACCCTACCGAACTGTCATCCGTCACCGTGAGGCGGAGGTTTCTCGGCCACGTTGAATGCGGCAACATTTCGGGAGGGGATAAAAGGGCAGAACTGAGCCAGATTTAGAGAGGTGTTTCTACCGCATGACGATTCTTTGCTGTTTTCAGATAGTGCCGAAAAGCCAGTTCAAATTGGTGTTCGGAGAGGGGTGGGAATAGCCAGGTGGAGAGGGAGGTGAATTTCCCGCAGTGATTGGCTGCAACGTCAGGGATTGCAGAAATTGAGCTATTCAGCAACTGGGAAGCAGCATGGCCTAGTGGATAAAGCACAGACCTGGAAGCCAGAGGACCGGGTTCTAATCCCGGCTCTGCCACTAGCCTGATTTCTGACCTCGGGCAAGACATTTAATCTTCTCCGTGCCTCATTTTCCTCATCTGTAAAATGGGGATTCAATACCTGTTCTCCCTCCTACTTGGACTGTGAGGCCCAATGTGGACAGGGACCATCTACCCTAGAATTTAGAAAAGTGCTTGACACATAGTAAGTGTTTAACATCATAAAAAGAAAGTGTCCCATGCTACATCTCTTGATTTAGAGAAGTGGTGTGGCTTAGTGGAAAGAGCATGGGCTTGGGAGTCAGAGGTTGTGGGTTCTAACCCCTGCTCCGCCACTTGTCAGCTGTGTGACTTTGGGCAAGTCACTTAATTTCTCTGTGCCTCAGTGACCTCATCTGTAAAATGGGGATTAAGACTGTGAGCCCCATGAGGGACAACCTGATTACCTTGTATCTGCCCCAGCGCTTAAAACAGTGCTTGGCACAAAGTAAGTGTTTAACAAATACCATCATTATTATAATTATTATTTACACACTGTGATCTTTCAGAACCCTGGGTAGTCCTTCACTCTATGTTCACAGGTGTCAAGATGCTTATTTGCACCGTGAAAACTCAACATTTCAAGGGTATTTAATTATTAGTATGAATACTAATAATAGTGGTATTTGTGAAGCTCTTACAATATGCCAAGCACCATATTAAGTGCTGAGGTAGATTCAAGATAATCAGGTCAGACACAAAACTTATTCCACATGGGGCTGTCAGTCTACAGGGAAGGGGAAACAGCTATAAAATTCCCATTTAACCGATTAGGAAATTGAGGCACAGGGAAGTGAAGTGACTTGTCCAAGGTCACACAGCAGGTAAGTGGCAGAGTCAGAATTAAAACCCTGATCCCGTGGCTCCCAAGCCTATGCTTTTCCAACAAGGCTGTGCTGCTTCTAAAATTTTGTCAGATAATTCTCAAGAGAAGCAAACAAGGCCAGATACTTGACTTTTTGACTTTTGATTTCCTAGGAAGAATCTGTATATTTGATATTAGTATCTAAGTTATCCACAGGCCTTTAATCTTGCACCACACCAATTTAATTCAAGCGGGAAGCTATTTCACCTGAATACTTTCACTTGGGAGGTTTCTGAAAGCATGTTGGCATTTAGGTGTTTGCCTGCTACACTTTGAAATCGGTAAGCTTCGAAGCATCATTTCACCGAAAATTCAGGAATTATAAAAACACTCCATTTGAATTCAAAATATTGATCTTCATCTCTCACTCAACAAAATGTGTTAAGCAGACTGCAAGGCCAAAACATGTGTTCTTGATTATGTAAATGAAATGAGCGTGAAGTTTGAATGAAAATACGAAGAAAGCAATTCGTATAGAACGCCAGTTCTGTGTTGCCTCCAGTGATGGAAAGAGAAAAGTCTTCTTCCTCGAGAATGTTTGTTCTTTAGAAATAGAGGATGAGGCTCCTTAAATCTCCTATCTCTTGCAGCACTTAATAATAATTGTGGTTCTTGTTAAATGCTTACTATGTGCCAAGCACTGTTCTGAGCACTGGGATAGATACCAGTTAATCAGGAAGGACACATTCCCCATCCCACATGGGGCTCACACTCTTAATCCCCATTTTACAGACAAGGTAACTGAGGCTCAGAGAAGATAAGTGACTTGCCTAAGGTGACACAGCAGACGTGTGTCAGCTCTGGGGTTAGAACTGTGGACCCTATGACTCTCAGGTCCGTGCTCTATCCACGAAGATATGCTGCATTTCATTCATTCGACAGTATTTACTGAGCGCCTGCTATGCGCAGGACACTGTACTAAACGCTTGGAATGTTCAATTCGGCAACAGAGACAATCCCTGCCCAAAGACGGGCTCACGGTCTAACTCGGGGGAGACAGACAGCAGAGCAAACATTCTTGGCTCCAGGAAGTAACAGGCAAGAATTTTCTTTTCCCAAGCAAAACAGCCTATGCACAAGAGGAAGATTCATTCATTCAGTCAATAGAATTGATTGAGCGCTTACTATGTGCAGAGCACCGTACTAAGCGCTTGGAATGTACAATTCGGCAACAGATAGAGACGGTCCCTCCCCGTTGACGGGCTTACAGTCTAATCGGGGAAACAGACAGACAAAATCGATAGCAATAAATAGAATCAAGGGGATGGACATCTCAGTAAAACAATAGCAATAAATAGAATCAAGGGGATGGACATCTCATTAACAAAATACATAGGGTAATAATATAATAAAAATTGGCTCACCCGTTTTGTCTCGGTCACATAGACTGGGGTGAGAATCTAACCCCATATGATAAATGCAACTTTCTATCATCATTTCTCTCTGAATGAGATGTGTCTGGCCTATACTACCAGCACCACCATGTCCTGTAATCAACAGCTTTCGGCATCCCGTCCATTTTTCAATTAGCTCAACTTGGTCTGACAACGAATCTCTTTAAGAAATAAGAGCACATTCCTTTTAATGGCTGAGAATGAATCTCAAAATTATCTGTTCAAATTGTCTCAGTGCAAGCATAACGCTTGATGTCATTACTTCATGAGAATAAGACTGTGAAGAGTGAATTAGTTAATTCCAAAAGCTGAATGAAATGACTCAAAATATCAGACACTTGAACTATGACTATCCTTAGAATTTTTTGAAGTTTTTTATATGGCTAAATATATATCGCTTATCGCTCGCATCCCATTGGTTGCAGGACAAACATAATAATAATGATATGAATGTTGGTTTTTGTTAAGCGCTTCCTATACGCAGAGCACTGTTCGAAGCGCTGGGGGAGATACAGGGTCATCAGGTTGTCCCCCGTGAGGCTCACAGTCTTTCATCCCCATTTTCCAGATGAGGTAACTGAGGCCCAGAGAAGTGAAGTGACTTGCCCGCAGTCACACAGCTGTCAAATGGCACGGCCGGGATTCAAACCCATGACCTCTGACTCCCAAGCCCGGGCTCTTTCCCCTGAGCCACGCTGCTTCTCTGGACATACATAAATGGAAGTAGAATATAATTTATTCAGATGAGTTACCCTATTTTCTATAGTGAAAACATTCGACCGATGCAAAGGTGATCTGAGATGTAATATTCTTTATACGGAACTGCCCAAAGGAAAGTATGAACATTATGACAACAAGTAGCCAGCAAGCTGTCATGCTGTGTTCAAGTTGCAGAAACAACATATGAAACGACAGCAGCTGACAGATTTTCTTAACATCAGTCCTGATTGGGGGAAGAGAGTATAAGAATAAAGATTTCTGAATATCAAGTATGGCATAACCACCATGTATTGGGGAATATCATTTTAGTTCAACTTCTACTTTCCCAAATGCCAGTCAGGTGTCGCAAACAGAGGCAGGATCAATTGCGAGCGGTATGGCCTTACGGACCGAGCACGGGTCTGGAAGTCAGAAGGGCCTGGATCGTAATCCCGGCGCCGTCACTCGTCTGCCGTGTGACCTTGGACAAGCCTCTTCACTTCTCTGTGCCTCAGTTACCTCATCTGGAAAATGGGGATTAAGACCGTGAGGCCAGGGTGGGACTTGGGCTGTGTCCAACCTCTTTAGCAGATGCCTACCGCAGCACATAGAACAGTGCCTGGCACATAGTAAGCACTTAAAAATGCCATGGGGAAAAAAATAGGACCATTTGGACCTTCCGAAAAACCAAACACCCGAGTTTAACAACGGCTCCGACCACTCCTGTTCAGTCTCTTTTTATGGGTTCCTTTTCTTCTTCCCATGCTCTAATGGTCAGGGTTGCTCAAGGCTCAGTTCCGGGTCCTCAATTCTTCAACTCCCGCTTGCTTGGACAATTTATTCCTTTCTACAGCTTCAACAACCATCACTACATAGATGATTCCCAAATCTACCTCTCCAGCCCCGGCCTCCCTACTCCTCTGCAGTCTCACATTTCCTCCTACCTTCAGGACGTGGTTGTCCCGCTGACACCTCAACCTCGGACGGGTCACGTCACGTCTCTGTGCCTCAGTTACCTCATCTGTAAAATGGGGACTGTGAGACTGTGGGTCAGGGACAGTGTCCAACCCTATTTTCTTGTATTCACCCCAGAGCTTAGTACAGTCCTCGATACATCGTAAGCGCTTGACAGGTACCGTCATTATTATGACATCCAAAAGAATCTTTTCACCCAAATCCTGTCCTCCCCCATCTTCCCAATTACTGTAAAAAATACTCGTCTCAAAATCCCATAACCTAGGCATTATCCTCAACTGATTTCTCTCATTCAACCCACATACTCGACGTCACCAAATCCTGTCAGTTTTACCTTCACATCATCATTAAAATCTGCGCTTTTCTCTCCATCCTAACTACCACACTTAATCCAAAGGCTTATCCTACCCCTTCTTGACCGGAGCTTCTGCCTCCTCTCTGACCTTTCAGCCGTCTCTGTCCACACTTCACTCTGCTGCTCAGATCACTTTTCTAAAAAAAAACGTTCAGTCCACATCTCACCGTTCCTCTAAACCTCCAAGGCTGCCCACCCACCTGTGCGTCAAACAGAAACTCCTTATCGTCGGCTGAACGGCACTCAATCGGCTCGACATCTCCTGTCTTAGCTCGCTAAATTCCTACTACAACTCAGCCTGTGCGATTCACTCCTCCAGCTCCTCACCTAGCTTGATCTCATCCATCTTTCCTGTGACCCTTGTTCTCCCCTTGGGCTGGACCTAAAGCTGAAAGAGAGATGCAACGTGCACGACAAACGTGTTGTTCGACTTCATCCTATCAATTGTATCAATCTTGAGGGAAAGGGTTTGAATTACATTCCAATGTAATGTTGGTATTTGTTAAGCGCTTACTATGTGCAGGGCACTGTCCTAAGCGCTGGGGTAGACACAGGGGAATCAGGTCGTCTCACGTGGGGCTCACAGTCTTAATCCCCATTTTACCGATGAGGTAACTGAGGCACAGAGAAGTGAAGTGACTCGCCCACAGTCACACAGCTGACGAGGGGCCGAGCCGGGATTCGAACCCATGCCCTCTGACTCCAAAGCCCGTGCTCTTTCCACTGAGCCACGCTGTGGCACCATCTCCCCTCCCCATCCCCCAATCATATGACACAACCCCTAGGCACATCCCCACCCTGTCTGCTCCCTGCCCTCTGGAGAATTTAGCATTTATCTACGTACCTGGAATTTATTTTAATATCAGTCTCCCTCTGTGGAAAGTCAATTCCTTGTGGGCAAGGAACATACCTACCAGTTCAATTGCATTCTACTCTCCTAAGTGCTTAGGACAGTGCACTGCACACAATAAGGACTCAGTACCTACCATCGATTGAGCAATTTCATAATAAATAGCAATTACTTCTGACAAATTTTCAAATTCTCTTTAAATGACAGGCGCTTGGCCAGTGAGCTCCAGGTGGGACAGGGGCTATGTCCGACCGGATTAATTTGTATTTACCCCAGCACTTAGAATAGCGCTTAACACAGAATAAGCACTAAATATTATATCTTTTAGAAAGGTATTTGTTAAGCACTTTCTATTACCAGGCCATATACTAAATGCCGGGGTGGATACAAGCTAATCAGGGTGGACACAGTCCATGTCCCACATGAGGCTCCCACTCTAAATCCTCATTTTAGAAATGAAATGATCGAGGCCCAAAGAAGTTGAATGACGTGCCCAAGGTCATGCAGCCGACAACTGGCCGAGGCAGGATTAGAACTCGGGTCCTTCTGACTCCCAGGCCCATGCTCTTTCCATTAAACCATCCTGCTTTCCAATAATAATAATAACGATAATAATAGCATTACCAGCCAACTAAACACTTGTTGAAGAGGACTCCGAAGTTACCTTATCAAAACTGAGATCAAAACTGATTAAAACTGATCGAATCCGAGGAGGAAGATGAATAGTGAAGAAAATAATTTTAAAGAAAGGTCAGATAACCAAGAATTCAAGAATTATTCAGTTCAAATTTAGGAATGCTGAGATTTTGCCGGAATAAGTCTACTTGCATCAAGGGGGATAACAATTTTGAATTGTACCAAAATGGAGAGCAAGGAAAATAGATTCTAATGAAAAACAATCTGATTGCAGAAAGCACTGTGACAGTGGAAATACCATGGATCTTGGTACTCAGAAAACCAGGGTTCTAATACCAAACTGCCATTTGCCTGCTCTGTGACTTTGGGCAAATCATTTAATTTCTCTGCGCCTCAGTTTCCTCATTTGTAAACTGGGATTCAATACCTGTTCTCCCTGCTACTTAGACTGAGAGCCCCAAGTGGGCCAAGCACCATATCCGACCTGATTATTGTTTATCTTTCCCACTGCTTGTCACATAATAAAGTATGTAACGACTACGACCATCATTATTATTACGTTGGATGAACCAATAAAGAGCACGGGCTTAGAAGTCAGAGGTCATGGGTTCTAATCCCGCTCCGCCTTTTATCAGCTGTGTGACTTTGGGCAAGTCACTTAACTTCTCTGTGCCTCAGTAACCTCATCTGTAAAATGGGGATTAAGACTGTGAACGCATGTGGGACAACCTGATCGTCTTCCATTCCCCCAGTGCTTAGAACAGTGTTTTGCACAGAGGAAGCGCTTAACAAATACCATCATTATTATTATTACCCTTCTAAAATTTGGGCTTTTAATATTTTTTTCAAATTATATCTTACAGCTGAATTTCACAGTAGGAGTCAATTCCTGAAAGCGAAACCCCTATGCTCTAGCTCAGAAAGGCAAAATGATGCTAAAATAATGACTATATGCTGTTAAAAGCTGATAGCCTATTTATTATTAAATTAAATGGAACCTGGATCAAACTCTAATTATTCAAACAAAACATTTTTCAAACAAGTGTACCCCCAATTTTGCTTGTCAAGTGTAGTTTTTTTTGTAATCATCTAAAATCAAATTGTTGGTATAAAGAGTAATTTGGAGTCAACATTCTACACGTCTCTCTTGGCCATCATAAAAGGTAGAAATTCAGATCCCTACATTTTAAGTATTTTAATCTAAGTATTTTAATCGTTTTCCACTTAGTCAAATGTAACCCCTCAATTTTTTCCTCTATTTTAAAATGTATCTAAACGGAGAACTTAATTTTTCTTTAAACAGAACCACTATTTTCTTTATTATATAGATGCAAACTGATCAAATCAGGTATAATCTTGGTCCCACAATGCAACCGCAGCGTTATCCTTGACATTCTCTCATTCAATCCACAGATTACATCTGTCACTAAATCCCGCCGGTTCTACTGTGACATCTCTAGATTCGCCCTCTCCTCTTCATCCAAAGTGCTACCACGCTGATTCACTCGTTTATTATATCCTGTCTTGACTACTGCATCAGGATGCTCATTGTCCTCTCTGCCTCCTATCTCTCTCCTCTCTCTAGTCGACACTTTACGCTGCTGCCGGGATAATTTTTCTAAAAATGAAACAAAAAAACCCCCAAAACAAAGAAAAAACACCCTCAGTTCAGTCTCTCTTCTCTTCAATCATCTCCCATGGTTGCCCATGCACGTCTGCACCATCAGCTGTAAGACATTCAGTCACCTCCGTCACTCTTTCCCTCACTGATCTCCTACAGCGTGGCTCGGTGGAAAGAGCACGGGCTTTGGAGTCGGAGGTCATGGGTTCGAATCCCAGCTCGGCCACTTGTCAGCTGTGTGACTTTGGGCAAGTCACTTCACTTCTCGGTGCCTCAGTTCCCTCATCTGTAAAATGGGGATTAAGATTGTGAGCCCCGAGTGGGACAACCCGATTCCCCTGGGTCTACCCCAGCGTTTAGAACAGTGCTCGGCACATAGTAAGCGCTTAACAAATACCAACATTATTATTATTATTACTATAACCCAATCAGCATACCCCTCTCTAATGCCAGCCTATTCTATAATAGTAATGATGATGGTATTTGGTAAATGCTTACTATGTGCCAAGGACTGTTCTAAGCGTTCTAAGGTTATCAGGTTGTCCCACGCGGGGCTCACAGTCTTAGTCGCTATTTTATAGATGTGGTAACCGAGGCACAGAGAAGTTAATAATAATGATAACGTTGGTATTTGTTAAGCGCTTACTATGTGCCGAGCACTGTTCTAAGCACTGGGGTAGATACAGGGGAATCAGGTTGTCCCACGTGAGGCTCACCGTCTTAATCCCCATTTTCCAGATGAGGTAACTGAGCCACCGAGAAGTCAAGTGACTTGCCCGAAGTCACAAACGTGCCAGGTAGCAGAGACGGGATTCAAACCCAGGACCGTGCTCTTTCCACTAAGCCACACTGCTTCTCTATTACCTCAACCTCATCTGCCTCACTACTGACTCCTTGGAGAAGCAGCGTGGCTCAGTGGAAAGAGCACGGGCTTTGGAGTCAGAGTTCATGGGTTCCAATCGCGGCTCGGCCACTTGTCATCTGTGTGACTTCGGGCAAGTCACTTCACTTCTCGGTGCCTCAGTTACCTCATCTGGAAAATGGGGATTAAGACTGGGAGCCCCGCGTGGGACAACCTGATTCCCCTGTGTCTACCCCAGAGCTTAGAACAGTGCTCGGCACATAGTAAGCGCTTAACAAATACCAACATTATTATTATTATCCTCCATCTGGCCTGGAACTCCTTCCCCCTTCCTATCTGGAGACCACCACTCTCCCCTCCTTCAAAACCCTGTTAAAATCACATGTCCTCCATGAGGTCTTCCCCGACTCCGACCTTATTTACCCTCTCTGCCCTCCCTCCTGCGTCGGCTATGGGCTCAGCCGTGTATCCCTTAACCACTCCGTATCCCAGGCCTATCAGTGCCGCTCTCTTTCTCTGGCAGAAGCCCTGAGAAATCAAACAATCCACTGCATTTATTCACCACCATACGCAGAGCATTATGCGACGTGCTTGGGAGAGAACACTAACGGAGTTGGTAGACGCATTCCCTGCCCACAGAGACCTTACAGTCTAGACAGGTAGACACGGATGTAAACGAATTACGCATACGTACATAAGCACCGAGGGTGAAGGGCGCCAATCCAAGTTCAAGGGTGACACAGAAGGGAGTGGGAGAAGAGGATTTCATTCGGGAAGGCCTCTTGGAAAAGATGTGCTTTTAATAAGGCTTTGAAGGTGGGGAGAGGGATCCTACGAAGGGGAGGGGAGTTCCTGGCCAGGGGCAGGACAAGGGTAAGGGCTCAGTGATTAGATAGGGGTAGAGTGAGTAGGTTGGCATTAGAGGAGCCACATATTGGGGCTGGGTTGGGGTAGGAAATCAGAAAAGGAAGGTAGGAGGAGGTAAGGTGACGGAGTGCAGTGGTAAGGAGTTTCTAGTGCTGCATAGATGGATGGGCAACCGGTGGATACCCTTGAGAAATGGGAAAACATAGAGTGAATGGTTTTGTAGGATACCCATCCGGGCACTAGAGTGAAATACGAACTGAAATGGGGAGAGACAAGAGGAAGGGAAGTCAGCAAGGAGATTGATGCAATAATCAGTATAATAATAATGTTGGTATTTGTTAAGCGCTTACTAGGTGCAGAGCACTGTTCTAAGCGCTGGGCCAGCGTGGCTCAGTGGAAAGAGCCCGGGCTTTGGAGTCGGAGGTCCACTTGTCAGCTGGACGACTGTGGGCAAGTCACTTCACTTCTCTGTGCCTCAGGTCCCTCATCTGGAAAATGGGGATGAAGACTGTGAGCCCCACGTGGGATGACCCGATTCCCCTGTGTCTACCCCAGCGCTTAGAACAGTGCTGTGCACATAGTAAGCGCTTAACAAATACCAACGTTATTATTATTACAGGGTAATCAGGTTGTCCCCCGTGGGGCTCAGAGTTAATCCCCATTTTACACATGAGGTAACTGAGGCACAGAGAAGTGAAGTGACGCCCACGGTCACACAGCTGACAAGTGGCCGAGCCGGAATTCGAACCCATGACCTCTGAATCCCAAGCCCGTGCTCTTTCCACTGAGCCACGCTGCTTCTCTAAAAGCAGGAGAGGATCCATGCTTGGATTCATGTGGAGGCAGTTGGATGGAGAGGAAAGTGTGGATTTTAGCCATGTGGGGAAGGTTTAAATGACTCTAAACTGAAAGCTCGTTGTGGTCAGGGAACATATCTACCGACTTTGTCGAAGTGTACTCTCCCGAGTGCTTAGTACAAGTGTTCTGCACAGAGTAAGCACTCAAAAAATACCAGTGATTGATCAATTGATTTAAAGATATTGAAGAAGGCCAGGTCACTAACTGACCCGACCACCTCTTCATTAGGAATTCACACATTAAACCTTACAGAATTGATCAAGGGACTAATCGTTTGTGAAGCCTCCGCAACGTGATCAATCTTGGAAAATTATCCTAATAGGAGGAACTTTGTCCGAACAGGTGGATTAGCTTCATGGCACCAAATTACCATTCTAGTTATTACAAAATGATTACTATAAATCTGAATGATGACTATTAAAATTCCAAAATGGAATACTAATAAAATTTAACTCTTAGGCAATAAGAAAAATATAGGCAACAAGTTGAGTTATTCTATAAGTGATTTGGTTTAAATCCTGACAATGATTTGCAATTCTAATACATTTTGGTCATTTAAAAATAATTTCACAATTTACCAACATGAACTCCCCCGATTAGACCGTAAGCCCATCAGTCGGCAGGGACCGTCTCTATCTGTTGCCGACTTGTTCATCCCAAGCGCTTAGTACAGTGCTCTGCACATAGTAAGCGCTCAATAAATACTATTGAATGAATGAACGAACTCATTACGTAAACTTCGTAACTATCACTTACCTTCACGACTAAAGTAAAAGCATTAATTGGAATAAAAGTTTATATGTTGGCTGTCATTTATAAGGAACATTGCAGCATTCGAGATTATAAATATTCTATCCAATCCACTTGCCAATTCAAGACATGCAAGAGATAAGTCTTTAGCAACACTGTGGACCTAGAAGCAGCATGGTATAGTGGATAGAGCAAGGGCCTGGGACTCAGAAGGTCATGGGTTCTAATCCAGGCTCTGCCATTTGTCTGCTGTGTGACCTGGGGCAAGTCACTTCACTTCTCTGTGCCTCAGTTCCCTCAACTGTAAAATGGGGATTGAGACTGTGAGCCCCATGTGGGACAGGGACTGTGTCCAATTCGATTTGCTTGTATCTTCCCCAGTGCTTAGTACAGTGGTTGGCACCTAGTAAACATTTAACAAATAACACACATTATTATTTGGAATGGGTTCAATAATAAATATCAAAAATCCCCGTCCTCAAGGAGCTTAGAGTCCGGCTGACGACTGTTGCCAATCTTGTCCTGGTTTTGATGTCGAATAATATTTTTACGTGAAGCTGATGAAAATGTTTTAGAAAATAAATGGCTTTTTCACGGTATTTGTTAAGAGCTTATTATGTGTCAAGCACTGTTCTAAGCACTAAGACAGATACAATCCTATCACTTTAGACACAGTCCCTTTCCCACATGGACTCATTGTCAAAGTTGAAGGGAGGAGGATTAAAGTGTCCCTGTGGACCAGAAACATAATTTGAATCCAGCTACCAGATCCCTGTTTGCTTTCTTAATCTTAGTGACAGGCAAAAGGTTGTATCAAGGCAACTCTGCACACAGTAAGTGCTTAATAAACAAACAAATGAATGAATAAATAAATAAATAAATAAATAAATAAATAAATAAAATAAATAAATACATAAATGAAAATACGATTGGATGAATCAACCAAAAAATAAAAGCCATCCGGTTTCAATAGAGATTATGAGAGAATACAAAAAGGGATTTTTTTCAGACATAGAATGGGAGAATGGTGTACTATATTTTTGGAATAATTAAGACATGCTCAAACTACCCATGATAACAGTTCCAGTGGAACACATTTTGAAGGAGAACATTCAAATATCCTTATATTCTAGAGTGGAGATCAGAAACACAAATACTTTATGCATCATTTTAATAATTCACATTCTTAAAACACACCGCTAGATTTCCTTCAAGGATGATTTGTTATTCAATTTACGTTATAGTCTCTGGGTTTACTTTATATTTGTGATCAAACCTGGGCATAGTTCTCTTACATTTTCTAAGAATCGATAAAAGCCAAATACACCATGAAAGTACATATAAGATCTCCAGGGAAAAGAGGCATTTTAAACATCCATAAGTTCATTTTCAGGATAAAGCTTTATAGATTTAACTTAAAATAAATTCTCATTAGTAGTTTCAATAATCTTATTACATTCATTTTGAGCTTAGAAGTATAAAAATAAAAAATACATTATGCAAAAATTAAATAATCGTGCCTTTGCTAATAACTTCAGGGAGTGATTTTATCTTTTTTTAAAAAAAATAAAGGCTGTTGCTTTGTGTGTTAAATCTCACTCTGGTTTAGTGGAGTTGAAACGACCTGAAATCACAGGTCTGTAATTGCAGACAGACCCACAGTGGTAGTGAGGCTATAAATAGAAAAGTGGCCCCTGAAAACACTAGGTCAACGTGTAGCTGATTTCGCTCATAACTGAACATTACTAGAACCTAACGTTTCCATTCTCTCTTTATCCAATAAAATGCAATCAGCTTCCACTTCAATTGTCACACTGTTTACTCCCCAAAATAGGGTTAGCGTTTAGACTGGAATTACCTCCCACGATTCATCATTTCAAGTGCGACTTGCGTCTCACAGATATCGCCAGATTCTAGGAACAGGGCATCTCGGTTGGGAAGTCAATTTGCCCCGTTCAGTTCTCCACATTAACGTCCTTTCTCCGTTAAGAATTGCTCATTTAATTCATTCATTCAATCGCACTTATTGGGCACTTACTGTGTGCGGAGCACTGTACTAAGCACTTGGGAGAGTACAATACAACAACAGACACATTCCCTGTCCACAACAAGCTCTTGAGTTCCATGGTGGGTGGTATGTACACATAAACGAATGTTTTATCTTATATTTTATAGTGCTTTATCCTGACAGGCATGGTTATTGGAAGAGTTTTCTCCAATTCTTTAGAAATTCCTGATTTCTATCTAAAACACGTGGGAAAAACACGTGGATCAAAAATACCATGTTCATAGATTTCTAAGACATCTGGATTCCTAAAGAGTTTTTCAGCATGCCCATGAGTCAAAATACATCATCATCTTCCCTGTGCCTCAGTAACCTCACCTGTAAAATGAGGATTAAGACTCTACTGCTGTATTATACTTTGCAAGCGGTCAGTACAGAGCTCTGCACACAGTAAGCATTCAATAAATATGACTGAATGAATGAGTGAATTAATTCTATGTGGAACATGGACTTCATCCAACCTGATGCTTAGCATTTATCCCAGTGCTTAGTAAAGTGGCTGGCACAGCATAAGCACTTAATAAATACCGTTAAAAGAAAGATTACCAATAATGAGTTCCTTAAATGTTAATTCACTAGTATCTTGACAATACCTATGACAACACCTCCTGACTGGTACGTCAGGAAGAATGAAGGATAGTTCCTTGTGGGAAAACAACAGGTCTACCATTTCTGTTATCTTGTACCCTCCCCAAAACTCAGTACTGTGCTTTGTACACAGAAAGTCCTCAAAAAAACCATCAGATGATTGACAGAAACTAATTATGGTGAGGAAAACGTACTGAATAGAGTGTCTGTGCAAGCAGTTTTAAACATAAATAATAATAATATTGTTGGTATTTGTTAAGCTCTAAGAGCACCAGGTTCCCTCATGCAAGTTAGTCCCACCTCTTAAGCCCTTAGATACTAACCCTAACCCACTATCTCGCACAAAGAATTGATGAACATATCCTTATACTCAATTCCACTGTACACTATATAGTGTTCAATAAATACTACTGATTATTTTCACTACCTGCGATTCATATTAATATCTGACTCGACTAATGTTGGTATTTGTTAAGCGCTTACTACGTGCCGAGCAGTTTTCTAAGCATTGGATAGATACAGGGTCATCAGATTGTCCCACGTGAGGCTCAGGGTCTTAATCCCCATTTTCCAGATGAGGTAAGTGAGACACCGAGAAGTGAAGCGACTTGCCCAAAGTCACACAGCTGACAGGTGGCTGAGCCGGGATTAGAACCCATGACCTCTGACTCCTAAGCCCGGGCTCTTTCCACGGAGCCATGCTGCTTCTCTAATAATAATAATAATAATGTTGGTATTTGCTAAGCGCTTACTATGTGCAGAGCTCTGTTCTAAGCGCTGGGGTAGATACGGGGTAATCAGATGGTCCCACGTGAGGCACACAGTCTTAATCCCCATTTTACAGATGAGATAACTGAGGGCCAGAGAAGTGAAGTGACTTGCTCACAGTCACACAGCTGACAAGTGGCCGAGCTGGGATTCGAACCCGTGACCTCTGACTCCCAAGCCGGGGCTCTTTCCACTGAGCCACGCTGTTTCCCCAAGGAGACTATAAACTCCTTAAGGGAGGAGGATTGTGACTACTGAGGTGCACTTTCTCAAGCCTTCTGCACAGAGTAATCACTCAATAAATATCTCTGATTGATTGCTAGTCTTTTAGGCTTCACTTGCGCACAAGTATAGGATTTCACAATTCGCTTAATCATCTTCAAAAGTGGCAATTCATTATGTACACTCCCCACACAGATTTTTCACCGATAATACCAATCGGTGGTATTTACTGAGCACGTATTGGGTGCAGACACCAAGTGTCTAAAGCATAAATGAGGTAGAGTGCAGACATTTGAAACAGTACAAGTTGTACTTTTCAAGAAAAAAAAAATATTCAATATGCAAGAGATTCGGATTTTTTAAAAAGGAACTGTGAAAATGACAGCCTATTTGAGGCAAAAATCATTTTAGTCTTTTCAAGGTTCCCACACTAAGTTGTAAAGTCTAGCAGTAATATCAATAATTTTTAAATGGTATCTGTTAATAATTATGTAGGCACTTGTTAAGCACTTACTATGTGCAGAGCACTGTTCTAAGCGCAGGGGTATACAGGGTAATCAGGTTGTCCCACATGAGGCTCACAGTCTTAATCCCCATTTTACAGATGAGGTAACAGGCACAGAGAAGTTAAGTGACTTGCCCACAGTCACACAGCTGACAAGTGGCGGAGTCAGAATTCGAACCCATGACCTCTGACTCCCAAGCCCGTGCTCCTTCCACTGAGCCACGCTGCACTTACTACGTTCCAGGCACTGTACTAAGCACAGGGGTAGGGACAAGCTAATCAGTTTGGACCCAATCCACATCCCACATGGAGCTCACACTCTTTCTTAATCCCCATTTTACAGATGAGGTAACCGAGGCATTGAGAAGTTAAGTGACTTGCCCAAGGTCACACAGCAGGCAAGTGACAGATCTGGAATTAGAACCCAGGTTCTTTTAATAGTTAATTATGAGAAGGAAAGGTCTTCGACTAATTTTCAGTTGGCCTTCTTAGATACGGTAATGTGAGGGCCGAAACTTTCCTGGATTCGTTAAAAGCTAAAGATGAATGAGATCTCTCGAGTGGTAAATTAGTGATTCAGGAGAAGGAAAATTTTCGCCCACTTTTTTCAATTACTTCAGGTCAACAAAAAACTATCTATGTTGAGGCTGAATAATTTGACTACTAGTCAACACAACTCAATAGCATGTTCACAGTCTGCATTCATTCTATATGCATTAAAAGGTTTATTATATCATGAAAGAAAGGGAGTGAAATGCTACGGTAAAAACATCAGCTCTTATGACGGCCCCCCGTTTATTAGTGTTCTGGTTCATGGAAGGATCAGCAGCTCTACGCGCTACCAAAGGTGCGGCATGTCGGAGAGGGAAATATAAATTCTTCTCAATTATTTGATCGGTAGCTTTTAAATTTTAGTATTTGTATTTTGCAACCCCAACTTTAGAATCGTCCATAAAAATTGCATTTGCATGAATCATGTGGGAAAATATTTAACAACTCTATTTTGCAAAACCACATCACTGCGAGAAACTTAAACGGAAACCAAAAATAAGATCTAAGGTGAGGTAGTTTTCCTTTATGATACTCCTGGCAGGCCCTCTGTCTCAGTACTTGAATACCCCATTGGCAAATCTTTATGGACAATTTTGAAATATCACAGTCAAGTCAGGCTTATCTGCATGCTACATCGCTATTTTAAGTTGTTATCAGTCAGTTGGACAATCTGCTCCCCCAAAACATTCCAAGTATTTACGTCCAGCAACGGAAAAGGGAGCTAATGGTCTCAGAAACTTTGTTAAACTTTACACTTTCAGTACACCTTCAGATACTGAGGAAATTTCTCCTGCTGTCTCCTTCAATTAGATGTTTTTCTCTTGGGAGTAATAAATGCCTTAATGTTGGTATTTGTTAAGCGCTTACTATGTGCCGAGCACTGTTCTAAGCGCTGGGATAGACACAGGGGAATCAGGTTGTCCCACGTGGGGCTCACAGTCTTAATCCCCATTTTACAGATGAGGGAACTGAGGCCCAGAGGAGTTAAGTGACTTGCCCACAGTCACACAGCCGACAAGTGGCAGAGCTGGGATTCGAACTCATGAGCCCTGACTCCAAAGCCCGTGCTCTTTCCACCGAGCCACGCTGCTTCTCACGGTATCTCAATCCCATCTATCTTCCCGCTGACCCCTCGCCCACATCCTGCCTCCGGCCTGGAGCACCCACCACTTCATTCCCAAAAGATGATCACTCTCCCCACCTTCAAAGCCTTATTGAAGGCACATCTCCTCCGGTAAGCCTTCCCCGGCTATGCCTTCCTTTCCTCTTCTCCCATCCCTTGTTGCGCCATCCTTGACCTTGGATTTGCACCCTTCCTTCACCCCTCCCTCAGCCCCACAGCACTTACGTACATATCCATAATTTACTTATATTAATGTCTGTCTCCCCCTCTGGACTGTAAGTTCACTATAGGCAGGGAATGTGTCTGTTACGTGGCCATTCTGTACCCTCCCAAGCGCTAAGTACGGTGCTCTGCACAAAGTAGATGCTCAATAAGTATGGTTGATTGACTATGGCTGGGACTTGCATATGAGAAACAGCTTCTAAAGACCTCTCTTAAAAGCGCGCTTTTTGCAACTGACTTCCCTATGGTGATGAAGAGGATACAATGAGAAAAGCAGCCGGGAAATTTTTGGAAGGAGCTGCTTTGGGGATTTTGGTCTTTTCCAGTAGAATGTATGCTACTTGCATGTAGGGAGATAATGTCATACTCTGGTATTTCATCCACATACACACACCTAAATACAACATACTTTTTAACAATGTGACACTCTCAGAGGTGTTGAACTACAGCGCCGCATTGACAATAATGGCATATTATAGAGGAGAGTTAGAGCTTTTACTTGATGGGATAAAAGCCTGCAAAATACATATATTTTACTTACAGAGAGTTTAGGTGTTGATGAAAACGTGGTAAGAGTAGGCAAGCAAGGGAATCGGCTCCCACTCGAGGCGAGAGTTGTTCTAAGATCATTTGGATGAGGGATAAAGGGCAAATTTCTGGGATAGTCTAGGTTTGGGGCCAGTCCTGGAGAGGAGGAAGGAATCCGGTTGCTCATCTGGGGCAGATAAAGCTTCTACCAACTCTGTTGTATCATGGTCTCCCAAGTCCTTAGTACAGTGCTCTGCCCCCAGGAAGGGCTCAATAAATAGCACTGGTGATGAGAGAAGTCATTAAAGGTGGAACGGATAGAGCAGAGAAGGCTAATTGCATCTGTTTACATGTTTAGGCTTCTCAAAGGGTAGAAACTGTTGAAATAGCTGGGACTGGAAAATTGGATAACTCTAATAAAAAACACTCATGTTGGCCACCGCACTTCCCGGGAGATCGATCAATTCAAAAGGGTGACGCCGCATAAAAAAATGATATCGAGCCAGCATTAAAAATGTCCTGGAGCCTATCTTGGCTGCCCAAGTGGCCTCGTCTCCCCCAACCTTTCCATCATCCCATTTGGGTTTTTAAGTCAGACTAAGCCTGGAAGCCCTGTGAGGACAAGCAGTTTGCCTTCCTAATCAGACAAGGAAGGAGTTGGTGGGGGATAGATCATCTATGGGGAGGAAGGAGTCACGAATCAAGAGTATCCGTTTTGGCCGTTGAAGGTCCTTCCCTGATCCTGGACCCAGAGTGGCCATCCCCACCATGGGTCTAATGGTAGGAAGAGTTGGGGTTCAGATGGCCTGCCTTGGTCCAGACCTGCTGTTTCGTGACCAATAAGGGCAGTTAAATTCACCGTTAACCTCCCCCGGCCAAGAAGAATCACGGGGACGGCAGCCTTATCAGATTTAGACAGGGGGAACCGATTGATCTCTCACTGTTTCTGGAGGACGTGTAGGCTTAGTGATATAGGGATTTTAGTAATTGTTGAGTGCTTACAATGTGCCAAACACTTGGATACATACAATATGACAGGTCAGACAGAGCCGCCCCCCGACATGGGATTCACATTCTAAGGGGCAGGGGGAGCAACGTATTTTTTTTTAATGCTATTAAGCGCTTTCTATGTTCATTCATTTATTCGATAGTATTTATTGAGCGCTTACTACGTGCAGAGCACTGTACTAAGCGCTTGGAATGTACAATTTTGGCAACAGAGACAATCCCTGCCCAATGATGGGCTCACAGTCTAAATGGGGGAGACAGAGAGCAAAGCAAAACAGAACAAAACAAAAACAAGACATCATCAAGATAAAGAGAATCAAGGAGATATACACCTCATTAACAAATAGGTAATAAATAATAATGATAATAATGTTGGTATTTGTTAAGTGCTTCCTATGTGCAGAGCACTGTTCTAAGCGCTGGGGTAGATACAGGGTAATCAGGTTGTCCCACGTGAGGCTCACGGTTAATCCCCATTTTACAGATGAGGTAACTGAGGCACAGAGAAATTAAGTGACTTTCCCACGGTCACACAGCTGACAAGCGGCAGAGCCGGGATTCGAACCCGTGACCGCTGACTCCCAAGCCCGGGCTCTTTCCACGAGCCACGCTGCTTCTCAAATATATACAAATGAGCACAGTGCCGAGGGAAGGGGAAGGGGGAGAGCAGGGGGGAGGGAAGGGGGAGCAGAGGGAAAGGGGGACTCAGTCTGGGACGGCCTCTTGGAGGAGGTGAGCTCTCAGTAGGGCTTTGAAGAGGGGAAGAGAGTGAGTTTGGCGGACGTGAGGAGGGAGGGCATTCCAGGACAGCGGTAGGATGTGGGCCAGAGGTCCACGGCGGGCCAGGCGTGAACGGGGGACCGTGAGGAGGTGAGTGGCAGATGAGCGGATCGTGTGGGATGGGCAGTAGAAAGAGAGAAGGGAGAAGGGAGGCGAGGTGGGATGGGTCAAGGTGATGGAGAGCTCTGAAGCCAAGAGTGAGGAGTTTTTGTTTCGTGTGAAGATTGATAAGCAACCACTGGAGGTTTTTGAGGAGGGGAGTGCCATGTCCAGAGCGTTTCTGTAGGAAGACGATCCAGGCAGCGGAATGAAGAATAGAATGGAGCGGGGAGAGACGGGAGGGAGGGAGATCGAAGAGGAGGATGACACAGTAATCCAGTCGGGATATTACGAGAGCCTGTACCGGCACGATAGCCGTTTGGATGGAGAGGAAAAGAGGGATCTTGGCGATATTGTGAAGGTGAGACCCGCGGGCCTTGGTGACGGAATGGATGCGTGGGGTGATTGAGAGAGCAGAGTCAAGGACGACACCCAGGTCGCGGGCCTGTGAGACGGGAAGGATGGTCGTGCCGTCCACAGTGACGGGGAAGTCAGGGAGAGGACAGGGTTTGGGAGGGAAGATAAGGAACTCAGTTTTAGACACGTTGAGTTTTAGGCGGCGGGCAGACAGCCAGGTGGAGACTTCCTGGAGGCAGGAGGAGATACGAGCATGGAGGAAGGGGGAGAGAATAGAGGAGGAGATGTAGACTATGTGCCGGGCACTGTGTGAACCGCTGGACTAGATACAAGCTTATCAGATTGGACACAGTCCCTGTCCCACATGGAGCTCACAGTCTAAATCCCCATTTCGCATATGAGATGAATGAGACACAGAGAAGTGAACTGGGTTTCCAGAAGTCACAGAGCAGGCAAGTGGCAGAGCCAGGACTAGAAGCCAGATCTCCTAAGGCCCGTGCTCTTCCACTAGGCTATGCTGCTTTCCAGGCTAAGTGGAAAAGCGGCGACATGGATTTGCAGCTCATCTTCACAGCGTCCTAGGGCCAGATATGGACGGAGCCTCTGCTCTGATTCTAAAATTTGGTAAGATCTAGGAATATTTATACTGCAGTGCGGCCAAGGGAAAGAAAAACATAACACAAGGCAGGCAGTGGGAGAATGCTCTTACCTCCCTGCTGATGTCCCTTTCATCCTTAACACCTCCGTCTCCTCTGGCTCCTCCTACCTCTGCTCCTCCCGCCATTTTTCATCCCATTTATCTTCAATTTCCCCATTTTTCTTCCTTTCCCCTATGTTCTCTTCCTCTCCCCCTCAAATTTCAGCACGCCCCACGGTCCTCCCGCACACATCTCACCAAATTAATTCCCCACCCTAAAAATGAGAATTGGCACCCATGATACACATTTTTTTTTTCCTCACAAGTGGATGGACTCATTTTCCGTGCCCTTCCATTGTCTTGCATCTCTGATAGTTACCTACTTACACTCAATTAAAAGCATTCATAGGCAAAGAAGGAACTGTTTCCCACCGTGGAAAATCTGAAAAGTAATTCAGTACCTGCTCCTTTCTCTTCTCTTGAAAAACCTAGGGCTAGAATAATGTCCTCGGGTTTTATACTCACCTGGATTTTGTGATGCCTCAGGTACACTGCTCTTCCCAGTGCATGTTGTGTTTGTGCACCATTCCTCGAGATTTTCTGCTGGAAATACGACCCTCTTAGCAGCACTGCAGGTGTTCTATTCCATTTTTGGCTCCTCTCTCAAGGACAAACTGTAAGCATTAGGTTTTTTTTTTCGAAATTTTTCCCTTCACTCTCAATCTGAATGGAAACACAACCTTTGCACATTGCTGCTGTGTTCCCTAACTTCTATATCCCTGCTAGTTTAATGCATCTATAAAAATCTCAAACCTGTCTGTTGTTGTTACCATAGCAACTCTCCCCCTGCAGTGTCATCAAAACATTTCAGGGTTTCAGCTAATTCTCCAACGACGTTGTCTAAGTCGGTTATTTTCGTGGACTTCACAACCAAAACAACTCACGACAAAGCTTAATGACCAAACTATATAGAATGTTGCTAGAAAAGACAAAATCACGTTTTTTGAAATCAATGATTTTTGAAATTAATGACATAGGTAGGTATCAGAGGTAACAATCAATTACTTCTGGTATTATGACATAAAATTTTGAATACCGATTATTTATGAAAATAAAGAAAGGTGTTTAGTGACTAATGAATTGTGTTGCCTTATTTTGAACGTCTACAGTTCGGTTTAAAAGCAGAATATATTCAACTCCAATAATAATTTCAGGGAAGCTAAACTATAAATTAACTGTGGGCAGGGAATGTGTCTGCTAACTGGGTTGTATCGTACAGTGCTTTACACATAGTAAATGCTCAATACTACTGATGATACACCTGATTTATTAGGGCATTTTAGCAGATAGAGTTCAGCATCTGCCCCCGTTAAAAGTTATCCTTTCACCACTGCAAAACAGTTGCCAAACAGTTGGAATTTGATTTTTAAACAGGGTGTTCACTGTGAAACCATTCAGTGCTTGAATACCTTCCACTTGCAAACCTACAGGTAATCTAAAACAGCAGGTTCGATTAACTACAACACTAAAATGGACCCAATTTCTCCATGAAACAAAGGCTTTTTACATGATGATAGATGATTTAGCCTTGACTTCCTATGCTGAACGCAAGAGGCTATTAAAGGCAAAGGACGAACGGGATTAGTAAAAATAAAAAGAAAAGATAATGTTGGTCAGTGAACCAGCAGGTGACAACCAATCATAGAACAACGCGCCTAGACATTCCTCTTCAACCAAGCATGAGTTTTAGCACTCAGCAGCTTAGAAGCTGGGGATCCGACCGGATGATATTTTGAGATCCATTTCAGTGTTACGATCCTATGAAATAAACAGTTTGAAACAAAACATTCTCTGGGCATAAGCAGATCACCCACTGAGCGACTAAAACCCCTAACTACATCCAGTGTTGTTGTTGTAAGTTGTGTGAACTGCACGGAATTATGTTAAAAAAAAAAAAAAAAGGTTGAGCGCACGCCAAATCCTGCTTAATGTGCCAGTTCACTTATCATCCGGAGGGAAAAGAGCTGGCAGGCAACTAGTCAGTCATTTTCATTGTAGGTTAGCAATCTAGCAAGCAATGGCATTTCTTGAGCACTTACTGTGTGCAGAGCACTCCAATAAGAGCTTGGGAAAGTAGCATTCAACAGAACGGGTAGATGTGTTCCCTGCCCAAAATGAACTTAAAATCTAGAGGGGGAGGCAGACATTTAATGTAAATCATTTCTGAATCATGGTATTTGTTAAGCACTGTAGCGCCGAGGTAGATACGAGATCATCAGGTCCCACAGTGAGGTTCAGTCTTAGTAGGAGAGAGAACAGGTCCCGAGTCCCCATTTTGCAGAGAGAACCGAGGCACAGAAAAGTTAAGTGACTTGCCCAAGGTCATCCATCAGACAGATGGTTTAGCCCAGATTAATCCCTAGGTCCCCTGACTTCCACTCCATAATCTTTCCATTATGCCACAATGTTTCCAACAGATACGAACCTAAGTGCTGAGGGTGAGGTGAAAACCAGATGCCTAACGCGCAGGGATCCAGGTGCACAGATGGCGCAGAAGGGAGGAGGAGTCGGGGAAAAGAGGTCCAAATCAGGGAAGGCCTCTTGGAGGAGATGTAACTTTAGCAGAGTTGAATTTAGTATTGACAAGCCGGAATCGAAGAAACACGCTAAAAATCAATCCACCAATCAATGGTGTTTCCTGAGTGTTTATTGTGTGCAGAGCTTGGTTAAGGACAATATGAGAGAGTTGAGAGCCACCATCCCTAGTCACAGGAGTTTACAGGATAAAATAGCTTGTGTCTGCTCTCCGGCAGGAATCCTGCTTTCCACCAACCACCTACTTGAAGCCCAGGGACTGTCCGAGATTGAGAGAGACAGCACGGGTTCATGGATAGAGTACGGGCCTGCGAGTCAGAAGGACCCGGGGTCTAATTTTAACTCAGCCACTTGTCTGTTGTGTCATCTTGGGCAAGTAACTTAACTGTCCTGTGCCTCAGGTACCTCATCTATAAAATAATAATAATAATAATTACGGTATTTGTTAAGCACTATTTGTCCGGCACCGCATCAAAAACTGGGACGTATAGCAAGTAAATCGGGTTGGACACAGACGTTGTCCCACATGGGACCCGCTGTTTCAATCCCCATTTCACAGATGAGGTAACTGAGGCCCAGAAAAGCAGCGAAGTGCCTTGCCCAAGCATAAAATGATCTCTCTCCGGGGGCAGGGTTCTAACAGAGTTTCTCGGTCAAGCTTGTAGGTGTTATCAGCCCGCCACCTCCCACAGCACTCATGTCAATATCCATAAATGATTTACATTAATAATAATAATGTTGGTATTTGTTAAGTGCTTACTATGCACAGAGCACTGCTCTGAACGCTGGGTTAGATACAGGGTAATCAAGTTGTCCCACGTGAAGCTCACAGTCTTCATCCCCATTTTGCAGATGAGGTAAGTGAGGCACAGAGAAGTTGAGTGACTTGCCCACAGTCCCACAGCTGACAAGTGGCAGATCCGGGAATCGAACCCATGACCTCGGACTCCCAAGCCCGGGCTCTTTCCACTGAGCCATGCTGCTTCTCTGTCTCCCCCTCTAGATTGTAAGCTCTCTGTGGGCAGGGACTGTGTCTACCAACTCTGTTACAGTGGACTCTTCCAAGTGCTTAATAGAGCGCTCAGCACACTCAGTA
This sequence comes from Ornithorhynchus anatinus, assembly GCF_004115215.2. Lineage (NCBI taxonomy): Eukaryota > Metazoa > Chordata > Mammalia > Monotremata > Ornithorhynchidae > Ornithorhynchus > Ornithorhynchus anatinus. The sequence continues at coordinate 33,182,203 of NC_041733.1, read as the reverse complement.
AATATGATCGATTGAGGGCTAACTGACGGCCCGGCAGCGCAGAGATAAGACCTCTGGGGCACAAGCTATCAGTGTTGTTCCAAAGAAATCTGGATAAAGCAGGAGCTTCTACTGAAGAGTGGAATTGGGAGTAATGTCATTGCTTTTTAATGACATATAGCTCACACATGGTGACTTATTAAAAAAGATCTATCGAGTAGAAAGCTTGCTCCAGGCGGAAAATTCTCTGACTGGGCCTCAATTTCTACCCAATCTGTCCGTGAGGCAGTTTTGAGATCACAACAGTTTATATTTACCCTCACCTTTGAACACTTTTACTTAACTATTCACTACTGAGGGCCAGGGGAAGGGGTGAAAAAGTGGGTTGCGATCCCAGACGCGGCAGGAAGAGAGGATCCAAATTTAATAATGTTGGTATCTGTTGAGCGCTTACTATGTGCAGAGCACCGTTCTAAATGCTGGGGTAGATACAGGGTAATCAGGTTGTCCCAAGTGGGGCTCACAGTCTTAACCCCCATTTTACAGATGAGGGAACTGAGGCACAGAGAAGCTAAGTGACTTGCCCACAGCCACACAGGGCAATGTGCGATTCAAAGCCCGGGCTCTTTCCACTAAGCCACGCTGCTCCTCCCGTTCCTCAAATTTAATACGTCACTTCCATCCTCCAGGCCAGTGTCATGGATCGCAGGTCCCTTCGGCTCCCTGGGGATGGGCTCGTGCCCTGTCAGCACGAGGAAGCGTAAGGAAAAAGAAAGCAGGCGTTTCGGGTTGGCAGCTGCTGTGGCTCCTCCTCTCTTCCCAGCATCACCCCCTTGCCTTGCTTCAGTCTGATGAGTTCCTTCTCCAAATGGAATTGAAAAAGAGGAGCAAGATTCTTCAGGTCACCTACTTGCGGGTAAGTTAGTTTGCTGAGGGGACTATAAGGAAGAGGCAAAGTAGAATAACTCATCCCGGTCTCACGTCACCACCAATCCAGCTCTGAGCATGTCATACACAGCCCTAAAAATGTAGGAATCCATGTTTCTTTTTCTAATATTTCCACATTTGCTGCGGATGGAACAGATGGAGTGCTCCTAAAATCATAAAATATGTCGTTTACAAATCTAGGCTTTGCGGTCACGCACATTTTAACTAGTAGACATTTTAGGTCAAGAAATCATATTTTTTGAAAGTTTAAGCAATCGCATTTATTGAGTGCTTTTTAAATGGTATTTAATAATAATGTAATAACAATGTGGGTATTTGTTAAGCGCTTACTATGTGCAGAGCATTGTTCTAAGCGCTGGGGTAGATACAGGGTAAAGAGATTGTCCCTCATGAGGCTCACAGTCTTCATCCCCATTTTACAGATGAGGGAACTGAGGCACAGAGAAGTGAAGTGACTTGCCCGGAGTTACACAGCTGCCAAGTGGCAGAGCCTGGATTCGAACCCATGGCCTCTGACTCCCAAGCCCAGGGTCTTTCCACTGAGCCACACTACTGTGCCAGGAACTGTAGTAAGCGTGGGGGGTGATAGAATCTAATCAGATTGGACACAGTCCCTGTACCATATCTCCATTTTACAGATGAGGTAACTGAGGCACCAAGAAGCTAAGTGACTTGCCCAAGGTCACACAACGGACAAGTGGTGGAGCCAGGATTAGAATCCAGAGCCTTCCGACTCCAACCCTGTTCTCTATCCACTATGGCATGCTGCACGTGGGAGAGTACGACCCTTACTGTTGGCAGAGCTCTGTACTAAGCACTTGGGAGAGCACAGTACGACAGAGCCGATCGACACATAACCTGCCCACGAAGAGCTTACAGTCTAGATTTACCTTGCGGGCAGCGGTTTTCAGTACATCGTTTCTCAAATATGAGATCCCAGCAAATGGAGAAGGCCGCCCCCATTTCTTAGTCCTAATCCAGTGCTAACCTAACTGGTCGATTTGGATTAGATAATATCTCCTCTCTCACTGTTTTCATTGGCGCAATGGAGCGATAATTCCATTATCCCAGAAGATGGATTTTTAGAGGCATCGGCATGAGTCTGTGCACTGGTCTGCATGTTTGCTTCTACGTATGCCCAGATTCACTAGGTCTTTATCTTGGAGGAATTAGAAATATTTTCTTTTCTTTAATTCAGATTTTTCCAACATCCTTCTATGATAGATACGCAACCCTGATATAATTCATTCAGGTTTTTTGTCTCCCAACCTGGTACTAATAATGATGACATTTGAAGTGTTTCTTATGTGCCAAAGCACTGAACAAAATGCTGAGGTAGGTGCAGGATAATAAGGCAGAGGCAGTCTCTGTCTCACATGGGACTCTCAGACTAATAACGTTGGTATTTGTTAAGCGCTTACTATGTGCAGAGCACCGTTGTAAGCGCTGAGGAAGATACAGGGTAATCGGGTTGTCCCACGTGAGGCTCACAGTCTTCACCCCCATTTTACAGACGAGGTAACTGAGGCCCAGAGAAGTGAAGTGACTTGCCCACCGTCACACAGCTGAACAAGTGGCAGAGCTGGGCCTCGAACCCATGACCTCTGACTCCCAAACCCGTTCTCCTTCCACTGAGCTATGCTGCTTCACTAAGACTAAAGGGGGAAGAGAACAGGTAATGGCTACCCATTTTACAGGCGAGGAAACTGTGGCACAGAGAGGTCAAGTGACTCGACCAACATCAATGCGCAGGCAAGTGGCGGAGCTGGGATTAAAATCCGGGTCATTTATTCGTTCATTGAATTGTATTTGAGTGCTTACTGTGTGCAGAGCACTTTACTAAGAACTTAGAAAGTCCCCTGACTCCCAGGCCCATTCCCTTTCCACTGTACTTTAGACACACAACACACACCCACACACGTCACTTGTCAGCTGTGTGACTGGACAAGTCACTTCGCTTCTCTGTGCCTCAGTTACCTCATCTGTAAAACGGGGATTAAGACTGTGAGCCTCACATGGGACAACCTGATGACCCTGTACCTACTCCAGCGCTTAGAACAGGGCTCTGCACATAGTAAGCGCTTCACAAATACCAACATTATTATTATTATGTCATTTCCTCCAAATGTACGCCTACCACGAAGTGCCATACCAGCTCATCCGTCTTCTGCTGCTAAATGCCCCGGTCTGCTGCTCCTGCCATTTTCTGGCTCCGTACACTTACGCACTTCTATGCTTTGCGCTCTTGTCATCCTCTGCTTGGCTTTCATTTCTTTCTTGCTTTTCCCGTGGCTTTTGCGAAAGAGTGGATAAGACTTCTGACCGTTGCTAAGTCACTCGGAGAATCGTACCTAGCAGTGACTCATGAAATGGGTGAGGAGACATCTGCTGATTTGGAGATCTCAGTGACATTATTTTCCGTTACCACAGAAAGGATGCCCACGGCGGCGGCCGTACGAACCCTCCACAGCTCCCCCGTCAACCCCAATCAGTGGCATTTATTGAGCACTTATGGGCAGAGCACCGTACTAAGCACTTTAAACAGTTGATAGACACAATCCCTGCCCGCAGTGAGCTTCTGTCTAGGGGACAGACCATAGAATTTGCGGCTACGATAAAATCATTTACCACCACCTCTGGGGCCCACCTGAATAATAATGGTGGTATCGGTTAAGCGCTTACTACGTGCAAAGCGCTGTTCTAAGCGCTGGGGTAGATACAGGGTAATCAGGTTGTCCCACGTGAGGCTTAATCCCCATTTTGCAGGTGAGGTAACCGAGGCACAGAGAAGTGAAGTGACTTGCACGCAGTCACACAGCTGACAAGTGGCGGAGTCGGGATTCGAACCCATGACCTCTGCCTCCCTACTTCACACTCTTTCCACTGAGCTACGCTGCTTCTCACCTTGTGTGAGAGTCTGCCCACTCCATGCCCCTAAATTCCCATCAGTCCTCGCTCAAGACCAGGAAGGAGTGATAAACCATCACCTCAACATAACGACTTCTGTTTTTGTCGGTCGGATTCTGAAACCACGGTGCTCTTGTCGAGTTTATTCTCAACCTTCCCTTTTATAATTTGGTCACATCTTTCTTTATGTGCCTGTCGTCACTTCCCAGTCCCTTGTTCCTAGATTTTGAAGCCCTTTGGGGTCCACGTCCATGTCTAGATTGCTTCCATGGACTTCTTTCCCAGTGTTTAGGTCCGTGTTTTGCAGACAGTTAAGTGCAATGCTATTACTTACACCATCATAGGTTGTACCTCATTACTCAATCAGCTGTCTCAATCGATGGCGTTACCGGAGCGCTCACCGTGTACAGAGCACTGTACCGTGCGTTGGCGATCCATGTGTGTCTCTCTGTCCATCGAGGGTCCAAATGAGATACTGTGGATGGCGTGACCCAAACCGTCACTGGATGGTAGAGAAGCAGCGTGGCTCGGTGGAAAGAGCCCGGGCTTGGGAGTCAGAGGTCATGGGTTCGAATCCCGGCTCTGCCACTTAGCCGTGAGACTGTGGGCAAGTCACTTCACTGGGCCTCAGTTCCCTCATATCTGTCAAATGGGGATGAAGACTGTGAGCCTCATGTCGGACAACCCGATTGGCCCGTATCTCTCCCAGTGCTTAGAACACTGTTCTGCGCATAGTAAGCACTAAACAATACCAACATCATTATTATTATTATTATCACTATTACAGCAGAGATCACTCTGGTGCAGGTCTTCCTGGTGTTTGGACATACTTTTTCCCTCCTAGCCACTGGTTTCTGAGCAATGCTCACATCAAATATCGAAAGGGGTAGAAAAGATGCACCAAGGCATCTTCAGAGACATGACGTGCATGGAATTCTGGATGAAACTGATAAGCAGGGAGCTGTGTCATCTTCCTAACGGAAAAGGAAGGCTATTTTAAGAATTGCATCAGAGTGCATCAGTATCCTCAGTTAAGACTGATTAGTTGATTAATTTAGTGTAATGGTGTATGCCATCTTAATTACTAAAAAAAAAAAATTGTGTAGACAGGGATACTAATTATCTGATCACTTTAGTTAAATTGTAAACACACTTAAAGATGGTTTGGGATGACGTATTTATTTTGATTGATCTATTCTGTTTGTGTGGATGTGTAGCTGTGCACTTAATTACCGCAGTCTCGCAACACACCGCAGTTAGACCAGTTGCCCGGCATAAAATGAGATAGCGATTCCGTGTGATTATGGTCGTAGAGCCTTCTGGCCCTGAGTATTAAACTCCAGTAAAATAAGGACCCTGTGCCCTCTATAGCCTGGGCAAGAATGTGTCTTGAACCACCAGAGATCTGGCAGGATCCAAAGACTGATGGTGGTGGCTGCCAAAAATTACTGAACATTGTGAAAGCCTTTGGACTATGCCATACGATCACAGAAAGAGCTCATGTACAAGACCTGAATATGCAAATTAAATACCTATTCTAAATCTCCTTGTGCCTTTCGATTCACTAGTGTTGACCGTACGTGTTTTATTTCATATGCTCAGTATAGACAGACCTTCAACGTTGAAATGTTGTTCACCAATAATAGGATTTGATTACTTTTGAAGACCATTTTCCAAGCTTTTTTTCCTCCTGTTCATTTAATGATCGGGGTGCTTCCTATCTATGGAACTGAATTCTTGATTTTAAGCATTTGTTTCAATTTCTTGTTTCTCTGAAAGAGACAAAGTGAAGTATAAAAATACCTTGAAAATGTGCAAAGTTCCATTTTAATTTTCCTTCTCACGCCCCGCGGTAAACCTAAGTTTAGGATAGTGGCGATAATGGCATTGATTAATACTAATAACAGTGATTTAGTAACATTAATATTGTTCACCTTCTGCTGCTGCCCTGCCTTCCTGTATAATAATCGCCAGCTCCCTTCCATTCCATTAGGGAGAGAAAGATTATTAAAGTTACCATGGTTTCACTCATCTTTCTGGGATCATTTAAGTGCTATGTTTCTGGCATAAAGGGACTATATTAGATGGCTTCCTTGTTGTGCTTCTAATTCTACAGCCCCCTGAAATATCTGCTCTGCATTTCTCTTTCGATCCTGCCCTAGTGCTGCAGAAGAGGATAAAAGTCATCTGTCAATCTGTACCAGAATCGCAGCCACCAGTACTTGTATTAGTGTGTTGTTCCAGGGTTTGGGGGTCCTTACTTTCCCTTTTGGAGAGTGTGGTCAAAGTAAAAGGCCTAGATCTTCGAAATCATCTCCTTTCCTTTGGGACTGTCGCTGCCAGGAATCACCCACTGACTCATGAACTCAACCTTAGCCAAGGGTGAGTCTGGCCCCAGCAGACTGAGACAAAGACAAATTTATTGAATAATATGCCTGCGCTGGAAACACGTGACCATTTCATAAGAGCACAAAAGACCCTTGTGGGAAGGGAAGACCAAAATGTCATCATCAGTGATATTTATTGAAAGCTTACTGCGTTCAGCGTACTATACCAAGCGCTTGGAAAAGCACGATAATAATGATAATAATAATAATTACGGTATTTGTTAAGTGCTTACTGCGTGCCAGGCACTGTACTAAGCGCTGGGGGGGGGGGGGGATGCAAGCAAATTGGGTCAGGGAGTCCCTGTCCCACATGGGGCTCACGGTCTCAATCCCCAATTAACAGATGAGATGACTGAGGCACAGAGAAGTGAAATGACTTACACAAGGTCACCCAGCAGACAGGTAAGTGGCAGAGCTGGGATTGGAACCCGTGGCCTACAGGCTCCCAGGCTTGTGCTCTATCCACTATGCCATACTGCTTCAACAAAGTCGGTAGATACGTTCCCTGCCCACGGCCATCTTCCAGTCTAGACTACGTGCCTGAAGCCGCCAGGGCTCACATGATCCATCATCTTCAAATATACCCTCTCTAAACTTCACAGATACGGGAGAGAGAAGAGAGAAGGCAGCAATAATTTGTCTCAGTCGTGTCACCTGTGCTCGGGAAATATTCTCATCTCTCCCAGTAAAAGCGGGGCTGCCCAGGCTGCAGCTCTGGCCCACGAGGTAGCCAGAGGACCCAGATCATTTTGATTAAAGCTGAATTTCAGGACTGCAGCCTTTGCACCCAAGAAATGCATTATCCCCAGATGCCCTCTCATCTTCATTTATCGTCAGGGGTAAAATCGTTGCCAGAAAAGAGAGATCCTAAACCTGAAAAAGTTTCCAACTTGAGTCACAGGGGAAAACAAAACCCTCTTTCTTCTAACCTATCTTTCCCTCTAATTCACCTCTCGGGGGAGACAACGAATGAATGGTGGCTGGCCTGAGGAGATTAAGCAGACGACAGCTATCCGTGGCCAAGTTGCACCCATCCAACTCCCGATGATTTATATTAAAAACTAACACTTATCCAAATCTCTGTCATGTCAAATGATCGACCCAAGGGAGGCATGCTAATTTGTCAAGGGTACTTCAGACTGAATTATTCCATCAAGCATCAGTTGAAGAATCTGAATCTTATTATGGCAAATCTACAAATGAAATTCCCAAATCAAGTCTGCCTCTTTTCTACTAGGAAAAAAACAGCCTCATGTAATTGGCCTACTCCTGTGACATCTATATCTACGGGGCTTTAGTTTATAGAGTTGTCTTTATTGACTGAAGCTCGCATTCCCAGAAACATCGTCCTCGCCATACGCCATCGTGAGCTGCGTGATTGCAATAATCCGATTGCAGCCAGACTTCATGGCATCAGATTGAGCTGGAGGAAAGCGTAACGATTCCAGTCAATACCTCTTGTAAAGGGCACTTGGACTGATCTCCTTCCATCTAACAGTGGCAGTACCTCTCTGTTTGCAAATGGGAACAAATACACTTTTTCGGAGTAGAGCACGCTGCGGAATTGAAAGCGATTCGACAGCAAAACCACAAAGCAGTGCTACGAAATAGACGTCAAAAAAGAGTCTAAACAAGAAAATTTTCCCGACTTCTTTGCAGCAGCAATTCATAGGGAACGCAGACTGGATACTGGAAACAATGCTCATTATCAAGGTTCAGCAAAAGATGGAGGACTTTCCTGGTAGTGTTGAATTTTCATTCCCTACATGTTCATTCATTACATATTTCCATTTCTCTCTTCCTTTCTCCGGAGCTCTACAGGAATCACAAGGAAGCCTAGCATTAGACAGCTTCAGCTGTCTACAGAATTTCTATATAATAATAATGATTATGGTCTTTGTTAAGAGCTTACTGTATACTAGGCAATGCACTAAGCGCTGGGGTGGATACAAGCAAATCAGGTTGGGCACAGTCCCGGTCCCACGTGGGGCTCACAGTCTCGATCCCCATCTTACAGATGAGGTAACCGAGGTCCAGAGAAGTTAAGTGACTTGACCAAGATCACACAGCTGCTAAGTGGCGAAGCCAGGATTAGAACCCGTGACCTTCTGACTCCCAGGCCCATGCTCTATCCACTACACCATACTGCTTCTATGGGCTCAGCGACTTTTAATGGTAATTGAAAAGCACTCACTGTGAGCCCGTCGTTGGGCAGGGATGGTCTCTATCTGTTGCCGAATTATACATTCCAAGTGCTTAGTACGGTGTTCTGCACATAGTAAGCGCTCAATAAATACCATTGAATGAATTGAATGTTTCACTCTTCTCAGCACTGGGGTAAGTGCAAGTTAATTACGTCAGACGCAGTCTCTGTCTCACATGGGGCTCACAGACAAAGTGGGAGGGAGAACAGGCAAAACTCCCCAGTTTTGCAGATGAGGTAAATGAGGCACAGAGAAGTTAAGTGACTTGCACAAGGTAACACAGCAAGCGATGGGCAGAGTGGGATTGGAACACAGGTCCTCTGATTCTCAGGCCCACGCTCTTTCCACTAGGCCAGGCTGCTTCTTAGGCTGAGCTGTTCCTAAGGACACAAATGTGATTTCACACAAGAAAATAAGTTTGTAGTGGAATCTGGAAAGGCACTCGGATCTCAGAGTATGACACGAGGAAAGATGGCACGCAATCTAAAAGACTGAAGTAAAATTAATGCATGTTACAATGAAATAATGGGAGATTCTGACAATGTTATTGCCCACATTTTAAAATTTCTTCATGGTTTCGAAGTGCGTGACTTGACTAGCCTCACTGCAATTCTCTGTGGAACACAGAAAAAAGACACCACGATGTCGAATCAACCAATGTTCCGGAAAATCCTTTGTAATAATAAGGCTGAATTCTAATTGGCTTGAAAATTATCTTCCTACAACTACCTGGTCTCAACCAAGATCCAGTTGCACAGAAGATCCCAATAGCTACGGCTTTTTCACTGTTTCTGCACTCTTCTTCAACCTTTACAGTCCGATAGACAAATTTTATCCAAATTTATTGGCAAACTACTAAAGTCTTCACAGCTGTAATTCTCTGGCCAGGGAAAAGGGTTCAGACTTTTTTTTTTTCCCTGTTTTCACTCATTTCAGTCCTGATGCTAATTCTACCCCCTAAATAATAGATACAGGAAAATACAAGACATCACCAAAATGTACATCAATCACTTCTTTTCTTGTGTGAGTTTTTACATTTTTCAGAATTTTGGCTGCAGGAAATATTTGTGCAAAACATTCTGGCTACTTTTTCATTTTACAGGTGAAGGATCTTTGTGTTAGTGTCTTTTAGGGTATGGGAAGCTTGTTGCCTAAAGCTTGAGAACTTAGATAACGTGTCTCTGGATAACTAATAGCACTTGTTTCTAATTTACAGAGCACGCGGTGAGTAGCTTTTAGAGAAGAATTACACGCATTGATCGAATCAATGCATTTGTTGCAGAGACTTCCAATTATGCAGGGTAGTAGATGGGACATTCTTAATCTTAAGTAAATGCAGGACAATGAAGATGGGCTGGCTGGCCGACACATCAAGGTTTCCCAGGATAAAACTGTGACATACACAAAGGTGATTGTTCTTCACATGCTTAAATAGATGGTTAGATAGTTTTTCAGTTGTCTAAAAAGAGGTAGTGAAGAAATTCAGCCAATGGAAATTTTAGAAATATCATAAGTACAGAGGAATACTTTCTTAAAGTGTGAAACCCGACACTTTGCCCAGAGTAAACAATGAACAACACAGTTATTATGCTGTGGTAGCTAAATCATGTTCCTTAAAAATGTGCTTTTATCATGAATGACTGAATGGTCGGTCATGTTTTCCCAATAGCTCACATGTTACATATTGGGATCCATTCCAGAATCTTTAGAAAACGAATATAGAATTCCCGTACAAATTATACATTTAAGAAAAGTTATTGAAATATTTTTTCATAAGTGGTATTCGAGCGCCTACTGCGTATCCAGCATCATATTAAGCATTTGGGAATACACAATATAATAGAGTTGGGAGAGGGCATCCCTGCTCACAAGCAGTTTACAGTCTACAAGGGAGACAGATATAGAAGTAAATTACCCGCAGGGGAAATGGTAGAATTTAAGAATCTGTACACAACCCATGAGTGTCAAAATGGTTAAGGGCTACACAGTTAAGTGCATAGGTGATACAGAAGGGAGGACAGGTCGGGGAATTGAGGGTTTAGTCCGGGAAGACCTCTTGGAAGGGATGCGATTGTAGGAGGGTTTTGAAGGTGGGCACAGGAGTGGACTGAAGGGGGAGGGAGTTCCAGGCCAGAGTGAGAACGTGGACAAGGGGTCAGCGGTCAAATCGAGGCATGCAGATTGAGATGTACTCGTGATGATAATAAAAATAACTGTGCTATTTGTTAAGCATATGTTATAAGCCAAGAACTTCAATAATAATAATAATTATGGTATTTGTTAAAGAGCTGACGATGTGCCAAATACTGTTTAAGCGCTGGGGTAGCTACAAGGTAATCAGTTTGGACACAGTCCATGCCCATCAAGAGTCTCACAATCTTGATCCCCATTTTGCAAATGAGGTAACTGAGGCACAGAGAAGTGAAATGACTTGCCCTAGGTCTAAAAGCAAACAAGTGGTAGAGCCAGGATTAGAACTCCCAGGCCTGTGCTCTTTCCACTAGGCCATGTTGCTTCACTAAGTGCTGTACTAAGTGCTGGGGTGGATGCAAGATAATCAGGTCCCACATGGGACACACGGTCTGAGTAGGAGGGAGCACAGGCATTGAATCCCCACTTTGTAGATGCGTGAACTGAGGCACAGAGAAATCAAGTTACTTGTCCAAGGACACCCAGCACACAAGTGGCAGAGCTGCAATTAGAACCCTGGACCTTGAACTTTTAGGCCCATGATCTTCCTATTTGGACACACTGCTTCGCACAAGAGCATGGTAGGCGACCAACAAGATGAGGCAGGAGAGAGAGAGCTGACTGGTTGCCTCAAAGCCGACAGGGGGTTTCTGTTTGATATGGAGATGGATGGGCAACCACCAGAGATTTGTGAAGAGAAGGGAAATTGCAATGAATGTTTTTTTCAGAAAAACGATGCAGAAAGCAGACTGAAATGTGGATTAGAGGGGAGAGACAGGAGGCAGGGAGGTCAGCGAGGCGACTGATACAGCAGTCGAGGCGGAAAAAGATGAGTGCTTAAATCAGCAGGGCAGCTGTTCGGATGGAGAGGAAAGAGTGTATTCTTGAGATAGTAAGGGAGAATACACAAGATTTTGAGACAGATTGAATTTACTGTTTGAATGAGAGAGATGAGTAGGGGATAATGCCAAAGGTACGGACTTGGTAGACAGGGAGGGTGCCGCTAGTGTCTACGATGATAGGAGAGACAGAGGAAAGACAGGGTTTGGGTGAAAAGATGTTTGGACATGTTAAGTTTGCGGTGTCTGTGGGACAACCCCGTAGAGTTGTCCTAAAGGCAGAAATAAATGTGAGACTGCAGAGAAGGTGAGAAATCAGGGCTGGATTGTAGATTTGGGAATAATCTGCGTAGATTAGTAGTTGAGGCTGTGGGAGTTGAATTCTTTGAGTGAATGGATGTAGGTGAATAAAAAAGGACCCAGAAATGAACTCTGAGGCACCTCTCTTGGTCGAAGGGTGGGAGGCAGAGAAGAACCAGAGAAAGAGACTGTACTTCGGCAGGCAAGACACAAACTTACAATCAAGTGAAGGTGTTACCAGTTCAGTGGAAAATCAAGTCTAGGGACATGGGCTTCAAGATATTGCCTAGGGATTTTTATGCTGATGTTTGTTGGTTGCTGTGGGTCATCTCTAGACTATAAGCTCATTGTGGGCAGAGAACATAGCTACCAACTCTATTATTATACTGTACTCACCCAAGCACTTAGTGCAAAGCTCTGCACACAGTAATCACTCAAAAACAATTGATTCAGCTCTTCCATTAAGCCGTAACTCCTTATAGGCAGATTGCCTTCAATTTATACCTTCATGGTATAATTCCAAGACCCAATACAGTATTCATTCATTGTCTTTATCGAGTGCTTACTGTGTCCAGAGTATTAAGCCCTTAGAAGGTACAATTCAGCAGTAGAGAGGGACAATCCCTGCCCACACCAGGTTTACAGTCTAGAAGGGAGGGGAGACACATCAAAACAAGTAAACAGGAATCAACATAAATAGAAATATACATATATTGATAAGAGCCGTGGGGTGGGGAGGAGAGCCAAGGGAGCGAGTCGTGGTGATGCGGAAGGGAGAGGGAGCTGAAGAAAAGGAGAGTTTAGTCTGGGAAGGCCTCTTGGAGATGAGCCTTCATAGGGCTTTGAAGGGGAGGGGAATGTTCAGTAAGTGATTTTTTTGCCAGCTGTCACAGTGCTTTTCAACTGTACTGAGGAATTTGTCCGATTTAGGTTGAGCCACAGCCTTCCTTTTGCCTTCATACACTGAGTTGTAGCAAGACTGACTCCTAAATCTTTATACACACCTTGGAACTTTCTCCACCAGGATCATCTTCTTCAATCTCTTATCGATATCAACCCAGTAAATGGGAGTTACAGGTGGCAACTGGAGGAACAGAGGGGCGATTTAATGGTGTAGCAAAATCTAAACGTGGCAGTAACAGTGGGTCATTTGGAGCAGAAGAAAGGATGATTATGGTATTTATAAAGCACTCACAAAGTGTGTGCAGGATGCCGTTTTTAGAAAATGATCTGGGCGGTAAGTATGGACTAGAGAAGGGATCTGATGCAGGGGGAACAGACAACAGGTTGCTGTGGTGGTCAAAGGCCCGATTCTCTTAGAATCTTGGATGAGATTCTCTCAATCTTAGGCTCTGGAGAGATCACAAAACCAAGAAGGAGGCACCGAAACAGCACAAGGCAAGAGGTGCAACTGTTCCGCCAGATTGCTCCAGTCGTTGCGGCTGCTTCCACCGTCACCATCACCACTACAGTTACCGTCACCCCCAGCGATGGCCCTTCTTCAATCCGCAGCTTCCACCTTCAGTGGCTGCGAGGCCTCGGTGAAGGGGCCAAGGTTGAAACGGGAGTTGGCGAATGACAGCAGCCTTGGGAGAGGAGGTCGACTCTAGTAATCATCCATTACTGCAGCTTGGTAATAACGTCAACCTACTCGCTGTACCTTCCACCTCATCTATCTCTCCACCAAACCCTCGCCCACATCCTTCCTCTGGCCTGGAACTCTCTCCGTCTTCATATCTGTAACCGTATTCATTTATATTAACGCCTGTCTCGTCGCCTAGACTTAAAGCTCACTGTGGGCAGGTAATGTGTCTACCAACTCTATTGTACCCTCTCTTGTATTTCACGTGGTTCTGTGACCTGCATTTGGCTTTGTACCCTTTGGGCATTTGGTATTCACCTCACTCTCAGCCCCAGAGCACTGACAATATCTGCAAACTATTCGTATTAATGCTTATCTCCCTACTTAGACTGTGAGCTCACTGTGGGCAGGGAATGTGTCTACCAATGCCATTACAGTGTACTCTCCCAAGCACTTTAGTACAGTGTCCTGCACAGTAAGTACTCTAAATACCATTGATTGAAATGCCACTGATAGACTGGGAAGTACATCCGGAAAGCCCGGTCACAAATTAAGCCTTGTCCAAAGGTAAAGGGCAGGAAAACAAAGTAAAGAAAGACTTTGAAAAAGTAAAAGGAGATCAAGAAAAATAAGCTGCCTGCCCAGCATCAGTAAGTGAAACCGAATACTATGAATGAGGAAACCTGGGGATAATGGTAATACTCGTGGTGATAGCAGCAGCGTTCACTGTACACCCTTTGAGTAGGCTGCACAGTATTCAGTACTTTCTTTTGATGATTCCAGTGCTTATCATTACAAAGTTCCCTCATTTTCCCTAAGATTTCATCATCAAATTGCAATTTGTCCATTTATATAAAGCTTTGCGCTCGCATTGTAAAACAGGAAATTCTGCCCTAGATGAGTTTCTTCATCCAAGCCGGTCACAAAAATGGGTGACAAACTCCAACTATCTGACTCTTAATGTGGTTTTTCAGGTTTAACAATTAATTCTTTTTTAGTGTGGAGATTGGCCGTTACATGGAAATGATGGCGATCATCATCAGTGGCATTAATTGAGCCCTTACTGTGTGCTTAGCACTGTAGAAAATGCTTGATAGAGTAGAATGCAATAGAGCTCGTGGGCATATTCCCGCCCACAGGGAGCTTACAGTGTAGAAGGAAAGACAGAAATTAATGTTATTGTGGGCAGGAAATGCATCTGTTTATCTTTATATTGTACTCTCCCAAGTTTTTAGTACAGTGTTCTGCACACAGTAAGCACTCAGTACAGTTGAATTGAATAAATTTCCAATATATACATCGGAGATAGCCAATATAAATAACAGATTATCAATCAATGCTCTTTATATAGTGCTCACTATGTGCAGAGCACTGTACTCAGTGCTTGGGAGAGCACAATACGACAAATAGCAGACACGTTCCCTGTCCATACTTTGTAATATAATTTATTGATCTGTGATATATAAATGAGAAGAAAGTATTCACGTAAGTTTTCCAGAAAAGGCGCCTCTTCCCCTACAATTAACCATTTCCTTAGAGACCAGGCTTATCATCCAGTTGCAGTGTAGGATCACAGATATTTGTTCGTCCTTTCTCAGCTATAACTGGCAATTTAGAAGACTGTGCTCCTAAATTGAACTCCTTTGCTCTCTGTTCCTGGAAAGATTCACTGCAGCATGTCAGACTCACTCTCACTTTCCTTCAGATATTTTTTTTTCCCAGCCATTTTGTTAGTCCCCAAAGACTAGCAATCTAAAAGACTGTCTGGCAGAGATGCCCCAGCATTGACTAAACAAGTAATAATGCTGTCAGGTTCAGTGGCCTCACACCTCTTATTTTCCCCAAGGGGTCATCGCAGTTTCAAGCTTTTTCATTTTTTTCGGGTCCCTTAAGGAACTTGCTGGTAGGGAGGCTGAGAGTTTCTTTTCAGTCCTTGAAGTGTTTCAGCTCATTTGTATTCTCTTTCTTTCTCTTTCTATTTCTCTCTCTGAGTAGTTTTTTTTCCCTTTAATTCCTAGGGTCATCTTTCTATCACTTTGAAAACTTCAGGATGATACTCACTTCCTCACATCTCCACGTCTGTCAAAGGTTTTGTTGAGCGATAAGGCGCAAGGAGATGTGACGATTTCTCATGCCTCAGATGATACTTAAGCAATACTATGAGATGGACTAAGCGAAAATAGAACCTTTCCCCACTTTCCACATAACGGCCGGGCTTTTTGTATAATCTAGCCATCAGTGGTATTTCTTGTGTCCTTACTGAGTGGAAACACTATGCTAAGTGCTTGCAAAAGTCCAGTACAACTGAACCATACTGAATTGATGGTAATAACTCTATCACTTAAAAATGAAGCCAGTCATAACTACTCCTTATGAGAATGCCATTGGCTTTAAAATGCCAAATGCTTAACAGCATTGAAACACGGCTTCTTGGTGTAAACCATTACAATGAAGCTTAAATGTAGATTAAAGCTTAATATTCTGAACCAAAACTTTCTGATGTTTGAAAGGACATGATGGCAAACAATCTAATCCTCCCAGGGTTATTTTTCTATATAAAAATATGATTTTTTTTCCCTTAAAATTACTTTTGAGTTCGGGATTAGCAGCCACAGCAACCCCTGCAGTTGAGGTGCAGGAGTGAGGAATTGAGTAGAGACAGCGAAGCAGCGTGGCTTAGTGGAAAGAGCCTGGGCTTCGGAGTCAGAGGTCATGAGTTCGACTCCCGGCTCTGCCACTCGTCAGCTGTGTGACTGTGGGCAAGTCACTTAACTTCTCTGTGCCTCAGTTACCTCATCTGTAAAATGGGGATTAACTGTGAGCCTCAGGTGGGACAACCTGATTCTCCTGTATCTACCCCAGCGCTTAGAACAGTGCTCGGCACGTAGTAAGCGCTTAACAAATACCAACATTATTATTATTATTATTCACCAGGGAGCAAGCATTTCATTGCATCTTCCTCATCTCACTTCTCTGCTGCGACCAGCTTTCTCTCAGTCTAGACAGAGACTGTAGACTAAAGGTCTAGACTGTAAACTCAATGTGGCCTGGGAATCTTTTTGTTAGATTATTATACTGTACTCTCCCAAGCGCTTAGTGCAGTGCTCCGCCCACGATAAGTGCTCAGTAAATATGATTGACTGTGCCACACAGAATCTGAGCGCAAGCCTGAAACCCGGAAAAAATGACAGGAATTCAGAGATCACCATAATTGTCAACTTGCCAGCAAGAAGGTGAGAGACAGTTGATTGTGGAAATTCCTTGGGTAGCTGACTCCTCTCTCTATTGTTGGCAAAATGCAAGCTGGAATTCTTCTGAAGCTGACTGAAGCTAGTGCTGTTCCCATCTCCAGAATATCTCTACATGACTTTCCAGCTGGCACTTCAAGTCCATTGCATCCAAAACCTAACTCTTTACCTTCCTGCCAAATCCCGAGCCGCCTAATTTACCATTCTCCCCAACTCTCAAGGCCACAAACTCAATACCTTGAATCCTCCCTCTCTTTTAACCCCATATTGAGTCAATCATTAAAACCTTTCGATCTTTCCTCCACAACCTTTAGAGAATCTGCCCCTGACTCTCCTACCAAATGTGCATCATGCTTGGCCCGGTTCTTGTCATGTCCTACCCTGACCACCCCAGTAACCTTCGGTCTGTTCTCCCTGCCTCCGATCCCTTCTCTAGTCCATACTTGACCCTGCTGCCCAGATCACTTTCTAAAACGGCATCCCGCACACACACTTTGTGAATGCTTTATGAATACCATAATCATCCCTTCATCTGCTTTCTGGCCTACCCAGTTTATGGATTAATTTAAAATTGAGGAGCTGACAGATACCTACCAAAATAGAAAAGCACTGTATAATAGTCATCTATTTTTAATGTGCCCAACTGAATTTATAGAAGAGACTAGAATTACCCATTTGTATCTGGCACAGGGGTCGGTAGGTTTTTCTGTTTACTTTTGACCGCACATTTGATCAGTCAGTAAAGTCACTTATTTCCCCCTCGTTCAACCTTCCGTTCAGAAGAGCGGTTGCTTAAATTTCCAAGAAGAACAAAGTTCCAGACTCTTATGAGAAGGGGAGTTGGTGTCATGAGGGCACACGCAGAGTTTTATGAAGGTGGTGGGTCCTCTAGACGGTAAGCTCGTTGTGGGCAGGAAGTTTATCTGTTATATTGCACTATCCCAAGCATCTAGTACAGTAAGCGCTTAATAAATGCAAATGACTGACTGTCGGTCAAGAGGAGGTTGGAGAATGACTTTTAGTGTATCCTAGGGGCAAAAGCCAAACTGCAAAGCTGTTCTCGCTTCCAAAACTTCATCCAATGTGCTTGGAGACTCACAATGGGAGGGAGTAAAGTAACCAGGCAGTAATTCTCCCTTAGAGATAGGCATAGATGGCGTAGTGTATTGAGTACGGGCTTAGAAGTCGGAAGGTTGTAAGGTCTGATCCTAGCTCTATCACCTGTCTGCTCTGTGACCTCGGGCAAGTCATCTCACTTCTCGGTGCCTCAGCTTCCTCACCTGTAAATGGGGATTAAGACCGTGAGCCCCATGTGGGACAGGGACTGTGTCCAACCCGATCCCCAGTGTTTAGTATAGTGCCTGGCACACAGTAAGTGCATAATAAAAAACAGAATTATAATAATAATTATTATTCAAACAGAAAATAAAGCTCATGTTTGTTTTTTGGCTTTTTTTAAAAAAAATAAGGTCTTTGTAAAGAGCTTACTGTGATGGGAACTGCACTGGGCACTGGGGTAGTACGAGCTGATCAGACTGGACATGTCCCACATGGGGCTCACTGTCTTAATCCCCATATTGCTGCTGAGGCAACTGAGTCACAGAGAAGTTAAGTGATTTTCCCAAGGTCACACAGCAGACAAATGCTTTCTCAAGCATTTAGTACAGTGTTCTGCACCCAGGGAGTGCTCAATAAATACCACTGACTGATTGGGGATATTGCTAGTGTGTCTCCCATCTTAAGGTGGACGTTTTGGTGGATTGGGAAAAAGTTATGTGCTTCTTTTGTACTTTCTCAACATTAGGAATAAGGCAGAGAATTCAGGAGAGGGTCAAAAAATTCCATTATCCCTCAATTAAGCAATAGCATTTATTGAGCATTTACTGCATGCAGAGCCTTTGAGGGAGTAAAATGTAACAGAATCGTAGACACAATTCCTGCCCACCTCATCATGTGCAAAAGTGTCTTTCTCCCACATCACTCCCACAGCTGGTTGTCAACTGAGAGGCCCGGAAATTTCGGTTCCAAGACCCTGTTACCACAACAGTCTCGTGGCACTGCCATTTCGGGGGAAGGGCAGCTGTGTCACCATATTTTAGAGAAGCCATTCGGTGGCTACCTCTTTGGGTGGGGACCGTGTTTACCAACTCTTTTGTGTTGGATTCCTTTTCCAAGAGCTTAGTACAGTGTTCCGCACGCAGTTAAGGGTTCAGAGAGGACCACCGTGACGACTAAGTTTGAACAGGGCAGAAATGGCAGCCATTTAGAATGAAGTGGCCATCTTTTGTAAAGTCTTGGGCGTCTACCCTGGCCTCGATGTCCTGAGGTGACGGCCCGCTTCTGTTATCAGCTCCAGCTAGCCCTGCGTCGCTGACTGGAAACTGGGAAAGGATCTGGGATCTCTCGATGGCTCTCTTTTTAAGATGGCAAAGGAAAACTACTACTGAAATTTCCTTCAATCAATCATTTATATTTATTATCCTTGCCACGCACAGAGCATTGAGCTAAGCACTTGGGGGAGTACAGTACAATGGAGTTCGACAATGGAGTTCGAAGAGGTCCCCGCCCTGTGAGTAATTCCTGAATTTTGCAATAACCAACTAATATCATTCCACCAGAGTCGGGGCTTTTGTTTATAAATATGTAATAAGGAGAATTCAGATAAATTTGCCAATTTAAATATGTTTCAAGGCTAAACAATGGAGAAAAGAAATCATCATCTGAGACATGATATTGCTTTTTACATATAAACACAATGATTTTGTTCAGTGTTGTTTATCAACACCTGCCTACTAACAATGATAAACACAAGATTCTTGATTACATCTGACAGATAACATAATTCACTTGATTCTCACGTGCAGTTTTTGGGGATATTTAGCAAAGAAAAATATGATTGAGAACATATTTTTGAGAGCCTATTGCATATCTTTCAAATCCACTAAAATTAATTTTGCATTCAAGAATGATCAAAGAGTCCAGCCTACCAGGAAGTGTACGGGACTGAACTCAGGTGAACTCATTTAGCTCCAGGTCTGGCACCTGCCTGTGTGACTTTGACCTCTGTGCCTCAGTTTCCTCATCTGTGAAATCGATACCTCTGTCTCCTCCCTTAGACTGTGAGACCCCGATTAGACTGTAAGCCCATCCGTGGGCAGGGACTGTATCTGTTGCCAATTTGTACATTCCAAGTGCTTAGTACAGTGTTCTGCATGCACATAGTAAGCACTCAATAAATACTACTGAATGAAAGAGGGACTGTGGCCTGTACTGTTCTCTCTGCTATCTCCATGCTGGCTCATAGTACACGCTAAATATTATCGTAACTGTGATTACTATCACTGTCAAAACTATCCCTGAATATAAAATTCATCTTTTTTTTGAAACGTAATATAAAAATACACTTACAATGTTCATCTGAGCCAGTCCCCTACCTCAAGGAAAATGATCAGATAAGGTTTTCAGAATAGATGGTTGCCTATTCTTTCCTTAAACAACTCAAAGATGAAGTCTCCATAACTTCTAGACTGTAAGCTCATTGTGGGAAGGGAATGTTTGTACTAATTCTGTTATATTGTACTCTCCTAAATGCTCAGTTCACTGATCTGCACGCAGCGAGTGCTGCATAAATTACCGATGGCTCCTTCAGAGTTCATTACTGTGCTTGAAGATCTTCTCTACCTCCAAATAAAATTTCTTAGATTTTAATAAACTTGTTCAGTCCATGAGGGGACAAGTCATCTTCTGCCCATAGAGTCCTTCACACACTGGAAGATAAAATCAACGTCACCTCAGGACCCAATCGTCTAGACTGTGAGCCCACTGGGCAGGGATTGTCTCTATTTGTTGTTGAATTGTACTTTCCAAGCGCTTAGTACAGTGCTCTGCAACAGTAAGCGCTCAATAAATATGATTGAATGAATGAACCTCCATTTCTTCTCTTAGTGGATAGGGCTCTGACCTGGGAGTCAGAAGGTCAGGGGTACTAATTCGAGCTCCGCCGCTTGTATGCTGTGTGACCCTGGGAAAGTCACTTCACTTTTCCGGGCATCAGTTATTGCATCTGTAAAATGGGGGTTGAAACCGAGAACCCTGCAAGGGACAGGGACTGTCATCAACTTGGTTTGCTTGTATCAACCCCAGCACTTAGTACAGTGCTTGGCACAGAATAAGTGCTTAACAAATACTATGATTATCATCATCATAATGACAACAATGATGATATTACTAATAATAATGATAATAGCATGTTAGGACTTACCATGGGCCAAGCAGTGCAGGTAGTCTGGGAGTCAGAGGACCTGGGTTCTAATCCTGCCTAACACTTGCCTGCGGTGTGACCTTAGGAAAGTCACAACTTTCTGTGCTTCAGATTCCTGAACTGTAAAATGGGGATCCAGCACAGAATAGACTGTGAGCTTATTGTGTGTAAAATGGGAATTAGAGTATGAGCCCCATTCAGGACAGGGATGGTGTTCAAATTTGATTGATTTGCATCTACCCCAGTGCTTAGAACAGAATATGCGATATATCTGTGGTATGCATCGCAATTATGAGTTAGTTATGCTTTTAACCATTTGAAATGAAAAACTGAACCTATTCAATATTTACTTTTCATTTTAGTCAATTTAAATTCATTTTCCTGGTGTTCCACTACTTAACATAGTTTTATGACATCTCCCTTGGTTGAATATTAATATATTTGAAAAATGAACCAGGTTATTTCAATATATGTTATTTTAAGATCTGGAAAAATATTTCTAGTAGGTTGATACCCCAAAGTAAGTCCACATCCTCTAGACAGTAAGCTCATTGTGGGCAGGGAACACATATACCTGTCTACCAACTCAGTTGTATTTTACTCTCCCAAAGGATTAGTTCAGTGCTCCACTCATAGTAAGCACTCAAATATCCATGATTACTACCACTGAATTTATTAAGCACTTTGCACACAATAAGTGCTCAAAAAAAAAAAATTCAATTGATTGAACTTCCTTCTTTGAAAATGTCCAACTCTGTGGACTGCAGAACAACAAAAACAGCCATAGCTTAACTCTGTTAAGCCCTCTCCTCCTCATCTGGAGTTCTGGAATTGTCTCTGGTGCTCCAAAGTCTGGAATGTTCAGGAATTGGAATTGTATCCTAGAGTGGCCTACCTGAAATTTGGGGAAAAGTGAACCTAGTGACAGCTAACAAATCCGGAATGACCAACAGGACAAATTCTAACCTATTTTGAAATGAAAGTATCAAACATACTCCTAACTAAATTAACAGCAAATCAGTATTTTGCACTTCATGATGCTAGGGAATACACCCCAATACTTCATCCTAATCAAACGACTGTACTTACTGAGCACCTACTAGGTCTGCAGTGATCAATCAGTTCCATTTATTGAGCACTTTATGTAGAAGGAGTGCTTGGGGGGTATTCATTCATTCAGTCATATTTGCTGAGCGCTTACTGTGTACAGAGCACTATTCTAAGGCTTGGGATAGTAAAAATAAACAAATTCCCTGACCACAATGAGCTTACAGTCCAGGGGGGAGACAGACATTAATATAAATATTTCTACAATCCTACAACACAACATATACTACTACTAATAATAATTATGGAATTTGCTAAGTGCTATGTGCCAAGCGCAGTTCTAAGCACTGGGGTAGATACAAGGTAATTAGCTTGTCCCACGAGGGGCTCAGTCTTAATCCCTATTGTACAGATGAGGTAACGGGCACAGAGAAGTTAAGTGACTTGCCCAAAGTCAAACAGCTGACAAATGGCGGAGCCAGGATTAGAACCCTTAACCTCTGACTCCCAGGCCCGGGAGCTCCACTGAGCCATGCTGCTTCTCTCACTGTATTGCAGAACAATACAATGCTACAATATACTACATTACTATTGTAGTACAATACTACAGAGTTGGTAGACATGTTCTCCGATCAAATAAAGATTACTCTCTAGAGATCAGCACTGTATTATATTCCTGAAATCAGAAACATTGTCTTTTTCTGCTTACTACATGCCTTCCATTCTTACAAAGTGCTTAGGTGTACTAGGTACAGGATTGCCTCAGCCTGAACGAATTGGTAGAGAAGTAGAGAAGCTCTTACCATCTTTCGTCATTAACGCCAGTTTACGGCTGAATCCCATCACTTCAATTTGACAACTTATTCCCTTATACATTCATTAAACCCAAACAATCATTTTATCTTTACCATGAAGTCCCTATAAACTTACTCCTTATAGCTATGCAGAGGTATATCAATCTGGATAAAAATTGAAACCTGTCAAAGTATTCTTAGGTTCAGAGGCTAATCTACTTAGATATTTCTTAAATTTCCGTGTCAGACTGAAAATGTTCGGCTTACCGGGATGGATTTCCCCCCTTTTATTAACTTCGAAGAAAGAAACACTAAATCTTCAGAAACAAGGATCTGAGATCATTAAAAGCAGTATTAAAGACTTGGCATGAAGCTATATGAGCTTTAACAAAATAGAAGTCTAAAACTGTTCTCTCAGTGCTGGGAAAAAAAGGATTCTGATAAAAATGTATCTAAACATAGCCCTGCTAATGAAATGGCTAAACTATTTTCTACTGTAAGATCTCTGTGGGCCGGGAATATGACTGCCAATCCTGTTGTTTTATAGTCTCCCGACCACTTAGTAAGTGCTCAATAAATACCACTGATGGTAATGATCAATAGTTGTTCTCCAATCAACAGGACCTGCAGTACATCCAATCCAGATTTTGGGGGCCAATTCAATCCAGTGGTCCAAAGAATCTTCATAAAAAGAAAATAAGCCCATAAAATAATACTTGTGCTATTCGATAACTGTATACTATGCACCAAGACCTGTACTAAGTGCTGGAGTAGATAAACTACATTCAGGTCAGGCACAGCTCCTGTCCGAGTTGAGTCAAATGGTTTAGCACCTGCAAATAACAATTAAAATTGATTTGATTTAGTCAACCATATCTATTGAGTACTTAACTGTGTACTAAGCACTTGGGAGAGTAGACTCTAAGAGACATAATTCCCTGCCCACAAGCTAACAAACTAGAGGGAGAGTCAGGGCATAAAAATGTCATTTTGCACAAAATCTGAAAGGGACCGAGTTGACAGGGAGTGACGAGCTAAAGCTGGAAGTTTCCTCAGTTTCCTCAACTCCCTCCCCTTAGTCCCATGTGTGACAGGGACTGCCTTCAGCCTGATTAACTTTCATCTACCACAGTGCTTCAAACCATGCTTGACGTACAGTAAGCTCAAGTTGGAATGAACTAGGCCGGGCAATAAGTTCAGCATTTTTTGAGTCGTGTTCCACTAGGCCCGTCAAAACATCTCTGACAGAACTACATTTCAGATTTCTACAGATGAAAACTACAAAAGTGGGAAACATCCCTTTTTTTAATAGGTTGAAATTGCTGGATCCTCACAATTTTATGACCGTCAGCCAAAGGAGCCTCACCGATAGCAAGCCCTTCCCACGCTGTTCCTCGTTCACAAATGTAAAAGGGTCTCAAGTGTGTTAAAATCTCCTAATAGAGGTCATTTGTTTGGAAAAAAGTTCAAAGAACCAGCCAATTTCCCCTCCCGACTCCTCTAACTCCTCTTGATCATACTTCAAGGGGGGGATGAGCCGAAATCACTGCAATGGCTTGGTAATTTATTTCAGCCTTACTGGTTCTTACCCACAACTTTCCAATTTCAGAACTGCCTCTCTCCAAACAACTCCTCTTCCCTAACCCTAATATAAAAGGAAACAGAAAGGTTATTAAGACAAGCTGCATGGCTACCTTAACTGCAACAAAATGCCCAGAAAAATGTGAGCAGGAACCAGAAGTCAGACCACAGGAGGGGGGAAAGAAAGAGAGAGGGTGAGAGAGAGAGAGAACTTGGGGATTTCTATTAACTAAATCCTCACTCGATCACATCAATTTAGCCCAACAATCCATTTTACACTTTTCAGTAGTAAACAAACTGACTAAATAGTCTGCTAGCGGTTTCTGTGATGGATGATCCCAGAATTTCTTCAGAGGCTCTTTTAGGGGACTGACATTTTTCCTAGTCATTTGTCTGGCAGGAGAGGATTGTTGCTTAGGTCATTTTGCTTTGTATGTCCCAAATGTTCCTATGCTTGAACAGTTATTATATCAATTTAAGTGGTATTAAAAAGGAAAGAATAAAAGGACTATTGTCAGTCTTAATTGAGTGTTATCTGTAGTTAGTTCATTGTAGAAGATGGTTGGGAGCATAGAAAAGATAGAACCTCTGTCCTCAAGTGACTTACCATCCAGTGGACACCAACTGCACGGTTAAAAACCAATAAAAACATAAATGCAGCCGATACAAAACGAAGTAGTAAATGAATAAATAAGTAGAAAATGAGGAGCAGCATGACCTGGAAATCAGAGGACCTTGGTTCTAACGTCAGCTCGGCCAGTTGCCTGCTGTATGACCTTGAGCAAGTCACTTATCTTCTCTGGGCCTTAGTTTCCTCAGCTGTAAAATGGGAATTCAATACCTGCTCTCCCTCCCCTTTAGACTGTGAGCCCCATGTGGGACAGGGATTGCATTCAGCCTAACTTCTATCTACCCCAGCCCTTAGAAGAGTGCTCAACACATAGTGCTTAAGAAATAGAACAATAATATTATTAGTAACGATAAAATAATAACAGAAATATAATTGAAGGTTTAGTGATTGAGGAGACACAGGACCAAGGCACTAATGAGGAAATGTCTCCTGAGTGAGGTGAGTTTTTAAGAAGGTATGAAGACACGTGGCCTGAATTTTGAGTTTTTATTAAATAATTATACTGAGAGTGAAACGTTATCATTTACTTTGCCACTGACAAAACCCCTTTTCTCATGATACGCATATCAGGCATTTTTCAACTAATGCAATGGCATTTATATTATCTCACAAGGGAAATTCAACTAATTCAATTGCATTTATATTATCTCACAAGGGAAATGGCAAAAATACTATAAGAAAGGGAATCTATAATAAACCCATCACAGAATAGACTGTGAGCTTATTGTGGACAAGGATTGTCTGTCTCGATTTCTGTACCGTACTTTCCCAAGCACTTGTTACAGTGCTCTGCACCCAGTAAGCACTCAATAAATACAGTACAGTGCTCTGCAGATAGTAAGCACTCAATAAATACGACTGAATGAACGAATGGATGGCTGGTTTTTAGTGAAAGGAATAAGCCGCAAAATTGCCGGCCCTCCTCTCCCCACATCATTCCGAAGCAATTACATGGGTAAACAGTCTGGACAAGATCCAAACGGAAACTCCAGAAAGCAGGGTACACACGGCTGAAATATTTTCCTCAAACAGAATGAAGGTCATCAACAGATGTTTGATCAGAAACACAGCTGAAAATGAATTTAAACTGCACGTATGAGGACCGCCTTGAAGAGCTGGAGTCCCTGCACCACGTCGTCAGAGTGAGTCCTAGCCTTCATTTCGGCTTTGGCTTCAGAAAGGGATGGAACCACAATCCTTAACTGTCTGGATTATTTTACAGTTAATGGTTAGGCAGACACTTACTGTCCCTCACCCACATCCTCCCTCGGGCCTGCAATTCCCTTCCCCTTCGTAGCTGACAAACCGACATTCTCCCCACCTTCAAACCCCTCCTAAACTCACATCCCCCTTAAGAGACCTTCCCTGATTAAGTCTTCATTTCCCCTCCATCCACTCCCTTCTTCATCGCCCTTGTGCTGAACCTGTTACACTTTAAGCACTTGATAGTTACCCCACCCTTCCCTCACAACCCTTATGTACATATTTAGATTTATTTTAATAATTATGTTATCCCCTAAGACTGTAAGCTCCCTGTGAGCAGAGCAAGTGTCTAGAGGAGGAGTCTACAGTCAAGAGGAAAAGTGGAACCAACAAGACAGGTAAGGGGAGTGATTCACCAAGCCACTTTCCATCACCAACCTCTACCTCTGTGGCCGCCTCCACTGAATGGTGGTGCATGTTTAGGTCCCAGATATGATTTCTTGGGGACCTGGTCTTGCCTTTTGATGTCAAGCATAGCATGTGTTCCTGATAGGACTGTTGTGAAGTGGTCAGCGTGACCGCCGGTCAGTTAAATCTTCAATACAAACTATTAATAGTTATGGTATTTGTTAAGCGCTTACTATGTGTTGAGCACTGTTCTAAGCACTGGCAAGATACAAGGTGATCAGGTTGTTCCACCTGGGGATGACAGTTTTAATCCCCATTTTGCAGATGAGGGAACTGAGGAACGGAGAAGTTAAGCAGCTTGCCCAAGGACATAAAGCAGACAAGTGGCAGAGCCGGAATTAGAACCCGTGTCCTCTGACTCCCAAGCCCGTGCTCTTTCCACTAAGCCACGCTGCTTCCCGGTTGGATCAAGCCTCACAGATGAGAAGTTACTTTCTTTAGTTTCCTTTGAGTCTTGGCAGAGCGTGCCATCAAGAGGGTAAAATTCTACCATGCCATTTAGCACCGGAGATCCTCCGTTATCTGTAGAACTTTCCAAGTATGGGTTAGTAGAGAACTTTGACTAGTTGGTAGGTATTGGATGATTTTGAAAAGTGGATCTCAGCATCAGAATGATTTCTTGGGATTCTTCAGACCAAATGTTATAATAGTGCAAATAATAATTCCTGGATGGTTGATTCAAGAATATCCATTATAATTCTACACAACATAGGATCATCTTTAAAGTAATAATAAATGTCTTTTCTGTTTGTTGGTTCCTATATGATTGATTCACAAACATCCATTTGAATTCTACACAATATATGACCATCTTTAAAGTAATGATAATAACTGTTAGGTGCTTCCTATCAATCAAGGGTATTTACTGAACACATACTACATACAGAGCACCGTACTAAGTGCTTGGAAGATTACAATACAACAGAATTAGCTGACACGTTTCCTGCCAGTAACAACCTTTTGGGGGAGACAGACATTAATGTGGATAATTTATAATATGTATTTTAAAGATTTTATATGATCGCTTTCAAATTGGGGCAGACGTGCAATCTCCAAAGATCACAGATCTATGGACATAGACAACAAAGAAGGGAGAGCAAGCTGGGGAAAGAGGGCTTAATTGGAGAAGGCCTCTTGGAGGACGTGTGACCTGAATAATTCATTCAATCGTATTTATTGAGCGCTTACTGTGTGCAGAGCACTGTACTAAGCACTTGGGAAGTACAATTTGACAACAGATACAGACAATCCCTACCCAACAATGGGCTCACAGTCTAGAAGGAGGAGACAGACAACAAAACAAAACAAGCAGACAGGCATCACTAATGTCAAAATAAAAAGAACCATAGATAAATGCACATCATTAAATAGAGCAACAAATATGTACAAATATATCCAAGTGTTTTGGGGAGGGGAAGGGGCGTAGAGCAGAGGGAGGGAGTCGGGGCGATGGGGAGGGGAGGAGGAACAGAGGGAAAGGGAGGGCTCAGTCTGGGAAGGCCTCCCAGAGGAGGTGAGCTCTCGAAGACTTTGAAGAGGGGAAGAGAGTTAGTTTGTTTACATATCTATGATTCTATTTATCTTGATGGTATTGATCCCTGACTACTTGTTTTGTTTTGCTGTCTCCCCCTTTTAGACTGCGAGCTCTTTGTTGGGCAGGGATTGTCTCTCTCTGTTGCAGAATTGTACATTCCAAGTGCTTAGTACAGTGTTCTGCACTCAGCAAGCGCTCAATAAATACGACTGAAGGAATGAATGAGTTTGGCGAATATGTGTATGGGTGGGGTGGGGGAGGGACAGTCCAGGTCAGAGGTAGGATGTGGGCCAGGGGTCGACGGTGGAACAGGTGGGAATGAGGCACAGTGAGGAGTTTAGCGGCAGCAGAGGAGCAGAGTGTACGAGTGTACAGAGGAGAGAAAGGAGGTGAGGTAGGAAGGGGCAAGGTGGAGGTTATTATGTCGTGCATTCTATACTAAGCAACGGGATAGATATGGGATAATCAGTTGGACAAAGTCCCTGTCCCACATGGGGATCACAATCTAAGTAGGAGGGAAAACAGGTGCTTAATCTCTAGTTTACAATGAGCTCCCCATGTGGGACAGGGACTGTGTCTAGTCTGATTTTAATTTTTATCTACCCAGAATTTAGAACAGTGTTGTAAGCTCATTGTGGGTGGGGAATGTGCATCTTATATTGCTAAATCGTACTCTCCCAAGCACTTAGTATAGTGCTCTGAACACAGTAAGCATTCAATAAACATGATTGACTGCTTGACACATAGAAAACAACAAATACTACCATAATAATGATAATAATCTAATTATCATCATACATTTACCCCAGAGCTGAGTCTAGTATGTGGTACAGAGTAAAGTTTAACAAATGTCACAATTATTATTATTAGATGAGGAAATTGAGGCACAGGGAAGTTAAGTAACTGGTGCAAAATCACACAGCCGACATTAGAACCCAAATACTCGCATTCCCAGGCTCTTTCTGACTTGGTCTTGTGGATCCTCAAGTAAATAAGTCACATATCAAAGAATAATCTTTGTGATTCATTAATAATTTGCTTGCATTAAAGAATGTTTTGGGTATTCCTTGGAGTTACTTTTTTTTAAAAATCAACTCTTTTTCTTCATGTTATAAATCTATTTTATCTTCATAATAATAACAGTGATGGCATTTGTTAAGCGCTTACTATGTGCAAAGCACTGTTCTGAGTGCTGGGGAGGATACAAGGTGATCAGATTGTCCCATGTGGGGCTCACAGTCTTCATCCCCATTGCAGTTGAGGGAATTGAGGCATAGAGAAGTTAAGTGACTTGCCCAAAGTCACACAGCTGACAAGCGACAGAGCTTGAACCCTTGACCTCTCAGTCCCCAGCCCGGGCTCTTTTCTTGTTGATTGCCATGGAAATGTATAAACATTTCAATAAATTGTTTAAATGTATTTTGCAATTTTCTTGAAATGGGTATATTAATTTGTGAGCATTTCTACCTATTATAAGCCTACAAGAAAATGTGTGACTGTAGAACAAAATAAATCAGTTAAAAAAAATACACGTACATAGCTGGGTTGGGATATTTCAAAATGCAGGTGAATTTTTTCAAAATGCCACTGAATTTGCATACCAAGAACACTGCACCATGTAGTTCAGA
This sequence comes from Ornithorhynchus anatinus, assembly GCF_004115215.2. Taxonomy (NCBI): domain Eukaryota; kingdom Metazoa; phylum Chordata; class Mammalia; order Monotremata; family Ornithorhynchidae; genus Ornithorhynchus; species Ornithorhynchus anatinus. The sequence goes on along the minus strand of NC_041733.1, from coordinate 33,152,472 downwards.
TAGACTAACACGAACCAATTGCAATTTAGAATGGAAATTTTCGGCTGTTTTCTTAAAGCACTTAAAATCACTGAATCCTCATTCTGTACTGAGAAACAGTCCAAATCTCGCTTTGGCTACTTGCAACATCTTCTATTCAACTGTTTTGCGGTAGAGGGACGGGCATGGCAAAATGGCCGAGTGCCAGTTTAGGGTCAGGGTGACTCGAGTTGGATTTCGAGTCGGGCCGCCAACCTGCTGTGTGACCGTGGCCAAGTCGCTTCACTTCTCTGAACGTGAGTTTCATCACATAAAATGGGGATGATAAAACCTGCCTTTCCAGGGTTGTTGTGGGGGCAAAAATGAGCCCGTTCGTGTGAGAGTGCTTTGGGAAATAAAGCACTACAGAAAACCAAAGTATTAGTAGAGAAGCAGTGTTGCCTAGTGGAAAGAGCACTTAGCTGGGAGTCAGGGGACCTGGGTTCTAATCACAGCTCCACCACTTGTCTGCAGAGTAACTTTGGGTAGGTGACGACGTCCCTATGCCCTGGTTTCCTTCTTCTGGGAAATGGGGAGTAAATCCCCCCTCTTCCTACTTAGACCATGAACCGCGTGTGGGACACGGAGTCCAACCCGATCACCTTGTATCAGTTCAGTGCTAAGTTCAGTGCTTGGCACATAGTAAGCACTTAAGTACCATAATTGCTATGTATCAGACAGCCTAGGAGGGCATAAAAAATATGAAGTGACACCCCTAATAGGTGCCCCTATTTCTCTTGGCAAGAAGCTTTCTATTGCAATCAGTTTTTATGTCAGCATGTTCTCTTTAATGGGGCCCCACTCTCCCCTCATCACCACCTTCCCATTCTCTCACTCCCCTCACTGCTCTCCCTGATAAAAAAAAGAAAAAAAAGGAAAAATTTTCACCCTTCTCCTCCTGTCTCCTCACCAGCCCTTGGCCCTACCTCACTGGTCCAGATCCCCATTTCACCTTCACCAGTGGTGCCATCCTGTTGCAAATTAAGTCTTCACTTATCCTTTAATTCACTTTCCATGTGTTTGAATTTATTTCCAAGGAGAGAGAAAATATCCAGAACATTTCCAAGCAGTCACTTTCCGCCTCCATCTGAAGGACCTTGTAGGGTATAAGTAATTTAAGGAAGAGACTTGGTATTGGAACATACCGTAAGCAGCCATCTGTAACAATAGATTCCTTTTTTTTTTTTTTTTTTACATTTATTCCATCTTGAAGTATGTTTACACAATCTGTAAGAGGATCAAGAGCTCGTGGAAGGGGAGAGGGCTGAGAAATGAACAATGCTGCCCTCTCTCAGGACATACATCGGTTAGAATGAAAACCCTCCTCGACGATCCCTCTTTTAAGCAACTGCCAACTGCTGAAAATATTCTGAGATCTTTTTTCTGTCAGTGAACAGAAGGAAGTTTTCCTACTCAACCTCTTGGGAAGAATTTATATTTTTTCCACAGGTGTAGAGAATTTGTCATGTTTAGTAACTAATGAGTCACTCCTCTAAAGGGAAATGCCACACTGTTAATTTTAGCAAAGATCTACAGATGAATAGGGGCCTTTTACCCTCACATCTAAAATTTGAAATTGAAAAAGATTGGGAAAATAGAAAAATCTCTCTCCCTTTGGATTATGTTGCATAGCGGAGGGCAGGGACCACGCTTACTTATCTCGATCGTACTCTCATGAGCATTTAGTTCAGTATGTTGCAAAGTACTCAAATACTATTAATTGATTTTTAGATTTCATTTTGACATATATTTTAATCTTCTATTTTTAAGGTGCTCTTACAAATTGAACCTCCCCTGCACCCCTAGCTAAAATATTTATTATTTCTCTAACTTTGCTGACTAAACTGTAATTATTGCCCTTTTTCCCATGGAGGACAATACAAGATAAAGACTGGTGAGAATCAACGGCGGTACCTCCACAGAAGGCTTACCCTGAGAATTTTTTTCATCTGGAAAAAAATTACAAATCGTTCGCAGATCCTCTCTTTAGCATTTTTCCAACAGATGCGCTTGGACATGAGCATCAGAACATTTCTGGAAATGGAGCTCGAAGCTGTGGATCCCTATCTAAATCTGACTCATTTCAATGTGAGTTGTTAAGGAGCAATTACAGGGTTACTCATACCAGCTACAAATAGAAGAAACACAAGTGAAAGCATCAGAGCTTTGTCACCATTAAATAATATGCCTATACTAATTAAACTTCGCTTCGGTAGCATACCGACCAGGCAAAAATGCCTGGAGGTAAATTTTACCCTCTATAGTTCTCCAGATACTTAGCACTTATAATGGTGACTACTTTCCCACCGCGCAAGGAAGACCTTGAGCAGCGCTCCATCAGATACACGAGATATGAAATTCTGGCATGCTCTTTGCGGCTGACATCTCATTAAAGTTCATTAATGTGATCAGGAATGAGGCAATTAGTAAGCAATTAAAAGAGCTTCTTTCTGATTTCTCCAGTTTAATACATCGGCTAAATTTCAGACCTAGAATACAAAAGAGACAGATATTCTAAACATATACAGACAGTACAAAGGCAATAGTTTCCATAGCAACGTGAACCATGTAAAAGCTCTAGGCAAACTCTACCACCATTTTCTCTCTTCCTCCCACTCGTTTGCTGTCTGCTTGGATCTTTTCAGTGGTTCTCAAAGAAATCGATGTGAAAATTAAGGCAACTAGTCTCCGAATCTGTTGTGTACCACACAAGGCAAACAAAGACCGGCTTACATTTTAATCAGCATCAATATCGGCCCAATATCGTACAAAGAGAAAGGACTGAAGGCTTATGGTTTTAAATGTTGATGCAAAAAAGCTGGTCTTGAATGCCTGCAAAGATACCTTCATGTGATGAATCAAAAAAGAAAAAAAGAACAAAACAAAGAAAAAAAGACAATATCAAGTTGAATCTCTGACTATACATCAGGAAAGGCTGGACTATACTGTGGCTTGAGGCGCTATATTGCTGCCAGTTGGACTTTTGTTTTTCTTTTTAATGGTAGTTATTAAGCATTCATTTTGTACCAGGCACTGTACTAAGCACTGGGGTAGATGAAAGAGAACCAGGTTGGGCACAGGCTATGGCCCAGATGGGACTTTCAATCTTAATCCCCATTCTGTGGATGAGTTAACTGAGAAGCAGAGAAGTGACTTACCCAAGGTCATACAGCAGATAATAATAACAATAATAATAATGATAGTGGTATTTGTTAAGCGCTTACTACGTGCCAAGCAATATACTAGGCGCTGGGCATAACGGGTCGGACACATTCCCTGTCCATGTGGGGCTCACAGTCTCAATCCCCATTTTCCAGATGAGGTAACTGAGGCACTGAGAAGTGAAGTGACTTGCTTAAGGCCACAAAGCCGACGAGTGGCAGTGCCGGGATTAGACCTTCTGATTCCCAGTCCCGTGCTCTATCCATTGTGCCATGCTGCTTCCCTGAGTGGTACATGCGGAATTAGAACGCAGGTCCTCTGACTCCAAGACCCATGCTCTCTTCTCTAGGTCACACCACTTCTCAGTTGGATAAGTCATTGGCTTCCGGAGAAAAAATTCATGGGGGGAGAGGAGATGGAGCACCCCTCCTTCCTCCTCTTTCCCTCCCATTCATGCACAAGAGGCTATGTTCTAACCCCATTTGATGTGCAAGGGAAATCATGGCTGAAGACTTCCAGATCTTTCTCAAGACCTCCACCAAAAGTCCTTTTTTTACTGTCCTTAGGCAACGTACCATGTCCCGAACACCAAAAGCAATGCACGGTGAGAGTTAGGGAAGAATTCTATTAGCAGTTGGATTTCTCTCGCTCTCAGAAAGCCGTAGGCTGTACTTTTATCCAGACAACCGTGATCTCGAGATAGCCACGCCATGTATCAGAAAGAATAAGATGCCCATAATTTGCTTTATCCCCTCAATCCATCCAGGAAAGACTGGCGAGAGTGTAAGCTATGAATTAAAATGTTGCATGAGACTATGATCTACATGCTTTACATATCTGAGATTCGGTGGTGGCTGCCGATGCATCGGGGTGCTCTCGGAGCAGTGAACGGTGCTCTGATCCGAAAGATCATCATCAAGGGCTAGGACACAGTCATTACCTGACTCTACCACATCTCCTGCAGGACAGAGAAAGCCTAAAACAGCATCTCCTCCCCTCACCTTTAAGTAGCCATTTATAGAGAATGGAGCTTTTTGCTCCTTTCCTTATTCCTCTTCAAATTACACAGGAATGATTAGAGGGCAGAAACAATTCTACCTTCCCCAACCAGCCCAAGGAAAACCCTAATTCACAATCACTGTTTTAATAAGCTCAAGGGTGCTCGGGATTCCCACTTTTTTTCCACCATAATGGTATTTAGTGAACATTTATTATTTTGCAAAGTGCTGAACTGAATGCTTGGGAGAGTACAACACAACAGAGTTGATAGTCATGTTCCCTGCCCCCGACAAGCTTGCGGCCTAGATTATGCCTTATGAATTGTACTGTTTTTTTCCGAAAATGTTTCTTGCTAAACTATGGACAGAAAGATGTGGTAATGCATGGTCTATGATAATCAATTCCTGCAGTGAACTAGAGTTGTCCCATGTATCCCAGTCAGGATTGGCTATTCACAGAATTGGGAAACTCAAGTTTATGTACCTGCAAAAATACAGGGGTGATGATATAGTACATTCTGTACTGTTCTAAGCCATTATACACTGTCTTGGTGCAAGTGATCCAAGTACTGAGGGGAAAAAAGCTCATTATTTAGCCTCACCATACCCCTACATTACAGTCATTAAAATCCTTAGGGGAACAAGGTAGAGAAAGGCTCAATTATTTTTCCAGAATCATAGGGTGAGTGGAATAACAATGAATTAAATCCAGGCCCAGAAACTCCCAAACCTTGGTCTCTGCCACCAAGACACCGCCATTCACAACTCAACCGTTTCAGTGTTCTTTTCTGTTCACAAAGGAAAAGCAGGGTGAGGAGAAGATCAGATACAGATGAATCGGGAACCCCTGAGCATCGGAATAAGAAAGAAGAGTTCCGAGTCTTCGTTCCACTGAGTTCTGACAGAATCAGCTGGGCCCGACAGATTTAAATACTTAAAATATTTGGAATCGTTGATGAGGCAGCAGCAGCACTTGGAAGGTCCCCCTGTTTAAAAAAAACTTTCATAGCAGGGTGCACTCCTCACCCCAAATGGAACGGGGCTAGAAAAGGCACGTTAAACCCCCACCAGACTCATCAAAAATCACACCTGGCTCATCAGCGAGCCGTCCCCGGGAATTTTATCTTGCCACTTGGGTAGGATCTTAACGGTAGCTTTACCTTTGAAAACAAAGCACTGATTTTAACACATACTTTCATAAACGCTCATGAAAGCCTTCCTAAAAGGTCAAGCCCCAAACAAGTCATTACACCAATCATTATTTCCTTCCCCAAGCATATGATCAATCAATGGTTAAACAATCAATGGTGTTGCCCGAGCATTCTCTGGGTGCAGAGCACTGTATTACAGACTTAGGAGAGTACAGTGAAATAGAGGAGGAAGATATGATTCCTTCCACCCAAGGGGTTTAGAGACTAGAAGGGGAGACATTAAAATACAACTTCCTAGGAATTTAAGTGCTTTGGGTACGGGATGCCAAGCATCTTGGGTTAGAAACCCAAGTAACACAAATGTCACAAAAAGGAGGCCAAATAGGAGAAGTGAGAGATGCCAAGCATCTTAGGGTTAATTAATCTTTGTATTTGTTAAGTGCTTACTATGTGCAGAGCACTGTTCTAAGCGCTGGGGTAGATACAGGGTAATCAGGTTGTCCCATGTGAGGCTCACAGTCTTCATCCCCATTTTACAGATGAGGTCACTGAGGCACAGAGAAGTGAAGTGACTTGCCCGCAGTCACACGGCTGACAAGCGGCGGACCCGGGATTCGAGCCCATGACCTCTGACTCCCAAGCCCATGCTCTTTCCGCTGAGCCACGCTAACCCAAATAACCCAAGTGACACAAAAAGGAGGCCAAACAGGAGAAGTGAGATATTAGGGAAGGCCTCTTGAAGGAGAAGTGATTTTAGTAGAGTTTTGAAGTTGGGGAGGGTGGTGGATTGTTGGATAGGAAGGAGGAACAAGCTCCAGGCCAGAGGGTCAGCAGGGAGGCGGAGAAATTCGAGGTACAGTGAGTAGATTGACATTCGATTGGACTGTAAGCCCGTCACTGGGCTGGGATTGTCTCTGTTGCCAAATTGTACATTCCAAGCGCTTAGTACAGTGCTCTGCACATAGTAAGCGCTCAATAAATACTATTGAATGAATGAATGAATGAATTAGAGGAGCCAAGATTGCGGGCTAGTTGCACTAGAACAGTGAGGTAAGATAGGAGGGGTGGGAAGCTGAATGAGTGATAGTATAGAATTTCTGTTTGATAGGAAGATGGATGGAATTTTCTTACCAACCATATTATTAAACATATTAGGTGGCTGTGGTTATAATGCCAGGGAGCATGACATGAAGCAACACATTCCCACCAGAAAAAACAAAAGATCGAAACACATCACCACATCATTCTTCTCCAGGTTAGGTGTCAGAGGGCCCAGCTGAGCTCTGCCTGAAGGATAGTCCCTACAAGTCGAAGCCATCATTTTTCCCTCCATTTTGGCCCCGTAAAAAGCCCATCCGGACCCCAATGTCCAATTTTGGACCAGGAGAGTGGGTGGTGATAGCAAAAAGGAGAATGGCTGCAGGCGAGCAGCTCACCAGAGAAGAGAAGGTCAGCAGTGTCATAGCCAGGTGGAGCGTTCACAGAAACCAGTGGCCACAGGGAACAGAATGCCGTGTCCTCTCACTCTCCAATGCTCCGCCGTCCCTGCTGAACCACCTGGGCTTTGGCTGTCCATACCGTCACAGTTGGTGAACAGCTTGCAGCAACACCCAAATGGCCAATCAAGCTTACGTGACAGCAACAGACAAAATGGAAACTACGGAGAAGAGAATGAGGCTGCCCCGCTGTCAGCCTCTCCCTAAATTCTGGCCACCTGGGGCTGTCCCTCTCCTCAGTGCCGGTCTACTGCTGCTCTGCCCCGCAAGGAATGTGCTGAGGTCTCTGTCTCCTTGCAGCACTGCCCTGATCCTGTCCTTGCCAACCCATCCTTCCAGCGCCTCTAAGCAGCCTCACGATTAGAAGCTTTGTCAGATAGCTCAATGACAGCTGGGAACCAAGGAGCAAGGAGGGCGGGCAATGGAAGGGAGGAGATGAATAAAATGGAGAACTCGCAGCTGGGGTAACTGAATGCTCTGACATGGAGAACCGATATTCTGACTTGATTCTATATTCTACCTGTCTCTCTCCCCTCCTATTTGGGACCCACCTCCTGGTTTCTCTGATTGAGGCACTGAAAAGTCAGTAACCTTTGTTTTTCTGTGTGTCCTCTCCTCATTTTCCAGCAAAGCAGGATATATGACTGCTACTCCTCCTGCATACTGCGGCAGTGGAGAAGCAGTGTGGCCAGAGCACAGGCCTGGAAATCAGAAGGTCATGGGTTCTAATCCTGGCTCTCCCACTTATCTGCTGTGTGATCTTAAGCAAGTCTCCTCACTTCTCTGTGCCTCAGTTACCTCATCTGTGAAATGGGGATTGAGATGGGGAGCCCCACGTGGGACAGGGGCTTGTGTCCAATCTGATTACCTGGTATCTCCTCCAGTGCTTAGAACAGTGCTTGGTAAGTACCAAAATTATTATTATTATTATTATTATTATTAATGAACTGGGAGTATATAGTCAGCTCTCCATTTACACCACTCTAGAATATACCAACCTTTGACAAATAACATGTTGTATGGAACTCACAAACTTTGTCACTGTCACCAGATTGCCTTCCTCTAGCACCTATCTTCTTCCTTAGAGGTCCTAGTACATTATTGACAGATTTTTGTTCTTCCAATTTATAAAACATTTTCCATCTAAACCATCACAAGCAAAATTAGGTGGAAAGTTTGAGTTTTTATCAAAGCTCACCCCGGATTCAGTGACACTGATTTCTCCTATCTCTCCTTTGGCTCCTTTTCAGTTTCTTTTGCTGGCTCCTCCTCTACCTCTCACGCTCTAACGGCAGAATCTTTCAAGGTGCAATTCTGAGTCCCTTTCTATTCTCCATCTGCACATATTCGTTTGGAGAACTCATTTGCTCCCACAACTTCAGCTTCCATCTCCATGCAGATGATTCCCAACTGCAACCCTGAACTCCCTCCTTCTCCGCAGTCTCTCATTTCCTCCTGCTTTGGATATTATGACACCTCAAACTCAATATGCCCAAAATTAGACAACTCATCTTCCCATGCAAACCTGGTCCTCCCACCAACTTTTCTATCCCTACAGTTAACACTACCATCCCCTCTGTCTCAGAAACCTGTAATCTTGGCATTATCTTTGACTCATCTTTTTTCATTTGAGCCGCATATTCAGTCTGTCACCAATTCCTGTTGGTTCCACCTTCCCAGCATTTCTAGAATCCATGCTTTCCTCTCCATTCAAACTTCTATCACTTTGCCCCAAGCAATTATTATCTTGCCTTGGCTATTACATCAGCTCTGCCTCCTCCCTGACCTCCCTGTCTTCCTGACTCTCCCTCCAATCCACACTCTGATGCCTGGATCATTTTCCTTTAAAAAAAAAAAAAAAAACCAAAAATCTTCGGTTAACATCTAGTCACTCCTCAAAAACCTCCAAAAATTGCTGATTCATCTCCACATTTAACAGCAACTTTTTGGCTCGAAGGCACTCAATCAACTCCCCCTCTCCTACCTAACCACGTTCATCGTTCTGTTTAGCTCTGCCGTCTAACTCTCCCAGTTAGACTGTGAGCCCGTCATTGGGCAGGGATTGTCTCTATCTGTTACTGTATTGTACATTCCAAGCACTTAGTACAGTGCTCTGCACATAGTAAGCGCTCAATAAATACTATTGAATGAATGAATGAATCTCCCATGACAACCCACCCACAGACTATGCTCATCCAACTCCAACCTGCTTGTCTCCAAGTCAAACTTCTGCATCTCGCCAATGACCTCTTTCCCACGTCCTTCCTCTGGCCTGGAACTCCTTCCCCCTGCCTATCTGACAGAACAACGCTCTCTCCATCTTTAATGCCTAACTTTCTTGACTATTCCCTCATTTCCCCAACTATTTGTCCTCCCTTCTGCATCATCTAACACTCCCTGGAGACTCTTAGGACTGGTCTTGGAGTGTGACTCAGAAAACTGTGATGGCAATTACCTACATTGTCCCTATGAAGAGGGGACTTTTATCCTTTGAACATCAATCAGTGCTATTTCCTGAGCCCTTACTTGGGGTAGAGCACTGTAATTAGCACTTGGGAGAATACTATACAATGAAATTGCTAGACAAGATCTCTGCCATCAAAAACCTCATAATCAATCGTATTCATTGAGTTTGGAGCTGGGGAGAGTTCAATAGAGGAAGACGACACTATCCCTACTCTCAGCAAGTTTGTAATCTAGTTAGGAGCAAACAGTAGCTACTAAAAGCAGCCATATCTTAATGAGAGGGCACATCACAGTAGCGTACTCTTTTAAGCAGGAAAAAGGACATGCCACAGCAGAAAGCAAAGAGGAAGGAAAGACTGGTCACACCCACACTGACCGAAGAGCAGTCCTCCAGAAGGGTTATACTGGCTGAGACCTCAAATATCTCCCTTGTCTTTTAGAATGCTTAATTGTAAAGACAGTGCTGTGGTAACAGGGCATTTTGAGAGGTATATCAGGTGGTTCACCTTGGGGTGGTAGGAGGAGGAGAAGAGGGGGGAGAGAAATGGGAGAGAGAGAAACGGGGGAGAGAGAAACGGGGGAGAGAGAAACGAGGGAGAGAGAAACGAGGGAGCGGTGGGAGAGAGAGGGGAAGAGAGATTGTCTATCCTGAGAAAACGTCTAAAACTTTTGAGCACTGGGAATGGGGAAGATAATCAATTCAGCAACTACATATTGAGCACTTATTGTACGGACAGCACTGTATTACAAACTTGAGAGAGTACAATGTTGCAGAGTTAGTGGCCATGTTTCCTGCCCACAAGGAGCTTACAGTTTTGAGGGGAATAAGAATTGAGGAGCTTCTACTGCATGGATTTTTCCCTAACTGGGAAAACCCCAAATTCCAGAGAGGTACCCATAAAGACAGTCAGCAGAGGGTCTCATTCGGCCCCAGTGAAACCAGTGAGGTAAGAGTCTTAAGAAGCATTGCTGTTGAGCACCTGCGTGCAATGCTCGCTGCTAAGTCCTCAGGAAAGTCCAACAGAAGCATAAAACATATTCCCCACCTACAAGGACCTTAAACTGTTAAGGGGGAGATGGCCATTAATATATTAGCAAATAGCGGAACCCGAAACAATGATTAAATATATGTGCATTAGCAATGCTTGGTACAGTGCTTAGTACATAGTAAGACTTAAGATACCAATACGTGAATATATATTTATTGGTATTTGTTAAGTGCTTACTGCATACAGATATATAATACATAGACATGTGATACACACGCACCAACACACAGAAGAGGCAAGACACTCCATCAGTACTATTAACTGATTTCCTCATTGACTTCTGGCTACTTCGAGGGCGTCGCGTACATTGCCCTCAACTTTCTAGTGATTCTCTCTATAGGATTCTCCGGAATAATCCTGATCGTAGTAGAGAAGCACGTAAGACTTCCCTGTGGCCCGATTATTGGACCCTGGGCAAATCACCATTATCTACATTTCACAGGAGAACCAGTTCAGGTAAGGAATGACAAGGAATTTGGGCTAAGTCTTCCAAAATACCCATTTTTAATTACAAGATCTTAGATCCGCCTTGCCCATGGACCGTTAGTTTATGATATTCAATTTGCCAAGAGTCTTTAACTGGGATCCAACTCTAGTTATCAGCTGCTAACTCCATCTCAGTTTTTCAACAGGATGTTATTTCAGGACTATTACAACCATGGGGCTTTCGTAATTAAAACCTGGCAAACCGTGTAGAGTAATATTCAAGAAGTCAAAGAGCCAGTGTTATTTTTGTGCCATCTTTTATCATAATAGAGGGGGCTGGCTGATGATAGGCTATATCGGTGCTTTAATGAGCTAACTTAGAAGAAGCTGATGAATTTTAAAAAGTTAGAGAAGCCAGAAAATCCTGAGACTTCTGTTCAACAGATTCAGGATGACAACGGTATTCTGTCTGCTTATTTCGCAGTGCTTTGAGCAAACAGTTTATAAGAAAGAAATCTCCTGGACGTATTGGCCTCATTTCAAAGACCGGTCTCTGAATAAAGAACTCGGCATATGTGGTACAAGGACTGGGCATTTACAGATATGGAAAAATAATCGGACTGTCAGGCAATGCTGCTTCCAGCGAGGCAGGTAAACTGGCATGCAACAAGGAATTCTACCACACAACTCAAACCATCAAATAAAACCATAGATCTGATAGGCTAAAAAGCTGAACGCTTATGACACAGTGGAAGACTTAGAAATAAAGAAATAATAATAGTGGTGATGATGGCATTTGTTAATCACTTACCGTGTTCATTCGATCGCATTTATTGAGCGCTTACTGTGGGCAGCGCACTGTACTAAGTGCTGGGGGAGATACAAGGTAATCAGGTTGTCCCATGTAGTGCGCACAGTCTTAATCCCCATTTTACAGGTGAGGTCACTAAGGCACAGAGAAGTTAAGTGACTTGCCCAAAGTCACACAGCTAACAGGTGACGGAGCTGGGATTAGAACCCACGACCTCTGACTCCCAAGCCCATCCTCTTTCCACTTAGCCAGCACTGAGCGTGTGTGTATGTGTTTGTTGGCGGGGGGGGGCGGTAAATATTCTACCTCTGCATTATTCTAGTGTTTAAAATGCATTTTTTTTTTAGAAAGTTCTGCATAGATTTTCACTTCATACTGTACTGGAAACACAAACTCATCACAAATGCAGATCACTCTGTCAGGATCCCCAGTTCGAAACCAGTCTAATTTCGATCACAGTTACCACAGACCGTGTCTGTATACTTACCAACTAAAACAGGGACAAAGAGCATAGACAGGCAAACGTGAAGCAGAGTGTACTTGGGCCAGCCTTGATTTGAAATTGTTTCACTGCTATTTTGGAATAGTCATTTCCAAGAAATCTCATCTCCAAAGAACATAATTCTCCCCTAACCCATCTTGTTCTAGGATTCTAAACAGAGCTCATCTCACGGGTCACACTATTTTTCCGGCTACCTTTTTAGTAGACATTGATAAATGGGGTGAAGAAATATTCTGTTGGAGGCCAAGGAGAAAGGGGATCCAGCAGCTTTGATTTTCTCTTAAAAAAGCCTGATTATGTCACACAGAATCATCTGAAAACGAATGATATTGAAAGTCGGGGAATGGAAAGCCCAGAAAATCTGAGAATCCGGAAACAAGTTAAAACAAGTTAAAACTCATCTGAAATATTCTGGACCTCTGACATTTTCTAAGTGGCGTATTTTTTGAAGCTAGATAGATTCATTTCATATAAAATAATAACGGAGTGTTATGAAACTACAGATTCTTCCCATTTGAAATTCTGCAAAAATTTGTCAAAGTCAAATAGATAAAATATTTAATAAAAATGAAGACAAAATATTTATAGAAACAATAGGGAAAATATTATTGAGGTTGACATGAATAAGAAAAATTTCATAAGTAAATATACAGACTATTCTGCAGACTGTAGGCTTCTTGTGGGGAGAGAACTTGTCTACAAATTGTTCCACTGTGTTCTCCCAACTGCTTAGAACTGTGCAAGCTAAACAGCTGATAATTATAATTGATTGAAATTCAACAGAATATGAAACTAAAAAAAGTGAATGTAATTAGATTTTACAAGTTTACGCTAGTGATTTTATGCATTTCTATCATTTTTAAAATAAAAGCCTGGTAAACCAGAAAATACGATCTAAACTAGATCCAATGATTTTAATTCATTCATTTGCTCAAAATACTTTTCCCTCTAGACTGAAAGCTCACTGTGATCCTGGTATGTATCTACCAATTCTGATTTATTGTTACATTGTACGAAAACCAAGTGGTTAGTACAGTGGTCTGCACATAGTAAGCTCTCAGAAAATATAATTGATTTTTTTTTTATTCCCTATGTGCATATCTATGAATTATCCATATAATTGAGGTCAAAACATATGTTACACTCTTTTAAAAGTTTTTAATTGCCTAATAATACCACTATTCTAATCTTTTTTTTTTCCAAGTGACTTGTACTTTATTTTAGGTTGCGCCTGTATGAAGCAACTCTTAAACCATACTGTATTGGATCCAAATTTGTAAATGATAACAACTGTAATGATACACTGATATTGTGAGAGTGTTTATCTTTCGCAAATCGCCGTTTCATTAAGCCGTTCATTTTATCCTTAAAGAAACACTATGAGAGAAGATGGAGAGAGAGAGAGAACTGCAGAGAAACATTCAGACTGGCGGAGATAATAATGATCACAGATAATAAGGACGGTACTTGTTCAGTTCTCACAATGCGCTAAGCACTAGCAGCGTGGCTCAGTGGAAAGAGCCCGGGCTTGGGAGTCAGAGGTCACGGGTTCGTGTCACTTGTCAGCTGTGTGACGGTGGGTAAGTCACTTAACTTCTCTGTGTCTCAGTTACCTCATCTGTAAAATGGGGATTAAGACTGTGAGCCCCACGTGGGACAACCTGATTCCCCTGTGTCTACCCCAGCGCTTAGAGTAGTGCTCTGCACATAGTAAGTGCTTAACAAATACCAACATTATTATTATTATTCTAAGCCCTGGGATAGATATTATTATTCTAAGCTCTTGTCCCACCTGGGGTTCACAAGCTAAGCAAGAAGGAATAGGAATTAATCTCCATTTATTAATAATAATGTTGGTATTTGGTAAGCGCTTACTATGTGCAGAGCACTGTTCTAAGCGCTGCGGTAGATACAGAGTAATCAGGTTGTCCCGCGTGAGGCTCACAGTTAATCCCCATTTGGCAGAGGAGGGAACTGAGGCCCAGAGAAGTGAAGTGACTCGCCCACAGTCACCCAGCTGACAAGTGGCAGAGCCGGGATTCGAACCCTTCACCTCTGACACCCTAGCCCGCGGTCTGAGATAGGCCCAGAGAAGTTAAGTGACTTGCCCAAGTTCACACAGAAGATTTGAGGCAGCCTCAGGATTAGAACCCAGGAACTCCAACTCCCAAGCCTGTGTTCTTTCCACTGGGTCGCACTGCTTCTCCAAGACATCTTTCGTGAGTGAATTGGCGTGAAAAAAGGAGACAGACAGAGACCATGATCCTGTAGCTGACTACGCTAACACAAAGGGTCTGTCTACTTTATGCACGTACCCCTGAAAAGACTCCTGGGCAACCAACACTAAATTCCTACTCCTTATGAAGCTGCAGAGAATCTTTCGCTGCGTTCTCACGTTCTGCGACTGCAGTAGCCGGTGCCGTTTTACAATCTACCTCTGGGTCTCTGGAGCGTCCCAAGCTCCCCGCTCAAGGCCGAGAAATCCTCTCCTGACCCTCACACCCGTTCCACTGCAGTTATTTCCCAACCAATTCCAAGATCACATCGGCGGAGACAGAGTTCCACTAGGTGCTTAAAACGCTCGTTCTGTTCTCCTTGCGTGACTCTGCTCAATTTCATTCCCCAAACAGCAACTATCTCACCTTCATCAGCTCTCTTCATATGGTCCCACTCGGCCAGTTTGTGCAAAGACGAGACTCGCCTTAATGTTCCCGAGCTCGCCTAGTCCCAAACCCTCCCTACTAAGGATATTTCCTTGCCATTTGATGTTGAATTTGCATTTTTTATGATATTTGTGCAGCGCTGATGATGTGTCAAACACTGTTCTAGTGCTCGGGTACGTACAGGTTCATTAAGCGCTTAGTACAGTGCTCTTCACATAGTAAGTGCTCAATAAATACTACTGAATGAATTAGGCTGACCACCATTCCTGTCCCGGACAAGGGGCTCACGTCTAAGTAGGAAGGAGAGCAGGTATTAAATACCCATTTTGCATTTGAAGAAAATGAGGCACAGAGCATTGAAGTGACTTATCCTAGGTTAATAATCCTCATAATGTTGGGATTTGTTAAGCGCTTACTATGTGCAGAGCACTGTTCTAAGCGCTGGGGGAGACACAGGGTCATCGGGTTGTCCCACGTGGGGCTCACAGTCTTCAGATGAGGTCACTGAGGCCCAGAGAAGTGAAGTGACTCGCCCACAGTCACGTAGCTGCCAAGTGGCAGATCCGGGATTCGAACCCATGACCTCTGACTCCCAAGCCCGGGCTCTTGCCACTGAGCCACACTGCTTCTCAATAATGTTGGTATTTGTTAAGCGCTTACTATGTGCAGAGCACTGTTCTAAGCGCTGGGGGAGATACAGGGTCATCAGGTTGTCCCACGTGAGGCTCACGGTCTTAATCCCCATATTACAGATGAGGGAACTGAGGCACAGAGAAGTGAAGTGACTTGCCCACAGTCACACAGCTCACAAGTGGCAGAGCTGGGATTCGAACCCGTGACCTCTGGCTCGCAAGGCCGTGCTCGTTCCACTGAGCCGCGCTGCATCTCCAGCGTGTTACGCAGGTTACACAGCAGGTGAGTGGTGGAGTCACAATTAGAACCCAGATCCTCTGGCTCCCAGGCCTGGGCTTCACCCACTCGGTCACATTGCTTCTCAACTACTTTTTCTTGTATTTGTTAAGCACTTGCAAAGTGTCAGCAAATCGTGGCTCGGTGGAAAGAGCCCAGGCTTGGGAGTCCGAGGTCATGGGTTCGAATCCCGGCTGTGGGCAAGTCACTCAACGTCTCTGTGCCTCAGTTCCCTCATCTGTAAAATGGGGATTAAGACTGTGAGCCTCACGTGGGGCAACCTGATTACCCTGTATCTCCCCCAGCGCTTAGAACAGCGCTCTGCACATAGCAAGCGCTTAACAAATGCCAACATTATTATTTTTATTAGATACAAGCTAATCAGATTGGACCCAGTCCACGTCCCACACGGGGCTCACAGTCCCTAATGATAGAAGACCCCATTATCCTCATAATTTATCTATATTAACGTCTACCAATTTTGTCGCACTATATTCTCGCAACTGCTGCTCCCTATGGACAGGGCGCATGCCTACCAACTCTGTAATGAGGTACTCTCCCAAACACTTAGTACAGTGTTTTGCACACCCTAAGCACTCAAAAACAATTGATTGCTTAGTACGGTGAAAAGCAGCACGGCCTAGTGGGTAGACCTTGGGTCTGGAAGGCAGGTGGTCATGGGTTCTAATCCCAGCTCTGCCATACGTCTCCTGGGTGACCTTAGGCAAGTCACTTCATTTCTCTGGGCCCCGGTGACCTCATCTGTAAAATGGGGATTAAGAGCATGAGCCCCACGTGGGACAACGTGATTACCTTGTATCCCCCTCAGCGCTTAGAACAGCGCTTGACACATAGTAAGCCCTTAACAAGTACCACGGATGTATTACAGTGCTCTGCACACTAAGCACTCAATTACCACCGATTATCCTGAATCAATAAATACAATTAATTGCTTACTACAGTGCTCTGCACCCACTAAGCCCGCAAACGCCCCTGAGTGATTATCTTCAACTCCTTCCTCTTTTTCCATCCCAAAATACATCCGTTGCCACATCGTGCCAGTACTTTCTCTGCTAAACTTCAAGAATCTGCCTCCTCTTCTTCTTATTTGCTATCGTCTTAATGAGATGTTCATCCCCTCGAGTCTATTCATTGCTATTGCTCTTGTCCGTCTCCCCCGATTAGACCGTAAGCCCATCGTCGGGCAGGGACTGTCTCTATCGGTTGCCGATCTGTTCATTCCAAGCCCTTAGTACAGTTGAATGAATGAATCTAATACAATTAATACAATTGAATGAATGAATCTAAAGGTGTGCTTCCCTGGCCCTGTCACTTGTGATATCTGGGTTTGACTCCTGGGTCAGTCTCCTCGCCCATCTTCCTGCTTCCAGTTTATCCACTCTCCAGTCCATACTCTGCTGCGCAGATTATTTTTCTACAGAGGTCATTCTGCACACTTCATCTCTCTCAACGACCTTCACCGGTTACCTATCTACTCTCCACATCGAGCAGAAGTTCCTTACCAGCGACTTTCAGGCTCTCAATCATCTGTCCCCATCCTACTTAGAGATGCTCTTCTCCTCCTAGACCCGGTTCGCGTTCTTCGCTCCTCTCAAATTATACTACATTTTGTCATTCTGGATGCTAATTTATTAGTCCCACCCTCTGTTCCATCTACAAATTCTACAAACCACTGCTCTCCCGCCGTCTTGAAGTTCGTTATGAGTAGGGAAGGTATCTGCTAATTCTGTTGAGTTGCACTGTCTCAAGTACTGCATACAGTATGTGCACAATAAATACCATGGATTGACTGTTTGGAAGCCCTTCTGTCATCCTCACTTTCATTCATTCACTGGTATTCATTGAGCGCTTACTATTGTGCAGAGCACTGTACTAAGCGCTTGGAATGGACAAATGGGCAACAGATAGAGACAGTCCCTGCCCAACCTCCAGGAGGCCGTCCCCCAAGAACTGTCTCTCTGGCTATAGCCCTTCAATCATACTTAAAATATGATTTTAAGGATGGGATGGGATGGGATGGGATGATATGAGATGGGATGGGACGTACATGCATATCTGTAATTTTTATCTACTCGTTTTAACATCCGTCTCCCCCACTGTAGACTGTGAGCTCACTGAGGGAAGGGAATGTCACTGTTTATTGTTGTATTGTGCTTTTCCAAGCACTTAATACAGTGTTCTGCACATGTACTTTCCCAAGCACTTAGTACGGGGCTCTGCGCACAGTAATACCAACATTATAAGTGTTCAATAAATACCACTGAATGAATAATAAGTGCTCAATAAATACAATTGAATGAATGAATTTGTTAAACATTTCCTGGGGGCCAAATACCGTGATAGACATAAGATAATCGGATCAGACACAAGCCCTATCCCTTACAGGTCTCAAAGTCCAAGTATGAGGGAGAACAGGTATTTTATCCCTATTTTACTGATGAGTACAGAATAATTTCCCTCTCAGGATGGCACCTGGAGAGTTTCCAGTACTCTACCAGTCTCAGCTACGGGAAGGAGAGTTAAGCAGAGGCCTGTTCTTTAAATTCCTAGCTTGGCCAGTGGCTAGCGAGTGGAAGGTCATCTGCTACCAGTCAAAACTCACCTGTGCTCGGCAGCAGCGGCACAGGAGAGTCGAGGGAGGACACTCAAGTTTACTGTGCGGAAGGCGCAGTGGTAAACCACTTTGGACTTTTGTCAAGAAAACTCTGTGGATACACTACCAGAACGATTACAGACGGACAGCGTGGCGTTCTGGGAGAGATGCCTCCTTGGTGCTGCTATGGGGTGGAAACAACTCGACGGGATAAAAACAAGACGAGGCAGAAGTTACCTGCCTTGCCCAAGGTCACATTTCAGTCAAGTGGATGGAGTCAGGATTAGAATTCTGGTCCTCTGACTTCCAGACCTGTGTTCTTTCCACTGGGTTACCCTATTGATTTCGTTAATGACGTGTACATCCCCTTGATTCTCTTTACCGTACTAATGTTGTCTTGTTTTTGTTTTGCCGTCTGTCTCCCCCGATTAGACTGTGAGCCCTTCATTGGGCAGGGATTGTCTATCTGTTGTCCGAATTGTCCATTCCAAGCGCTTAGTACAGTGCTCTGCACATAGTAAGCACGCAATAAATACTATTGAATGAATGAATGCTTCTGTACTACCTACACACTTAGGAATTCAAAACCACCTGTAGCATTTCTGTGCCTGTCGACTTAAATACACTGATGTTTAATTATTAACTCATATACATAACCGCTCTCTTTCCTATCTGAAAATTATTTCGGTTTCTGCCTCTCCTATGTTGTAAACTCCTTGAGTTCTGAGAGCATGTCTACTGACTCTACTGTACTCTCCCCAGTGCTTACTGTAATGCTCTGATCATAGTAGGAGTTCGATATATATTCTGATTGTTTATATTCTTGGCAAATCCCACATTTAGAACTTCCATTCAAGTGTCCCTTTTTGACCGACACCACTTATGTGCACATAAACATTTCATCTCTCATGGACTAAATATTAGATGAATATATAAATGTGAATATGAATCTCTCTATACACAGAATCATATTTTATACATTTATTCATAGATGACTATGAATCTGAATTTCCTCTTAGGTGGTAACTTTGTAATTATAGAGTCCAACATATAGTATACATTTTAAAGTCACAAGTGAAAGCGAACTTGGAGAAATTCATTGAAAATCGATTCATGAAAATCAGCAAAGTATAGGAAATTGGTAAATGCTCCACCAATCGATGATAGGAGAGAGAGAGAGACACCAAGAAGCTTAGGGTGCCAATTAATTCACCCGTGCCACAGATAAAATGAACTCTGGCTTAAGAGTTCACTAACAAATGGTAGAAAAATCTTGATGTTCTAAATGGAATTCTGTCCAGGAGAGGTATTACATCGGATACTCACAGTCCATCTACTGATGTATAAAAACATGACATTATTTGTAATCTGCATGAATTAAAAGTAGTATGCATGAAGTTTCCCATCCACATTATAAATAATTTACAATAGGAACCTATTTTAAAAACTGAATGTATTAACATAAAATCCAGTTTATTATCTAGTCACCTTAAAAAAGCGTATTTTTGACTGCAGATAGGACTGCAGAGGAATATTAATGAACCCTAAAATGATCAGGGATTTACAGATGAAAATGAAATACAATGTGCAACTGATAAGTGTACAAATTGAAGTAATATAACTAAAATATCATGTTCCTGAAATAGTACACAGAGTGCACTGGCTATGATGTAAAAAAAACACACACACTATCATTACATCTGCTTTTCTGTGAAATATCTGCATTTCTCAAGTCATGCCATTAATAAAGTACACATGATAGATGCGCATCAAAGTTTCAATTTTCCTGGGGCAAAAAGTTATTCTCAAATCCTCATCAAGTTCAAATTCAAGTAGTTTTTCTTGCAACTATGGGAGCATTATCGCAAATGTATAGACACAGGTCTGAATTCAGGTCTGAAACTGTTTTAGACTGAATTATCTGGCTAATTACCTCATATCTTTAATTTGCTCTGTCAGGGAGAAAACGCACCCTAACATTGGCCCCAAATAGCTGAAAAACACATTAAAGTCCCTTCCCTGGTGCATATGTGATTAAAGAAAAACAGCACTTAATTTGTCAGTTAAAAATACAATTCAATTAAAAATAAGCCTGGTTTCCTTATCACCATAACCACAACAATCACACAGATTAGAGTTATATATATATATATATATATATGTTATCTTATACGAGCCCTGACTTAACCACTAGCCTGCTGAGCCCATTTGAACAAGTCATACCCTCTCTGGATCTGAGAAGCAGTGTGCTCGGTGGAAAGAGCCCGGGCTTGGGCGTCAGAGGTCATGGCTTCGAATCCTGCCTCCACTACCTGTCAGCTGGGTGACTGTGGGCAAGTCACTTCACTTCTCAGTGCCTCAATTCCCTCATCTGTAAAATGGGGATGAAGACTGTGAGCCCCACGTAGGACAACCTGATTACCCTGTATCTATCCCTGTGCTAGGACAGTTCTCTGCACATAGTAAGCGCTTAACAAACACCAGCATTATTATTATCTCAGTTTCCTTTATTGAATAGAGATAAAATACTCCGTTCTCCTTTTTGGATGTGGTCAAAAGGTCTGTGCCCTCTCTGGTTTCCTTGTATCTGCCCCAAGGCTGACCACAGTGCTTGGCACATAATAAGCACTTCATCAGGATTGCTAGCCCACTTCAATCAGGCAATCGTATTTACTGATCGCTTACTGTGTGCAGAGCACTGTATTAAGTGCTTGGGAAGTACAATTTAGCAAGGGAGACAATCCCTGCCCACGTCGGGCTCACAGTCTAGAAGGGGGGGGAGGCAGACAGCAAAACAAGAGAACAGGCATCAGGGGCATCATTATAAATAAATAGAATTACAAATATACACACATTATTAATAAAAATAAATATAATTACAAATATGTGCATATATACATAAATGCTGTGGGGTGAAATACAATTGAGTCAATAAATGACATTTATTGAGCATTTACTACCCAGCATACTCAATACGGAGTGCTCTATATGGTACTAATAATAATGTTGGTATTTGTTAAGCGCTTACTATGTGCAGAGCACTGTTCTAAGCGCGGGGGGAGATACAGGGTAGGGAGGTTGTCCCACGTGAGGCTCACAGTCTTAATCCCCATTTTACAGATGAGGTCACTGAGGCACAGAGAAGTGAAGTGACTTGCCCACAGTCACACAGCTGACAAGTGGCGGAGCCGGGATTCGAACCCATGACCTCTGACTCCCAAGCCCGGCCTCTTTCCACTGAGCCACGCTGCTTCTCAGTACGCTAAGTGCTTGGGAGAGTGAAATACAACTGAATTAGTGGACATGTTCCCTGTCCATACAGGCTTATAGTCTAGAGGGGGGAGACAGATTCTTAGAAAATGATATTTGTTAGCGCTTACTATGAGAAAAGCACTGTACTAAGCACTGGGGTAGATACAAGATAACTGGGATGGACACAGTCCCTGTACCGCATAGGGTTTGCAGTTTTAATCCCTATTTTGTCGATGAGGGAACTGAGGCATGGAGAAATTAAGCGACATGGCCAAGGTCACCCAGAAGACAAGTGGCTGAACTGGGAAAAATAAAATACTACTACTCATAATGATAATAAAAACAATGAATTATATATAATTGAAAGATGTGTGCATATGTAGAGATAATACGGCTTCAGGCTACTTTCTAAGTTTCCTTGTAGGAGGTTTATCTCGCGAACTAACCAAGTGCGGCTATTTGAGAACCAAAATTAAAACTCTCCTCCCATTAAGCCATTCAGTGGAACAGGTGTATTAGGCAGATTTGCTAAAATTCAAATTGCAAATTGAGTAGATGTCTTGGGAAGCTAGGAAGTTTAGGGGAACATTTGTGAATTCACTCAATTTACTCACCGGACATGAAAAGGCAACAAGTTATCTATAAAACAATTCTTCATAGTGGGATTCACATAGAGAAGAATTCGAGTTAAAAAAAAAAATGCTAAGAGGTTTTAATCCACAAATGTGTGGGAAGTTTATCCTCACTGTTTTGGAGAAATAGTGCTTAGACAAAGAATAGGGAACTTACCCACATTGGCCTCAGCAGCAAGAAAATCCTCCAACACGAAACGGTGCGGCAAGGAAATGAGCCAAAGGAGGAAAGGGCTTTGGCACCACCTGCGGATCTTTAAAACCTCGGCTCCACCCACGGAGTTTGGGTAGCCTCCTCCTATCAGCAGTGGAAGGGAATGTAGAGAAAACCCAGCAGCTCCTCGGAAATAAAATAATTCATTAATCCATAGTATTTACTGAGCGCTTCCTGCGTGCAAAGCACTGAACGAAGCCCTTGGGAGAGTAAAATATTACAGTCGATTAGACCGTAAGCCCGTCAAAGGGCAGGGACCGTCTCTATCTGTTGCCGATCTGTCCGTTCCAAGCGCTTGGTACAGTGCTCTGCACATAGTAAGCGCTCAATAAATACCATTGAATGAATGAAATATCATAAAAAGTTACCTGTCCATAAAGAAATTCCAGTCTAGAGGAAGAGACAGACCTCAGGCCCTTTGCTTCCCTTCTCTGTCATTTCTTTCTCCATCTCTAATGCAGGATTTGACTGCCGGGGGGGGGTGGGGGGTGTTGAAATGTGACAGCACTAAGAAAAGATATTTGTCTTGCCTTGAAATACAACACAATTCAACATTAATCCGTAGTTACATTCCAAAGAAACCAACTACTGACCCAAATAGTGGTGCAAGCCCTTTTGGGGAAGGGTACAGTCCTGAATCTATCGATCGGTGCCACTTATTGCACTTACTCTGTGCAGAGCACTGTACTAAGCGCTTGGGAGAGTGCGATACAGCAGAATTATCAGGGACGTTCCCGGCCTATACCAAGTTTGGAGATGCCAGTTCCTGCAGGGACAGGTTTCCTTTACAGATGCAATTGATTCACACTCCGTTCTCACAGGTTCTCTAATGACTGGTTATTGGTCTGGGATTGTAGCTGCATAAACCTGACGACACAGCCACCCCGTCTGTATTAATAATTATTATTATTATTATGGTATTCGTTAAGCAGTATGTGCCAGGCACCGTATTAAGCGCCGTGGCGGATACAAGCAAATCGGGTTGGACACAGTCCTTGTCCCTCATGGGGCTCACCGTCTCAATCCCCATTTTACAGATGAGGGGACTGAGGCACAGAGGAGCTAAATGACTTGCCCAAGGTCACACGGAAGACAACTGGCAGAGCGGGGATTAGAACCCATGACCTTCTGACTCCCGGGCCCGTACTCTATCCACTCCGCCATGCTGCTCTTCAGTTACAGTTACCAAACTCTGCAACAAGATAGTTCTCTTTTTTCTTTTTCTTTTTTTGGGGGAAGAATACTGTTTTCTGAACTAGAACTAGCCAAGCTATTTAGCTCAATTAGCTGCCGTTATAGGAAGCGCACATCAGCACTTTCAATTTGCTTCAGGTGATTTCCTTTCTCATCCACCTCAATATCCTCTTCCATCCACCTTTTCCTGGTGCGTTACTTGGTGGTGGGTCCATCTTGGCCTTGATTTGTCTTCCATCTTTGTAATCATCATCATCATAATGATACAATATTATTATTATTTATAATAATAAAAATAAGTAATCCATCTTTGTAATCATAATAATGTGGGCATTTGTTAAGCGCTTACTCTGTTCTAAGCGCTGGGGGAGATACAGCGTCATCAGGATGTCCCACGTGAGGCTCACAGTCTTCATCCCCATTTTCCAGATGAGGGCACTGAGGTCCGGAGAAGCGAAGTGACTTGCCCTCAGTCAACCAGCTGACGAGTGGCAGAGCGGGGATTCGAATCCATGACCTCTGACTCCCAAGCCCGGGCTCTTTCCACTGAGCCCCGCTGCTTCACTGTTAATGGGTAATAACAGTACTCACGGATGATTACTGTTGGGATAAACACCGTTGAGCTTTCACAGGAAGAGAAAAGCACTTCGGGTTGATAACCAGCCGTGGCCCGACCCTCGTCAAACATGTAGAAATCAGTTTTTCCAAGGGATTACAATGCACGTCTTTTATTCTGTGAATTCCTCAACTCACTACCACATCCAACTTTCCATGGCTTGTTTAGAGACTCTCCCCATACCCTGAGCCCTCTGACTTCCTGGACCCCTTACTCCCCACAGTGATTTCATAGCTATTCTTTTTTTATTTCTACACCTTCAACATTGAGTCCCACTGGGATTCTCGCTGCTGTCACAAGCAGCCCAGTCACTTCTGGGGCGAAGCAGCGTGGCTCAGTGGAAAGAGCCCGGGTTTAGGAGTCAGAGGTCATGGGTTCTAATCCCGGCCCCGCCATTTGTCAGCTGTGTGATTGTGGGCTAGTCACTTCACTTCTCTGGGCCTCAGTTACCTCATCTGTTTATCTGCAAAATCTGTGTTCATCTGTAAAAATGTGTTCATCTGTCCATAAAAGGGGGATGAAGACTGTGAGCCCCACAAGGGACAACCGGATGTCCTTGTATCTCCCCGGAGCTTAGAACAGTGCTCGGCACATAGTAAGCGCTTAACAAATACCAACAGTATTATTATTATTATTATTATTATTATTATTCTGCACCTTGGCTGTTTCCAAAAAGGGGTGAGGCCAGACCAGCATATGGTCGAGAGACGGAAGTTGGGGTCGGACTAGAAGAAAAAAGGCTGAAGGAGAGGAAGAAGAAAAAGGAGTGCATGAAGAAGAAGGTCTGATGTTCTTCCTTAGCTCCCTCCTCCTCCTGCCACCCCCACTTCCTCTCACCCTGGTGTGTCCCCCCCCGATTTAGTACTAGCCTCCCACCCCCCAAATTTAGTACTAGCTGCAGGAGCAGCTACGGTGGAAGAAATGGCTGAGACATTGGTGACCCAAGTAGCCGCGAAGCCTCTGTGGGATCCTGTAGCATTGGAGCTGTAGGAAAAGAAATTTGAGCCGAAATATAGAAATCAGGGGAAGACTTCTTTATTCTGTACTCACCGAGTATCTAGCACAGTGCGCTTCACCAAGTGGACGCTCCATAAATACCCTACAAGCGAGCAAGTCGGGATACGCGTCGATGGACCGAAAAGACTGCAGAAACCTGCAATGAGAACGGGGCAGAGATAGGTCTACGTACCCTCCCGAGTGCTTAGGACGGTGCTTTACACACAGTAATTGCTCAGTAAATCCGGCTGCATGAATGAATACTTAAAGAAGGAGCGCTACAGACTGCTACGCAATCCTATATACTTAAGACAACTAGCGGAAAGAGCATAAAACCTGGGTTCTAATCCAATTTTTGCCACTTGTCTGCTGGGGGTGACCTTGGGCAATCATTTAACTTTTCTGTGCCTCTTTTTACCCATCTGTAAAACTGGTAATAAATCCTACTCCCTCCTAAGTGATTGTGAACCCCAAGCTGGACAGGGACTGTGTCCGATCTGATTATCTTGTATCTACCCCAGTGCTTTGCACATAGTGAGTGCTTATCACATGCCGTAATTATCGATTCTTACTATACTTTAGGGGAGGGGCTCGCCTAGCAGGACAGAAGTCTTGCACATAACTTCTGAGGTATTCAGAGTATCGAAAACCACCACTGTGACACATAACTCTTGCTAAGGCTCGCGGTAAGTGTGAAGAAATGGCTAACGAGGCAAGCTTATCTCCTCTTCATGGCCCAAGCCGGTTACTGGTAATAAAATCCGCCTCATATCCTGTTTGGAAGTGAGAGCGTGGCCGTCACATCAAGGGTCTACACAGAAACGGCGTGGAGAAGCAGCGTGGCTCGGTGGAAAGAGCCCGGGCTTGGGAGTCAGAGGTCCTGGGTTCTAATCCCGCCTCCGCCGCTTGTCAGCTGTGTGACTGTGGGCGAGTCACCTCACTTCTCTGGGCCCCAGTCACCTCATCTGGAAAATGGGGATTATGACTGTGAGCCCCGCGTGGGACCTGATTACCGTGTATCTACCCCAGCGCTTAGAACAGCGCTCGGCACATAGGAAGCGCTAAACAAATACCAACATCATTATTGTTATTATTACTAATAAACATCTGACAGTACAGGTTAATCAGGTAGGACACAGTTCCTGTCCCACAAGAGGCTCACAGTCTTAATCCCTGCTTTACAGATGAGGTAACTGAGGCACAGAGAAGTTAAGAGACTTGTCCTAAGTCACAGAGCACACAAGTTCAGAGTCAGTATTAGAACCCAGGTCCTTCTGAATCTCAGGTCCATGCTCTATCCACTAAACCACACTGCTTCTCATGCTCACATATGTCCATATCCTTCTATTCGGGCAATTATCTATCATTTATTTTAGTCTCTATTTGTATCTACCGACTCTATTGTACTGCATTCTCCCGAAGGTTTAGTATGCGTTCGGCACACAATAAGCACTCAGTGAATACCGTGGATTTTTAAAAGTCAATGAATAGGAATGGTAAGAGAAGGAAACTGAAATGTAGGACTACTTCAAAAAAAATAATCTTCAGTCTGTGTGACTTTGGGCAAGTCACTTAACTTCTCTGTGCCTCAGATTCCTCATCTGTAAAATGGGGATTAAAACCGTGAGCTCCTCGTGGGACAATCTAATCACCCTGTATCCCCCCCAGTGCTTAGAACAGTGCTTTGCACATAGTAAGCATTTAACAAATACCACCATTATTATCATTTGTCTGGAAGACTGGACTCTAAGGTGATAAAAGTAATGCAGGAAAGCATGGATGTGAATTATTAAAACATTAGAATAACAAAAGAAAAAGGAAATATGAATATATTACTCAGGTGGTCTACTCAGTGTTCTTTACGAAAGTAAAATAAAGGAAATGCAAGATAAATAATTAAGTAAAATGATATTATGAGTCTCAAGAAGGTAAGTAGAAAAAATTAGAGAAAAAGAAAGGAAGGCTAGAACTCATACAAATACTGGAAAAGAACTCGCTTAAACATGTCAGCATAATAACGGGAGATAAGACATTCAGAATGTCATTCCAGAGAGGGAAATAGACCTATCGGAAGACTGATACTGTCATCCGAGGGCAGAATGACAGCTTAGAAGGAACGGATAAAAATGACGTTCTCTATAAGAAGAACCAGAGCACTAAAGGATGAAGAAAAAGAAACTACTTTGAAACACCACAAAAAAGGTAAATTGGGAGACTGAATTGTCCCATGAGTTGGTGTCTTGTATGAGAAGTATGGTCTTAACCATTTCATAATTAATGACCCAGAGAAGAGAGTTCTCTCTAGTTGGAAGCTGGCGGGAAAGATGTGGTTTTAAGTGATGAGGCAGGAATTGAAAAAAAAAAGTACAATATCACTCATTCAGTAGTATTTATTGAGCACTTACTATGTGCAGAGCACTGTACTAAACGCTTGGATTGTACAATTCGGCAACAGATAGAGACAATCCCTGCCCAGTGACGGGCTCACAGTCTCTCACATTTATGATAAGCGGCAAGGCCCGGTGGAAAGGGG
Source organism: Ornithorhynchus anatinus (assembly GCF_004115215.2). Classification (NCBI taxonomy): domain Eukaryota; kingdom Metazoa; phylum Chordata; class Mammalia; order Monotremata; family Ornithorhynchidae; genus Ornithorhynchus; species Ornithorhynchus anatinus. The sequence goes on along the minus strand of NC_041733.1, from coordinate 33,124,770 downwards.
ACAGACCTGGGAATCACAGGATCTCGGGATCTTCTGATCCCGGCTCTGCCTATAGCTTTCTGTGACACCTTGGGCAAGCCTCAACGGCTCTGTGCCTCATTTTCCTCAACTGTAAAATGGGAATACGACCCGACTCCCTCCTACTTAAACTGCGAGCCCCATATCAGAGGGGGACTGTGTCCAACCTGATTAACTAGCGCTTAGAATAGTGCTTGACACACAGTGAGTGCTGAACAAGTCTTATGATAATAATCATAGAATTCATCTGCAATTATTTTTTACAGAGTAAGATGTGCGAAACCAATACGTGATTTATGAGCTTCAAAAATGGAAAGAAAAGTAGCCTGAAAATCGCGGTGGGCAATTAGTACAATGGCACTTTTCCCTTTGCTTTAGGATGTTTATTTGAAAACAGTGCTCTCATTTTCTTCAAAGTGGCCTCTTCTGCAGTTGGATGAGTTATATGAGTAGTAAGCAACTTGAGAAACAGTTCTCTTGAGTTTATTACAAAAGCTTTTTCAAACTGTGAAGGAGTTATAAAGTAATGGATGAAAGAAACGTGGTACTATCTGTCTTGACTGGAGGGAAGAAGTCGCTTTAATGAAGTGCCTTATGGAACATAGCCTTGATAAATGATAATGCAGCAGTGACTTCAGCAATGCGCTAGCTAGGCCGGTTTTTTATTTATTTAACATCATTTTGTTAATAAAGCTAAACTGGGAGATAATCGAGACTTCAGGGAGAATAAAGAAACCTAAAAAAAAAAATAACTCATTGATAAGCATCTCAGTAAAGACTAAATTTGAAAGTTAATTCAGAAGGATGCGAATATCTGAAACCTCCTCGTGGATACTCGATGGATCTGAGAAACCACTTTTTTGGGGTGCCTATCTGGTATTGGCTCTGAATAAACACGGCTCGAAGACCAGGATGGGGATTGTGATGTTTATGGAACTAATAATGATGGGCAGCAGTAGTGATGATGATGATGACATCTGTTAAGGGACAGACTGTCAACTGTATATCAGCCAGAGGACCTGGGTTCTAATCCCTGCACTGCCGCTTGCCTGCCGTGTGTCCCTGGGCAAGTCAGTTAACTTCTCTGGCCTCACTTTCCTCACCTGTAAAACGGGACACATACCTCCTCCTTAGATGGTGAGCCTCTTATGGCTTTCTTTGACCTCCCCAGTTTTTTACATATCCCATATTCCATGAGAAGCGGAATGGCCCCGTGGAAAGAGGTCAGGCCTGGGAGTCAGAGGAACTGGGTTCTAATCCTGACTCGGCCACTTCTGTGCTGTGGGATCTTGGGTGACCCACTTAACTTCTCTGTGCCTCAATTACCTCATCTGTAAAATGGGAATTAAGACTGCGTTTTCTATGTGGGTCAGAGACTGTGGCCAACTCGATTATTGTGCCTGAAACATAGGAAGTGCTTAACAAATACCATAAAAAAGTTCCATTTGCGTGGCAGATATTCAGTAACAAAACCTCTTTCTCTGTGACTGACCATTTCTGCAGGTCTTTTACTCATTACCATCAAAACATCATTAGAGGAGCAGCGTGGCTCAGTGGAAAGAGCCCGAGCTTCGGAGTCAGAGGTCATGGGTTCGACTCCCAGCTCTGCCACTTGTCAGCTGTGTGACTGTGGGCGAGTCACTTCACTTCTCTGTGCCTCAGTGACCTCATCTGTAAAATGGGGATTAACTGTGAGCCTCACGTGGGACAACCTGATTACCCTGTATCTACCCCAGCGCTTAGAACAGTGCTCTGCTCATAGTAAGCGCTTAACAAATACCAACTTCTTTTGTTGTTCATTTTCCAGGTGTCCCCAGCTTGTCAATCTGTGCCTTAAGTTATGTTTTTCTGGGGTGGTTTCCACATATACCTTTAACCTAAAAAAGAGCTTCTTTGTTGTTTTTTTTCTGCAAATGTTTTTCACTTACAGCCTAGGAGTAAAGACAAGGAGAAGGCATTCAGGAAAACGTTATTTCCGAGCTGCGGGTTCTTATAATCCTGATTATTAGATAAAGCACATCTGTTGTGAGCATGCTGTTCAATGTTGCTTTTGAAACCAAGCATCTCAAATGATCACTCTTTGACTGCTTATATTTTATTCATGATCCCTGTGAATGAGATATCGCAAACCAAAGTCTACGCTGGACTAATACGTCTTCTACCTAGAGATACTTGGATTCCGCTTAGTTATCAGAAATCCAGCCACCACAGTGTCTTCAATCAACCGGCACTGAAAAAAGATTCCCAAGAAATTGTACGAGAGTCACTGAGAGAACAGTGGAAGCTGTGTTTTTCACCACGTCGCAAGGAGTGGACGTGCTTGATCCTATTTAGTTGCCATCGTTTTTACGAGATGTTCTTCCCCTCGACTCTATTGATCGCCATCGTTCTCGTCTGTCCGTCTCCCCCGATTAGACCGTAAGCCCGTCAGACGGCAGGGACCGTCTCTATCTGTTGCCCACTTGTTCGTTCCAAGCGCTTAGTACAGTGCTCTGCACATAGTAAGCGCTCAATAAATACTATCGAATGAATGAGTGGAGAGAGGGCAGCGGTGTAAAGCATCCATTAGACTGGGAGATCCTTGAGATCAGGGATCGTTTATTAACCTCCATTAGGCTTTCCCAAGTGCTCGGTGCAGAGCTCTACATATGATATGTGATCTAGGAATTCTATCAATTGATAAAAATAATTGCGATACTTGTTCAGCGCTTACTATGTGTCAGGCACTGTACTGAGCGCTGGGGTGGATGCAAGCTGATCAGGTTGGATGCATTCCCTGTTCCACAGAGGGGTCACAGTCTTAATCCCCATTTTACAGATGAGGTACCTGAGGCACAGAGAAGTAAAGTGACTTCCCCAAGGTCACACAGCAGACTAGTGGTAGACCTGAGATTAGAACCCGTAACCTTGCTTGTGCTCCGTCTTCGGCACGCTGACCGAGTCCCCCTAAAAGTGGCTCATTGATCCTGCGGTCTTTCCTTTCGTAAGCTTCCAGCAGCAACGGACACTGTATCTTTGGCAACCTCCCGGAGTGTTGTAGACACTGGCCCTCCGAGGCCGTCACTTTGAGTGGAAATGTGCTAAACCCCCTGCCCACCTACTTTCTTAATCTCTTACTACAAGAATATGACTGGCAGGGATGAGAACACATGAGGGATGTTTTACATAAACCCCTAGCAATGCAATCAATTCTTTAATACAGCCTAGCGGAAACGGCACAAGGCTGGGAGTCAAAAGACTTGGGTTCTAATCCGGCCCTACCACTCACCGGCTGTGTGTGTGACATTAGGCAAGTCCCTTAATTTCTCAGGGCCTGAGTTTCCTCGATGGCAAAACGGGGATTCAATACCCGTTCTTCCTCCTATTTAGACTACAGGCCCCGTGAGGGACATGGACTGTGTCTGACCTGATTTATCTTCTATTGATTCCAGTGTTTAGAACTCTAATTGGCACATAGTAAGCATTTAACAGATATCATTATTATTATTTTGTTCTCTGTCCCAGAGCTTCAGTGCCTGGAACGAGGCTTATCCGTTACCAAACGGAGAAATGAGAATCATTGATTGAAGGGAAACTCCATCATCCATCATCACCACATGCCTTTTTTTCTAGCTCGGGTTATTCCTACCATGACAACTCCCGCCCTGTCCTGCTCGATCCTGATTTCCGATCACCTGGGCAGTAGCCTCAACATCTCCTAAATCATCTGATGAGTCGATTCACTAGTTAGAAGATGAATACATTCGTGCTTTGCCTCAACTCTAATGGTGAATGGCTTTCAAGCATATATTCAAGCTGATCTAACTGGAATTAGGGTGAATTTACACATGTAGCTTAATGTAAATGAAAGTCGATTCTGGTGAAAAGACAATCCTCGACAGAAGATGAAGAAAACTTCCCCAAACTGAATTTTTGGAAACGTTTTCCATTGAGATTAAGTCTTCTGTTAGCTCACTTTCACGTTCCTTTACGGATGTAATCCCAAAATTGTAGGGAAGTAGCCCAGTCTAGTGAAAAAAGCAAGGACCTAGGAGTCAGAGGACCTGCATTCTAATCCCGTCTCTACCGCATGCTTGCTGTGTGACTATAGGTGAGTCACTTAACTTCTCTGTGCCTCAATTTCCTCAACCGTAAAATGGGGATTCAATATTTAGACTGTGAACTCCATGTGGAAAAGAGACCGAGTCTAAATTGATTCACCTGTATCTACTCCGGGGCTTAGAACAGCGATTCTTACATGGTACTTACCATATAACCTATAACATTTAAGTAAATAACATTTAACATTAATGAAATGCATCATAAGAAGTAAAGGAAACAGTGGTACAAAGGAGGAATTATTTCATCCAACTCTCAAACAGTAAGTTGATCATCTTATATTTCTGCTTTTGTAACAGGGACATCGGGTAGACTGCAAACTCCTTGTGGGGATGGAACGTGTCTACCAACTCTTTTATACTGACCTCCCAAGTGCTTAGTACAGTGCTATGCACAAAGAAAGTGCTCAATAAATGAAATTTTTTGATATTATCCCCAGATTATGGGCCACCTTCTTTCCTCTCCATAACCCTGAGAGCCACCATGAAGGAAGAGTCAAAGGTCAATATCTGACCTATAATGAAAACTGTGAGATAATAATGTTGGCATTTGTTAAGCGCTTACTATGTGCAGAGCACTGTTCTAAGCGTTGGGGTATACAGGGTAATCAGGTTGTCTCACATGAGGCTCACAGTCTTAATCCCCATTTTACAGATGAGGTAACTGAGGCCCAGAGAAGTCAGGTGACTTGCCCACAGTCACTCAGCTAAGTGGCAGAGCCGGGATTCGAATCCATGACCTCTGACTCCCAAGCCCATGCTCTTTCCACTGAGCCATGCTGCAGATCTAAACTGAGCAGGTATTGAGCATATTCCTAACCAGGGTGACATCTCAAGAATTTAGGATGCACAATAACAGATTGGGGAGTTGATCAATCATTAACAGTTACTGAACATTTCCTCTGTGCAGAACACTGTGCTAAGTACTTGGGAGAGTACGTACAACAGAGTTGGCAGGCAAGTTACCTGCCCAAAATGTGCTTATAGTCTAGAGGATGCAAACTGCAAGATAAGATGACCTGCCCAATCTAGCTAACGCGATTTCAGTTTTGGAACATTTTTTATATATACCTAAAATTGCAGAAGGACGACCTAAACAAAAACGAACTATCCCACGAATCTGAACTAAACCACAACGAAAGTGCAGTGTCCCTTTCATTCATTCAATAGTATTTATTGAGCGCTTACTATGTGCAGAGCGCTGTACCAAGCGCTTGGAATGAACAAGTCGGCAACAGATAGAGACAATCCCTGCCCTTTGACGGGCTTACGGTCTAATCGGGGGAGACGGGCAGACGAGAACGATGGCGATAAATAGAGTCGAGGGGAAGAACGTCTCGTAAAGACAACGGCAACTAAATAGAATCGAGGCGATGTACTTTTCTTTAACAAAATAAATAGTTCCTGGCAGTAACTGAGTCTGGGGGCGGGGGAGTACACTAGAATGGCAGTTGTTCATAGTGAAAAAATACAGTAGCAGAGGCAAGACAATTTGATGAGAATGACGATAGAAACTGTAAGAGACCCATATACCTTTCTGAGTTGGGTAGTTGGGAACATTGAAGCAGATTTTTGAGGAACTCCTGCGGAGAAACAGCAAGAAAGAAGAAAAAGATCCACCATCTCAAGAAGCACCACAGGATCTTGAAATACATTAACCTTGCATTAGTCTCTTTTGACCTTTCAAGTTCAATATTATTGTACTCCGTGTCTAAATAGAACATGTCTCGGTTGGATGAATTGATAACAAAGTCCTGAATGTCAGCAGGCTGCATGAAATGTGAAGAGTAGTTACAGAGGGACGAAAATACAGTCGCTGAGCTTATCAAGCCACCGAGAATTTTGAACCGGTTCACGAAGTGTTTCCGGAAAAGGCTGGGAAAAACAACCAGGATTTTATTGACAAAGTGTCTTTCTTAGATCTACTCTTTGCTAATGTTAAACCTGCAGATTTTCATCAGTGTATTTTCAATTCCTAATTCCAAATGTATTTTCTACTCGTTTCATTTTTTTCAATAAAAATGCACTCCGACAAAATCAAAAGAATGATGATGTTCATTGTTTCTTGTTAGGGAGTCGTTCTGTAAATATCTTTTCACCCTCGAGTTACTGTAGCACTATAAAATCCTATTAGTGCGTTTACCTTTCTGGTTGACTTGCGAAGCCTTCAGGTGTACACACTTGTCTCGTCCTATGCCGTCGAGTCGTCTGCGACCCATAGAGACACCGCGGACACATCTCTCCCAGAACGCCACGCTTTCCATCTGCTATCATTCTGGCAGTGTATCCATAGAGTTTTCTTGGAAAAATCTGGAAGTGGCTTACGGCTGCCTCCTTCCGCGCAGTAAACTTGAGTCTCGGCCCTCGAGTCTCTCCCGTGCCGCTGCTGTCCAGCTCGGGTGAGTTTTGACTCGTAGATGATTGCCTTCCACTCGTTAGCCACTGGCCAAGCTAGGAAGGGAACGGACAGGCCTCTGCTTGACTCTCCCTCCCGTAGCCGAGACCGGTAGAGGACTGGAAACTCTCCAGGTGCGACCCTGAGACCCCTCTCGCTGTACATACTAAATCTACGGAGGAGACTCTGATTTAAAAGTCACCTTAGTTTTCTCCTTCCACCGATCCAGTAAAAAGCCGTTGCACATACGTTCGAAAAGAATCCACTGCAAACCTTCAGTGAGGTTTATAAAATTTGTGCTACTAATGAAGTATATTACAGAATTGAATTCGCATGAATATCAAAGGGTGGGAAAGACGATTACAGAGTACGTGAGGGCAGAGAACGTGTCTGCTTATATGGTTCTCTCCCAAGGGGTTAGTAGTCTGCTGCATACAGTAAGCACTCGATTAGACTGTAAGCCCGTCGATGGGCGGGGATTGTCTCAATCTGTTGCCGAATTGTCCATTCCAAGCGCTCAGTACAGTGCTCTGCACAGAGTAAGCGCTCAATAAATACTAGTGAATGAAATACGATTGACTGCTTGATGGATTCTCATACATGTCAAACAGCTCTTAAATACTCCTGGAGTAATCATGTAGTTGATACCTACTAAAAGAAGATTCCATTCTACCTTAACTTAGATCTCTGACATGTGCCTTCAAGAAACCCACAGGATAAAACTCCAAATATTCTGTTACATTCAACGCTGCATGAAAGAGCAGTGATAGTTTGTTTTCTTTAAGCAGATTAGGCAAAAGTATGGAAAAGGGCAAAGTTCCCATTATCCAATTCTCCCTCTGTGCAGCGCAGCAGATCTGGGGCCAAAGCAACCTCGTCATCATTAAAGATAGAGAAGCAAGACAAAGAATATGTTGGGGAATGAGAGAAAAAAAAACTCTTTCTAATTAAACACAGCAGTAGGACAGAAAAGAACATATCTCCCTGCACAGTTAATGGGGTGGGAGTAAAAATTGAATTGTAGGGAAATATAAAAATTCTGCACATTTCAATCATACTGAAATGGCAGTTTAATGAACAACTAGAAATGAAAAAAGTTCTTTTTCTCCTGATGTTCATCCAGTTATTAATATTTTTCTTTCTACCCACTTCTCCCTCCTCACCCCTGTTATTCACCATATTCATGCAAAAGAATTAACAAAACACAAAATCTAACCAAGCCTAGGTTTGTGCTTAGAAGATAAGCACAAAGAAGTGTATATCATGCCTTCAATTTTCAAAATCGCAACAAAAAAACGGCGGAGATTTATGTTGGCCGCCTAGGATAAATGAGTTATAAAGCCCTGAAGTGGCGAAATTGCCTTGATTCTGATTTAAATCTCAGATTAGTTTTCAAAACAAATCCATCAGTTAAATGGGCAAAATAGAGACCCGGAGAAAAACCACTAGCAAATTCAGCAAATGTATAATTCATGTCACCAGCCCAAGACCTTGAACCTCGTCAGCTATTGTATTCTACTCTTGGAGCTCAAAAACAATCTTTAGTAGATCCCAACTTTAGAACGGCCTAGGTGGTGACAGTGAAAGGTATTTACTCTGTGAACTCTGGCCTTTATTCAGTGCTGATCGACTTGCGCGTTGAAGGGCCCGGAGTCCATGTTCCCGTATGTGAAGTCACCTCCGTCGCTGACCGATGTAGTCAACCTGGAATGAATGATAATAATAATAATTATAATGATGGCATTTGTTGAGCGCTTGCTATGTGCCAATCACTGTTCTAAGCCCTGGGGCAGATAAAATGAGATGTCCATCCCCTTGACTCTATTTATTGCTATTGTTTTTGACTGTCTGTCTCCCCCGATTAATAATAATACTAATAATGTTGGCATTTGTTAAGCGCTTACTATGTGCAGAGCACTGTTCTAAGCGCTGGGGGAGATACGGGGTAATCAGGTTGTCCCACATGAGGCTCACAGTTAATCCCCATTTTACAGATGAGGTCAATGAGTCACAGAGAAGTGAAGCGACTTACCCACAGTCACACAGCTGACAAGGGGCAGAGCCAGGATTCGAACCCAAGACCTCTGACTCCCAAGCCCAGGCTCCTTCCACGGAGCCACACTGCTTCTCTAGACTGTGAGCCCGTCACTGGGCAGGGATTTTCTCTATCTGTTGCCGAATTGTGCATTCCAAGCACTTAGTACAGTGCTCTGCACATAGTATGTGCTCAAATACATATTTATATTATATGAATATTAATAAATATAAGTTATATCAATAAATATAAATAAATATATGAAGATTTATCCATTTAAATAAATACTATTGAATGAATAAAAGATAAGCCGGTTGTCCCCAAAGTGGGGCTCAGGGTCTTAATCCCCATTGTACAGATGAGGTGACTGAGGGACGGAGAAGTTAAGTGGTTTGCCCAAGGTCACACAGCAGACAAGTGGTGGAGGCAGGATTAGACCTCACTTCCTCTGACTCCTAAGCCCATGCTCCTCCCACTAAGCCACGCAGCAAGGCGTGCCATAATATTCTACTCCGGGTAAACTGCAGTAAAGGCACTCACAAACTCTGCTTGCCTTTCTTTCCTATAACCACGAAAAAGACATCACCAGCACGTGCCGTTCACGGAAATGATTAGGGAAGCAACGTGGCCTGGTGAAATGAGCATGGGCCAGGGAGTCAGAGGATCCAGGTTCTGATCCCGGCTCCGACACTTACCTGCTGTGCGACTTGGGCAAGTCACTTAACTTTTCCGGGCCTCAGTTTCATCTGCAAAACGGGAATTCAATACCTGTGCTCCTGCCTACTTCGAATGTGATCCCCACATGGGACCTGATGATCTTGAATTTACCCCAGGGCTTAGTACAGTGCTTGGCACATAGTGAATACTTAATACCAATAATAATAATAAAAACCCCTTTATAACAGAATGCTATTACACCCATATATTATTCCTAATATCCATAGTATCCCTCTAGATTCTAATTTCCTTGGGGGCGTACAAGCTGTTATATTGTGCTCTCCCAAGCACTTTACAGTAAATACTTAATGAATACAATTGATCGATTGAACATACGGGCACTGATACATCATGTAGCTTAATGGAGATAGGATTCAAATCAATGATCCAAAATATTCAATATCCCTGACATTCATATTTCTTTAGTACTAGTAACCGTAAACCATTTGTAAAAACAGACATAGCATATAAATAGTAGCCAGCTTTAACACACTACATTTGAAATCCTGTTTAAGGAGAGTGAAATAATTCCGATCTTTCACCTGGGTTTCTTGCACAAGTTCCATGTGGGGAATTAATCCCATTCCAGACCAAATTCTTGCTGAATTTATCTTTGGTCATTTTTCACATTTGAACATTTTTAGAGATCCTGGTTTAAGAAGTTAACTTCTGAAAAAAAGAAAAGGATCAGTGGAAATGCAGATCTATATTTCATTTAGAATGAAAGAACAAAAAAAATTCAGAGAAATGTCTGTAAACCATGAGCCAATCCAAATTTTAGAGATAAAATGCAGTCCTTTGAAAATTAGGGTAAGTAATGGCTAAATATCCAAATTCAATGATTGGAGACAATGTTGCCAGCCCTTTGGTTACATTAATATAGTACAAGAATTAAGTTGAAAATTTTTAATCCTGGATTCCGACAACAAATGCAAGCACGCTTTATCATTTTCAGTGTGAAGTTGTTACTGCAGTGCCATCTTCAGTGCAATATACAAAGTAGATCTTTCCTTTGTATATTTTTTCGTACATCAAAGCATGTTCTTCATGAGATGCCAGTACTGGAATGAAATCACTAAGGAAAAGGGGAAAAAAGAGATTTTTCTCTGTAATTGAACCAAAGGGAAAATTAGCTTCAGGAAGTTAGTTCTAGGTAATATAATATTCGTTATCTTGTAGAAAAATTGGATAGGCGATGCGACTTAACACCATTATGGTTTTACTTCGTCTTTCTTTTATAAGAATAGGATGTTTATATCTCAACCATCAGGATATTTTGGATAAAATCAGGTCTGCGGATTGGGGAAGGACTTGGATACCTTTTGCCAGATACTCTGCTATGGAATATTCATTCAATCCTCTTTAATAATTATATAATTACATATACTGGTATGCACTAAGTGATTGTACTATTGTACACTCAGCATATAGGCAGCATGACCTAGTGGCAGGGCACGGGCCTGGGAGTCAGAAGGACCTGGGTTCTAATCCCGCTCTGCCACATCTGCTGTGTGACCTTAGGCAAATCGTTTAACTTTTCTGTGCCTCAGTTACCTCATCTGTAAAATGGAGATTAAGAGTGTGAGTCTCATGTGGGACGGGGACTGAGTCCCACCTGATTAACTGGTATCTACTCCAGTGCTTAAAAGAGTGCTTGACACATAGTAAACTCTTAATTAGACTGTAAGCCCGTCCATGGGCAGGGATCGTCTCTATCCGTTGCCGAATTGTACATTCCAAGCGCTTAGTACAGTGCTCTGCACATGGTAAGCGCTCAAAAAATACTATTGAATGAAGGAAGTACTATCATTAGCTTGATTATTATTATCATTATCATAATTACGGATCAAACCATTAGGCAATAGGAAAAGGTAAACAAAAACATTCTTTTAGCTAAATAATGAGATGAATATCATATGATTAGTAACCCTGGAATGTGCGGGAAATACGAAATGATAAAGGCATTTCATTTTAATAATGTTCTATCAGTAAGCTAGAATAGGCAGGCATTCATTCATATTTAACGAGCGCTTACTGTGTGCAGAGCACTGTACTAAGCTCTTGAAAAGTACAATTCAGCAACAGAGAGAGACAATCCCTGCCCACAATAGGCTCATAGTCTAGAAGTCTTCAGAGAAGCAGCGGGGCTCAGTGGAAAGAGCCCGGGCTTGGGAGTCAGAGGTCATGGGTTCGACTCCCAGCTCTACCACTTGTCAGCTGTGTGACCGTGGGCAAGTCACTTCACTTCTCTGTGCCTCAGTGACCTCATCTGTAAAATGGGGATGAAGACTGTGAGCCTCACGTGGGACGACCTGATTACCCTGTATCTACCCCAGCGCTTAGAACAGTGCTCTGCACATAGTAAGTGTTTAACAAATACCAACTTTATTATTATTATTATTAGAAGGGGGGGAGAGAGACATCAAAACGAGTAAACAGTCATCAATAGCAGGCAACGGTACAGCCAAACCTTTAAAACAAACAGTGAAGCAAGAGTACGTGGTAGAGAATTTTGAGCATCTGGAAAATAAGAGATGGGTCAGTTCAGTGTGGAGAGCACTGAACTGAAGCCTTGGGAGAGTATAACCCGAAAAAGGAGTCGGTAGGTACATTCCCTGTCCACGATGAGCCAACAGTCTAGAGGGAGAGACAAACATTAAAATAAATAATGAATTGGGAAAGGGATGATTCCCTCAGAGCAGAGGTTTCAGAATACTTTCATGGTCCCTAGAACTGAGAGTGGCAAATGCAGCAGTGTTTGAAAAATATCTGGGAGGAAAGAGAAGACAGACATCCACGCTATCAGCCACAATAATCACGTACACAGCTAGATCTCGCCATAAGTAGTGTCAAGTGCCGCATTCAAAGAACAGCTCCATTTGAAATCATTTATATTTAAGAATTTTCATGGAAGTCTTTGAAGAGGTACTGTTCTAGAGTCAGGAATAAAAGACCACATTTTAATAAATATTTATCTATAAAAATAATAATGGTATTTAAGCGCTCACTAAGCACTGTTCTAAGCACTGGATCGATCTATGTCGGACATGGACTGGGTCCAACCTGATTAACTCGTATCTACCCCAGTGCTTAGAATGGTCCTTGACACATGGTAAATGCTTAACAACTGCAATAATAATGATATTATTGACAGTCATAAAAATGATTTTGAAACAGAAATTCTGTGATCAAATCCATGCTAAAAGGTTTGTGTCCTGGGAAGAAAAGGAGATGAGCTGTCTTAAATTTATGAGTCATTAAAAGATTGGTAAGATAAATGATAATATTATTATTATTAAGTATTTCCAAACATTCTGAATCGCAGCAACGCAAATGAAATCATAGAGTACTGAGGAAGGTAAAGAAGAGTTAGTTCAACTGTTCTTAGAATAAATATCGGAATGATTATGATTGTGTTATTTAATAGGTGCTTACTGCGTGCCAAGCACTGAACTAAGTGCTGGAACAGACACAGTATAATCTGGACAATCTTCCTCATTTGTATTTTCCTCCGTCTTTCTGGTATTGAGGTTGCCTTGATCCATCATATCCAATTTTTCCTATCGGGTGATGTTATTTTCAGATGTCTGCCACTCTTTTTTCTTTTCCTCTGCTTTCTATCTTGTTTTCACAGATTAATCCTGATCATCTTTCAACCAAATACACTCATCAACACTTATCAAGCACATTAACTAACATGTTCCAAATGTCACAGATCACACATCTAGCAATTTTACTTGATTTTCAGTATGTGGTATTTTCCTGGCTTGAGATGATGCATTTATTTTCCTCTGTCCTTATGATTTTACCCATTTTGAGTTGCATATATGTTATTTACATAAGTTACACATTGGAAAACTGTCCCTTTTTTTATGGTATTTTTCAAATGCTTACTTTCTGCCAGGAACTACACTAAACACTGAGGTAGATTTAAGATAATCAGGTTGGAGACAGTTTCTGGCCACATGGGGCTCACAGTTTTAATCCCAATTTTACAGATGAGGTAACTGAGGCACAGAGAAGTGAAGTAAATTTGTTAAAGTTCACACAGCAGACAACTGGCAGAGCTGGGATTAGATCCCAGCTCCACTGACTCCCAGCCCATATTCTTTTCACTAGGCCACACTGCTTCTGATTGATTACTAAAATGAAAATTTATAAAACAACACATCATCATTTAAACCCAATGAGTGAATGATTTATAAAATGGCAGCCTTTTTACGGAAAAGACTAAATCACTGTGGAATAGCATCACTATGGAAAAACGTGATGATCCATGGCAGATGGAATCATTTCATAATGATTCCTGAGTTGAAAGCCTTTTATACTCTGCTGGTGACCGGTGACAGTTTATTGTCTATTTAAATGTTTAGGATTCCTTTTTTTCTCAAGGTGAGATTCTGAATCAACCAATGGTGGTCGATTGGCAAGAGCTTGGGCCCTTGAGTCCTCCCTCAGGCCTGGAAAGGTCTCCCTCCTCAAATCTGCCAGACAATCATTCTCCCCCACCTCAAACCCTTCCTTAATGAAGGCACATCTCCTCCAAGAGGACTTCCCAGACTAAGTCTCACTTTTCTTCATCTCCCACTTTCTTTCATTCATTCATTCATTCATTCATTCTAATATGTATTGAGCGCTGACTATGTGCAAAGTACTGTACTAAGCGCTTGGAATGTACAGTCCGGCAACAGATAGAGACAATCCCTGACCAATGACGGGCTCACAGTCTAATCGGGAGAGACAGAGGGACCAAAAAAAGACAACATAATCACGATAAATAGATCTGTGTCACCCTCACTTGCTCCCTTTGCTCGTCCCTCTCTCCCACCTAAAGCACTTGTATATATATATAATTTATGTATATATATACAAAATAAACATATTTTATATATAAACAAATATACAATATAAATCTATTTTTATATATTTGTATATATATGTAATTTTATTTATTTGTATTGATGTCTGTCTCTCCCCTCTCAAACTGTGAGCTTGTTGTGGGCAGGGATTGTCTCTCTCTATTGCTGTATTGTACTCTCCCAAGGGCTTAGTACAGTGCTCTGCACAAAGTAAGTGCTCAATAAATACGACTGAAATCCAAAAAATAAAATAAAAAGACCCACGATCTAAACCCAGCTCTGCCAATTGCTTGTTGTGTGACCTGAGACAGGTCACTTCATTAGTCTGTGCCTCAGTTCCCTCATTGTAAAATAGGGAATCAGTGCCTGTTCTCTCTCCTACTTAAACCACGTGAGACAGAGACTGTGACAGACCTGATTAATTTGTATCTATCCCAGGATTTAAAACGATGCTTGACACACAGTTAAGTGCTCATCATCATCAGCAGCAGCAAACAATTGATTTGATTTAGATTTAGTGCAGAGCATTAAACTAAGCACTTGGAGGGGTAGGGTACAGTAGGTCAGTACCATTAACTTCGGAGGCAGGGAGTTTTTGCTCATCATTTACCATAAAGCATTTTCCATTAGCAATGAATATAATAATTGGGAAGAATTAAGTGAATGTAAACATAAAATACTCTTTCTATCTGTAAATTACCTCAAATTTAAAAAAAAATCCTACAAACTCTTGCTGTTATCCACTTCTTTGGCGTCCAATTTATCAATTGGTCAGAGGCTAATAAATGCTGTAGGAGTTTAATGATGTAAAAACTGGAAAAAAAAAAAACCAGGTAGGTATTATGGACAACGAGAACCGTTTCAAAACGTTAATTATTTCATAGCAAATTTACAAAAATTCAGGTTTCCGATCTTTGATTTTTGGTACTGCTGCTGGCAATCAGGCAACAGACTGCACAATACTCTTTAAGCTATTTAGTTCCATGGCTCAAATTTGTTGTGAGTAAATATTAGAAGTGAAGAATTTCCAGCAGTGAAGACTTGGCAAACCTGTAAACACCCTGCTAGGGAGAGCAAGGAAATCTGTGGCACATACATCGGTTTCTGGCATGAAACTGTTTCAAAACTCTGTAGCTTCTGATCAGATGTGCGGCGTTTGAAAAAAAAAACAAGTGATTCAAAACACACAGCCAACGCTGTCACTTGGAGGTTTGAAGTCCAAATATCTACAATAATTGCCATTGTACTTGTGTTAAATGAAACACACTCACCTCACTCTCCATTTCCAAGTTGAATCAACCATATGTTTGTTTACTTTCTGGGTCTGATATCCTTATCACCATTGGAAAAAAAACAAAAAAAACCCAACCTTCTTCAATTGATGGAATTTGACAAGATTTCAGTTTAGAATTCACATGCAAATGATATATAAAATCCTTCTCTTGATCAACTCAGTCTTTCCCTTCACAGATATGCATCATAAAAAAACACACATTAAAACAACAAAAACAAACATAGCACTTTTCTGCAGCTTCAGGTGGAAATTATTCAAATATCAACAACTAGAGTTCTTCACCCAAGCTCTGGAGCCCTTCAGAAGATTGACAAAACAAACTTGAATTCCTAAATAAGTTTTTAATACTTGGTAGTTTAACCGCACACTACGGATGTCTAGGAAATGCATTTTCTTGACGACCTCATATTTTGAAGGTTGGGATGGCAAGCAGAGAGGTTCCCCTACAACTTCACACTAGGTGGATCCTGTGGGTTTGAAATACCTTTTTCCAGGCATTATGTCTGAACTAAACTTACACAACCTTCAAAATATAAGAAGATCCCAAATATTAAATCTGCCAGGGATAGGTTCATATGCTGGAAAAAAAAAATGATAGGAAAGGAGATATTACCGAACATCAAGGAAGTGCCTGGAGGCATAATAAGGCTGATTTCCATTTGCATCTAATATATGATGATCAGAATAAATGGTGGTATCTGTTAAGCGCTTACTATGTGCAAAGCACTGTTCTAAGCGCTGGGGGATACAAGGTAATCAGGTTGTCCCACGTGGGGCTCACAGTTTTAATCCCCATTTTACAGATGAGGTAACTGAGGCAGAGAGAAGTTAAGTGACTTGCCCAAAGTCACACAGCTGGCAAGTGGCGGAGCCGGGAGCAAGTGGCGGAGCCGGGAGCGAGTGGCGGAGCCTCTGACACATTTATATTTAACACATCTAGCAGTGATGGCCTAAATTATGATCTGGACAATCTATATAAGTAAATTCCATTCAAAAGAAATCTTAGACCGTGCCCAACCTGATTTAACAAGTATCTACCCCCACACCTGTACTGTGTGCCTAGCACACAGTAAGTCCTTAACGAATAACAACATCAACAACAGAAAAGTGAGATTCTTTCCCCTGAAATATACAGACATTAAAGTGAGTGGTTTCGTGTGAATTATCAGTTTATGTTTCAATTCTCCTTGCTCTACTGCAGTAGTCACGGTCTAAGTGAACAATAAATTAAGTAGTTTCACGCAATGAAAAATTGCTTAATCATTGTTTTTTACCTTTTTAAAACATCAAGTCTCGGGCATTATTACTATGTACCACTGACTGGGACAGACACAGGTTTATCATATTGGATACGGCCCCTAACCCTAATGGGGTTTACAATCTATTTTCCCCTAATTTACCGGTGAGGAATCCGAAGCTCAGATAGATTCAATGACCAATATTGTTTTTTAACACGCCTTTCAAACATCACAGGTTTTAAAAATTAAACAGACAAATGTCTAATATAGGATGATCAGAATACTGACTCTGACACATTTATATTTAACACAACTACCAGTGGTGGCCTAAATGATGACTTAGACAACCTATGTAAGTAAATTCCATTCAAAAGAAATCTGTCATTTTCCCCACGGTATTTTTTTAACACTGATTACTGGACACTTAACCTGATTTTCTACTTTCACATTGCCACTCTAAAAAAATTCTGAAACAGAGCTTAGTTTTGTAAGGGGAAATGATATCCTATTCTGGAAACGCATAAAGGCATTCACTTAATATTATCACTGAAAGTCATTTGATTGCCAATATTTTTTTCCTGAGGATAACAGAATAATGCAGGTCAAACTCAAACATCCTCCTGAAAATCTACATGAGATTATGAGACCACAGTGTCTCTTTGTTCTGTGTCTGTGTGTGTGTATTTATCAGTGATATTTATAGAGAGCTTACTGTATGTAGAGCGCTGTGTTTTGCACTTGTACTACTAAGCATTTGTTCAATTACTTATCTAATTGTCTTGTGTTTTCACTTTAATTTGCTATTGTAATTTCAGTTCCTATCTCCACTAAATATTTCCAGCCCCAATATGATCCTTGTCTAGTCTGGAAAAGTAAACTGGAGACTCGAAATGACTGTTTAGATCATATTTGTCATAAACCCCCTTTGCCTGAACCATACACGGAATTTTAAAAAAATAATTTCTTGGTTTGATTTATCCATACAAATGCCTCAAATGTTTACCTTACTGGTGAAGACCTAGCCATAAATATAATTAAAAAGAAAATAGTCTGAAACATAAACCACTGACATTAACTTTGTACATCAATAACAATCAGATAACATTGTTTATTTGCAAGGATTTCAAATACTGCCCGGTTAAGGGGAAGGAGCAAGGTCAAAGTAAGTTGCATCTCATGCCCTACGGCTACCCTTGAAGGGCATGAAAACTAAAAGAATGGACAAGATAAATATATATATGCACATGTCTTCTAACATCTGGATTATTCGATGAAGGGCAAAACATAAGATTTTAAAAATTATCTTATACCAACCTATATAAGGTAACAAATTGGGGGATTATTTTGAAAAATTCATCGAAAGGTAAACATACTTCACCAATTCTTGTTTCAGGAATGACTGTATCAAACAATTTCATCGATATTTGCATACAAAAACAGTTTAGTAATTTGGTCGCCTAGCTTGATGTTGTTGAATGCAAACAAAATGCCTTTTGTTTCGATTGAAATCCTACTGGGTGGTATGCTAGCTGTATGTGATCTTATAAACTAGCCTAAAAATCTCAATGATCAAATCAGGGTTAAAAACAATATCATTTGGTTTATTTTATTTCAAAATAATGCTAATAAATACATTCATCATAAATTTAGTCCCCAACTCTTTGGATGCAACCAAAAAAAAAAAAAAAACCTCGCTGTGCTCATTTCATACAGCGTCAATGTACAAATCATGCAAATTATATTGTATTACCACCGTCCATTTCTATGTGTATTCTGTTAACTCTGAAATAATGGTTAACATTACCCGAGGACATGTCTATAAGTTGAGCTCTTATGGCTTTCAAAAAGCTATAAAAAAAATCAGATTTGAATTATTTTTATAACTCATTTATTCAGTTTACTATTAAAATATGGAAAACTAAATATTAAAAATAAATTGGTTTATAGGCTCGAAACCTCTGCATTTGCTTGGATATCTATTTTTGATAAAATTACACAAAGCTTCATTATTTTAAAGAAATGATTAATCTTTATTGATTTCATAAAAAAATAATTTAAAACTTGTTTTATAGTACAGGAACACAATATATTATCCTAAACCTTCATTGCTTTTGTATTATCTAATTCGCTTCGCAACGAGTTCAGTAGCGTCCATTCAACTGGATATTATGCCAAGTAGCACACTTTTGTGTCGCCATATAGAAAAGTTGCATTTCTTGACTTTCCTAGGTTTGAACAAAAGTTCTATTAAAAGTGCAACCCAACATAAACATTTGCCCCTCGAGGGGCTAAACTGACATCAAGGTTGTAATTTAAACCAACATGACATGGACATACATACAGTATTCCAACTGCTTCTGCATTCAACGAAAACCTATTATGCCTGGGTACATTATCGCTAAACATTACGCGAGTAAAGTCAGAGAGATCTGTGCAATACAGAGCATACGCTGTCAAATAGAGGCACAATGAATTTGGTTAAGGATGGTGGGTCAAGCTTACCAATCGTCACTCCGTTTCAATTGGTAGGTTAAAACACACACACACACACACACACACACACACAGACGTTTTCATTTAATAGACTTTGTAGGAAATCAAAATTTTCTCTCTACCGACAGAAAGGCACGAGACACATCCCAGTAACGCAACAGAGACCTTTCAGAGTGTGTCAGGTACGTTCCCAATGGCAATCCCCCAAAACATCCCCAGAGCATCTCCTTACTGAAAAGCGTGGTCGGGTGACCCAGTGACCCAGCTCGCTGATGGAGTCATTACAGTCCATCGCATCAGATCCTTCTAAAGATTCCTCGATCTATACACCGATGACAAGGATAAACCTAAGTACTGTCTTGAGAGTCTCTGCATCTTATCAGGTCAATATTCTCTCAGGGACCCTCTAATCCGGGGACTCGTGCATACATAGTAATGACGTATTAAAAAAATCCTCATGAGTTTTTTTTTGCTAAAAATAAGGAACTACGCATGCATACGACTAAGGATGTCTTTTTCGGTATCGGAAACACGGCTAAGGAATTTCCTGACAGGTGAATAAAGTTCTCACCGTCCTGGTGATGAGGAAAACCGACATCTGTGAGAGTCCGGACAGATGAGTTAAAAGGGTTCATCTGTACTTTGGGTTCTCCCTCCAAAAAATTAAAAAAAGAATCAGTCATTAAAAATAATTCAGACTTTTGCTAGGATCTAGTCCCAGGGAACATCTGCAAAACCTGAAAATGAGGTATCATGACTGAACTGCAGTTAGAGCAGACCGCAAAGCCATTACTAAAACTATATTGGATACCAAAAATTCAAGAAGAAACTCTATGTTTACTTTTGTTAAAACTCCGATTGATGAAAGACTCAGTTACAAAAACGGGAAGATTTGAAAAAAAAAAAAAAAAGAAGAAGAAGGTCCGGGGGCAGTTCGAGAGAAGTACAGGTTTTTCCGTGGTATTTATCCAGTATAGAGCAACTACTTATTTGAGACTCTACCCACTTACAGTGTGATAACATTTCCATTGGCTATTTCCATTCTCTTGACCAATTTTTGTTAACAACTTAATATTACCCTAAGCAGCACTGCGATATTTGGTGGTTTGGACTATAAAATGGTGCAAATTGCGCCGAAACCAATAAACGTGTTTTACAGTGTGACTTTAACAGCAGAGATTGCCATGATGCTTACTGTTCTGTTTGAGTATCTGATAATGATCAGAGAGATGAAAGAACAGGATACTGACGCATATTGAAATTGAACTATTAACCTTACTCATTAACTTTTTGTAAATACTTTTAAGTGAAAACTATTCAGATTAAGCTGTAGAATCCTGAAAAGCAAGACAACAGATGGCAAATAACAACTGCCCGAGACACCATACTATAAAACTAATGAATCTATTTTAAAATGCACAGTCGGGAACAAATCCGAAATAAGATAATATGCTAAGTTTCACGAGAGCACAGAACAACTTTTTTTTTTTTTTTCATTATACCCGATCACATAATCCAAAATAATTCTATACACTTCATCATCACTTTCTGTTTGGTATATCTTTCAGTTTTAATTGATATTTAATGATTAATGCACCGTGATCAGGAAAACGTCAGGCATATTAAATACATGATAAGGAGTACATAGGTTTGTATTTAGTATACAAAGTATTTCATAAATATGAATTATATTACAAAAATAGTTTCTGGTACGCTCACACAGCAAGCACTAGAAGATTTTGGACAACCTTTTAGGATTGTGGATATTTCGCGTAACTGAGAACAAACTCTAGTCTTAGTTTAGTTGGATTCATATTTAATTCTGCATAAACATCGAGTAATTCTTCAGCTCACCACAAATGCCGTAAAACTCAGGTCGAACTTTTTTTTTTTTTCCTTTTAAGTGTTTATGTATAGACAGGTATGCTTAAAGAGGTCAAATGTATTTCGTAGGTACGTAATCCATGGTCTGTGTTAAACAAATATTTGCACAATTTAACATTATAAATCCCGTGGTTTCAAGATGCAGGCCGTAAATGTTACCGATTTACAAATACTATCGAATGTTCTCTCTTTGCATGCTGTTTCTGTTGTTGTTGTTGTTGTTTTCTGTTTTTTTGTTTTTTCAACTTTTCAGATAATCTTTAAACAGAGTTGTTACAATGCCACAAAATCAAAGGACTACTCCAGTTCCACCAACTTAATCCACGTGCAGGATGAAGGACCCAGCCGAGGTACAAGAACTCGGTACCAGTTTTCTTGCGTCCGCTTAAGAAATCACAAGGAGACGCCGGTTTCGCGTCAGGGTACAAAACGCGTATGCCTCTTGAGGTTAAATTCAACGTATCATGTGGTATAAAGCATCCCTTTGGCGACAGAGTTTGTAGCATCCGCACAGGATTCCACAGGGCCTGGGTTTTCCGCGGTAAGTCTGTTAAGGAAACTTCCCTCCGCTCTGCGAAATCATCCGCGGCCACGCTTGACGAAACACCCCCGGAAAACCTGCCTCTCTGCCTAGCATCGATATAGTATTTGGAAGTGAGGAGTCAACAAAAGGCACTTTCATCATTAAATAAATGTCCTCTGTATGAAATGAGATTGCATGACCTATATTTTGTTCAAAGCTGTTTGCTCTTCAAGGACTTGTAGGTAGTCAGGAGTACCCTGAAGTTTGGCTTTTAGTTCAAAATATTCACTTTTTCTCTGCTCTACGACGATCTTACTGTGATTACCCCCTATGAGTGATTTCTTGGTTTTTTTGTCTTGCTGCTTTTCCGGGTAACGGATCTCAAAGCCACTGACCCCTATACTGTTGTACTCCTTTTTACTTTCCAGAAAGTTCTGAATAAATACATTCGAATCCCTGCCGGGGAACAGTTCATCCAGTTCATCGATCGTGCTCAGTCTTTTCCTCGGATCCCCGTGCAGCAGATCCTTCTCCTTCTCCGAGACGTTTCGCAGAAGGACCTTCTGCCCCGGAGGATCCGAGAAGGTGAAACCGGCCTCTGACTCTTTCAAGCCACAGGTGTGACTCTTACTCATCTGTTCAATGGTCTGAGGGACGAACGCTTCCGCCGCCAGCGCATCCTTCTTGCCGGCTTTGAGATCGGGCTTCCTGAGCTGCAGCTGCATGGAGCTGCATTCTTGGTTCCCCAGCCCTTCGTGCTTCACGGCGGGTTTCTTGTTGCGCCGCAGCACGAAGACGAGCAGGCAGAAGGCGACGAAGACCGTCAGGATCAGGACGACGAGGATGCTCAAGATCAAAATCGACAGGGGGACCGGGCCGCCCGGCGGACTTCTGATGGGCCCCAGGGGCGTCGTCAGGGAGAGGGCGGGCGCCGGGCTAGTGAACTGAGCGGGCGGCCTGTTCAACAGCTTGGGACACAGGATTTCATTCTTGAGGGACTTCAGTTCCACGTTAGCAAACTGCACGGGCGTCTCGCACCTCAACTCCTTGACGACGATCCCGTCGTTCAGCTTCTCCAGCCACAGCTTCAGGGCCACCAGGTCGCAGGTGCAGTCCCACGGATTGCCTTCCAGGTCAATCTGGGAGAGGGACCGGAGCTGATCGAGCACGCCGCTCACGGGTAAATACATGAACTTGTTGTTCCTCAGGTTCAGGCGCGCGAGGGGCGCGCCGGCGAAAACGTAAGCCGGCAGACTCCTCAGCAGATTGTTGTTCAGGTACAGCAACTGCAGATTGGGCATCAGGTCGAAGGTGCCGGCTAAAATCTCCTTGATCATATTGTATTCCAAATACAGATACTGAAGATTGTGAAGGCCCGTAAACATCTCGGGGCTCAGCCGTTCTATCTGATTGCCGTTGAGATAGAGCCGCCGTAAATTGGTGAGGTTGTGGAACACCTCTCCTCTGATGGCCGTGATCTGATTGCTGCCTAAATGCAGTAAATCCAGCCCCTCGAACTCACTGAAGTCTGACGTGGCCACGTCTCTAATGCCATTGCCATTCACGTGCAGCTTCTTGGCGTTTAGAGGTCTGGGGACCAGCTCGGCCATGGACCGTATGTTCTTCTCTTGGCAGTTGACGCTTAATCCCAAGTCGGAAGGGTGCGTTTTGCAAAAGCAGGGGACCGGGCAAGGCATCAGCGGAGGTACCCTGGTCTGATAAGACACGATCTGACTGAGATTACGGCTCGACAGGGCCTTGCCCGCTACTATTCCCGAGATCTTGGAGGGATTAGTGGTCTTCGGCGCCTTGGTCACCAGTCGGTGCGGCGACGTTTGCGTGGCGCGGTCGCCGGGGGTCGCGTAGCCACCCTCCAGCTGCGAGGGCGGCAGAATCCGTACGTCGAAATCGCTCCCGGTTCCCATGGAGCACAGTTCTTGTTTGTTGGTCTCTTTCAGAAGCCTGCCGTACAAGTCGCTGGGAGTTTCACAGATAGCTTCTCCGATGTAGATGTTATAGGGCATGTTCTCCAGCCAGGCTTTGAGAGGCAACAGATCACAGGTACAATTCCATGGGTTGTCTTCCAGCTGCAACTCAACCACGCGTCCGATGTGCTCCAGGACGCCGATGTACGGCAGCTTCTGAATTCTGTTCCCTCGGATATCCAGGTGGGTCAAGGAAGCGAATCGAAAGATGTTGTCGGGAAGGAATGAAATCAGATTGTCATTGAGAATGAGAACTTTCAGTTTGTGGAGCTTATTGAAGGCTCCCCGTTCGATATACTTGATTAAATTGTAGTCAGCCTGGAGATACTCCAAGTTCTCTATGCCAAGGAAAGTGTCAGCTCGGAGAATCTTTAATTCATTGTTGTTCAAGTGCAACTGCTTCAGCGCGCTGAGCCCCAGGAAGGCTCCTCCCTCAATGTTCTGCAATTTATTATTCCCCAGCTGCAGGGACACTGCGTGTGAAAAATTCAGAAACGTGTTTGGGTAGAGGATGATTAGTAAGTTGTTTTGAAAGTTGAGGTGGTAAAAATTCGACCAGGGAGGCTTCAGCTGGTTCGGCCTGAAGACCGAAACCTTCTCGCAGTTGACGTACAGCACGTTCTCAACCGACACGCAGGAGCACACGTTGCAGATTTCCACCGACATGTCAGAATCCGCGCTTGCCCGGGAAGAAACAGGGGTAGACAAAACCAGAAAGAGCCAGAGAAACATCTTCTTCCGGTCGGCAAACAGCGTTATGCCTCGGGAATAAAGACAAAGGATCTAAAAAATAAAAAAAAAGAAAAAAAAAAAAAAGTCTTTCAACGCTCATCATCCGCTCACCCGTCGGGGTTCAAACCGCACGCCGGCGAACTAGCACACGGATGCTTTAAAGCCACCAAAAACTCAAGGTGAAGTAGACGAAAACGGCTCCGGAGCCCACTAAGAGCTTCGCGAGAGAGCACCGACGACGGAGTCGGACATCACCTAAGACGGGAGGGTCAGGGAACCAATCGCTGGTCAAGAATAACCTCTGGGGGCTTATCCTTATCCCACTGCCTGAGCCTCCGAAGCCTTACTGGGACCCAAATGGTCCCAATCTCCTCCGCGTGCCCGGGGGCCCCAGATGAAAACGCCAAGGAACTTGAGGGTGCGGAGGACGGCCACCCCAGGAGGGAGCAAAACGTGGACCGCCCACCAACGCCGGCATCGCGTTACGAGGCCTGTTCAGAGGGACGGAAACGAGTCGGGCGACGGGCACGGCAGAGGCGAGCGTTATCACGGCGATGAGAAACGACGGGGGAAGGGGAAGAGAAGAGCGTACATCCGGCACGCGGGTCTCCCGACATCGAAACCCGGTCCCAGCGGATCCGAAAGGGGCCCGTTTAGGGCCCCGTGACCGCCACCCGGTCCACGGTGACAATTCGCCCAGAGTCCTTCCCTCACCCTCTCTCTCGGTCCTCTTCTCCTCTTCAGGTGGTGACTGGGGGCAACTTTCCCAGAGTCCTTCCCTCACCCCCTTTCTCGATCCTCCTCCTCCTCCTCCTCCTCCTCTTCAGGTGGTGACCGTGGTGTTCTACGGCATTCCATTCCCTCCGTGGCCTGCCATCACGCAAGCGGAGTCCGCACGTGAAATTCCCATACAACTCTCTCGGTGGAATACGCTAAAACAGGCCAGGCCCGTTTTCATCTCCCTTCAGCGGTTCCCAGATCCCGTTTTCCCCACTCTCCTCCCACCCCTAATCTCGCGCAAATAGACCATCGCTTGCCGACGGAGTTTTAAAGGCTAAGAGGGCAAACGTATCTCGTCTCTGCCCGACGCACCCACGACCCGTACCCACCAACGTGTTTCTAGAAGACGTTTTAAGGAAATAAACGAGAGTGAACTCTGAGATACCATTTTTGAGGAAAAAAAAAAAAAATCAGGTTCATCCGCACCGCTTCTTCCTCACAGCGAACAGAAGCACGCCACCCTGCCGCTGCGTTCGCGGTACGGTCTCTCCCACACGTCGATTAAAAGATCGAAAGAAACCAAAACCTCGGCCCCCGAGTCGAAACGACGCGGCGAAAGGAGGTCACCTGGACGGCCCTCTATTCAACCCGGAGGAAGAACTGGTCATTTTAAAGAAAAGGTCAAAACGTAAACGATCCGACATCCGGAACGACGAAGTCTCACCCGAGTAACTCAGCATCACCCGGCGCACATACACAGCCAAAACCTTAGTCAAGACCCCAGACGCGCACACGCGGACGCGAAAGCCTCCCTCGGGGGGATGCGGTCGTCGGCGCCCAACAGAGTCGCGACTCCCAAGTGTGAGCCCACCAAAATCTCCAAGCCATCCGCCCGGGCAAATTGGATTTTTCGAGTTCCCCGCGCCTCGATGGGAACGTGTCCTTCCACGGCCGTTTAGCGTCAATCATGCCATTTCTCTTCACCCCTCTCTTTTGGATTTTTCCCTTCTTTAAAAAAGTGCAAATCGGCCACACCGAGAGCTCCTAATGTGTTTGGGAAGCGGAGCTCTCCTCCCCCTCCCGGTTCTCTCCTGCTCTCCCCCATCTCCCTCTCCCTTCCCCCCTCCCGGCGTGGGTAGAAGAGAGTGAACCGAGGAAGAGCCGAGGGGAAGTTAAAAGCAGCGGCTCCCTGGGAAACGGGGAAGGCAGGAGCCGGCTGGAAGAAAGAGAGCACGGGAGACATTCCAAGGAGAAGGGAATGACAGGAGAGACTGCTGGGGACCAGAAAGAGGGCAGAAGACCTAGAGGGAGAAAGACACGGAGAGAGAGAGGGAAGGGAAGAAAGGGGGGGGGGGGGGAAACCCAGGGCAGAGGAACGAGAGGGAGCCAGAAGGAAGATGTTCATCTTAAAGACGCGCCTCTCATTCTGCCGGGCCGCTCCATCATCGGGGAAGGAGATGGAAAGCCACGGCTTTAAAAGGGAGAGAGGGCACTGGGGCCTCCATCCATCCCGTCCCTCCCCGTGTCCCGCACGTCTCCCCTTCGTTCCCCAGGCTCCCCTCTTTTCCTCGTGTCCCCCCCCCACCCCCCCCAAAGTGGAAGGCACATTCTCCACCCCACTCCGGAGAGCAGGATCCCAGACAGCGGGGCGAGGAGAAGCCGGGAAGAAGATGGCCCGGGAAGAGCAGGCGGCTGGCGGAAAAGGGACGGAGCTGGGAAATCCTAAGGACGGGAGCCCAGGGGAGATCCCGGGGCCGCCGCTCCGCCGTTACCTATCGGAGCCGGAGCCGGATCTGGAGGTCGGAGACGGGCCGGGGGAGTACCGCAGTGCTGTGCCGCAACACGGCGGCCGGAGCCGGGGGGGGGACCCCCGCTGGCTTCTCCCGTTCAGCTCGGCCGCCGGCCGGGAGCCACGGGGCCGGCGGCGGGGACCGGGCCAGGACGCATCATCTCCCCCAGCGCTCGCATCCCGCGGGGGGCGAGCTTTTCGGGAGGGTCTCCGGCGCGGAGGAGAGACGCCACGGTGGCTTGGCAGGAGGCACAGGGATTCACCCCCAAAAGGACCCGACCGGTGCCATCCTGCAAAGGAGAGGAGGAGGAGGAGGAGGAGGAGGAGAAAGGGGAGGAGGAGGAGATCGGGGCTCTGTCCTAGAGGAGGAGGAGGAGGAGGAGATGAGGGCTCTGTCCTAGAGGAGGAGGAGGAGATGAGGGCTCTGTCCTAGAGGAGGAGGAGGAGATCAGGGCTCTGTCCCTTCCTGCCTTTTTTGGGGGGGGGGGGTGGAGGGGAAGGGCCCCCGGTGCCATCCTGCAAAGGAGAGGAGGAGGAGATGAGGGCTCTGTCCTAGAGCAGGAGGAGGAGGAGATGAGGGCTCTATCCTACAGGAGGAGGAGGAGGAGGAGATGGGGGCTCTGTCCCTTCCTTTTTTGGGCGGGGGGGCGGAGGGGACGGGCCCCCGGGGCCATCCTGCAAAGGAGAGGAGGAGGAGATGAGGGCTCTGTCCTAGAGGAGGAGGAGGAGGAAGGGGAGGAGGAGGAGATCGGGGCTCTGTCCCTTCCTGCCTTTTTGGGCGGGGGGGAGGGGACGGGCCCCCGGGGCCATCCTGCAAAGGAGAGGAGAAGATGAGGGCTCTGTCCTAGAGGAGGAGGAGGAAGGGGAGGAGGAGGAGATCGGGGCTCTGTCCCTTCCTGCCTTTTGGGGGGGGGGGGTGGAGGGGACGGGCCCCCGGGGCCATCCTGCAAAGGAGAGGAGGAGGAGGAGGAGAAGATGAGGGCTCTGTCCTAGAGGAGGAGGAGGAGGAGGAGGAGGAGGGGATGAGGGCTCTATCCTAGAGGAGGAGATGGGGGCTCTGTCCCTTCCTGCCTTTTTTGGGGGGGGGGGTTGGAGGGGACGGGCCCCGGTACCATCCTGCAAAAGAGAAGAGAAGATGAGGGCTCTGTCCTAGAGGAGGAGGAGGAGGAGGAGATGGGGACTCTGTCCCTTCCTGCCTTTTTTTTCGGGGGGGGGGGAGTGGAGGGGACGGGCCCCCGGGGCCATCCTGCAAAGGAGAGGAGGAGGAGGAGGAGAAGATGAGGGCTCTGTCCTAGAGGAGGAGGAGGAGGAGGAGGAGGGGATGAGGGCTCTATCCTAGAGGAGGAGATGGGGGCTCTGTCCCTTCCTGCCTTTTTTTTTGGGGGGGGGGGTTGGAGGGGACGGGCCCCGGTACCATCCTGCAAAAGAGAGGAGAAGATGAGGGCTCTGTCCTAGAGGAGGAGGAGGAGGAGGAGGAGATGGGGACTCTGTCCCTTCCTGCCTTTTTTTTCGGGGGGGGGGGGAGTGGAGGGGACGGGCCCCCGGGGCCATCCTGCAAAGGAGAGGAGGAGGAGGAGGAGGAGAAGATGAGGGGGGTCCGTCCTGTCCTGCCTTTTTGGGGACGGGGGGGACGGAGGGGACGGGCCCCCCTTTCGCACCAACCTCCGGCCGCCTTCGCAGAGTCTCTCCGCCAGGGTGTCTCCCTCTCCGGGTCTCCGTCCTCCCCTCCGCGGGGGCTCCCGGCTCCCCGCCAGCCCTTCGCCGGGGCTCCGTCACCCCGCCGTCAATCACCCGGTCCGCGGTCAAGGAACCCGGACCCAGACGGGGAGAAAAGTGATGCGGGGGACGGACCCCGGGGAGGGAGGGGGGGGGGGAAAGACAGAAAAAATCAGCATCGTCCGCGCCCCCGGGGCTCCTTCGGGGGGCGGCCGGACGGGCCGGTTGGGGGCACCGCCACCGCAGCCCCCCCCGAGCCCGGGACGGACGGACACGCACCTTACCTCCCCGGTCCGGAGGGCTCCCCGGCCGCCGCGCTCTCCGCAGTTTCTGCGCTGGCGCGTCTCGGCGCCGCGGAGTCGGGCTCCTGGGCGCACACGCCGGCTCGCCCCAGTCTCCCCGCCCGCCGCGGCCCCAGACCCAGGCACCCGGCCGCGGGCGGGCCCGGAGCCAGCCGGGGACCGTCACACGCCCGCACCCCTCAGCTCCCTTCTCCTTCCCCGCGGGCGGCCCCCGCTCGACGCCCCCTCCCCCGGGCCCGGCGCTCCCACGGGCCCCCCCCCCCCCCCGGCCCCTCCGCTCACACCGACGCGCAGACAGGCGAGCCCCCGGCCCCGAAACGCGCTACGGGGGTCTCCCGCCCCTCCCCTTTGCCCCTTCGCTCCCACGAACGCAGCGACACACGAGCCCCCGCCCTCTCGACACACGGGGCGAGGGTCTCCCGCCCCTCGCCCTCCCCATCACTCACGCAAAGGCACAAGCCCCCCCCTCGCCCAACGCACGTCGCGAGGGTCTCCCTCCCCCTCCCTCCCACGGACCCCCGTTAGCGGGGTCTCCCTTCCCCTCCCCTCCCCTCCCGCCGCCCCCTCCCCAACTCTGTCCCTGCTCTGCCTCCTCCCCGGGTAGGGCGCGGCGGCCTCTGTCCGGACGCCCCGTCCTCCCCATCTGGGATGGACGCACCCCCGGCCCCCCGTTTCCCGGGGTGCCCCGGCAGGGCGGGGCCTCCCCTCCCCCGGGACCCCCGGAGCCCCCCGTACCGTCCTCCGAGAGCCGTGCCCTCGGGCCCCCGGCCGCCGTCCGCCCGGGACCTCCGGCCACCGGGATGGGGGATGAGGGATGAGGGAATGGGGGTTGGGGGCTGGCAACTGAGGCTGGGGGTCGGGGGCTGGAGGCTGGGGGTCGGAGGCTAGGGGATGGGGGGCTGAGGGATGGGGGCTGGGAGATGGGGGTTGGGGGGGTTGGAGGCTGGGGGTGGGGGCCGAGGGACAGGGGCTGGAAGCTGGAGGCTGGGGGGTTGGAGGTTGGGAGCTGGAGGCTGGGAGCTGGGGGATGAGGCTGGGGGTGGGAACTGGAGGCTGGGGGCCTGGGGGCTGGAGGCTGGGAGATGGGGGCTGAGGCTGGGAGCTGGAGGCCTGGGGATCGGAGGCTGGGGGACTGGAGGCCGGGAGGTGGAGGCTGGGGGGCTGGAGGCCGGGGAGTTGCGGAGGTTGGCGTCCGGAGGCCGGGGGGGCCGGGGGGAGACCCCTCGCTCTGGAGGCCGGGGGAGAAACGGGGTTAAGGCGGCGCCCGGGGAGTTCAACGGGGCGGGGAGATGGGGGACACCGACAGACCTTACTTGCGTTCATTTGATCTTCATCCTTTCCATCCTCCAACATTTTACGGCCAACCCTCGAACGCCCCGGCCCGGTGGCCGGGGGGGGCGGGTGGTCCATCCTCTCGCGTCTCCCCCCTTCCCACCCTTTAGCTCCACGTTGGCTCCTCCACCACAGAGTTGGGGGATTTCAACCGGGACAACACTTCTATCACCTTGGACGACATTTCCAGCCGTTCGTTCGGTGGGTTCAAGTGGGCATTCGCGAAGAAGTCGCCCTTCCTAATTAGAAACTCTCGAGGGAGGACCAACCTGGACAGTGTAGTTACATACCCCAGGTGGCACCGTCTCGGGTCGTCGTCGGGCCCTCCAGACCTAATGATGATGATGACGACGGTGATATCATCTGCGAAGCGCTCACTAGGCGCCAGGCACCGTATTCGGCGCTGGAGTGGATGATGAGAATGATGATGATGATCATGTCGGTACCTGATAAGCGCTTACTCTGTGCCGAGCGAGGTTCTGAGCGCCGGGGCGGCTACGGGGTCATCGGGCCGTCCCACGTGAGGCCCCCGGTCTTCGTCCCCATTTGCCAGATGAGGGGACTGAGGCACGGAGAAGCGGAGTGACTTGCCCGCAGTCCCACGGCCGACAAGGGGCAGAGCCGGAACTGGAACCCGTGACCTCTGACTCCCAAGCCCGGGCCCTTGCCGCCGAGCCACGCTGCTGAGGTCGGACACGGCGCCCGTCCCCGGTGGGGCTCACGGTCTTCATCCCCGTCTTACGGATGAGGGAACTGAGGCCCGGGGAAGTGAAGCGACTTGCCCGAGGTTACACGGCGGGCAAGAGGCGGGGGGGGGGGGGGATTGGAACCCGTGACCTTCTGACTGCCGGGCCCGTGCTCTAGCCATTCGGCCAACGCTGCTTTCCAGATAGGAGAGGCAATCGGGGAGAGCCTTACCCGCCAGGCCTGGAGTTCCGCACTGCCTGGGCCGCACGCACGCTTGCTTTTCGGTGAGGCTGGCTTTAGGATCTGCCTGGGTAGCAAAGTGTACAGCATAGGGCAGTCAAATAACGAGGAGAAATATATGCGCCTTTCCATCATCACAGTCAGTGACCCCTCTGCCCCAGGGTGCTATTTCTTTTTTTTTTGCTTTTTGGGTCTTCCCACCTTCTCTGAAAATACCATCAGCCCTTCCCTTAAAGGTGGAAAGGGAGTGGGTAGGGATGGTGCCGTTTGCTACATTTAACGTGAATCTCATTATGAAACAGAATGACTTCAGAAAACACAACGGAATTCTTCCTCAGACACAGCTGATATTTGGGCAGCCGATTTTGTTGCTAGGTGAATTTCTTTTCTTTGCATAGGTAACAGCTGCAATAGGCTGGAAAATCCCTTTCCTGGGATGCTCTTGAACAAGATGGAGCTACTGATTAAGAACTCATGGGTGTGTTCTATCGCGTAATGAAATTTGAAAGTGTTAATGGATACCAAGACAATGTGGCCTTTATTCTAAATGCAAGGGATTCGGTGAACTGCCAGAGATTTTATCAGGAGAATTGAATTGTTTATCCTTTACCTTAAATGTTAACAGGATTCAACAGAGTGAAGCGAAGGTATCTGTAAACAAAATGCATCTTCCAAGTGCTGTTAGTATCTGGAAAGGACAAATTAGACAGTAAACATCGAAACATTTAAATCCCTATCTTTATTCAGTTCTGCAACCGTTGTTAGCTAAAGTACTGAAGGCTAACTGTATCTAATTGAAATAATTGTATAATGTTCTCCTACACTGGCAGGTGGATGTCAGGAAAACCACCACCACCACCAAAAACGAACAAAACCCCCAAAACCCTACATCCGAAATAGCGATAATTTACGTGATGATGATGTATTTGTTTCGTATCGGTTAAGCGCTTACCCTGTGCAGGGCACTGTTCTAAGCGCTGGGGGGAGATACGGGGTCATCCGATTGTCCCACGTGGGGCTCACAGTCTTAATCCCCATTTTACAGATGAGGGAACTGAGGCACAGAGAAGTTCAGCGACTTGCCCACGGTCAAACACTTTCAAGTGGCAGAGCCGGGATTAGAACCCATGACCTCTGACTCCAAAGCCTAGGCTCTTCCCACTGAGCCAAGCTGCTTCTCTATCCTATCGTAGAATACCATATATCATATCATATCATATATCGTATCATATATCCTATATCATCTCATATCAAAATATCATAACAGGTTTCAAAACTAGCCCGGGCTTAACATTTAGACGACTGAAGTGAAACAGAATAGAACCTCCTTCCATTGCGACAAAAAGATAAGGCCTAGCTAATACCCCCCAAGTGAAAATTATTGTATACAGGGAGTACAAGGCCCATTCGACTGTGCGTAATTGACTTTCAAATTACATGAATTGCCCCATCCTTTAATCCCACCGCATACTTTTTATCACGCCGAAATGATAGCACGAGGTAAGTAAACTAAGGGGCGATTCCAAGCGATGAAAAGAGGGGGGAAAAAAGGTGAGAATTACATAATTAAAAACAGAGCGGTTTAAAAGCACTAGTGCCTAGGATGCTGTTAGGATGCAGATTTAAAATTGTCGTTACATAGTTCTCTCTCACGTGGTATTTTCCTCCAAAGGCTCCACTGTTCTAATTCTTGGCTTCTTTGGGAAGTACAACTTGAATCACATGGCAACTGTGATATGCCTCCTCTTCCTTCAGTCATCAGGCGTTGCACAGCGACCTCCACCAAGCTCGACACCTATCCTGACATATAAAGACAGTTTCGAATGATTAAAACGTGAAAGTATCTGTGCCCCAAACTAGTAAATGGAAATAATTATAACAACATCACAAAACTATGCCATAGCCTAGGGTCTTCCACTTTCACTGCATCCATTATTTATACTGCTCGGTATCTCCACTATTTAAATCATAACAGGCCAACCTTTGTAAAGGAGTTGTCGGAAGAAAGGCGTTTGGGTTTTGTTTTTTGTCAGGAATTTTGAAGTCAGTTAGAAATTCCTAAAAGCAGATTTCTGCTCTTCCAGATATTTCCTCTGGGCTTTTTTTTTTTTTTTTTTCATTTTAGGTGCCTTAGGAAAGCGCGACTTCATTATTTAAACAAAGTAAAATAACCGGGTCACCAACTTCTGAGAGGGGAAGCACTGTGGTAGAATGGAAAGAACACAGGCCTGGGAGTCAGAGGATGTGCGTCCTTACCCCGGCTTTGCCACTTGCCGGCTGTGTGACTTGGGGCGAGTCGCTTGAGTCTCTGCGCCTCAGATGGCTCATCTGTAAAATGGGGATTCGATTCCTGTTCGCCTTCCTACTGAAACTGTGAGCTCCGTGTGGGATAGGGACCGTGTCGACCTGTTGAATTTATATCTCCTTCAGCAAACTGAGAACAGTGCCTGACCCATAATATGTGCTTAAAAAATTCAATGATAATAATGTTGGTATCGGTTAAGCGCTTACTATGTACAGAGCACTGTTCTAAGCACAAGGGTAGGTACAGGGTAATCAGTTGTCCCACGTGAGGCTCACGGTCTTAATCCCCATTTTCCAGAGGAGGTCACTGAGGCACAGAGGAAGTGAAGTGACTTGCCCAAAGCCACACAGCTGACAAGCGGCAGAGCCGGGATTTGAACCCGTGACCCCTGACTCCCAAGCCCGGGCTCTTTCCACTGAGCCACGCTGCTTCTCTGTAATAATGATAATGCCAATAAATGTTGCTATTCCACAGGTATCAACTCTATCCCAGCTCTGCCACTTGTCAGCTGTGTGACCGTGGGCGAGTCGCTTAACTTCTCTGTGCCTCAGTTACCTCATCTGGAAAATGGGGATGAAGACTGTGAGCCTCACGCGGGTCAACCTGGTTACCCTGTAACTACCCCAGCGCTTAGAACAGTGCTCTGCACACAGTAAGCGCTTAACAAACACCAACACGGTTATTATTAAAGAACACAAGAATCAGGCATGTAAAACACACCGTAGGATCAGTCTGCGTATCAGATTAACGGCTTCTTCCACTAAGGCTTCTCCTAAGCTTGGGAGAAGCAGTGTGGCTGAGTGGAAAGGACCTGGGCTTGGGAGTCAGTGGATGTGGGTTCTAATCCCGGCTCCACCACTTGTCTGTTGTGTGACCTTGGGCAAGTCACTTCGCTTCTCTGTGCCTCAATCACCTCATCTGTAAAAATGGGGATTAAAAAAAAATGTGAGCCCCACGTGGGACAAGCCGATTACCCTGTATCTCCCCCAGCGCTTAGAACAGTGCTCTGCACATAGTAAGCACTTAACAAATCCCATAATTATTACAACCCCAGCCTGTGAACTCAATGTGGGCAGGAAATGTGTCTGTTTAGTGTTGCATTTTACTCTCCCAAGCGCTCAGTACAGTGTTCTGCAAACCACAAGTACTCAATGAGTGCAATTGAATGAATGAAGGAATTGCACCGTCTTGCTCATACGCAACCTTCTGAAAGCAGCAAAAGAACAGGATGGGTTGGCAGTGTACTGAAGACAAAACTGTTAGCCAATGCTGTTCCTCGAGAATCAGAAGAAATGTTGTACTCATCCATTTTCCCCTCATAATATCTCC
Source organism: Ornithorhynchus anatinus (assembly GCF_004115215.2). Classification (NCBI taxonomy): domain Eukaryota; kingdom Metazoa; phylum Chordata; class Mammalia; order Monotremata; family Ornithorhynchidae; genus Ornithorhynchus; species Ornithorhynchus anatinus. The sequence goes on along the minus strand of NC_041733.1, from coordinate 33,090,080 downwards.
TACTAACCTAACCTTGCCTTCTATTGAGAAGGCTGCTCCAAGGCACAACTGGTGACCTCTGGTCTGCTTCAGGAGTCAAGACATCAGCTGTGAATACACAACAATTTTGGTCTTGGGCAAGGGTCGCTTTTGCACTCCATACATCATTCACAGATTGTTGTTATCTCTGAAGTTTAATAAAAAGGAGAATGTCGCACATCTAGAGCCTTTTCGTTGCTATTTTGCTTCTAGCGAGGGTTCATCCAGTAGAACGCTCTACCCCTACCTACTCTTTCCTGAATATCATTTCACTAAATCATGGCTACCAGGATAACATTGTCACTGCCGTGTACACAGATTTTTATTTTTCCTCCGTCTATAACTTAGAGCGATCTCATCTTCTGGCTCACCGTCAGAGATTACTGCCCTGAAAAAAAAAAAACAACCTCAGAGAAACCAAAGATAATAAAGATGGTGAAATCACAAAATAGAAAGTTAATAGCCGGCGAATCCACCGTGAGAATTATTCCCATGGACAATACAAGTCCTATACCACCGACCCGAGCTCAGTCGGAGAAATACGATGTTGATGATAGTGTCTTAGTTTTGAACACGTTCTAGGGTACCTGGGGAATTCAGATTATTGGCCGAGCTTGCTAACATTTTTCTTGTCCAAAAATAAGGTTTTCTTCACCTAGGCCAAGATCGTTCCTGAGATCGTTTCGACTGTGGGCCGTTATTGGGCAGGGACTGTCTCCATCTGTTGCCGAACTGTACGTTCGAAGAGCGTAGTACAGTGCTCTGCATATAGTAAGCGCTCAATAAATACTATTGTATAATAATGTTATTTGTTAAGCGCTTACTATGTGCAGAGCACTGTTCTAAGCGCTGGGGTAGATACAGGGTCACCAGGTGAGACATCACATGAGACTCACACTTAATCCCCAATGTACAGATGAGGTAACTGAGGCACAGAGAAGTTAAGTGACTTGCCCACAGTCACACAGCTGACAAGCGGTAGAGCCGGGAGTCGAACCCATGACCCCTGACTCCCAAGCCCGGGCTCTTTCCACTGAGCCACGGTATGAATTAGGCTACCTAAATGAACATAAGCAAGGGCAGGGGTTCATTCATTCATTCATTCATTCATTCAATCGTGTTTATTGAGCGCTTACTGAGCACTGTACTAAGCGCTTGGAAAGTACAATTCGGCAACAGAGACGATTCCTACCCAACAACGGACTCACAGAATAGAAGGGGGAGACAGACAACAAAAAGAAACAAAACGCTGGAATTTACTAGCACGTTTTAATACAAGTATTAGTAACTGAATATGCTCATTAGGAAATACAACAAAATGATAGGAGATTGTTAAGTAGAACTATATCAACTTCTTGCAGCTGAAAAGTTAATAGGAATAGGGGCAGTAGACAAGATTACGTCAGGAGAGAGAGAGAAAGACAGAGTGGTAGCATAGCCTAGTGGAAAGGACATGGAAGTCGGAGGATCTGGGTTCTAATCGAAACTCTCAGGCGTGATCTCCCTAAAATCTCTCCTCCCCCTCCCCAGTCCTTCCCTCCTTCTGCCCCTTCTTCAACTCTCCCATCATTCCCAGAGGTATCTCAAGAAGAGATTCCCCTGCCTTCTTTCAAAATCCACCTTCCCCACCTGCGAATCCAGTCCCATCCCTTCACACTTTATCAAAACACTCGCCCCCTCCTTTCTTTCCCTCCCTAACTGCTATCTTCAACCACTTGCTCTCCAGGGGCTTCTTCCCCACTGCTTTCAAACATGCCCGCGTTTCCACTATCCTAAAAAAAACCCCAAACTCCCTTGACCCCTCAACTCCCTCGAGTTATCGACCCATCTCCCTTCCACCATTCTTCTCCAAACTCCTCGAGCGACTTGTCTACGCCTACTGTCTAAAGTTCCCCTCTTCCATTTCGCTCCTTGACCCCCTCCAGTCTGACTGGCATCCCCTTCACTCCTCAGAAACTGCTCTCTCGAAGGTCACAAACGATCTCTTTCTTGCCAAATCCAATGGCCTCGTCTCCATCCTAATCCTCCTCGACCTCTGAGCTGCCTTCAACCCTGTAGACTGTCCCATTCTCCTGGAAACCTTACCCAACCTTGGCTTCACTGACACGGTCCTCTACTGGTTCTCTTCCTATCTCTCTGGCCACTCACTCTCATTCTCTTTTGTGGGGCCACCTCTGTCTTCCAACCCTTACCTGTGGTGGCGGGGGGGGGGGGGGGGGCTCAAGACTCAGGTCTGGGTCCCCTTTTATTCTCGATCTACACCACCTCCCTCGGAGAACTCATCCGCTCACATGGCTTCAACTGTCACCTCTATGCAGACGACTCCCAAATCTACACCTCATGCCCTGATCTCTCTTCCCCTCTGCAGTTTTGCATCTCCTTTTGCCTTCAAGACATCTCTACTTGGATGTCTTCCCGTCACCTCAAACAACCTATCAAAAGCCAAACTCCCACTCAAACCCTGCCCTTCCCCTGACTTTCCTGTCACTGTAGACAGCGCCACTATCCTTCCTGTCTCACGAGCCCGTAACCTTGGCATTATCCTCGACTCCTCTCTTTCATTCAACCCACAGAATCAACCTATCACTAAAACCCGTCGGTTTAACCTTCGCAACATTGCTAAAATCTGCTCTTTCCTCTCCAACCGAACCGTTACCACATTTATCCCAACACTTATCCAATCCCACCTTGATTGCTGTACCAGCCTCCTGTCTTTCCCCACTCCATTCCAGACTCCACTTTGCTGCGTGGATCATTTTTCTACATTTTTCAACCGCAAATCGGCAGAGACAGGATTAGAATGCAGGTCTTTTGAAGCCAAGGCTCTTTCCAGTAGACTACACTGCTCCCAAGCTTGTACAGTATTTTCCCATGCCATTGAGAGGCAGCTTGGCCTAGTAGAACGAGCACGGGCCCGGGAGTCGGAGGACCTGGGTTCCAATCCCAGCTCCAACACTTATCTGCTGGGTGACCTCGGGCAAGTCACTGAACCTCTCTGTGCCTCCGTTCCCTCATCCGCAAAATTGGGATTCAATACTTGCTCTCCCTTCTATTTAGATAATAAGCCCCACGCGGGACCCGATTATCTTGTATCGACACCAGTGCTTAGTAAGTGCTTGGCACATAGTAAATAGTTAACAGATATCGTTAATATTATTATTATTACAACACTCTGCATACAGTAGCTGCCCCCAAAATTGTAAGGATAGAACGACAGAGACCGCGAGAAACGGAATGAGATGGAAATATTCAGAGAAGAGAGAGATGAGGAGGCAGAGGAAATAGAGGGAAAAGCATAGAGACGTAGATACAGTGCCCTGCGCACGGTAAGCGCTCACTAAATACGATTGAATGGAGGCAGAGACACAGACAAAGCCAATCTCTCTGCCACAAACATACACCACCGGATGATTTTTCCTTTGGATAGCCATGCTAACTGCAGCAGCAGCAGGAGAGGAATATGGGAGAGATCGCCACACTCTGACCTCGCCACGGAGCCCGGCACTGCTCTTGTCTGAAGAGATTTCTGATCCTGCTATTGCTCTCCTAGGATTCTGACTTTAGGGTACCGGTAGGGAGAGTCACCCTAGAACTCTCAAACTTTAGAAAGAGAAGCAATGCAGCCTGGTGGATAGAGGTGGGGCCTGGGAGTCAGAAAGATCTGAATTCTAATCCGAGCTCTGCCACTTGTCTGGTGTGTGACCCTGGATGAGTCGCTTAACTTCTCTGTGCCTCAGGTACATCTTATGTATAATGGGGATTAAGACTGTGAGCCACATGTGGAAAATGGACTGTGTTCAATCTGATTAGCCTGTATCAATCAAGCAAGCAATCCGTAGTATTTATTGAGCTAAATACTTGGGAGAGTATAATACGACAGAGTTGTATTCTGTTGAATTCTACCTTATCTACCCCAGCACTTAAGACGGTGGCTGGAACGCAGTAAGTGCTTAACAAATATCATTCCAAAAAAAAAGAGAGCAACCCCTGTAGCTGGAGTTCAGGGATGAGGAATTGAGCTGAGAGCCAGGGAGTGAACGTTCCATCGCATTTTTCTCATCTCGCTTCCCTGCTGCAACCGGCTTTCTCTCCGCCTAGACTGCCAGGCTGTACACTGTAAGCTCAATACCGTAAACTCACTGCGGGCAGGGAATGTTTCTGTTAGATTATTATATTGTACTCTCCCAAGCGCTTAGTACCGTGCTCTGCCCAGGGTAGAAGTGCTCAATACATAGGATGGACTGACTGAGCCACAGAGAATCTGACCGCAGGCATGAAACCCAGAAAAAAATGACAGGAATTCAAAGAGATCACCATAATCACCAACTTTCCAGAAGGAAGGTGAACGATGGCTGATTGTGGAAATTCCTTGGGGAGCTTACTCCATTCTATCGTTGGAAAAATGCAAGCCAGGATTCCCCTGCAGAAGGCACTGAAGTAACTCTTATGCGGGCATTCCCTGTAAAGCAGCGTGATTTCAAATCTAAACCTCACAAAAGATATGTGGGATGAGACAGATATATACAGCAAGGAGGAATGTCAAGGTATTTATTTTGAATTCAGAGGCATCGAAATGCATCTGACAACCAGCAGCCCTGGGCTCTGGTAACTACTTTGTTATTTCGTTAATGAGATGAACGTCACCCTCATTCTATTTATTTGCTATTGCTTTAGTGAGATGTTTTTCCCCTTGATTCTTTTTGCCACTGTTCTTGTCTGTCTGTCTCCCCCGATTAGACTGTAAGCCCGTCATAGGGCAGGGACTGTATCTGTTACCGATGTGTACATTCCAAGTGCTTAGTACAGTGCTCTGCACATAGTAAGCGCTCAATAAATACTATTGAATGAATGAATGAATGAATGAACTTGGCTGGATTAAAAAGTTACCTGAGTTCTTAAACCTACTCCCTCATGGTATGGGCAACTGAGCCAGGGTTGGAGGTGTGCTGTTGAACTTATCCGTCACCCCTCAAAGAAAGCAGGATTCTTTTAGTAGGCACCGTGCTGCATAAACTGAGTTCTGCTACATAGGCAGTAAACTCTCCAGGGAAGCACAAATATATAAAAAAGTGGAAATCTGAATTGAAAAGCAACAGTAATAATCACACTTGGTAAAACAAAATATTCAAGCTCGATAAAATTGTAATAAGGTCCAACGTTTGTATCAATCAATCAGTGATATTTATTGAGCATGTACTCTGTGCAGAACACTGAGCCAAATGCTTGGGAGAGGAGGATACAGTATAACAGGGTTGGTAAACAAGTCTCCCACCCACAAAGAGAACCTACGGTTACGAGAATTGGAAATATCACAGATGGCCCACCTTCCTTCTTGCCTAGTCTATCACATCAGTCAGTGGTACGTATTGAGTGCTTACCATGTGCGGAGCACTGTTCTAAGTGCTCGGGAGAGTGTCACATGTCAGCTGTGTGACCTTGGGCAAGTCACTTAACATCTCTGTGCCTCAGTGACCTCATCTGTAAAATGGGGATTAACTGTGAGCCCCATGTGGGACAACCCGATTACCCTGTATCTACCCCAGCGCTTAGAACGGTGCTCTGCACATAGTAAGCGCTTAGCAAATACCGACATCATTATTATTACATTGTGAGAGATTTGGTCGACACATTCCCTGCCCCTTCATCCCTCAACAATCAATGGCAAGACAAGATTCTGAAGTTAATCTCCTCAGTGCATTCAGTTCCCATCTCTCCCATTTTTCACCTCTTCCTCTGGTCCTCCCTCCAACCCGGAACTCCCTCCTCCTTTACACCCAGCAGATCTCATTCCCCTCAATCTTCAAAGTCCCCCTCCAGGAGGCCTTCCTCGATTGATCTCTAATCTCGTTTTAGCACTTCCGCACCACTTAACCAAATTACACCCCCCTGTAGCATTTATGTATTTATATCTCTATTCTATGACTTCCTCACCTGTAATTGATTCCACTGCAGTCTGTCCCCACTTGATTGTAATTCCTTGAGAGCAGGGACCCTGATTGTATTAAACGTTTTCCAACATCTTTTACTGCACAGAGCAGAAGCTCAGTAAATACTAGTGGTTGATGGATCAGGAAGTACAGTACTGAAACGCAGTTCAGCGGATCTTGTGGTAAGGATCCTCACAGTTTACTTGGGTAAAAACACGTCAGAAGATTAGAGGAGAGGAGACTCCCCAGACAATTTTTATGAATTCATGAAGCATGCCTAAGCAGGGAGGGTAGAACGGACATTTTAAAGGTAGAGAGAAGCATATTTTCCAGCAGTGTGGTTTAAATTCCTGGAAGACAGTAATAGCAAAAAAGCCAGCCTCAGGTTAGGGACTGCTCTACTTCAGGAGCAGCTTTGGGACATCATGATACAAGAGGGAAAAAAAATGAACAATAATGACAAGCTGCAATGGACAAACACATCAGGGCTGTAAGAGATAATTTTTACGTTCGCAGTCTGAGGAGTGGGTTTTGAGTCTTATCCAACACCATTAGCTATTCAGGCCCTGTTAGAACTCACTAGGAATCAGACCAGGTAAATATGTGTGCAGGTATTCAAAGTTCTGGCACAGTAATGATGAAGATGTTAATAACGATATGTGTTAAGTTTGTATTAAGCACTGGAGTAGATACAAGATCCCACATGGGGCTCACATTTTAAGTGGAAAGGAGAACAGGTATTGAATCCTCATCTTGCCCACTAGGGAACTGAGGCACAGAGAAGTTAAATGATTTCCTCAAGTTCACCCAGCAAGTAAAAGGCAGAGCTAGGAGAAGAAACGAGGTCCTCTGATTTCCCGGCCTGTGCACTTTCCATAGTCTCTGGTGATATCTCAATCTAAAAGAGTCATCCTTACAAAGATCATATAGAGAATCCGTTAGAAGGAAGCACGATGTCAAGGTAAATTTGTGTCACCTGAGGCCCCGACCAAAGTGTGAGGGAGCTCATATTCTTGTTGACTACTTTCCTGTCTACTTTTTCCTTTAGAAAGTCATTTAAATGAGAAGGATACTGTTCTGTATTCAGGGGTTGTATATCCATGCCCTCTGTCCTTAATTTAAGATGAGATAAAAATAGAAAATGTGATATCCTGTGCATGCCCACTTGCCATTGGGAAATAGAAATTTCTTTTCACTACTTCTACAAGGATACTCTACCTCATGCAGAGTCGAGGGTTCATGGGGAACCAACATCATTTTTGGAGGTTAACAGTTAACAAAAAGTAGGAGAGGTCTTTGGTGTATTTGTATGACTGGAAAACCATAATTTAAAATGTAGCTTAGGAGTTTTCTTCATCTATTCTTTTCCTTGAGTCACTTTCCTTTCGCATTTCCCCTTTGATCACTTTTTCATTTACTCCATGAAGGTCTCTGGAAGGTTGAGCTGATCAGGAAAAGAAGATGCAGTCTTGCTGGCATGGCAAGTTTCCCTAAACTCTCACAGTCCTATCTCTAAACTATCAAGACATTTAAGCCTCTCTCACTTGCAAAATGTTTCGTCTAACGGGCCAACAGAGATCATTCTTCTTTGCAAAGTGTCATGGAAAACCTTCTCGGGAAAAACACACCAATCTAAAAGTAAATAAATAAAAGGACTCAACTCCGTGAATCGTTTACCACAGATGACGAAGGAAAGCGAATTCAGGAGACCTGGGGCACTATCTTTCTCTTACAGGGGACATATATGAATGGAAACTCAACGGCGTTTAACACTACCTGCCTTCCACTCAAGGATGTGTTTTCTTTAGTGGGGAGCATACAATCCTCTGGGATCATGTTTTCCAGCTAAAAAAATGCTCAGAGATGACATCTTGGGTTTTAAACTGTAGACTGTAAGCTCCCTTTGGGGGGGGGGGGGAAACATGCTTACCAACTCTTTTGTCTGGTTCTCTGCTCAATAGACTGAGTGCTGATCTCAGAGTAAACACTTGCTACACACCACTGACCGATTTAATCACTCCTGAGATGAGGTTCAAATGATTTAACTATTACATGTTAGTTCTTTGGCCTCTCTCATCCAAGGACAATAAAGGGAGGAGGAGGAGGGGATGAAAGGTGATAAGAATGTGCCTTACGATCCAAATCTTTCTGGTCAGATTTCACTGAATCTTCACTTAAGTTACTCTCGCTGCTTCCATAGTGATACCTTGAAAGGAGACAGAGCTAATGAATATAATGATGATAATAACAACGATGCCATGCGTTAAGTGCTTACTATGTGCCGAGCACTGTTCTAAGCGCTGGGGGAGAGACAAGGTCATCAAGGGGTTTTGTTCTTTCAAAGTCTCATGAGAAAGTAGCAGAAACAGTAGTACAGATAAGTGTAATGGTAGTCGCAGTATTTATTGAACGCCCTTTCGTGCTGTGCACTGGCCTAGGAGCTTGGGAAACACAGAATAACGAAACAACACATTCCCTGCTCACGTGGCGTTCACACTCTCACGGGGAAGACAAACACAAGTATCGATAATCTAGTGGTCCAAATGAAGAAAGGCATATGTGAACGTATGTGGAGTTTAAGGGAGAAGTAAATTCAAGCAGCTAACTTTCACCGTGTCCGGAGCCGCACACATTGACGCATCTACGATTGCGCCCGAGCACAAACCTTTACACCCCGAACGCATCTATCTCACTCCCGACCGATTTTCCACCTTCTCCCTTTGATGAGGAACTTCCTCCTTCTCCCAGTACGCCAGATCACCATTCTCCCCCACCTTCGTAACCTTATTAAGGCCTCTTTCAAGAGGCCTTCTCCGATTCAACCCTCGCTTTCCTGACTCCCTCCCTCTCTCTGTGTCCTCTGTGTACTTCGATCGGGATCCTTTGGGCATTTGGTAATCGCCCCACCCTCAGCCCCACTGCACTTCTGTACAGAGTCATTCAATAGTATTTACTGAGCGCTTACTATGCGCAGAGCACTGTACTAAGCGCTTGGAATGTACAATTCGGCAACAGATAGAGACAATCCCTGCCCAATGACGAGCTCAGTCTAAACGGGGGAGACAGCAAAGTAAAACAGAACAAAACAAAACAACATCATCAAGGTAAAGAGAATCAAGGAGATATACACTCGTTAACAAAATAAATAGGGTAATAAATCTGTAAAATATTTATGCCAATGTCTGTATCCCCCTCTAGTCTGTAAGGTAGCGTGTTGCTTTTTTAATGGTATTTATTAAGTGCTTACTGTGTGCCAAGCACTGTACTAAGAGCTGGAGTAGATACAAGCTAATCAGGTTGGATATAAATCCACGTCCCACAAGGGTCTCACAGTCTTAATCCCGTTTTATAGATGAGGAAACTGAGCCACAGAGAAGTGAAGTGACTTACCCAAGGTCACACATCATTCTCCCAGTCCCATGCTTTACCCACTAGGCCACGTCGCTTCTCAAGGTCACTGTGGGCAGGGAACATATCTATCAAATCTTGTACTGTACTCTCCCAAGTGCTTAGAACAGTTCTCCGCACCCAGTAAACTCTCAGAAATACCTTTGATTGATGGACTGATTTCTCCAAACACCACCGGGTGCTATATTCAATAAGATATCAGCTGGGCAGTGAGCATTATCAAATTTCTTCATAACAGTCTAGCCAAAATGAATACCAAAAACACCCCAAAAGAGGATGCAGTGTATATTGAGTTATCCTACTTGTTGTGAATATTCAAAAAAGATTTATACATATCGAAGGGCGTGCCTGTCCTCAAAGAGTTTTCTGTCATGTTAGCCGGGGGCAGACACCTATACATGAAAATCTTAACTTTCAAGCATGAAAACTCATCTTAATCTTCCCTTTCAAACCTTTAAAATATCCTGTTGCTCATTAATTTTTCAGAGAGCTCCAAAAAAAGGGACTATGTGCTTCAAACATCCTGTCAGTGACGCAAGTGTTTTGATTTTTTTTGCTTTGGCTGTAACTCCTGGAGACCACTAGCTCTTTCTGATAATGATGGTCAAGCATTCCAAGTGCCCCATCCTTCTATTACATGGAGCAGGTTGGATGGGTGGAAAATGGCTGACTGGCAGAAGACATCCTGGGAGTTTTGGTTTGAACACTCTCAGTCTGCTCCTCAATCTCCGAATGGGGGAAGCAGGAACCTCTCTGCCCTAAATCATTCCCTAAAGCAGCAATAAAATACCATATCCATAGCATCCTGATTGAATCTAGGGTAGGTCTTCTCGAAAAGTGACGGAAAATAACACAGCCCTTTCCTTCCCCTCAACCGGGAACAGCAATTGTTGTATTTGCTAGGTACTCACTATGAGCCAAGTACTGTACAGAGCACTGAGGTAGATAGGTAGATAGAAATCAGGTCCCACATGGGGCTCACAGTGATGAGAGGTGAATAATAATAATGATGTTGGTAATTGTTAAGTGCTTACTATGTGCAGAACACTGTTATAAGTGCTGGGGTAGATACAGGGTAATCAGGTTGTCCCACACGGGGCTCGCAGGCTTAATCCCCATTTTACAGATAATTTTACAGGTCATGGGTTCGAATCCCGGGTCGGCCACTTGTCAGCTGTGTGACTTTGGGCAAGTCACTTAACTTCTCGGTGCCTCAGTTACCTCATCTGTAAAATGGGGATTAAGACTGTGAGCCCCACGTGGGACAACCTGATTCCCCTGTGTCTACCCCAGCGCTTAGAACAGTGCTCGGCACATAGTAAGCGCTTAACAAATACCAACATTATTATTATTATTATTATGACAGATGAGGTCACTGAGGCACAAAGAAGTGAAGTGACTTACCCACAGTCAGACAGCAGCCAGATGGCGGAGCAGGGATTAGAACCCATGACCTCTGACTCCATATGAGAAACTCCAAAGGAGAAACTCCAAATTTGGTTTTGGAAAAATGTGTGTGAGTGATTGATCTGCTAATGGACTATTTGAAAGATGACAATAATTATCTTGGAAATAAGATGCTTCACTTGAAAGCCCTCTGGAAAAAAAAGGCACTTCACTAAAGTATAAAAAGGGCTTCCTTTCTCACTATTTCAGATGATGCACACAAATATGCCATGTTTGTCAACACTTAAATAGAATATTTAAAATATTCCAATAAAGCATTGCTGTCAAATCATTTTTCCAAGGATAAAAAGTATTTTACTTAGTATATTATTTGGAATTGCTTTAGTAGGTCAAAACAGGCTGTAGATTTACTTCATACAGCTGCTTTGCCTTGGGAAGTCTTTCTTCGATCTGACAGTGATGACTTCTAATTGTTGTTTTGAGACACCAAGAGACTCTACACTGATTTCTTTTTAGTTGGTTCAGATTCTTTCTTCCAATATGGTACATCGTTCGCAATTTTCCTTCTTCCTCTCCCAAAAAGAAAAAAAAGATTAAAACAGAATCTTCCTTTTGGATTTAAACAGAAATTAGATGATAAACTTCCTGGTCAGCATTTGACAAGCTCATTTTCCCAATTCACTCTCCCTTCTGCATTGTCTATGCACTGGATATGTAACCCTTTAAAGCCTTGATATTTACCCCACCCTAAGGACTTATGTGCCAATCCACAGTTTTTTTAATGTCTTCCTCCCCCTCCGGACCGAAAGCTCCTTTCAGAAAGGCACCACGTACCAGCTCGGTGTACTATACTCTCCCAAGTGCTTAGGATAGTGTTGCGCACACAGCAAGCTCTCAATAAACACCATCAGTCGATTGATTTTTAAGGGTCTCTACTGAATCTCACTGCTTCTGGGTCAGCAATCAAACAGAGAAATATCAAAGCTTGAAATCTTGGACTGGAATCTCTGTTGCTGAACCACTGACTTTTCTCTTTAAAGAAGAGATCACTCGCTGCGGCTGATCCATTATCTGGCTCATTTATAGATTCTATTAGTCATTAGTTTGTTCAAATGCCTGTTTAACGTGGGCATTAATTATGGCGGAGAATATATCTTTGTGCAAGTCTTAGAACTAAAAGGTCTTGACATGTTTTTTGTTAGTTTTCACAACAACTCTGCAAAATCATCATCAATGGTAATTATTGGGTGCTTACCCGGTGTGTTAAGAGCTTGGGAGAGTACGATACTTCCGAGCTGTAGACATGTTCCCTCGACCACAGCGAGCTTTCAGTCTAGCAGATGAGCTTACCCGAAGGTCAGTTATTTCTGGCCCGTTTATAATAAGCTAAGGGACACTGAGTAGCATAACATGAAGGGCAGGTAAGACTAGATCTAGTTTGTAAGCCTGTCATGGGCAGGGAATGTGTCTACCAAATCTGTTGTACTTTCTCAAGTGCTTAGTACAGTGCTCTGCACACAGTAAGCACTCAATAATTGCCAGAGCCGATGCTGAGGTCTAAGGTATTATTAAATATCTTATATTGCTTTCTGTAGTTACAGCCCCAAGTACTTCATTCAGGGCTCTGCACAGAGTAAGCACTCAATAAATGCTACCAGTTGAAATGACATTCATAAAAAAGGTTGAGCTTCCAGTCACAGTAAGTATCTGGAAGATGAACCTGCCTGGGAAGATACAGATGGCAACCAGAAATGAATATTTTAGCATTTTAGAAATACCTCAGCCACCGTTTTTCACCCTGAGTAGTTCATTAAGATATTTAGGGAAGCAGTGTGGCCCAGTGGGAAAAAGTACCGGCCTAGACGTTAGAGGACCTGGGTTCTAATCCTGGTTCTGCCACTTGCCCTTGATGTGACCTTGGGCAAGTCCGTTAACGTCTCCGTTGCTCAGTTTCCTCAACTGTAAAATGGGTATTTAATACGTTGACTGTGAGACCTATGTGGAACAGGGACTTCATCTGGCCTGATCAATTGTATCTACCTCAGTGCCTAGAACAGTGCCTGACACATAGTAAGCGCTTAACAGATACCTTTAAAAAGAGAAAAAAAAAAATAGGTTGCTCCACAACGGATTAGTCAGTGGAGTCAGAGATGAAGGTGCTCTTAACTGGACCTTTCCCATTCTTATCCAAGCAAAGCAGGTCTGGGGGGTAGGTTCATTCGATGCTATTCAAATAATTAATTCTTTGCGCTCACGTTTGAATATGTGGGAAGACAAATGGAAGATGAAGCTAGCATGTCCTTCCAACCCACCAGAGAACAGGAACAGATAGCGACATTTCAAAAAGTCTCTGAGACAGTCATTCAGGAATAAGGCTGGGATCCTGGGGCTCAAGTCCAACAAGAGATGTAGATAATTAAGAACTGCTTCACTGCATCATTACAGTAGTAAGCCTGCAGCGAACTAACGGTGTGTACCATCTGACGCGTAGAAAACGAAAGAAAAGGCCAGTAGCTCTGGGGTAATTGATAGCATTCACCAAGGATGGGATATTGGGTTGTATATCAAATTGAAATATATAAAGCTGGAGTTGTGTCCAATGTTTTATGGGTGGTTGAGGTTTGAACCCTCCACCACTGGCATCGATTTGGAGTTTTTTTCTTTTCTATGGTGTTTGTTAAGCACTTACTCTGTGCCAGATATTGTACTAAGCGCTGGGGTAGATGTAGGATAATCAGGTTGGGCACAGTCCACGTCCCTTATGGGGCTCAAAATCTTAATCCCCATTTAGGGGATGAGGAAACTAGGGCAGAGAGAAGTTAACTGACTTGCTTAAGGTGATACAACAGTTAAGTGGTGGAGCTGGGATTAGAAACCAGATCCTCCTTACTCCCAGGCCCATGCTCTATCCACTAGACCATGCTACCTCTCTACTAAACTAAACAGTAAACACCGTAAGAGAGGAAAAGATTTACTAACAATCATGCCCTGGAACCAAGGTAGTTCACCCGCACTGTAGTTCACAGACCAGTTAAAAGAATGGATGATGGCAGTTTTCACCTACAGCTGTTGGAGGATGAACTAAAAGAGGGGACTTAAAAAGAGGAAAATAAGAATAATAATAAAAATGACTGTGGCCTGTGTTAGCCCTTACTATTTGCCAAGCTCTCTTTTCAGTCATTCAATCATATTTATTATTTTCACTACTTTAACCTACTCATGACAGACTTAGTCTTTATCCCACATGGGGCTCACAGTATAAATAGAAGGGAAAACGGAGGTTTAATCCCCATTACACAGAAGAGGAAACAGGCAGGAAGAGGTTCGGTGGCTTACTCAAGTTCACCCACAGCAGGTACGTAGCAGAGCAGGGATTAGAACCCAGATCCTCTGACTCCCGGGCCCATGCTCCTTTCAGGACAACATTTTTAAAATCGAGTGAAGCGGTCCCAAGCAATACAACAAAATGGTCAACTGCTGTGTTCACCCCAACTTGGTAGAAACGTCAAGGGTAGTTTTTGAAACCTCACTGGATGCAGAACACAGTATTGAGCACCGGGGAGAGTACAACGGAGTTGCTAGACACGTTTCCTGCCCCCAGTGAGCTTGGTAGGAGGCAACTGGGAGACGGATTGCTCTTCTTGAGTAGAGATTTCACAAAGGTCAGGAGATCAAGAAAAGAAGGGATGATCTGGCAAATGACAGTGGCACTGATACAGTAAGGCACTATCTTTATGTGAAGTGCTGGCTTCACACTGGTCTTTGCAGGAATACTACCATTTTGGGCAGGACTGCAGACAGACTAAAGATAGCCCAACGTTTCCACGTTAGACTGAATGCTGACAAAACATACATCCAAGAGATTGAAGAGCAGAATGAACATTCCTGAACAGTTTTCCTGCAGCATTATGTTCAGTTGTATTTCTATTTTAAAAAAAAACCAGATTCTGATTTTATTTGCCGCATGCTTTTTAAAAGTTATTTTCCTTATTATTATATCTAATTAACTGAGGGACTATAATGGGGGGCAAAATAGTCCCTTAGAGGCCTGAAAGATTTGTAAAGCTTTAACCAAAGGGCCCGATCTACGCCCGAGGAGAAATGAAAGAATCTGTCTCCAAAGAACAATGCTACAACCTTAAAAAGATATTAGAAAACAAACAGGAAGTATGTAACTAATTGAGGCAATTTGGTTGATGCAGTTTGTCTGGGAACATGTTTCGAGTCTAAACTATTTAGACATCATGAAATGAATAAAACAATAATAATTATGGTATTTGTTATACACTCACTATGTGCCAGGCACTGTGCTAAGCGTTTTGTTCTTACAAACTCTAAAGACATATACTTTTGTCCTTCTTTGTATGCATGCATATACACACATATATTTACAAATGCAAGTACCTATATATACATAAACCTACAAGTACATATCCTTACAAATAAAATATGCGTGTCTTCCCCAAATGCAACTTAAAATGAAGTAATGACTGGATCTGAATTAAGGGGTGCGGTTTCAATTTTGTGTATCTGTCCGATTGCCCAAAAAATTGTTGGCAAAACTGCTCAAAATTCTGCTTTGGGGGGAAGATGGACATGATATACCAAGAGTTATGCCACCGTTGCACGATGGCACCTTATGATGGCCACCAGGACAGTGGAAGAGAAGAAAGGGGTTGGTAGATGCGGGGGCAGACTGGGGGTAGTGTGGTGTGCATTTGCCAACCTTGGTCTCTTCTTTGTCAATATTCACTCATTCAATTTTATTTCTTGAGCGCTTACTGTGTGCAGAGCACTGTACTAAGCACTTGGAAAGGACGATATAGCAAATAAAGAGAGACAGTGCCTGCCCACGATGGGCTCACATTCTAGAGGGGGGGAAACAGACATCAATACAAGTAAACAGGCATCAATATAATAAATAGAATTATAGAAATATATATATATATATATACTTAAGTGATGTGGGGCAGGGAGGGGGGGAGAGCAAAGGGAGGGAGTCAGGGTGACGTGGAAGAGAGTGGGAGCTGAGGGCAAGTGGGGGCTTAGTCTGGGAAGGCCTCCTGGAGGAGGTGAGCCTTCAGCAGGGCTTTGAAGAGGGGAGAGTGATTGTTTGGCAGATTTGAGCGGGGAGGGCGTTCCAGGCCAGCGGTAGGATGGGGGCCAGGGAAGACTGTAAGCCCGTCAAAGGGCAGGGACTGTCTCTATCTGTTACCGATTTGTGCATCCCAAGAGCTTAGTACAGTGCTCTGCCCATAGTAAGCGCTCAATAAATACTATTGAATGAATGAATGAATTGGCAGGAGATAGGTGAGAGCGAGGCACGGTGAGAAGATTAGAACCAGAGTGGGCAGGCAGGGCTGCAGAAGGAGAGAAGGGAGGTGAGGTAGGAAGGGGCAAGGTGATGGAGAGCTTTAAAGCCAACAGGGAGGAGCTTCTGTCTCTGTCTCTATTCATCTCCACCTCTTCCTCATTCTGTTCTTCTCTCTGTTGTTGTCTGACTTATTCTTTCTGTCCGTGCCTGTCCCTTTCGGCCTCCCTGTTTATTTCTTTGTCTATCCCCTCATAGTTCTGTCGGCCTTTCATACTTTTGGACCTTGCCTCCGAAAGACCCTGCCTCTTCCCCATTGAGTGCCCCAAAATATTGCTACCTTGCCATTAGCAGCTATTAGTAATTTTCATTTGAAATACTACTACTAAAACATATTTTTCAAGCTTTGTTATTCAAGTAAATTCCACTATAATGCGATTCGAATAGGTTCAGGAGTTTCAGGTGGCAAATTGAAAGTCCTTAAAATAATTTTTAATCAACCAAAATGGCACAATCCTGCATGCAATTAAAATTTTATGGGCTTAGTCTGAGGAATCATTATGATGAAACGCCTCCCTTATGATATCCTTCGCTTAACTTTTCTTGTTTCATTTCAGGGTCTTTGTCGAATCGATCATTCCAAGTTCGAGTCAGTAAAGAACGTGGTGTCGATGACGGACTCTCCCATGAACCTCAGTCCTGGGCATTTAAGATTCAAAACCTGCCCGGAGGAGCTGATTATATTACTAAGGCTTTACGTAAGAAGAATAGACAATATCTGGGAAGATTACAGGATGTGTTAATTATCCAAAACAAAGGGCAGCAAACACATTGATGTTTACCTTTAATCTAGACCTGAAAACTTTATCATGATGAGTACTTGGAAATATGTTGCCTTTACCAGTTCCATTGTGAGCTAGGAAATAACTGCTGATACTTTTGGAATGATTAGAGAAATAAATAGCGCTATTTCAAAGCCTTTTCTTTGCACTGGCATCATCTTAATAATAATAATAACGTTGGTATTTGTTAAGCGCTTACTATGTGCAGAGCGCTGTTCTAAGCGCTGGGGTAGATACAGGGTCATCAGGTTGTCCCACATGAGGCACACAGTCTTCCCCATTTTACAGATGAGGTAACTGAGGCACAGAGAAGTGAAGTGACTCGCACACAGTCACCCAGCTGACAAGTGGCCAAGCCGGGATTCAAACCCATGACCTCTGACTCCCAAGCCCGGGCTCTTACACAGAGCCACGCCGCTTCTCTTAATGGAAGTAATGTTATTCATTGAGCATCCCCTGCGTACAGTGCACTCTCCTAAGCACTTGGGCAAGTACATTAGACACATTCCTTGCCCACAGGGAGCTTCCACTCTAAAGGCAAGAAATTCCTCCATCCAACATGAGCAAAGCTAAGCTTCCTTCAAATTTCACTGCGTGCGCCTGACCTGATTCCCGTCGAGAACGGATGGATGAGGTTTGGTGTTCGAATACCTCCAGTGCTTGTCCATCCACTTCTGCATCTACAAGAAACTCCTCAGCTTTGGGTTTCAGGCATTCGATCAGCTCACGGCCTCCTACCTTACCTCGCTCATCTCCCTCAAAGCCCAGTCCACACGCTTTGCTCCTCTAATGCCAACGTATTCACTGTACCTCGATCTCATCTATCTTGTCGCTGATCCCTTGACCATGTCCTCCCTTTTTCCTGGAACTCTCTCCTCTTCCTTCACATCTGACAGGGCATCACGCTCCCCATCTTCAAAGCCCTACTACTACTAATAATAATGTTGGTATTTGTTAAGCGTTTACTATATGCAGAACACTGTTCTAAGCGCTGGGGGAGATACAGGGTAATGAGGTTGACCCACGTGGGGCTCACAGTCTTCATCCCCATTTTCCAGGTGAGGGAACTGGGACACCGAGAAGTGAAGTGACTTGCTACTAAACGCTATCTCTTCCTGGAGGCCTTCCCTGACTAACCTTTAGTTCCGCCCCAAGTAGCCTTAATTTCCGTGTCACCTACATAATACTCTACCCTGTGTTCTGTACCCCTTGAGAACTCTGATAGTCACCCCACTTCCAGTGTCACAGCAATTATGTCTAATACCTTATACCCTGCAGTTTCCCCTATCTGTAATTCATTTTAATATCTAACTCCCCATCGAATGCAAGATCCTCGAGAGTAGGGGTCATATCCCCGAATTCTATGGGTTTGTACTCTCCCAATCACTCTGCACAGTGCTCTGCATATAGGAAGCACTCAATAAATGTCACTGACTGATCGACTGAATGAGACTTCAGGACTGAGAACCTGTGTGAAGCAAGTGATTACAGTGAAAGTGCTTTATGTGCTGCTTCTGACTCTCTCACTCTTGTCAGCTGTGTTCCTGCTGGGACACGGAGTGCAACAGTAGAACAAAACGAGCAGGAAATATCACAAGTCCCTTTTTCCATTTTTTTCCATGTATGTATGCATGTGTGAGTAGTTTGAGAAAGAGAGTAATAATAGGACTATCCAATGGAAGACCAGACTCTAGTAGGCTGTGTTGAAAATCTTTTTGCTTATTTTTACCAAACCCTGGCCTAGGCAGCAACTATTTTAGAAAATAAAATTAAATGTATTTTGCAAGTTGGGGGACATTTCACCGGGCTCATTTACTCTGTGGAGTAGTTTATGCTTTTCTCTCTCTTCTTCCTCTCTTTCCCCACTCTCTCTTGCATTTGATTTTTCTCTCTCTATATGTCCATTAATATAGTCCCTGTGATCTCTGGTATACACTGTATTTCTCTCAGTATGTTGTGAAGGTTAAAATGACCTAGGCATATTTGTTGAGGCAACGTTGCAATAATTCACTTCAGAATGAAGGCCAAGTTTATCAAAAAAGTTTTTTTTTTTTTGTGCATTCTTTTTGGAAATCTGCTGGCACCTTCAGTTTTGACAAAGTATTTAAATACAGCTTCCTTCATCACAGCTGGTTCATTGTGAATGGGAAATATTTAAATACAGTGCTAAATTTTCCAAATAGAACTCTTAGAAAATTCTACATTATCCATCTGAATGTGCAATTTCAATGGAATCAAAATACAGCAGAGTGGTAATATATTTCATCCTTGGCTAATTACTTACTATTAGCTAATTAGTATTAAAACAGATTGCTAGAATACCTAATACGACGCTTTAAGTGCTGCTTGGTGTTAAAGGGAGAAATAGCAACTACCGTTAATTTGTTGAGATATTTTTCCCCGAAAGAGATGTTGGTGTAACGATAATAATTACGAATCAGAATGGTACACGTAGATGTCGAATTACTCATATAGAGGTGTAGAATGAACTGTGCAAACTTCAGGAATGACTATGTAATTTCTCTTATTGTGAGAGTTAAGGGTTAATCTGACCATTAGCAAGAGGCTGTTAGGGAATTGGCAGTCGGGTTCTATTTACGACCATGTCTGCTAGAAATAAATCCAACACTTTCTCATAAAAAAGTCAGGACTCTAAATGCTTCTGAACAATACAAATATCTCCAGCTCCCCAAACCAGGATGGGGTTGTCTAACAATAAATTTTGTCCTAAGATTTTAAGATCAACTAAAAGTTATTGATTTTAGTCTTTGCAGACACAGCGTTAACTTGCGTGACTTCATTCGGAGGGAGGGCATTTGTGCTCCTCATAATGGAGAGCTTCCTTGGATGCTGAGATGCTATTCCCGAGAACTTCCAGGACGACAGCTGGATAGACGCTAGGGAAATAGGGGTAGAGGCCTGAAAAACTCAAATGCTAACTGTCAATCAGGCAGATGTGCTAACACCAGATCACGGAGAGCAGATCTGTCATTCAGGATGCGGGACAGTTCTAGGACAAGGCCAGTGGGAAATGGATCCAAGGACGCTGTCCTCGTCTGCTCTGCGTTCTCCACTCAAGCGCTGCTTCGGTATGAGAAGTCAGATCGTCTTCGAACACATAAGGACCTTAAGAGAAATCCATACTCGAAAAATCCTCTCTGAAAAGATGCCGTTTGATCCACGTAGCTGACCGAAGCCAGCGTTAGCTAGACTCATTTCATCTATGAATTTTTCTGAACTTCCAGAAACAATGAGCAAACCCAAGGATCCCGAAAGCAGATCGAAGCTTGGATTGGGCGAATCTGAGTGCAGTTTAGCTCGGAAGAGTCAGGCAGACCGTTCTGGATTTGGCCTTTTTCTACTTCATGAACAGAAAGAAAAGGTAGCCCCATTTTCATCACCTTTCCAGAGGTGTGTCAAAACAAGTGGTGGTGTGTGCAACAGAGGAAGGTCACGCTTATTAAATCGCATGTCATAACTGAAGCAGCTTGGCTCGGTGGAAAGAGCCCGGGCTGGGGAGTCAGAGATCATGGGTTCAAATCCCGACTCCGCCGCTTGACAGCCGGGTGACTTTGGGCAAGTCACGTAACTTCTCTGAGCCTCAGTGACCTCATCTGGAAAATGGGGATCAAGACTGTGAGCCCCACGTGGGACAACCTGATCGCCTTGTATCCTCCCCAGCGCGTAGAACAGTGCTTTGCACATAGTAAGCGCTTAACAAATGCCAGCATCATTACGATTATTATTCAGCACGCTCCAAATGACCTGAAGTATAAAAATAATCCCAGTTCCCGAAAACATAAACTGTGGATTTTCACCCCCTATATGTCTGCATCAATTCAACGCATGTTTTCTAAAATGCACGCGTTTCTAGAACGAGAAGATCTGACACTATATTACATGGCACATATTTGATCAAATATTAGCCGTGAGTTTGGGTGTTTGACCCACGATTGGCAGAGTACGTGAGATTTCTCTCAGTCACTAGGTGGCGTTCTCATTGCTATTGAACTATTAAATCCAAAAAGAATAAATACATTCCGTATAATCACACTGAACAGAGTTTTATACAAATATGGGAGAGATTTGAAGGCGATATACACATAACTACTTCTGTACTGGATTTTCCTACGTCAGGAAAAAGCCATCTAGTAAATAGTTTTGAAAATACTCTCCAGGAGTTTTGAAGATTCATGGTCTGCACACCCCCTTGAAGAGAACAGACAGACTGAAAATTTGCAACGGGCTTCTCGTACGAACCAAATTATTCCAAGCCATGTAGCATATTTTCACCTAAAGATATGTCTTTGGGATATTATGACAGAGAACTTGTTTGCTCCAATCCCGTCATATCCTAGTTTTGGATAATTCCATAGAGACCGAAGCCAGTGTTAGCTAGAATCATTTTATCTATGAATTTTTCTGAACTTTCACAAACAATGAGCAAACCCAAGGATCCCGAAAGCAGATCGAAGCTTGGATTGGGGGAATCTGAGTGCAGTTTAGCTCGGAAGAGTCAGGCAGACCGTTCTGGATTTGGTCTTTTTCTACTTCATGAACAGAAAGAAAAGGTAGCCCCATTTTCATCACCTCTCCAGAGGTGTATCAAAACAAGTGGTGGTGTGTGCAACAAAGGAAGGTCACGTTTATTAAATCGCATGTCATAGCATATATATGTCATATACCCTAGAGGCCGGAGAAGCACAACAAACGACTTTCAGTGAACAATATAGCCTACTCCAGGATAATACTGTCTATTTTATGTGTCATTCATTTGTAGAATTCATGATAGGCAGCTATTATGCTGAATAAACACGATAATAACATGATTTTTAGCCATCGTTTAGTTTACGTTAGGGCATGAAGTTTCCCTCATGCTCAAACCCAATGCCCGTGGCTCTCAGGGTGGAGTTATGCAGCAAAAAGTGACACAGGTCTAACTCTGGTTCCGAACTACCGCGATACATAAAAACTCTAAGTTTGTTACGGGCAATGAACGTGTCTACCAACTCTGTCATGTTGTTATTTATTAGGTTTTTATGATAGAGTAAACACTGGGGTAAATATAAAGGAGTAATGATGATTGTGGCATTTGTTAAACCCTTACTACATGCCAAGCATTGTACTAAGCACTGGGAGAGGTACAAGATAGACCGATCTCACATTGGGCTCACAGTCTAAGTAGGAGGAAGTTCAGATACTGAATCCTTATTTTGCAGATGAACTACGGCACAGAGAAGCGACTTACCCAAGGTCCCCCGGCAGGCAAGTGGCAAAGCCGGGATTAGAACCCAGGTCCTCTGACTAACCGGCCCGTGCTCTTCCAACTAGACTACGCTGCTAAATACGGACTCAACACAGTCCTTGCCCACGTGGTACTCAGCATGTAGAGATAACAGAATCTCTTGAAATTATGATCTAATTATACACTCAAAAGATCAGTCAAATGTAAATTTCTTTCATCAACTTACATTTTGGCATCCACTTCTGAATTTCCCTTGCCTTCCATCCAATGCGCACTTAATAGAGAACGTGAGTTGCCAGAGAGGAAAGAAAAATCTTCTCAATTATTATGATGCACTGGTTCAAAGGGGAAACGAGGGAAACAGCCAATAAAATGGACCTATACTGGTACATACACACGCATGGCTCAGTGGAAAGAGCCCGGGCTTGGGAGTCAGAGGCCATGGGTTCGAATCGCAGCTCTGCCACTTGTCAGCTGTGTGACTGTGGGCAAGTCATTCAACTTCTCTGTGCCTCAGTTGCCTCATCTGTAAAATGAGGATGAAGACTGTGAGGCTCATGTGGGACAACCTGATTGCCCTGTATCTACCCCAGCGCTTAGAACAGTGCTCTGCACATAGTGAGTGCTTAACAAATACCAACATTATTATTATTATTATACACACAAAGGCTGTGATCCAAAGACATACAACCACACCTCTCTCTTTGAACTTTGAAGGCTTCCTAAAATCTCACTTTCTCCAAGAGGCCTTCTCTAATTAATTTCCAATACCCCGAGTTAACAGTCATAGGATTAAGTTATGAAACCTCTTATCCATACTAAAATGAAATTTTATCACCATTACGGAAATTTCCAGTAATTCACTGTCAGGTGATGTATATTGGTTTCCTGAGTGCTATTTTGTAGGATGCTACAATACAAATAGAGCATTTTGGTGGGCGTAAGACCCGGTGAAGTAGACAACTTCATATTTAGAGAAACTGTTGATTTAGTTATGACTGGTTAGAGAGTGAACTATTCCATTGTAGTAAGATATATTGAAAGGATCATTCACTATCCAACCTGATTATCTTGTATCTACAGCAAGTGCCTAGAACAGTGCTTTACAAATAGTAAGCGCTAAACAGATACAATTATAATACTTAAAAAAAATAGTAATAATTAGCAGTATGGCCTTGTGGAGAGAACATGGGCCTGGGCATCAGCAGGGCCTGGGTTCTAATCCCAGCTCTGCCAAGTGCATGTTGTGTGAACTTGGACAAGTCACTTAATCGTATTTATTGAGGGCTTACTATGTGCAGAGCACTGTACTAAGCACTTGACTTCCCTGTGCCTCAGATTCCTCAACTATAACATGTCCTCCCTCCTACTGAGACTGTGACCCCCCGTGTGGGACAGAGACTGCCTGCTCTAATTCACTTGCATCTACTCTCTTAGAACAGTATTCTTGAAAAAATTAAAAGAAATTTAAAAAACCTCAAAACATTTCACCTTCCCGAGGTTGACACACTAGAGTTTTCTCTTCCTTAACTATAAAGTGATGGACAGATTCCTTTCAAACATTAGCCTCAATGGTTGGGAGCACAAAACAGCAGAAACCTATCAACCTAACTGCACTCCCTCATGGGTGAAATGCCGTCTATAAAATTACAATGAGCATATTAATTTTTGAATGAATATATAGAATTACAGAAAATGGTCTTCACGCTGTTCTGGGCAACCCACCTTCACGCTGGGTTACTACTGGCTCTCCATAACCAATGTGTCACTAATACTTGCTCTGAAGAGAAGGCAGATGGAAAAAAGTTGACTGTCTCTGTTGTACTTTATCAGTGGCATTTATTCAGCACTTACTATGTACAGAGCACTGTTTGCAGCAGCTTGGGACAGCAGCGTGGCTCAGTGGAAAGAGCCCGGGCTTGGGAGTCAGAGATCATGGGTTCTAATCCCGGCTCCGCCGCTTGTCAGCTGTGTGACTGTGGGCAAGCCATTTAACTTCTCTGTGCCTCAGTTATCTCATCTGTAAAATGGGGATTAAGACCGTGAGCCTCACATGGGACAACCTAATTACCCTGTATATACCCCAGTGCTTAGAACAGTGCTCTGCACATAGTAAGCGCATAACAAATACTAACATTACTATTATTATTATTATTATTACAATACAACTGAGTTGGTTGACAAATTCTGTGCCCAAAACAAACTTGTCTGCTGTGTGACCTTGGACAAGTCACTTAACTTTTCTGTCCCTCAGTTCCTTCAACTGTAAAATGGGGTTTCAATAGAAGTTCTCCCCACTTAGGCTATGCACTGTGTCCAACCTGATTATCTTCTATCTACCCCAACATTTTTTACAGCACATGTTACATAGTAACTAATTAATGAATACCACAATTACTATTCTCATTTCTGCTGACCTTGAAAGTAGCTCAAAATAGGGTGAATAGGAACTGAAAAGTGAGTTAGGTCTGGTTGCAAAGTAAGAAAAGCATGACAACGTTGATGAAATTTCCATTTCCAAATGGGCCTTCCCATGGCTCCAGGAACACAAAAATACCCTCCGAGGAGCCATGTGCATGGGCGTAGATTTCCCTCCTCTCCTTCCCCACCCACCATATCCGCACCGATCCACATTTAGTCTCCAGTTGAAGCTGGCAATTGTGGGAAATGTCGGGCCAGCCACAGGGCACCTAAATCTCCTTTTCCATTCTGGTCATTGGATCCACAACCTCATAGAAAGTAATGGATCTAAAACCACTTTCCCAAAGGCAGAATGGTGACCAGCCTCCTTGCCTGGGGTCACCTCCCCCACCCCCGCCCGAAAGCACTAGCCCCCATCCAGGTTGTGGGGGACACGGGATAGGGGGAAGCAACCTCTAAGATCGTTGTGTCTATTTGTTACACTGTACTCTCCCGAGTGCTTAGTACAGTGCTCTGTACACAGTAAAGGCTCAATAAATACGACTGAAAGAAAGAGTGAATGAGCAGAGATAAGCAGAGGGACATATCAGCCTTTGCCTGGCTGCTTCAGTCCCAATGCTGAGAACAGTGTTTGGCACACCGTAAGTGCCTAACAAATACCACAATTGTCAATATCATTATTATCATTGGCCAATTCTCAGCAGTGGCCCTCTGAAGACGGGTGCTAATCTGCCCCATTAATCCCCACTTAATAGTTGTGGAAACTAAGGAACAGGAAGCTTAAGTGACTGGCCCAAGATCACACAATTAAATCCCAGGTCTCCTGACTCTTAATCCTAGGCCCTTTCCACAAGATCATACGGCCTCTTCATTCGAAGTCTTCACTTACACTAATTAGCTTTAGGCAAAACTGGGTCTAGAACCCAGGTTCCTTGTGAGCCAGAAAAGGTGTCTACCAATTCGGTGGTATTGTAGCCTCCCAGATGCTTAGTACAGCACTCTATCCAAAGTAAGTGCTCAGTTGAATTGAATAAAACCTTCTCTTCCCTTCCCACTGTAAATAGATCCTAGGCTTTTGCTCCTACTAGCTAAACGCCGGTCCGTGGGCAACTTCGGTGTGAAATCGTGCCTTGCTACTTCCCCTCAAAGGTAGTGAGGAGGTGCTGAGGGAAGGCGAGCCAAAATAGCCACCCTGAGGGCCAGTGTCCACTTGCACCCATTACTGATCCATTCCTGGATGTGGGGCCACGTTATCCAAGGATTCTACAAGCATTTTGGTCCATGCCCCGTGGAGACGGGTACCCTTCCCACCTGCATCCTCCTAGGGCTGTTCACAAGGGTGTGAAAGAAAAGACACATATTTTCCCTCTAAATCTAGGTCCATGTCAAGCTCCCTCGGCAGACTTAAAACAGAAGAGAGGGTTAGGCTCAAAAATCACTGCTAAGTGAAGCTTTCAGTGAGATTTAGGATCATGAGTTTTTTCATCAAGAAGGCAATTTGTGTAGAGGACCATAAATTGAGCCTCAAGATTAAATGCATTGCTTAGCAGTCTTTTACAGGAGAATGTACGATGAAGGGTTTAGGACCCAGAAATCCAATTTTTCCTCAACTCAAATTCTGATCAACTGGGTTCGACCTTGGTATTTTGGTTAGCTAATTCCCAAAGGAAAAAATTAAGACTAGACTAAACTAAATAAGAAACTTAATACCAACAAATGCTTATTACAGAGGCATTTTACAGGAGGAACAGAAATCGAGATTTTGGAGTTCAGGGAAGCATGAATATTCCATCAATCAAAGATCTAAAATAGTCCATTTGAGTCAAAATCAAATTACTTATCCTGGGCACTTTTGAAAATCAAAAGCAACAAAACCTTGAGGGGGGAAATTTCCATTTACAGTAGCTTTCAAATATTGTGGAACATTATCTGAAATTTCTGTAACTTTCTTTGACAACCAACATATATTTGGTCTATGTACCTGGAATCAAAACTTCCAAGAAAAGTTTCAAACATGAAATAGGCATTTTAAATTCTATGGGAAAAAAAAGTATCCATTTTCATTCTTTTAGTGTGAAGGTACCTAAAAAAGTGAAGAAAAATGAGATTGATGTTGAAGGTTGTGGAGAAGTTTGGGTCAAGTCATTTAAACCTTCCGGGCCTCCATTTTCTCAACCACAAAATGGAGGTTAAATATCTGCTTTATCTTCCTTATCAGTTAGAACCCAGTGTGGGGCAGGGACTGTGTGCGCTATCTGACAATGTTATCGTCTACTCCCGAGTTAGGTTTGATAGATTCCATAATTATTGAATGTGTTTTACTCTAGGTGTGAGGGGAGGAATGGGGGGAGGAGGTGGCTAGATTTGAAGACTGGTAGGCGCCTTCACAACACATTTTGAGGCTGAACTCAGAACAAACCCCAGAAGCACACATACCTAGCGGAAAGAACACGGGCCCGGGAGTCCGAAGACCTGAGTTCTAATCCTGGCTCTGCCACTTGCCTACTGTGTACCCTTGGCCATCTCTTCAGGTTCCTTATCTGTAAAATGCAGAATCATTTCCTTTTCTCCCCCTCCCTCAAATTCTGGTGGGTAAAGGACTGTGTCCAACCTGTTTTGTACCTACTCCAACGCTTAGTCAAGTGCTGGGCACCTAATATCCCTCACAAAAAGTTCCAGTAGATGACTTACTACAGCTGTATTTTGTTCAACCCCCAGGGCAATTAGTTACTTAGTGTAGCCAGATCAGGACATGCTTTCACAGTTTATTTATTTGTTCATCTATCTCGCAGTGTCTATTTCACTGCTCATCTATCCCGCCCTGACCTTTTGCCCATGTCCTGCCTCTGGCCTGTAACACCCTCTCTTCATATCCTCCAGACGATCACTCTCCTCACCTCGAAAGCCTTATTGAATGCACATCTCTTCAAAGAGACCTTCCCTGAGCCCTCATTTCCCCTTCCCCGACGTCCTTCTGTGTCACCCTTGCATTTGAATTTGCACCCTTTATTCAACCCTCCATCAGCCCACAGCATTTAAGTATATACTTGTAATTTATGTATTTAAATTCATGTCTGTCTCCCCTCTAGACTGTACGTTGACTGTGGGCAGGGAACGTGTCTACCAACTCTGTTATACTGTACTCTCTCAAGCACTCAGCACAGTGCTCTGCACATAGTAGGCACTCAACAAATAGAATTGACTGACTGATGGCCTAGAAAATGGATTGCGGGGAATGGCATCCTAATCAACCTCCTCTCTCCTGCTCTTGGTTTGGGCAGGAGGTGCTTGATTCCCAAAACAAGATCCTTCTCTGATTGTGAGCTCTTTGTGGGCAGGGAAGGTGTCTGCTCTATGGCTATAGTGTACTCTTCCAAGCGTTTAGAACATTGCTCCTCACTTAATAAATGTGACTGACTCTGATGAAGCCAACGAGGGAGAGACAATTATAGGGCAGAGGTGAGAGAGCAGAGGGAGGCCCCAAACCGCATTTTTTTATGGGGTGAGATGATTACTATTATGGTATTTTATTAATCGCTCATTATGCGTCAAGCACTGTTCTTAGCACTGGGATAGATACAAGTTAATAATAATAATGACAATGTTGGCATTTGTTAAGCGCTTACTAGATGCAGAGCACTGTTCTAAGTGCTGGGGTAGACACAGGGGAATCAGGTTGTCCCACGTGGGGCTCACAGTCTTAATCCCCGTTTTTACAGATGAGGTAACTGAGGCCCAGAGAAGTGAAGTGACTCGCCCACAGTCACACAGCTGACAAGTGGCAGAGCTGGGATTCGAACTCATGACCTCTGACTCCAAAGCCCGGGCTCTTTCCACTGAGCCACGCTGCTTCTCTAGCCACGCTGCGGGTCAGAGTCCCTGTCCCACACGGGGCTCGCAGTCTAAGCGGGAGGGAGAACAGGGATTTCATTCCCACGTTACTGTGGAGGAAACTGATGCACGGAGAAGCTAAGGGACTTGCTCAAGGTCTCTCGGACTGTAATTGATAAAGTTGGGATTAGAAGCAGTTCCTCTGACTCCCAAGCCCGTGCTCTTTCCACTAGGCCATGCTGCTTCTCATAGGAGGAAACCAGGTGGCGATTCTACCTGAAAGGCTGAAATCAGCTACAACCTCCCTTATGCGCTCAACTATGAAGCTGCATATGATGACTCTTAGCCACGGATGCAGATGTGTCTGCAGAGCGTGCTACACAACGCTCATTCCAAACAGCATTTGCGCGCATAATAAGAATCTTTTTCCATCAGTGGGTCTGTTTTTTACAGCTCTGAGACCTTGATAGCTATGGAGAGGATGTGCTGATAGCTGGGTTTCTGCAGCAGAGTTTGAGGCAGGTTTAGTGGATGGGTTAGTGAAAACATCAGTTCTTGTCTGCACAGAGATACCTCTGCTAATTTTAGTCTAGCAGCAAAGATTCGGTTTCCTGGGCAAATGTGGGTCAAAATATGATTTTTCCACCAAAAAAACTATTTAAAAAATATGTGTGCTCTGCACAGACTCAGCCAGAGAGTGAACCTCTACTTAAAATTAGAAAAAAATATCGCTGCAGCTTCGGTGCTTACTATCCCTATGTCTGCTTTTCCATTTTCTTCTTCCTATCCATAATTTATTGTGAATCCATCAATCAATAGCATTTTCTGAGCACATACTGTGTGCAGAGCACTGTACTAAGTAACTTGGGAGGGCAACACAGAATTAGTAGGCATCATCCTTGCCCTCAAAGAGCTTATATCTAAAAGATCAATGGCTCTCTCTAAGATCCCGCTAAGATTGGGGAAAGCAGCATGGCTCAGTGGAAAGAGCCCGGGCTTCGGAGTCAGAGGTCATAGGTTCGACTCCCGGCTCTGCCACTTGTCAGCTGTGTGACTGTGAGCAAGTCACTTCACTTCTCAGTGCCTCAATTACCTCATCTGTAAAATGGGGATTAACGGTGAGCCTCACGTGGGACAACCTGATTACCCTGTATCTACCCCAGCGCTTAGAACAGTGTTCCGCAGATAGTTAGTGCTTAACAAATCCCAACATTACCAATGACCTCCTTCTTGCCAAATCCAACAGCTTCTACTGCATGGATGGTATTTATTATGTTCTTACTATGTGTGGAATACCAAACTAAGCACTTTCCATCCTAATCCTCCTCGATCTTTCTGCTGCACTGGGGACCACCCCCTTCTCCTAGAAACTTTATCTAAACTTTACATCGCTGTCACTGTCCTCTCCTGGTTCTCTTACCTTCTTTGACCTCTCATTCTCAGTATCACTTGCTGACTCCTCTTCCGCCTTCCTCCCTCTGAGGGGGTGCTTCGAGTTTCAGTTTTAGGTCATCATTAATAGTACTGAGCCCTAGGGAGGGTATGGTAGAATTGGCAGACACATTTTCCCCGTAAGCAACAAGTTTACGGTCTAGAGGGGGAGGGTTAGATCCTTTTCTACCTTCCATCTCCACCCAGTGTCTTGGAGAACATCACAGCATCAACTATCATCTTTCATAGATGATTCCCCATTCAACTTTTCCAGCCTTGACCTCTCTTCTTCTTTGCAGTCGCACATTTCCTCCAGTCTTCAGGACATCTCTACTTGATTCAAACATAGCACGGTCAAAACAGAACTCCTCATCTTCCTATCCAAACCCTGTGCTCCTGCTGAGTTTTTTTTATCACCGTAGACAACGTTAACAATTTTACCTGTCTCAAAAGCCCATAATCTTGGCATTATCCTTGATTCATCTCTCTCATTCAACCCACACTCATTCAACCCTCACAGTCAGGGAATATAACTGCTAATTTTGTTGTATTGTACTCTCCCAAGTGCTTAGTACCGTGCTCCAAACAAAAGCACATAATAAATATGGTTGATTGATCAGTCATGAAATTCTGTCAGTTCTACCATCAGAACATCTCTAGAATCCACCCTTTCCTTTCCTGCCAAACAACTACCATATTGATCCAAGCATTTATTTCTTACCTTGACTCCTGAATCGACCTCCTTACTGACCTCCCTGTCTCTTCCCTCTCCAGTTCATACTCCACTCCACTGCCCAAATCATTTTTCTGGGACAGGATTCGGTTTGTATCACCCCACTCCTTAAACATCCACTGTGGTTGCCTTTTGAGAAGCAGCGTGGCTCAGTGGAAAGAACCCGGGCTTGGGAATCAGAGGTCGTGGGTTCTAATCCCGGCTCCGCCGCCTGCCAGCTGTGTGACTTTGGGCAAGTCAACTTAACTTCTCTGTGCCTCAGTTACCTCATCTGGAAAATGGGGATTAAAACTACGAGCCCCACATGGGACAACCTGATCACCTTGTATCCCCCCCAGAACAAATACCACCGTTATTATTATTATTTTCTCATCTGCACTGAAGAGAAATTCCTTACCACTGGCTTTAAAGTACTCATTCAACTGTCTCCTTCCTACCTTACCTCAGTGATCTCCGACTACCCCAATCTGCACATTCTGCACCGCTAACGCCAACCTATTCTCCGTAGATCAACGCTGTCTGTCTCGCAGCCAACCTCTTACCTGTATCCTCCCTTGGGCCTGGAATTCCCACCACCACTCTCCCCATATTCATTCATTCATCAATTCAATAGCATTTATTGAGCGCTCACTATGTGCAGAGCACTGTACTAAGCACTTGGAATGTACAAATCGGTAACAGATGGAGACAGTCCCTGCCCTTTGAGGGGCTTACAGTCTAATCGATGAGCTTACAGTCTAATATATTCGAAACCCTCCTAAAATCGCATCTCCTCCAAAAGGTCTTCCTAGATTTAGCCATCATTTCCCCTATCCTCCTCTCCCCCATGTTGACCGTGTACCCCTTAAACACTTCGATGCTCACCCCAGACCCTCAGCAGTTATGAACGTATTCCCCTATCTGTAATATATTTTAATATCTGTCTCCCTATGTAGACTGAAAGGTCTTTGTGGGCAGGGATTGCTTCCACCAACTCTTTGGTGTTATTCATTCCCAAGCACCTAGTACAGTATTCCACATAGAGAAGGCGATTGATTGATCGAAGCTGACAGCTTCACTCATGATCATTTAGGGTTGGGACATGTGAATGGGGAAACTGGTAAAACATCAGCACTGTAGGCGGTATGAGCTCAGTGTGTGGAAAGACTCTAAGTCTCGTGGGGAGGGAGTGGAGATTAAAACTTCTGACATGGAGGGAGCTACTATCTGGAGCCTTTCCAACACTGAATCTCACTAGGGGTTGTACCGATAAGCTATCATTTAAAGATACACGTCGCTGGACCTCGATTTGAGAACACCTGTAGTAAAACTGATTCCGAACCGAGAACGCTCTTTTTCAGCGGTTTGCAAACTGTGGCAGAGTCTGCTGAAAATATAACTTTCCTTAGTGGTTGAAGATGACACTGCTGATGGGGAAGGCTTATCTATGTGTGCAGGTGTGGCTAAAAAGACCAATGTGTGATGACAATTCACTTCACGCTGAGGACACGCAAAATGAATCCTTTGCTTCTATGATGCCTTCTATATTGGAAATACCTGGATTCTCTCTGAATGTGCGAAAGCCTTTGTTCCAGGAGAGCCCCACCTCTTTCGATCGGCACGCGCCGGTCTGTTTAATGACCGTTCTTGACTTCCGACGTCCCATCGCTGCTCTCAGTGTTTGAGATTATGCGTCATAACGCAATGAAGAAATTCTTCGCGCTCTCTCCTGGGAAATGAACCAATTCGGTTGGTCATAAAGCAGCTGCTTAACTCTCCTCCAGTCACCCTAAAAAGTCTTGCCCAGTTAAGCTGGGTTGAAATGAGCATTGTCTCAGTACAGGCTTATTAACCACAGGCCAGATCTCGTTTGATCCTCTGCTTGCCTTGTAATGTCAAGTCTGGTGTAAAGGCGATGAAATTATTCATGAAAATATACCTGATGTCTTACAGTCACGTAGAATATTGTTAACCAACTTGAGACGTCCCATGTCGACCATCCAGTGGAGATATTGGTCTTCTTAATAATAACGTTAATTGTAGTATTTGTGAAGTGCCTACTATGTGCCAACCACGGTATTAAGCGTCGGGGAAGGCACAAGATCATCAAGTCCCACATGGGGCTCACACGGATAGTGAATCCTTATTTTGCAGATGAGGAAACTGAGGACCAGAGAAGTTAAGTGACTTGCCCAAGGTCACCCAGCAGGTAAGTGGTAGAATCGGAACTAGAACCCAGGTCCTGTGATTATCAGGCCCATACTCTTTCCACTAGGCCAGGCTGTTTCTTAATTTCTCTATCCATGAATTATTTGGAAGCCTATCCTAAAGGTAACAGAATTCAGTCACCGCATTAGTAGGTCCGCAGTGCCACTGAAAATCTTCGTTTCTCTGTAGGGATTCCGAGGTGCAGTTTCATTCATAATTTAAATTCTCTTCCCGCAAGCTGTCAGACCACAGCACCGTCCTGAACCTGTGGAGTAACACGTACTCATGTGTGCCTTTTTAGTACCTCCAGATCACAATCAATAATATATTGATTAGAGAAGCAGTGCCAATTAGTAGAAAGAGCACGGTCCTTGGAGTCAGAGAATCTACGCTCTAATTCCTGCTCTGTCACATGCCTGGTGAGTGACCTTGGGCAGGTCACTTCACTTCTCCGTGCCTCATTTATCTCACCTGTAAAGTGGGGAGTCAACGCCTGTTCTCCCTCCCATTTAGAGTGTGAGCTGCATATGGAACAGGGACTGATCTGATTAACTTTTATCTATCCCAATGCCTAGAAAAGTGCTTGACACAGAGTAAACACTAAACAAATGTAACAATAATACTAATAACAATGTACTACTTCACATCATTTAAATTCCGGGAGTCACCGTGGATGACCAACTCATAGATTTCCAAGGATGGTAATAGTAAAACTGTCTCATGGTCTGTGCTCCGCACATAATAAGCACTCAGTAGGTACCATTTATTGATCCGTGTCTCCTCATTCCTCAAGAACCTCCAATGGTGGCCCATCCATCTTGGCACCAAACAGAAACGCCTTACCGGTGGCTTTTCCAGAGAGGGGGCCTGTTGCTAGACGGTGAACCCGTTTCTAGACTGTGAGCTCACTGTTTCTAGATTGTGAGCCAGTTGTTGGGAGGGAGTGTCTCTATCTGTTGCTGAACTGTACTTTCCAAGCACTTAGTACAGTGCTGTGCATACAGTAAGTGCTCAATAAATACGGCTGAGTTGAATTCATAACATTCAGTCAGCTTGACTCCTCCTGCTTCACCTCTCTGATCTATTACAGCATAGCCATTCCACCTTACTCCTCTAGCCCCAGCTAGTTCAAAGTACCCCAAATTCATCTGTCTGACTGCTGACCCCTTTCCCATAACCTTCCTCTGTCCTTGAACTCCCACCCCGCCCATATACGCCAGACCACCACTCTCCCCACTTTCACAATCTTATTAAATTCACATCTCCTCCAAGAAGCCTTCCCAGTAATGCCGACTTTTCTCAACTCTTTCTCTTCTGCAATTGTCCACTGTCTTTGCACTTGGCTCTGGGAGTCAGAAGGACCTGAGTTCTAATCCCGCCTTGGCCACTTGTCTGCTGTGTGAGCTTGGGCAAGTCACTTAACTTCTTGGTGCCTCAGTTACCTCATCTGTAAAATGGAGATTAAGACCGGGAGACCCACGTGTCCACCTTGATTAGCTTGTATCTACCGTAGTACTCAGGACAGTGCTTGACACGTAGTAAGCACTTATCAACTACCATCAACATTATTGTTATTAATATTATTATCTGTGACCTTAATCGTAATAAATTCTAAATATATATATAATATAATAATTAAGATTATTATCTGTGGCTTTGGGCTCTCACCAGCACAGCACTTACGTATTTATAAATTATATATTACGAATTATTCATGCATTCTTTCCCACTGAAAATGCAGGAGTGATCCTTTCCATTTTTGTCATGTGAATGAGTCCTGCTTAGACACCAGTGGCTAATAGGAGATGGCATAATAATAATAATAATGGTGGTATCTGCTAAGCGCTTACTATGTGCAGAGCACCGTTCTAAGCGCCGGGGTAGATACAGGGGAATCGGGTTGTCCCACGTGAGGCTCACAGTCTTCATCCCCGTTTTACAGAGGAGGGAACTGAGGCCCAGAGAAGCGAAGTGACTTGCCCACAGTCACCCAGCTGACAAGTGGCAGGGCCGGGATTCGAACCCGTGACCTCTGACTCCCAAGCCCGGGCTCGTTCCACTGAGCCACGCTGCTTCTGGTATGTGTTTTGCCCCACGGGGAGACATGCTTCAGCTGTGGTGGTGATGATTTGCTCTGAATAATCCACTCTTCCTTACCCGGCAGCACATACCATGAGAAGCAGCGTGGCTCAGTGGAAAGAGCACGGGCTTTGGAGTCAGGGGTCGTGAGTTCGAATCCCAGCTCTGCCACTCGTCAGCTGTGTGACTGTGGGCAAGTCACTTAACTTCTCTGTGCCTCAGTTCCCTCATCTGTAAAATGGGGATTAAGACTGTGAGCCCCACGTGGGACAACCTGATTCCCCCCGTGTCTACCCCAGGGCTTAGAACAGTGCTCTGCACATAGTAAGCGCTTAACAAATACCAACATTATTATTATTATTATGAGAGCTGATGGAGAAAGTAAGTTCTGTGGTTACTGAACAGAACACCTCAGACCACATTTCTCAGTGCCTTCTCAAACCTGGCAGGATGGTGGAACAGTGCAAGATGAGGTTGGAAAAATGGTCAGGCAATGTAAGGTATAATTCATCCTCTTTTCTGAAAGTAATTCAAGATTATGGTACTGCATCTTGGCAGGGCAACCTATTGTGCATATCTGCCTGCTTGGTTTAGTTCATTTTCTGACCTAAATATGATGAAAAACTCTTAGTTTAATAAGGCATGGGATTAATGAAAAAGTGAGGAGACATTCAGCAATGCCAAATGAATCCTATTACTTTTTTTAACCTCAATTCCATCCTCATGAAATGTGAGAAAAAAAGGGCCTGAGACATTACCCATTAAACAAGGCTAAGTAGATGGATAATTCCAAATTGCTATGGAGATCTCCCTTAGAAATTCCCAAAGGTGACTCTGATACAATTCAGTAAGAGGAAATAATTTTCCTCTCCTCCTCAACCTATCTTACAACTCTACACTGGACATGGCTGAAGGTAGTAAAATTTATGGACATCTGCAACCAACTACAGATCTGCAGCGTGGCTCAGTGGAAAGAGACCCGGCTTGGGAGTCAGAGATCATGGGTTCGAATCCTGGCTCTGCCACTCGTCAGCTGGGTGACTGTGGGCAAGTCACTTCACTTCTCTGTGCCTCAGTTACCTCATCTGTCAAGTGGGGATGAAGACTGTGAGCCTCACGTGGGACAACCCGATGACCCCAGCACTTAGAAATAACAAATACCGAAATTATTCTTATTATTCTTATTTAAATGGTATTGTTAACCACTGACTATGTGTCAAGCTTTGTTCTAAGCACTGGGGTAGATACAATTTCAATCAGGTCGGACACAGTCCTCAGTCCAGGCAATCTCCATTTTCATAGCTGTAGATGTTCTACATTTCTCAGGGCACATCTAATACTTACATATTTGTTCAGACTTTAGTTGTAATAATAATAATAATAATGGTATTTGTTAAGTGCTTACTATGTGCAGAGCACTGTTCTAGCGCTGGGGTAGATACAGGATAATCAGATTGTCCCACGTGAGGCTCATATTTTTTAATCCCCATTTTTGCAGATGAAGTGACTGAGGCCCAGAGAATAATAATAATAATAATGATAATGTTGGTATTTGTTAAGCGCTTACTATGTGCAGAGCACTGTTCTAAGCATTGGGGTAGACACAGGGTCATCAGGTTGTCCCACGTGAGGCTCACAATGAATCCCCATTTTCCAGATGAGGTAACTGAGGCACAGAGAAGTGAAGTGACCTGCCCACAGTCACACAGCTGACAAGTGGCAGAGCCGGAAAGAGAACCCATGACCTCTGACTCCCAAGCCCAGGCTCTTTCCAATGAGCCACACTGCTTCTCATAGCTTTATATGCATATATATCCTTTGAATTAAAGGAAGATATCACAGGTCGTGAAATTCACCTACGAGCGAATGTGCGGCTGAGAAGGGTAATGTGGGACCCACCTCTTCAGACACAATTTGCAAATAAAAACTGTCCCTGCTGTGCTGTGTTTACTGCTTTCAGCACTCGGCACTGTTTTCCCTTTTGCCTCGTTGTCTCTTATTCCTCAGGTGAACAAATAAAGCTAAACGGCCATAATCCTTGCCCTCCAGAAGATTTTTTTCAATTATAAATTAATAGGAAGTAACCACTAAGATGCAACCATCAGAGAGAATAGAGCAATGTTATTTATCGAACACTTACTGTGTGAGCAGTACAGAAGCAGCGTGGCTAGAGAAGCAGCGTGGCTCAGTGGAAAGAGCACGGGCTTTGGAGTCAGAGGTCATGAGTTCGAATCCCAGCTCTGCCACTTGTCAGCTGTGTGACTGTGGGCAAGTCACTTCACTTCTCTGGGCCTCAGTTACCTCATCTGTCAAATGGGGATTAAGACTGTGAGCCCCGCGTGGGACATCCTGATTCCCCTGTGTCTACCCCAGCGCTTAGAACAGTGCTCGGCACATAGTAAGCGCTTAATAAATACCAACATCTTGGGAAAGTACAGTATAACAGAGTTGGTAGACATGATCCCTGACCACAAAGAGCTTATAGTCTCCTGGGGGAGACAAACACTAAAATCGAATCCGTAAAAGGGGGACTAGATGCCCACCCTCCTCACCTCTCAGATCGCGAACCCTGTATGGTATTTGAGACTGTGTCTGATTTGATTCATCCAATCTGAGCTAATCAATTTCTCTGTGTAGGTTTTTGGACCTGACACCTCGAGACTGAGGCTCATCTGTTGTTCCTGATGCAAGCTCCATCATCGTTGCCCGTATGCACCAACCACTGGGCCAGGTGCTTGGGAAACACATTCCAGTCCGATGAGATACGGTCAGTCCCTGCTCTAGAAGACTCCCACAGTCTCAAAGGGAGGGAGGAAAAGTATCCAATCCCCATTTTCCAGATGAGGAAACTGAGGCACAGAGGAGTTAAGGTCATACCGCGGGCGAGAGGCAGATCCAAGACAAGAACCCAGGTCCCCTGAATCTGAGTCCCGGGATCCTTCCATTAGCTCGTGCTCACGGGCCACCCGTCCGCACCCGAATGGAGCCAAGGGGGGAGGTTGCGGGGGCATCATCATCCACAGTTGGAAGATTTTATGCTAAATAAAGACCCGCGAGTCTCAGTGCTGAGAAGGGGGGCTGCGCCTGGAGGACCTGTTAGGGGCCCTCAACTGGTATCTTGGGATTTCTCAAGGATAGGAGTGTAAGCTCGTTTTAGGCGGGAATCATGTCTCTCAACTCAGCGGACTACAATAGTACTTTCCCAAGGTCTTAATACAGTGCTCTACAAAGAATAAGCCCTCAATAAATACGATTGAGGATGATGATGACAGCACTGCTCTAAACCCACCCCTCTAGGGATTTTGGATTGCGTTCTCCACCGGATCTGCTACTCAGATGATGATGACAGTTGTTATTATTATCATTACTACTTTATCTGTTAAGCACTATGTATCAAGCACTGTGGCAGATAGAAGCTCCAGTCCCACTTAGGGCACTCGAGTAGGAGTGAGAAATTAGATCAAAGTCTATTTTGGAGTCTACTTATTTTATTATAGAGGAGCAGATGCGGCCTAGTGGAGAAATCACAAAGCTGGGAGTCCGAGGACCCGGGTTTTAATTCCAGCTCTGCCCCCTGCTGTGCACAAAGTAAGTGCTCAATAAATACGATCGAATGACCTTGGGCAAGTCACTTAACTACTCTGTGCCTCAGTCCCTTCCTATATGAAATGGAGAGTCAATACCAGCAAGACCCACGTGGGACAGAGACTGTGTCCAACTTGATTATCTTGTATTTACCCCAGCACTGAGAACAGCGCTTGGCATAGAGAGATCAACAAATAGCACAATCATTACAATCATTATTATTATTGCAGTATTTGCTAGAAGTGCCTGTCCATCCATACACTTACCATTCTGTTGTTCTATACTCAACCAAACACTTAGTACAGTGCTCTGCACACAGTAAGCACTCAGTAAATACCACTGCTGATGAGTAAAAGAGGCAGTTCAGTGCGGTGGTAAGACCAAGGAGGCCCCAGCCCAATGTTTATTGGAAGGTAGGACACCTCCATTCTAGTCCCATCTCTCCTCTGCCCCGCTGGGTGACATTAGGCAAGTCACTTAACCTCTCTCGGTTTCAGTTTTCTCATTTGAAAAATGGGACAGTATTTCCCTCTCCCTTTCTCTGTAATAAACACTTCTCTCTGCACTAATGCAGGAGGCCTTCAGAAGGCCACGTCCTCCCGCGGTCCCGGAACGCCCTCCCTCCTCCCCTCCGCCAAACTCATTCTCTTCCCCTCTTCAAAACCCTATTAAAAACTCACCTCCTCCAAGAGGCCTTCCCAGACTGAGCTCCCCTTCTCCCTCTACTCCCTCTACCACCCCCACTTCACCTCTCCGCAGCTTAACCCTCTTTTCCCCCCATTTCCCTCTGCTCCTCCCCCTCTCCCTTCCCATCCCCTCAGCACCGTACTCGCCCGCTCGACTGTATATGTTTTCATTACCCTATTTATTTTGTTAATGAAATGTACATCGCCTCGATTCTATTTAGTTGCCATTGTTTTTACTAGATGTTCTTCCCCTCGACTCTATTTATCGCCATCGTTCTCGTCTGTCCGTCTCCCCCGATTAGACCGTAAGCCCGTCAAACGGCAGGGACTGTCTCTATCTGTGGCTGACTTGTTCATTCCAAGCGCTTAGTACAATGCTTTGCACATAGTAAGCCCTCAATAAATACTATTGAATGAATGAATGAATGAAAGGCATTTGTGAGACCAGAGTAGATTTACCTAGTTAACATTTGGCTCACATTCAGCCCCAAAATCATTTTCCATGTGGACTGGAATGCAAGAGGAGAGGATAGGAAAAGAAAGAATGTGGTAGAGAAGAAGAGGAGAAGGAGGAGCATGCAAAAGTAGGAGTTTGGTAAAGGAAGATGAGATAAGTGAAGAAAGGAGGGAAACGAAAAACAATGGAGGGGGAAATAAAAGAAATCAGAGAGGATACCATAGAAAAAACAACAGAAATGTTAAAAAAAAAAAGAGAAACTGGGTGGCATTTAAGCAACTGCAAAGGAGGATGTAGGTAGCAGGTTTCACAGATAACTTAGTTTCACTATCAGAATGAACCATGTTTATAAACTCTTATTCTGCCCAGGTTTTTACAAGCAATATCTACCATTCCCATCAGTTTGATTTCATAGACAAATGGCGATGACTCCTTTACAGATGGATTTTGGTGCAATTCTATTACTGTCTCTTTTTCTTCTGCTTTCCTCCCACTTCATTACTCTGTATTCTTCTGAGCTTCAAAAAGTTATTTTGTGAAGCATGTGGCTGAATTGGCTTGGTAAGAGACCATTTCCTGGAAATAGTTGCAACTGTAGATCTCTCAAGCTATGTAACAGAAGGCACTATTACTGTTATTTTATTATTATTGAATCACACAACGTGGGTACGCGTTCCAAGCAAGATTGTCAACCTTGAGCACACTATTGTCTTCACCAGGAATGGCAATTTGCATTTTACTGGGTTTCATTGAATGAGCAGCTGTGATCATCTGTGACATTAATGCTCTTCAGCGTTTATGATTGAAACAGCCAAGAATGATCATTATTTGTCCAGTCTGTTAGCTTTCCCTAGTCTGAGCACTTTTAGGTTTTGTTGGCGATATAAACAAACAGAAAAATTTGATATTATTGTTTGTAAACAATCCCTCAGCACTGACTCCTTCCTAGAAAATAGAAATTTGGCACAAAGGTAAAAATACTAAGCGGTCCTAAGTGGCGAATCACTGACAGTGTTTTGTGATTATCTTAATTATTTCCATCGGTAATAATCTATAATTTGCAGCGACATTGTCCAACTCAACGTTACGCTTGATTCCCCCAAAAGCCAAACTGAACAACTCATTAACTTTTATTCCTTTTTTTAAGTTCACTGTAACTTCATTTACCCTTGCAAAAAAGCAAATGCTGAAATACAGCCAGAAACGAAAGAGCAAAATGCCAAAGTGATCGGCAATTGCAGTAGCACTCATACAGAAAGAGAGAAGTCATCCTTGAGCCTGAATGAGAATCAAAATGTCAGTATGTGTACAGATAACCGAGGGCACAAGGCTCCGAATGACCACGCTATGATATCCGGAGGCAAGCAGAGCAACCTGTTTTGGAGGTGTAGTTGGACTTAGGACGATTTTTTTCCTGAAAATTGCATCTCAGGTTGAAATGTTGTAAGTTGGAAGCAACTGTTTTATTATGGGATAAATGTGATAAATATGTGCTTGGTTCCGGAGGCTCCTAGTGG
The DNA here is from genome assembly GCF_004115215.2 of Ornithorhynchus anatinus. Classification (NCBI taxonomy): domain Eukaryota; kingdom Metazoa; phylum Chordata; class Mammalia; order Monotremata; family Ornithorhynchidae; genus Ornithorhynchus; species Ornithorhynchus anatinus. The sequence goes on along the minus strand of NC_041733.1, from coordinate 33,048,995 downwards.
AAAGAACTCGGGCCTGGGAGTCAGTGGATGTGGGTTCTAATGCTGTCTCTGCCATCTGTCTGTTCGGCAAGTCACTTAACTTCTCTGTGCCTCAGTTACCTCATCTGTAAAATGGGGATTAAGACTGTGAGCCCCATTTGGGACAGGGACTGTGTCCAACCTGATTATCTTGTATCACCCTCAGTGCTTTGCACGGTGCCTGACATAGAAAGGGGCTGACAAATACCATTTTAAAAACTATCACTAATTAAGTGAACTTAGACTTTGTCCCATGTGGGACAGGGACTGTGTCTGACCTTATTATCTTTTATCTACCCCAGCACTAAGTAGAGTTCTTGGCACATAGTAAGACTTTCACAAATAGCACAATCATCATGTTCCATGACAGAGTGCCTGACCTATTTTTATTAGAAATAAAATGTATATTCTGATTTTCCCCGGTGACTCAAAAGCGGAGAGAACATAGAACTGGGAGTCAGGAGATCTTGGTTCTAGTCTCTGCTCTTCAATCTCTGGCAATCCACATAACTCTCTGGGACTCAGTCTTAACTAGGCTGGTACTGTTTTCTCTCTCACTGTGTTATATCTGCTTCAGAGCCTGGTACGTCGCTAGCACATAGTACATGCTTAACATCGTGTCCAAAAACAAAAAAATAGGTTATATTGTTCCCATGCTCTTACACCATTTCATTTTCCTGCCACTTTCCTGCCTGCATTATGGGTTTTCAGATTATTTCCACATTTCCCCACGGATCCCATGTTATTCTCTTACCCTTACTTGGGCTCCCTTGGCTAGTGTCATAAAGCCAGCTGCTGTTGAAAAGTGGAAGCGGATATGCTGTGAAGCTACAACAGGAGGTGGGTAAACATGGAAACCTCTGTGTCATCTGCCTTATCGGGGAATGTCTGTATTTAAGCTAAGCTTTTGAATGAATTGGTGCGTGTTTCAGCATCCGCTTAAGTAGCTAATTTTACCCATGGCTAAATAAAACTTCATTTATTTCCCAGCTAGCACCTCCCGAGGATCCATTTTGCCCGGGATGAAGCGAAAAAAGAGGTATAGCTTTGTCAGATTCCCCAGTTCCTTAAAGTACTACATTTGAGGGAATGTAGCCCCTTTAAGAAGATGCATCAAGTTTTTCCAGGACTGAAAATAGCAAATGCCTAAGACGACTAGAGGAACAGCCGGCCTATGGTAAAGAGGCTTGGGAATCAGAGGATCTGTTCCTGCCTCAGCCATTTGCCTGCTGTGTGATCTTGGTTAAGTCACATTCCTTCCCTGGGCCTCAGTTAACCTCATCTATGAAATGGGCAATTAAGACTGTGAGCCCCATGTGGGACGTGGACTGTGTCCCACCTGATTAGCTTGTATCTACCCCAGAGTTTAGTACAGTGTCTGGCACATAGAAAGCACTTAATAAATATGATAAGGGTGGGGGGGAGAGTAGCTGTTAGAGTTTGTGCATCTTTCTAATACCACCTGGTAAATTCCCCTCAGCCAGCAGCCTAAGCATTCAGAGAGTCGGATTAGTCTATGTTTAGGTAGGCTACGGACCCAGGCCATGTCTCCGTGATTCACGGGTAGCGCCTGAGACCAGGTTTCTCATTCACTGGCCAAGACCAGATCTTCATTCCCGTGTTGAGCCTCAGCCCCTGGCTGCTTCCGATACAGGGCAAACCCTCAGGTGCCCTGTAATGGAAATGGCAGCTTGGAAGCGCTTACTGTTGGCCCGATGACATATCCCTGCGATGCCCGAGACTACTGCCCGGGAAGCAGTGTTGCTTAGTGGATTGAGCACAGACCTGCCAGTCAGAAGGACCTGGCTTCTAATCCTAACTCTGCCACATGTCTGCTGTGTGACTTTAACGTCTCTGGGCCTCTGTTACCTCATCTGTAAAATGGGGATTGAGAGCGTGAGCCCCATGTGGACCAGGAACTATGTCCAACCTGTTTCACTTGTATCTAACCCAGGGCTTAGAATAGTGCTTGGCAAATAGGAAGCACTTGACAAGAACTATAATTATTATTATTAATTGCTATTAATATCTTCCCCGGGGTGGGGGTGTGGGGAGGGGGTCTCTTTTTACAGGAGAAGGGTGAGGGGAGAGGAGGAGGAGCCATACGTCGATCCAGGATGAGGATTCCTTATCACAGAACTGGACTAAACTGAAGAGAATTACATCCTTTGGGAAGCAGTGATAGTTTCCTCAGTGCTGCAGGAGTAACGGCCAAAGGCAGCTGTTATCCAGCAGAAATCCAGTCAGGGAATTTGCCTCTGGTGGTGTAATTCAGAGACTTAGAGCCCGCCAAATCTTTTGGGTCTTCAGACCTACTACAGGAGAAACTGCAGATTCGAAGAGGACTTTAGAGAACTACTAATAGGTTCCTGCAACATTTCTCATTGACAGTAGTGAGATTTTTATATCAATACATTATACACAGTAGACATTTTTATAAGGCTTACAGGGGTGCTGCATTTGCATTTTATATTTGGTAAACAATAGATTAGGTTAAAAGAACTCATCTGCAATGCATCTTCTACATTTAATATACATTTAATGTGTATTATGTTCCAGACCAAATGAACTACATAAAGACTAATGCGGTGTCCCTCCATTGCAGTGATTTGTGATGCCGCCTGATAGAATTGGGTTGGATTTCAGATCTGGTGTCTCGCTCATCATTATGGCTCAAGCTAGGAAGAAAGTTCAGATCCTGAGCAAGGGAGCCCCTTATTTCTTTTCCATCTAATGTCACTGTCAAAGTAAGAACAGTCTTGACATGGTACCAACAGAATTCTGTACCATACTCATTAAGTACTGTATCCTGGCTGTGGTGAAGGGGATGATGTGATGAGCAGCGGGCCACCAAAAATTACACCCACAATCACCTCACCAGGAAATAATTATATCTTATTAATGAAAAAAACTACCCATTTAATCTCTCCTGGGTGAAAAGATACAGTTAAAGTGATTTAAATACAATAAAAGCTGACTTATCTACTGGAAAGCTTTATTAACCAGCACTTCCAATATCCCCTATTTAATAAAAATCTGTGTTCGGTGATCTCTTTTGGAGAAGGATTTTATAAAATTTGAGTCTACCCGCTTTCCTCATTAGACCAACTGACATCTCCACAAATCATACCTGCTAATATACTTTAAACCCCTCCCACTAGATTCCAAGCTCCCTGACAACCAGAACTGTGCCTACCGACTGTTATATCCTACTCCCCCAAGCAGTTAATACAGCACTCTGCACAAAGTGAGCACTCAAAAATACCACTGCTTGATTGATTTAATTGTTTAACCATCCTTGCTCCCACCCCACCCCACCCCAAATAGTCATTTTCACTTCTAGGGTCATTACCTTTTGATGGGGTGACTGCTTCTTCTTTGGTTGCATCATGATCATCAATGGTATTAACTGAGCACTGATTGTGTGCTTCGGAGAGTACAGTACAACAGAGTCGGTAGACGTGTTCCCCGCCTACAATGAGCTTACAGTCTAGAGGAGGAGACAGGCATTTCCGTCACAGTCAGAGCTGCATTCAGCTATGATTGTGTGACTCTCGGCTCCTCTTCTGATCATTTTTAAAAATGACAGGGTAATCTCTCCTCATGACCGTGTTCCAGGCTGTGAGGGGCTTGTCAATATGATTCTGTCACACCCATCACTCCCCCAAACACACACTTTCGCCAATCAACTGATTCCATTTGAGTAGGAGAACATGACAATTTTGAGTTCAGGAAACCAAACAAAAAAGGTCAAACTTTTATCCACGTACCCTGGTTCTAAACTATTATAAAATGCATGAAATGACATTTGGATGACAAAAGTCAGGGCAGTGTCACCCCCCCCCCCCCCTTCACCTCCCCTCAGCTAAGCCCCTTTTCCCCCCTTTCCCACTGCTCCTCCCCCTCTCCCTTCAGCTCCTCCCAGCACTATGCTCATTCGCTCATTTGTAAATATTTTTATTACCCTATTTATTTTGTAAATGAGATGTACATCCCCTTGATTCTATTTATTGCTATTGTTTTTGTCTGTCTCCCCCGATTAGACTGTGAGCCCATCAGTGGGCAGGGATTGTCTCTATCTGTTGCCAAATTGTCCATTCCAAGTGCTTAGTACAATGCTCTGCACATAGTAAGCGCTCAATAAATACTATTGAATGAATGTAAATACAGAATACATACGATGTTGAGATGGAACAGCGAGGGGAATAAATGCACCGGAATGCATTTAAAGGACTTCCTAGTTCACTCAGGATTCTAATGACTTGCATAGATTTGCACACATTATAGGCCAATACCTACACCTGCGTATGGATTTAATTATTCAACTGAGTGATTTTGAAAATGAGGCAAGAAGTGATGAAGTGCTAGACAGAGACTGGGAAAACATAATTCTCCGTATACTTCCATAGCCATCTAGCCATGTCACTTTCCATCTGCTTCATTAAAGTGAGCAAATTTTTGACTCAAGGTTTCATTTGGGCACTTGCTACCTAGTTGATGCAAATGCATGCTAATAAATACACAGATGCTTTCACAGATATAGTGAGGGTTTTCGTAGAAAATAATGTCCATCTCCTCCACTGGGAAGATAAAGATACCTTCAAAGAGAAATTAGTTCCTCAGTTCTTGAAATAACCCCCTGTTGTATAACCACAGATTGGAAAGAGAAATAGCTGCTCATTACTTAGGTGATTCAAATTTCCTTGTGTTTACCTAGAGAACAGCAAATATCCATTTATTTATAATTCAGACATTTCTTGGCCTCCATATATGGAACTCCCGTTGTGTCTTTGGATCTAGAATCCTTAGCCTACTTGCGGGGAGCTTTTCCCACCTAGAAATGCCGGCAATAATTGTCCCGATTCTTCCCGCATATGTGGAAGCAGAAGCCTATTTTAAGGACAAAAAAGATAGCTTGGGTACTCAATTGTACTATAATTAGAGAAACAGAGGGGCTTAGTGGATAGAGCACTGGCCTGGGAATCAGAAGGATTCTGATCAACTGGGTTCTAATCCCAGCCCTGCCATTTATCTGCTGTACGACCTGGGGCAAGTCACTTAGCTTCTCGGTGCCTCAGTTTCCTCATCTGTAAAATGGGGATGAAGACTGTGAACCCCATGTGGGACAGAGACTGTGCCCAACCTGATTTGCTTATATCTACCTCAGTCCTTAGTGCAGTGCCTAACAAATATCACAATTATTATTATCATCGCTATTATTATCATGTGACGGAGAGGGGCAGAGTGAGGAGAGAGGGGGAAATGAAGAATGTTTCACCTCCCAGTCACAAGTGAAGTGACGATGATGTTATTTCCCTCCCATGCTGCATATTCGATAGTCCGTACAGAGGCCCGCCAAAGCTTAAACCTGGTTTAACGGCAGAGACCCAGCGCTCTGATATATGAGAGCTTGACACCTCTTTCCACGGAGGAAGCTTCATCGTCATCACCATCAGTGATATCTCTTGAGCACTTACTGTGTGCTGAGTAGTGAACTAGCACTAAGATGGTAGACACCTTCCTTGCCCACACCGAGCTTACCGTCTCAATACAAGGTGATGCTGGGAGGTATCCTCAAAAGTTTAAATGAGGTTGGGGGTTTTCCCTCTCATATTAAGCTCCCGAGACTGGCTCAGTATTCTTTTCCAGTCAGTCATAGATGAAAGGGGGAATTCTGAGGGACTATAAAGCAACTCATCTAATCTTCACTTCGCGGAAGATGGATAAAGAGTGACAAAAATATGTGTAAAGAGAAATAGGCCCGAATGAGGCTTCGCCTGCAGAGGGCCGGAATAGCACTTCACAGGAAACAGGGAACACTCAATTCCAGTACATGAGAGAAGTGATGTAGAATATGAGCACTGCCCCAAGCTGTTTCAGCAAATGGTCAAAATGAATCATTCCCTGGTGCCTCCTTCGGCAAAGATCCACCATGCCTGTGAGGGGAACTACTGTTTTTTACTCATCAAGGTCTTCTCTTATTCTCCCCTTGCATCCTTCCATCTGGATCCCACAAATTGCGGGGCCAGAAGCTGAATTCATTCATTCATTCAATAGTATTTACTGAGCACTTACTATGTGCGGAGCACTGTACTGAGAGCTTGGAATATACAATTGGGCAACAGATAGAGACAATCCCTGCCCAGTGACGGGCTCACAGTCTAATCGGGGGAGACGGATGGACAAAAACAAGACAACATAATCACGATAAATAGAATCAAGGGGATGTACACCTCATTAACAAAATAAATAGGGTAGTCAAAATATATACAAATGAGCCCAGTGTTGAGGGGAGGGGAAGGGAGAGGGGGAGGAGCAGAGGGAAAGGGGGCTTAGCTGAGGGGAAGTGAAGGGGGGAAGGCGGAGGGAGCAGAGGGCGGAGGGGGAGCAGAGAGGGAGCAGAGGGAAAAGGGGAAGCTCAGTCTGGGAAGGCCTCTTGGAGAAGGTGAACTCTCAGTAGGATGAAAAATGTCCTGAAAGCACCAGGTAATAGAGAGTCCGAGCATCCCAAGGAAGGGAGAATGACCAAGTCAGATCGGTCACTTGCAGAGCCTATTACTGCCTTCAGTGGACTCTCAGCCTGCCCAAGGTTTTCTGAGGCCAAGGATTCTCCAAAGGGAGTGTAGCCAAAATGGGACAGGGAGAGAGCCAGTGGTGTAACTAAGTGGCAATTATACAGGTGATGCTGAGGCAATGCATAAAAATTGCTTTCCTGGAAAATGCTGGAACCAGGAAGTAATCTGGAAGGAAATAAAAGAAGGGATTTGCCCTCTGATCATGGGAAAACATATCCCTAATGCCTTTCCAGCTATGAAGAGAAGATTCAGGTGCCACAAATGAGGTGGAGAATCTAGACTGTAAGCTCCTTGTGGGCAGGTAACGTGTCTACCAAGTCTGGTATATTGTACTCTTCCTAGCAGTTAGTACAGTGCTCTGCACACAGTAGGTACTCAATAAATACAATTGACTGATTAAACTAACCCTATAAAATAAGCAAAACTATTATCTTGACATGACTGACTTTGCCAGACTACTTTTTTTTCTTTTTTCCATTTTATGTTCAAAACGTGTTGGAAATAAATATGTTCAATATTGTTAACAAGAACATTATTTTGCTTTTTTTTACATAGAGATAGAGGCTTGACACAGGCCCAGTGAAGTTAAGTGGCATGCTCAAGGTCACACAGCAGACAGGTAGTGGAGTTGGGATTAGAACCCAAGGCCTCTGACTCCGAGGCCTGTGCTCTTTCCTCTAGGCAGCATTGCTCCTCTAGCTTCTAATATATTTTTTTTAGAATAATGATCCAGGCAATAGGGTGAACTTTGGACTGGGGTGGGGAGAAACAGGAGGCAGCGAGGTCGTCGAGGAGGCCGATGGAGTAATCAACACAAGCACAAAGATACGTGCTTGGATCAGCATACTATCAGTTTGGATGGAGAGAAAAGGGTGGAGACTAGAGATGTTGTGAAGATTGAACCAGAAGAATATAGGTGCAGATTGACTATGGGGCTTATGAGACAGCAAGGTGGTGCTGTCTACAGTGATGGGAAAGTTAGGGGAGGACAGGGTTTGGGTGGGAAGAAGAGGAGTTCTGCTTTGAACGTATTAAGTTTGAGGTGTCAGCAGGATATCCAAGTAGATTTCCTGAAGACAGGAAGAAATGTGAATTTAGAGAGAAGGAGGAAGGTCAGGGTTGGAGATGTAGATCTTAGAAGGGAAGGTCTGCACGGCAAGATGCGGCATATTTGAATTTATTTTACAAAACATAAAGCTCCATGAGCAGAAAAGTGATTAATACATTATTTAGGAAAAGTGGGTGATGATCAAGGTTTAACAAATGTTACTGGAATTCACTCCTCAAACAAAATCATCACTGTCCCATGCTTTCTGCTTTCTGCCTATGTGTACTGACTTCTATGCTTGTTTGTTTTTCTAAATCTCTTCCTTCTGCTGCTGTGCTTGCTAATTACCTGCTTGTCATTCTCTAGTTTTCCCTCATCCGTGATGAGTCGACAAGTGTATTTCTTAAGCTCTGAAGAGAGCAGTTCTTTCATCTATTTTCTGATATTCCCTTCCCTGTTCCTCAGCCTCTTGAGTCTCTGTGTTCACCTGCTCTGTCTGTCCTCCCCCCTGCAGCCCACCCCAAGCTGCCAAAACCCTTCCTTGCAAATATAATGAATCAACTTTTCTCCTCTTACCTGAAATTGTCTCTTAAAATCAGAAAAAATAGGAAAGGAGAGACAACGCTGGTGGGGACATTTACTAACTCTGTATCTCCTTTTCCTTACTTACATATCCCAGCAAAGGCACATCAGCTATTAATCCATATCTTTAAAATTCTTAGTTTCTCACCTAGGAATATATCATTTTTCTCCTTATGAATCCTTCTTTGGCTGTGAGCTTCCTTCTCCTTCTCAGGCTTGGCTCTTTCCTAGGGCAATGACTTTCAGTATCCCTTTAAAATTTTTCAGTCTTTTCTTTTAAGCGTTTAAAAATAAATTATATCTAAGGTGTTCTGAATGGTAGAATCGAGTCTATGCTGTGGTGACATTTTTAGTCTGTACAAAACAGGTTAAAGTTTACAGCAAAGTCTGTCCAGAAACCAGTATTTCACAACTCTAAAAATGGTTAATAATATGGCAGCACATTTTTTTTCAAGTGAAATCAGAAATTTCATTAGATAATCCATCCACTTTCTAATCTTTACTGTGTTGCTGTCCCCCTGAAGATTTTATTATTGGTCCCCGATTGCTTCTCAGATGGATCACCTCCCTATATTTGTAATTAACTGGAAGTGTCTTGTTCATTCCACTTCTGGCTTGTCTTTGCCTGAATCCAATCAGAATTACTTTTCTTTGGAGAATGAAGCCTTTTGAGATATGCTTATCTGGGGAACATGCAGAACTACAAAAATCCAAGCCAAAATAGGTAGAAAACCACACAGAGAGTTCAAGCCTTCCATCGTTACCTTTGGTGAAGTTATGCTACGTTGGTTAATCTAGGGAATCGTTACCTTTTAAAAAACTACTAAGGCTTTGAGTGACTGCACTTAGCAGAAAATGTTGAAAATTTTGATCTGACACTGGGTGATGTGTTTTTCCTTGAATACCAGGGTCATTTCTATGTTATTAAATCATACCCCTGTACTTTTGTACTTTTAGCTATTAACAATATAGGAGTGTAAGAAATTGACTCCCAAATAATGTGAAAATCATATTTCACAATGGCGCCTTCCTCCGTTCTCTGTTTTAAGCATCCACCAGGTCCACTCAGTATTCTGTGCCGAGAGCTGAATCGTGTTGTTGTTGAGTTGGAGGGTGGGATCTGAGCGGAGGGTTTGCCAGGACAAAATGACGTGCGTACAAAGGAACATACAAGTCCCTCTATTTCCTATTTCCTCAGAAGTACTTCATATATAAATCTTCTGCCCAAGCTTCAGCCACCGTTTCAAACAAAAAATTCACCTTGCTCTAAGGAAGTGAGATTTTGAGCCAACATTTGGTAAAGAGAGGGTACTATGGGATTCTGAATGACAAGAGGTTTTTTGTTTAAAACTCTTACTATATGCCAGGCACTATACAAGCCCTTTTTTTGCTGGTTTCCCTTCTATCTCTAAGCCCCCAACTGTGAGTGAGCCTCAAGACTCTGTTCGGTTCCCCTCTTTTTTTCACTTTATACTAAGTCCCTTGGTAAGCCCCTAACTATGAGTGACCCTCCTGCTCTCTTCTGATTCTCCTACTCTTTTCGCTTTATACTAACTCCTTTGGGGTAACATCTATGCTTCTACCTTCCGCTATCACTTCTATGTAGATGACTTCCAAATCTTATCTTGTCAATCACAACCTCTATCCGCATCTGCAAACAAAAACCATTGCTTGCCAGACATTTCCAGCCAGATGACCTGCTAGAACCCTAAATTCAATATGTCATTTTTCCATCCCAAACCTCTCCTCCACCTGTCTCCTCACAGTTGACAGTATCGCCATTCTCCCCAGTCTCCAAAGTCTGCAACGTTGGCATTTTCTTTGTCTCCTCATTCTCTTTAGGCCATCATATTCATAATCCTACTAAATCAGATCGTTTATTCTGCCACAATATTTCCCATCAAGAACCATTTCCATCTCTCCATCCAAAAGGCAAATACCCTGGTTTCAGTCTCCCCACTGGTCTTCCTGCCTCCGGCCTTTCCCTTCTTGAGTCTATATTTCTCTCTGCTGTTGGCATCATCTCTCTAAATCATAGTTCTGCACATCCCTCCTCTCCTCAAAAATATTCAAGAGTTACCCATTTTATCCCCATCAACAAGAAATCTCTAGGCCATTGGTTTTAAGGCACGATCCATTTACTTCCTTACCTATCCACTCTCTATTCACCAGCTCACATTCTCTATTTTCCCCAAGATCGCTCGCTTTCTATCTGTGCCTCATTCCCAAATCCCGAACTCCCTGGTTCCCTTTCTTCCTATCTGAAACTCTCACCACTTTCAAATCTGTCTGCTCTTCCATATTCAAACTCCATCTGAAATTCCACCTCCTGTAGGAGACTTTCCTGATCAATTTTATTTCTCCCCAGATTACATTTTCTCAGCTTTCACCTCAGCACTTTGACACCACCTCAGCATTGTTGTCCTCACAAACGCTTACTGAATTTAGGTACATATCAAATTCACACATTCTACCTTTTAAACACTTCCCTGATTAATCTCTCATCTTCCTTACTCTATATTCTCAGCGTTTACTTCAGCCGCCCCATTACCTAAGTACTTGGATACTCACTATACCCACACTCACATAGTCCTCACTTATGCGGATCATGTGGGGGGAGGTTTTTTGGGGAGATGGAATATTTAAGTTAATATAATAAATGGCATATTAATACCACCTGGCAGTTGTAGGATTTGGTAGAGTAGGCTGAGCCAAAGTACCCTGGAAAATTCAAACAATTCTCCTGTAATTTCAGGTCAAAATAGTTTGTCTGCTTATTTATTTTTAATTTTCTCAATAATAGTTACTTCCTTCCTTTCACTTTATAGTTCCTTCTAGACTAAAAGCTCACTGTGGGGAGGGGACATATCTATCACCTCTGTTATACTGTACTTTCCCAAACTCTTAGTACAGTACTTGGGGCACAGTAAGTGCTCAATAAATACCACCTATGATGAAGATGAAAGTGTGGTGTTACATCCTCAGGAGACATTCATTCATTCATTCAATAGTATTTATTGAGTGCTTACTATGTGCAGAGCACTGTACTAAGCGCTTGGAATGTACAAATTGGCAACAGATAGAGACACAAATAGGATCATTAGATTCATGATTATTATAATTTTACTTACAGTTGTCACTGCTTCCAATTATTGCCTATAGAGGTGGCATGGCATATTTAAGAAGCTTTTATCAAGCTTCCATTCTTCTTTATCTGTAACTCCTTAAAAACTAACAGTCAGAAAGAAAAAGGGAGAGGAAACTGTAAAGGGAGACTTTTCCAGTCAAATAATAAAACAATATAAAAATGATTGCCTCGACCCAATTAGAAGGATGATTTTCCAAATATTGAGACTCTAAGCTTGTTAAGGGCAGGGAATGTGTCCACTAATTCTGTGGTACTGTGCTCTTCCAAGCAACTAGTACAGTCCTCTGCGCGTAGTAAGCACTCAATAAATACTATTCATTAGACATAAACTGAAGAAACTAGTCTCCTAGTTACCTACCGGAATCGTAGAGAGCTGGTCAGTGAACTGAAGAATGAAAACTATCAATCATTATAGGTGTAGATTTTGAGAGAGAAGTGCTTTTTACCCGATAAAGTGCTTTTTTTATGGAAAAGGCTACCCTATTCGTTAACGGTTCTACAGTCAGTCAAATTCAATTTAAATACCGAGAAGAAACTAAATTTGGAATCTGCACCATGTTTCTTATCTTTCAAAGCTTCTTCAAATTATATATTCACTCTCAGTGTCTCTATTCTGATTCATTTCTCACAGTTTCACACCCTGGGATAGAAACTATACATTAGGCAGGTCTTGACCTATTTTTAAGTTCCATCAATTCTTTGTACATCTACCTAAGGGGAACAGCTTCTTTAGATAGAGTAAGATTACAATTATTTCTCTAAACTGAATCCAAATAGGGTCTCGACTCTATTTTTGAATCTGATCAACTTGAAATGTGAATATTTTCTCATCCACTTCTGCTTCGTAGATCTTATTTTCAGACATGTTACATTCTATCTAGAAGATTTTGTTAGCTACATTTCATTGAACATCTTCCAGTGTTGATAACATTCGAGTGACAAATTCAATAACAGCTTCAAGTTTATTCTTGAAGAATAAAGAATGTCTTTTAAGTTATGTTTCAATGTTGCTAGGCCTCTGTAGACTTCTAGGTATTAGCCTGAAATTACCCGCAATCATTATACCCTGCTGGCTGAATTTAATCTAGTACTGCTCCTTAGTTTTATCCCAATTACTAAATCTACATTATTGATGATAGCTGTAGCTATATTTTTAACAGGCTGAATATTTCAACCTCTAGACTGAAGTGCTTGCATAAATACAGATAATATAAATGTCTTTTTTTTTTCTGGTCACTCTATCATAGCATAGGAAATACATCTTTTGCCTGTCTTGGATAATACAGACAGTGTGTTAACCTACTGCTTCAACTAAAAGAAAATATGCCCCTGATAAAGAAGGTAGAACTGAAAACTGTCACTGACTTTAACGTTAATTCTGAGGAAAGGACAGAGCTTATAGTTCGTTAGGCTGGCTGCTGCAAAATTCAGAAAAAAGCAATTGAATGAGATAGTATAGGATTGAAAATAAAAATCGAGATAATTGTAGCCAGATGATAGACCGCCAAATGAAAGACAGTTAACCAAAAAATTCCTGCCGTTAGCCATTGATATTATGATGACGATTATCAATCAATCATTTAATCATACTTATTCAGCACTTACTGGGTAAAGAACACTGTTCTAAGCACTTAGTAGGGTACAATACAAGAGAGGTGGTATTGTAAGTGGTTGAGAAAATATTCACATTTCAAGTCTGCATTCCCTGCCCACAACAATCTGACAATCTTACAATCTAGAGGGGGATTACGATAATTACGGTATTTTTTTAGCACGTACTGTGTGTCAAGCATGATCCTAGGCGCTGGGGGAGATAAAAGTTAAACAGGTGTGGACACAGTCCGTGTCTCACGTGAGGTTCTCAGTTAGAGTAGGAGGGAGAGTTGAGGAAACTCAGGCACAGAGAAGTTAAGTGACTTTCCCAAGGTCACGCAGCAGATAAGTGGCAGAGCTGCATCAGAATCCAGGTTTTTTGACTTGCAGGCCCAGGCTCTTTTCACTCAGAATTTCAAGTGTTACCTTAAATGGTGATCATCCACCTCATCGGTAGTGATATAATTGTCACAGACGGTGGTGGCACGGCTGCCATGGATGGGGGTGAGAAGGGTCATCAGACTCCCCTCTGCATGCTCTGTCCACGAGAAGCTGCATGGCCTAGTGAAAAGAACACGGGCCTGTCTTCTATTCCTGACTCCTCCACTTGCCCGCTGTGTGACCTTGCGCCAGTCATTTCTCTGTGCCTCGGTCCCCTCATCTGTAAAATGGGGATCCAATACCTGTTCTCCCTCCGGCATAGACTGTAAGCCCCATGGGGGACCCGATCATCTCGTGCTTGGCACATGATAAGCACTTGACAAATATCACAAGTATCATTATTATTTTTATGCCACTACTCTGTTTTTTTCCCAATAATGCCTGATCTGCGTTTCCTCCAGGCTACTCCGACACTCACTTAATAATGTTGGTATTTGTTAAGCGCTTACTATGTGCAGAGCACTGTTCTAAGCGCTGGGGTCGATACAGGGTAATCAGGTTGTCCCATGTGAGGCTCACAGTTAATCCCCATTTTCCAGATGAGGTAACTGAGGCACAGAGAAGTCAAGTGACTTGCCCACAGTCACACAGCTGACAAGTGACAGAGTTGGGATTCGAACCCATGACCTCTGACTCCCAAGCCCGGGCTCTTTCCACTGAGCCACGCTGCTTCTCTACACCTGCTACTCTAGCAGGACCCTGACCCTCGTTGCCTCTTAAGAAGATTTGGCTGTTTTAGCTCGCGCCTTCACTCAGAGATAGGCAAGAATGCACCAAAGGATGGTGATGGAGGAAGAAAGACCGAAGAACCAGGAGCAAAACCGCCAAAATGGACAGAAAGGAGCAAGTAGAGTTTTGGCAGTGGCAGGGAAGACAGCAGGTTGGAGAAGATGGAGAAGCAGCATGACTCAGGGGCAACAGCCCATGCTTGGGAGTCGGAGGTCATGGATTCGAATCCCGGCTCTGCCACCTGTCAGCTGTGTGACTGTGGGCAAGTCACTTGACTTCTCTGTGCCTCAGTGACCTCATCTGTAAAAAGGGGATGAAGACTGTGAGCCTCATGTGGGACAACCTGATGACACTGCATCTCCCCCAGCGCTTAGAACAGTGCTCTGCACATAGTAAGCGCTTAACAAATACCAACATTATTAAGATGTTGGTCATGCTGATCCCAGCAGCAGCCAAAACTCTGGTCTAGGACTAAATCATCATCATCATCAATCATATTTACTGAGCACTTACTGTGCGCAGAGCACTGTACTAAGTGTTGGGAAGAGTGAACTCTCGAGTGAACCCTCGGTGAACTCATCCGCTCTCACGGCTTTGACTACCATCTCTACGCAGATGACACGCAGATCTACATCTCCGCCCCTGTCCTCTCCCCCTCCCTTCAGGCTCGCATCTCCTCCCGCCTCCGGGACGTCTCCACCTGGATGTCGGCCCGCCACCTAAAACTCAACATGAGCGAGACCGAGCTCCTCATCTTCCCTCCCAAACCCGGTCCGCTCCCAGACTTCTCCGTCACCGTGGATGGCACGACCATCCTTCCCGTCCCGCAGGCCCGCAATCTCGGTGTCATCCTTGACTCGTCCCTCTCGTTCACCCCACGCATCCTATCCGTTACCGAGACCTGCCGGTTTCACCTCTACGATATCGCCAAGATCCGCCCTTTCCTCTCCACCCAAACGGCTACCTTACTGTTACGGGCTCTCGTTATATCCCGGCTAGACTACCGTGTCGGCCTTCTCTCTGACCTCCCTTCCTCCTCTCTCGCCCCGCTCCGGTCTATTCTTCACTCCGCTGCCCGGCTCATCTTCCTGCAGAAACGATCTGGGCATGTCACTCCCCTTCTTAAACAACTCCAGTGGTTGCCTATCGACCTCCGCTCCAAGCAAAAACTCCTCACTCTAGGCTTCGAGGCTCTCCATCACCTCGCCCCTTCCTACCTCTCCTCCCTTCTCTCTTTCTACCGCCCACCCCGCACGCTCCGCTCCTCTGCCGCCCACCTCCTCGCCATCCCTCGGTCTCTCCCGTCCCGCCGTCGACCCCCGGGTCACGTCCTCCCGCGGTCCCGGAACGCCCTCCCTCCTCACCTCCGCCAAACTGATTCTCTTTCCCTCTTCAAAACCTTACTTAAAAATCACCTCCTCCAAGAGGCCTTCCCAGACTGAGCTCCTCTTCCCCCTCTACTCCCTCTGCCATCCCCCCTTTATGTCTCCGCAGCTAAAGCCTCATTTTCCCCTTTTCCCTCTGCTCCTCCACCTCTCCCTTCCCATCCCCACAGCACCGTACTCGTCCGCTCGACTGTATATATTTTCGTTACCCTATTTATTTTGTCAATGAATTGTACATCGCCTCGATTCTATTTAGTTGCCATTGTTTTTACGAGATGTTCTTCCCCTCGACGCTGTTTAGTGCCATCGTTCTCGTCTGTCCGTCTCCCCCGATTAGACCGTGAGCCCGTCAAACAGCAGGGACCGTCTCTATCTGTTGCCGACTTGTTCATCCCAAGCGCTTAGTACAGTGCTCTGCACATAGTAAGCGCTCAATAAATACTATTGAATGAAAGAGTACAAGAGAAGCAGCATGGCTTAGTGAAAAGGGCACAGGCCTGGGAGTCGGAGGACCTGGGTTCTAATCCTGGCTCTGCCACACGTCTGCTGTGTGACCTTGGGTAAGTCGCTTAAGTTCTGTGTGCCTCAGTTACCTCAGCTGTAAAATGCGGATTCAATACCTGTTCTCCTTCCTACTTTGATTGTGAGCCCTGTGTGCGACAACTGGCTCCAATCTGATTACCTTTCATCTTCCCCAGCAATTAGAGCAATGTGTGACACATAGTAAGCGTTTAACAAATACCACAGTTACTTTTATCACACGTTCCTTGCCCACAGTGAGTTTACAGTCCCCCAAAACGGAGAGTGTGATGAGATGGAGAGTGTGAAGAGTAAGTGGTTGAGACTGAGCAAAGACCAAGAGAAGCAGCATGGCCTAGCGGATTTAATAATAATAATAATAATGTTGGTATTTGTTAAGTGCTTACTATGTGCAGAGCACTGTTCTAAGCACTGGGGTAGACACAGGGTAATCAGGTTGTCCCACGTGAGGCTCATAGTTAATCCCATTTTACAGATGAGGTAACTGAGGCACAGAGAAGTTTAGTGACTTGCCCACAGTCACACAGCTGCCAAGTGGCAGAGCAGGGATTCGAACCCATGACCTCCGACTCCCAAGGCCCGCGGTCTTTCCCCTGAGCCACCCTGCTAGCATGGGCCTGGGAGTTAGAAGGTCATGGATTCTAATTCGGCCTCTGCCACCTGACTGCTGTGTGACCTTAGGTAAGTCACTTCACTTCTCTGTGCCTCAGTTATTTCATCTGTAAAATGGGGGGGGTGAACCCCCATGGGACAGGGATTGTGTCCCATCCAATTTGCTCGGATCCACCTCAGCACTTAGTACACTGCCTGGCACATAGTAAGTGCTTAAAAAGACCATTAGTCTCCTCGTTATTGTTATTATCATTATTACTAACGAGTGGGAAACAGGCAACAAGCTACCCAGACATTCTGCTCTTCTCACTTAGTCCCACTGGGTTGTGAGCTCTCTGGAGTCAGGGAACATTTATCATACCGCTGTTGTACTTGTCCTACCGACCAATCGCCTTAAATGAATGCTAACTGTGCGCGGAGCACTAAACAAAGCACTTGGGAGGGTACAAAAATCCCAAGCATTAGCACGCGGAACTCCAGAGACACTAAATAAAACCCATTACAACTACTCGCTCTCAATTTCTCCCACACAAAAGATACCGTCCCTCTATAGACTTAAGACCACTCTTTCCCGCTAGGGAAAAGTCAATCTTAGGCTCGAACTGTGCATAAACAAACCAACCAGTACAGGGAGGAAATCATAGGGAATTGAGGCAGTTATTTAAAAGCTAAAACCGATCTTTTTCAGTAACCATATTTCATAGGAATCTGTAGATATTGTGTGCGCCTGGGGTCAACCTATCTGAGGAATTAAATCAATTTAGGGATTTTTCTTCTCAAGAATGTACCAGGTCAAGGATTTGAATGCTACAGCGATTGGCTACGGCAGGTTCTGAAACGTAATGCTCTTTGGAGACAGATTACAACGGCCCTCTGGATTCCAGCTAATAGTGTAGGACAGCGACCTTGAATTCTTAAATAGTTTGGAAACAGGTTACTATGGTGGGTTTGAGTCACCTTCTTTTCAGCAGTTCCTCAATTAGAAATGCGAATTTTTGAGCTATAAAATTTTCCAAGTAGAAATAATGTTTTCCTGGAAAGGCGTTAAGAGACGAATTGACAGTACAGGCATTTCTTTTTCATCCCTGTAACTTTGTTCTTGAAGAACCTTGCGTTTGGGGGAAAATGTGTTATAGAAACTGTAATTGCTAAAGTACTACTATGGTGGTATATAATTGTAGTCGGTGGGAATTCACGAACTCGGGGCCTTTACTGTAAGCTCGTTGCGGGCCGGGAACGTGTACGTTTATTGTCGCATTGCACTCTCCCAAGAGCTTAGTACAGTGTTCTGCCCACGGTAAATGCTCAATAAATACGATCGAATGAACTGAACGATGAGTGGGAGAAATGGCTCCAAGGAACATCTATGCTTCACATTTTTCCTTAAAAATTCCCATTATTGTTATGCATCATTGGCAGAATACATCCTTGTCACTCACTAAAGTTAAACTGCATTAAATACTTGACAGAATTGTCTAGCGGATAGAACACAGGCCTGGAAGTCAGAGGACCTGGGTTCTAATCCCTCCTCGACCACTTGTCTGCTTTGTGACCTTGGGCAAGTTATTTAACTTCTCAGCGCCTCATTTACCTCATCTGTAAAATGAGGATTAAGACCCCGAATCCCAAGTAGGACAATGGGCTACGTCCAACCTGATTTTCTAGTATCTACCTCAGCACTTAGGACAGTGCCTGTCACATAGTAAGTGCTTAACAAACACCATTAAAAAATGTAGAATTATGGAAACCAAAACAATACTATAAGATATCGTGTTTTCTTAACAAATCAATGCCTTATCATGGGAGGAGAGTTTGCATATGCCAATAAAGCTTAGAGGTATGTCATGGAAAGATATTCTCTTGCCAGGGTTAAATGGAAAAGACTAAGCCGAAGCATCAAAGTCACCTGTATAGTCGCATGGGACAGAGTCAAAGGTGGATGACCGAGCGATCGAAACGTTGAACAAAGACAATGGCACAGAGATAAATTTTTACTGCGTGGAAGAAGGCAGTGCTCAACCACTTTCATATTTTTTTTCTTTAAACCGAGAAAACTCTATGGATACAGGCCCATACAGTCTCTATGAATCAGAAGTGACTGGACAGCATTCGATGGATGACGACGACAGTACAGTCAGGCTGACACGGAGACTATCAGTAAGGCCCCCGTTCAGACCGTGAGCCCATTATCGGGTAGGGATCGTCTCTACCTGTGGTCGAATTGTACGTTCCAAGTGCTTAGTACAGTGCTCTGCACATAGTAAGCCCTCAATAAATACGATCGAATGAATGAGCATGTATTTATATTAATGTCTGGTCGTCCCCCGCAACCCCCACCCCAGACTGTAAGCTCGCTGCGGCCAGGGAACAAGTCAACTACCTCTCTCACACTGCACTCGCCCGAGTGCTGAGCAGAGAAGCAGCGTGGCTCGGTGGAAAGAGCCCGGGCTTGGGAGTCAGAGGTCATGGGTTCGAATCCCGGCTCTGCCCCTTGGCAGCTGTGTGACTGTGGGCAAGTCACTGCACTTCTCTGGCCTCAGTTACCTCATCTGTAAAATGGGGATTAAAAAATGTGAGCCCCAGGTGGGACAATCCGATTACCCTCTGTCCACCCCAGCGCTTAGAACAGTGCTCTGCACATAGTAAGCGCTTAACAAATACCAACATTATTACGATTATTATTACAGTGCGCTGCACCCAGTAAGCACTCAGTGAATTCCATTGATTGATTGATAAGGACATGTGCCTGGTAACCTAGAAGAAACTTTTCTTCGCACAACAAAGGTTCTATCCTTAAAACTATAGACAACACCTTTGTTTCCTGAAAACCGAAGCGCTATGAAAAAAACAATGAGCTCCGTTCCTAAGGGAACTTTGTGCACAAAGTCCTTGCTATTCATTGTGTTGCACTTTCACATTCCCGATATGGGAACAAGAGAAGAAGTCCATTCAGTTGAGTCTCATTGTGTTAGAAGAAAGAAGTAAAGAAAGGAACGAAAGAAATAGATTAGTGCTAATTCTCTTATCCTTAAATGCTTTTGACAGAATATCACATTTTGTACCACTTCAACAGCAACACGTAGCCAAGAGAGTTTAATTAAAGGGACACCAAGGATGGAAAAACCCTGAGACAATGACTGCAAGTGTTCATGAATATCTTCACTTACTCCACTTCGATTGCTTTTAAAGACCAAATTTCATTGCTTGGAATAGCTACTAACGTAAGTGTGACATTTCTTAAGCCGACAGCCTGGTTTAAAAGGCACTTCGATTTGCAAATTTTTAAAGCTACGCTCTCAGATCCATTCCCTATTAATTATGCTTGCTTTAGAGTCTGTCACGCCAGAATTAGATTTACCGAGCTCACTGGGGAACATGACTTTTCCGGCTATTTACTATCAACTGGGTGCAAAGCACTGTACTAAGCACGAGACCTAAGTGAGCTGTACACATTGCATTCTCGCTATCATTTCGAACTAGATTTTATATGGTTTTCGTAATTTAGCCCTCTACCAAATAGGAGCATATATACATAGGTGTGTGAATTACACTGGCTCAATAAAGAAAATATGTTCGTACATAATTGAGAATTATTAAAGTCATATTAAAAATGCTTTTTGAAATGATAGTGAGAGTGCAATGTGAATATCTGACTTAGGCCTAACGACAAGTATAGTGGATGCTCAATAAATATCACTAAACACAAGGGATGTATCTGTTATATCGTTACATTGTACTCTCCCTGGTATTTAGTACAGTTCTCTGCACGTGGTGAGTGCTCAATAAATAAGATTGATTGATTGACTGATTTTTATTCACTCATTCATTCATTCAATAGTATTTATTGAGCGTTTACTATGTGCAGAGCACTGTACTAAGCACTTGGAAAGGACAAATCGGCAACAGATAGAGACAGTCCCTGCCCTTTGACGGGCTTACGGTCTAATCGGGGGAGACGGACAGATAAGAACAATAGCAATAAATAGAACCGAGGGGATGAACATCTCATTAAAACAAGAGCAAATAAATAGAATCAAGGTGATGTACATCTCATTAACAAAATAAATAGGGTAATGAAAATATATACGGTTGAGTCGACGAGTATGGTGCTGAGGGGAAGGGAGACGGGGAGGAGCAGAGGGAAAGGGGGGGAAAGAGGGCTTAGCTGAGGAGAGGTGAAGGGGGGGTAGAGGGGGAGCAGAGGGAGCAGAGGGCAAAGGGGGAGCTCAGTCTGGGAAGGCCTCTCGGAGGAGGTGAGCTTTAAGTAGGGTTTTGAAGAGGGGGAGAGAATTAGTTTGGCGGCGGTGAGGAGGGAGGGCGTTCCGGGACCGTGGGAGGACGTGGTCCAGGGGTCGAAGGCGGGATAGGCGAGAACGGGGGAGGGTGAGGAGGTGGGCGGCAGAGGAGCGGAGCGTGCGGGGTGGGCGGTAGAAAGAGAGAAGGGAGGAGAGGTAGGAGGGGGCAAGGGGATAGGCAGCCATGAAGCCTAGAGTGAGAAGTTTTTGTTTTGTGCGGAGGTCGACAGGCCACTACGGGAGGTTTTTAAGGAGGGGAGCGACAGGCTCAGAGCGTTTCTGCAGGAAGATGAGCCGGGCAGCGGAGTGAAGAATAGACTGGAGTGGGGAGAGACAGGAGGAAGGGAGATCAGAGAGAAGGCTGACGCAGTAATCTAGCCAGGATATTACGAGAGCCTGTAACTTTAAATAATCAGAAGCCAGATTGGACATTTACCACAATTTTTCACTAAGAAAAAATGCCACATCTCATTTTTTGTTGTTGTTGTTTATATAGGGAACTCTAAATCTGACACCTTGCTCAACTTGACTAATACATTTTAGCTAGTAAATGGGGAAGGATGACGCAGTACTTGGAAGGAGAAGGTAGTCATCGTTTTATGCAACACAACATCCAACAGTGAATAGATAGTTTCTTCTACTAGGCCAACATTTGCCCATCTCTTCAGGGACTCTCCTGGTAATTCATCACTCAAGCTTCCATAATATCCATCCTAGAAAATGTTCCCTCTTTCTTTCACTGTAATCCTTGGAAAGGTGAATTTGTTCAGTGTAGATTTTACAAGAGCAGCATGGCCGAGGACAAGAAGTATGTGCCTAGGTGTTAGGGGACCTGGGTTCTAATTTCAGCTCTTCCACCTGGCTGCTTTGAGACCTTGGGTCAGTCATTTATTTTTTCTGTGCCTCGGTTGCCTCATCTGTTAAATGGGGACTCAGTATCGGTTTGCCCTACTAGATTATGAGCCACATGTGGGACTGATTATCTTGTATCTATCCCAGTGATTAGTACAGTGCCGGGCACATAGTAAGGATTGAATACGTACCATTAAAAATGTATATTGGAATTAATCCCAAGAGGGACAGAAGAGGACATCTTTAAAAGGTCTGGAATTTTCATTATTTGCTGTACTCTTAGTATTTCCACATCTGACTTTAGCTGAAAATAAGTAGGTTTCCAGGAAGGACCTGCAAGAGTTGATCACCTTTCAGCTTCCCTAGAAGAACAGATTTATATTGAACATTTTTGACAGATCTTAAACCAATAAACGGTACTTTTAAACGGTGGGTTGTGGGTTTTATGAAAGATTGTAGAGCAAAAGGATACTGATATATTAGGTTAAACTTTGGCAGTGTAAATCAATCGGTAGTGCTCATATATGTTTCCTAAGTGATTCCATTCAGAAAACATTAAGAACATTGGGTAGATTTGCATAAACTGTTGGTGTTCAATAAATGCCATCGAACATATCAACTTTAAATAATCAAAAGCCAGATTGGACATGTAATAAAAACTTGCAGGATGTTTTTGGTTGTTGCTAAACCCCAGTATGTGCAAGGGGAAGTGACACGAAATAAGCATCAGCATCATCGGTATTTGTTGAACATCTATCATTTCCCAGGCACTCTGCTTGGCATGTGGGCTTCTGGCCATACTGGGTTTTTGTTTCGTTTTGTTTTCTTAGTGCTATTTGTTAAGCACTTACAATGTGCCAGGCACTGTACTAGGCGTGTAGAAACAAGATAATCAGATTGGACGCAGCCCATGTCCCACATGGGACTCCCAGTCTTAACCCTCATTTTACAGATGAGGTAACTGAGGCAGAGAGAAGTGACGTGACTTGGCCAAGGTCACACAGCAGATAGGTAAGAGAGCCAGGACTCTGACTCTCAGGCCTGTGCTCTTTCCACTAGGTCCCTCTTTACCTCAAAGGTCCCGTGACTTGTCCCTCTTCCGTCATCACTGATTTCTCCGTTGCTAACTGCGGAGTCCAAGTGCCACGACTCCAGGGTCCCACGATCCAATCTGTGGACTTCCTGCAGCTATCCTGAAGCTCTCTCTGCTCATCTCCTCAGTCTCATTCTTCCCTGTCTCTGCTCAAATCAACATGGGTAGCATGGTCTGACTGAGAAGGATTCCACAAGTGCTATTCCAGTGACACCCAAGACTTGACCCATGGATCAGAAGAACTGCTCAGGGTTAACTGATTTTCAGGGGAAGACTACATGGAGGGTTAAGGAAAATAATGAGAGGGATGGAGACTGGGTTCAGCCATCAAGCTGAGTCTATCATGCCAGTAAGATTATCACAAACACCAGTTTCCTCTTCACGTTTTTACCTCAAAATACCCAGTACTTTCTCAACACCGCCTCATCAGAAAGTTCCAGGGGCTCACCTTGACTCGTGAATAAAACAAACTGTGCTGAACATTAGAGCATGTATTAGAGCCCCGTATGGATAGAGATCCACGTCCAACCTAATTTGTTTGTAGTAATAATAATAGTAATGATAATGATGGTATTTGTTAAGGGCTTACTAGGTGCCCAGCACTGTTCTAAGCACTGGGGTGGATACACGTAATCAGGTTGTCCCACTTGGGGCTCACAGTCTTAATCCCCATTTTACAGATGAGAGAACTGAGGTGCAGAGAAGTTAAGTGACTCGCCCAAGGTCACACAACAGACAAGTGGCAGAGCTGGGATTAGAATCCAAGGCTTCTGACTTCCAAGCCTGTGTTCTATCCATTAAGCCAGTACTTAGTACAATGCCTGGCACACAGTAAGCACTTAACAAATACCACTTATTATTATTATTATTATCATTATTATTATCCACTTTCCCCACACACTGACTCATTAGTGCTGCCTGTATTCGGTAGGTAAAGTTCCCCCATCCTCTTCTAGACTGTAAATTCCTTATGGGCAGGGAATGTGTCCATTATACTGTTATACTACATTGTTATATAGTATATAACATACAATAATGTGTGTCTTGTCCTCTCGACTATAAGCTCATGGTGGGCAGGGAACGTGTCTACTATCTCTGTTGCGATGTCCTCTTCCAAGCACTTGAAACAGTTCTCTGCACAAAATAAGCACTCGATGAATACGATCGATTGAAGGAGAACATCGGGATAATCTTCTCAATCACAGGGTGATTTAACTGGAAGGAGAACCAGAGATAGGAATCCAGAGCGGGGAATCATTGTGAAGCCGAGAAGCAGCGTGGCCTAATGGATAGAGCAGGGGCCTGGGAGTCAGAGTCGCGATATATTATTAGATCATCCTCTCCCAAGCACTTGGTACAGTGCTCTGCACACAGGAAGTACTCAATGAATATGTTTGATTGATTTCACTTGCTAAATCCACAGCAGCAAGTAAGGTACTCCGGTCAATGTTTCTCCCTTCTCTTTTGAAAAACTGTAGATTTTATTCATCGTATATTAAAGACAAAAGATTTGAAAAATTAACTTGGTTATTTTTATCCCCAGTACTGAAATAGAATGTGTTCTTTTCTACCTTGCCACAGTTGCCTTCGCCTTCGCTGCCACCGTGAAAAAAGAAAATAAAAAAATTAAAATCCAGCATTCCTAACCTTTGAAAATCAATAATGATTCATGTTATTTTGCAAGCATAATAATTACTTCTTTCTCGGTACATTATGTTTGTTGCGTGCCTCGTGTGAATGGAATCTTGTGGCTCTGCTTCAACCTACCTTTTTCCAAGTTTCTGCATTTTTTTATGGGTTTTTTTTTTTTTAATGGTGCTTATTATGTGCTGGGCGCTATACTAAGCATTAGGATAGATACAAGCTAATGGTTTTGGAAACAGTCCCTATCCTACATAGGGCTTACAATTTTAATCCCCATTATACAGATAATGTAACTGAAACAGAGAAGTTAAGTGACTTGCCCAAGGTCACACAGCAGAGACGGGATTAGAACCCCACGACTCTTGACTCCCAGGCCCATGCTCTATCCATCAGGCCACGCCGCTTCTCAACTTCGGAATGATTCTCTTTTCTGGATTCCTATCTCCGGTTCTCCTTCCAGTTACAGCACCCAGTGATGGAGTAAATTATCCCGATGTTCTCTATCAATTAATTGAGTACTCATTTTGTGCAGAGAAGTGTACTAAGTGCTCGGGAGAGTACATCACAACAGAGTTAGTAGATACGTTCCCTGCCCACCACGAGCTTATAATCTAGAGGACAAAACACATAATAAATACATTATGGATATGTGCATAAGTGCTGTGGTGAATAAAGGGAACAAGTCCCAGCATAAGAACGATGAGAAAGGGCGTGAGAGCAGAGAAAGTGAGGTTTAGATTGTAAGCTCACTATGGGCTGGGAAGGTGTCTACCAAATCTGTTGATCTGTACTCCCCCAAACACTAATAATAATAAAAATTATGGCACTTGTTAAGTGTGGCTCAGTGGAAAGAGCCCGGGCTTGGGAGTCAGAGTTCATGGGTTCGAATCCCAGCTCTGCCACTTGGCAGCTGTGTGACTGTGGGCGAGTCACTTCACTTCTCTGGGCCTCAGTTCAGGGAAAGCAGCGTGGCTCAGTGGAAAGAGCCTGGGCTTCGGAGTCAGAGGTCATGAGTTGGACTCCCGGCTCTGCCACTTGTCAGCTGTGTGACTTTGGGCAAGTCACTTAACTTCTCTGTGCCTCAGTCACCTCATCTGTAAAATGGGGACTAACCGTGAGCCTCACGTGGGACAACCTGATTACCTTGTATCTACCCCAGCGCTTAGAAGAGTGCTCTGCACATAGCAAGCGCTTAACAAATACCAACATTATTATTATTATTATTACAATGGGGATTAACTGTGAGCCTCATGTGGGACAACCTGATTACCCTGTATCTACCCCAGCTCTTAGAACAGTGCTCTGCACCTACTAAGCGCTTAAATACCAACATTATCATGAAGTGCTTACTATGTGCCAAGCACTGTTCTAAATGCTGGGGTAGATACAAGGTGATCAGGTTGGACGCAGTCTCTTCTCATATGAGGCTCACACTCTTAATCCCCATTTTACAGAGGAGGTAACCGAGAGAAGATAAGCGACTTGCCCAAGGTCACAGAGCAGACAAGTGGAGGAGCCGGGATTAGAACCCACGACCTGACTCTCAAGCCCACGCTCTTCCCACTAGGCTATGCTGCTTCCCGGTCAATACTCCGCACACAGCGAGCGTTCAATAAATATTACTGATTGATGTTCACACCGATGGCTTTGCTGTTGAGCTTAGTCTTGTTGGAGTCACCAGAAATGCTCTGGGTGGGGCTCAGGTCTTTACGGTCTTGCTGGTTCAGAAGACTTGCATTTTTTATATGTCCCTGGGCAACAACTCTCATGCTGGGACATGTGGGTCACCTTTCAATTTCGGTGCCTTCTGCGATTACTGTACATCTGCATTGATTCAGTGTTGAACTCAGCTCAAGCACGGAGCAGCTTGGCTTAGTGCAAACAACACGGGTCTGGGAGTCAAAAGGTCACGGGTTCTAGTCACGGCTCCTTCTCTTGTCTGCCTTATGACCTCAGGCAAGGCAGGTCACTTCTCGGTGCCTCAGTTACCTCATCTGTAAAATGGGGATTAAGACTGTGAGCCTGACGTGGGACAACCTGATGACCCTGTATCTACCGCAGCGCTCAGAACAGTGCTCTGCACATAGTCAGCGCTTAACAAATACCAACATTATTATTATTATTACCTGATAATATAAAATGGGGCTTCAATAACAGTTCTCCCTCCTACTTAGACTATGAGCCCTCTGAAGCACAGGGGCTGTGTCCAAACTAATTATCTTGTACCTACCGCTGTGCTTAGAACAGTGCTCGAAGTGCTTAACAAATACCATAATGATGATATTCTGGATTTCCCTCAAAATGCAAAATAATGATGCAAATAATGCTGCATTAGGGCTCTGACCCCAGATGGTGCTAAGCTTCTCCTCACTCACCCGGATTGAGCCTGCTTTCTCCTACTGAGAAAGAGAAGCAGCATGGCTCCGTGGAAAGAGCACGGGCTTAGCCCCGGCTCCGCCCCCTGTCAGCTGTGTGACTTTGGGCGAGTCACTTAACTTCTCTGTGCCTCAGTTCCCTCATCTGGAAAATGGGGATTAAGACTGTGAGTCTCACCTCGGACAACCTGATTACCCTGTACCTACCCCAGCGCTTAGAACAGTGCTCGGCACATAGTAAGCGCTTAACAAATACCAACATTATTATTATTACTTATTCACTCTCTTCTCATCTATCTGAGGCTAGGCTAAAAAAGGTGAAATGCTTGGGCCTAAATGACTCCAATCCAGTTACTCGTATATTGGAAAATTTTCTTTACGTGCTCGATGTCTATCTGAAAACAAATCTCTCTGGACTATAACTCTGATACAGCCCATATTTCAAAATGGTATTTTATGACACAGATTATGCTAAGCGTCATACAGTGAAACGGATATTTACTTAGGGTGATTAATTAGGCATTACACGACCGCATGGAGTCGGTATCAAATGTTTTCTGTCATCTGATTTCCAAAGCACTTTTATCTTGTTTCTCTATAGGAATAAGGTAACTCAACATCCATAAATATTTCAAACCGCTTATAATTAAAACTTCATGTGTTTGGCACGAAAACATCTCTAGTGAAGGAAGCCAATTGTTTCCTGATTACTCTGTCAAATCTGCACCCTTTCATGTTAACAGCTGGGCAGTAAATGCTGTGTGGCATTAGTTTGCTGCTAACATACTCTCAGTATGCCAGTGGCGGTAATGAAAAGCTTTCTTTTTGTATGAAATCATTAATACTGAAGGCAAAGAGTCAAATGTGCATCAAGGTACTTCACAGTAAGATTCTTTTCTTTTTTTTTCTTCAAATCATATTTGTTAAGTTCTTGCTATGTGCCAGGCACTGTTCTAAGTGCTGGGTTATAAAAAAGGTAAACAGGTCTGTCATCATCCATGTCCCCCATTGAACTCACAGTCTTAACCCCCATTTTACAGATGAGGTAACTGAGGCACAGATAAATGAAGTGACTCACGGTCACACAGCAGACAAGAGATGGGGGCAGGATTAGAAACCATGTCCTTCCGATTCCCAGGTGCTTGCTCTATCCACAAGGACATGCTGCTTTTCTTTCCCTGGGGCATCAGTCGATGATATTGATTGAGTGCTTTCAAGGTGCAGAGCACTGTACTGAGTGCTTGGGCAAGGAAAGTACAACAGAATTATCAGATATTCCCTGTCCATAATAAGATATTCCCTGTCATGGAACTAAGTCTCTAGACTGTCAGGTTGTTGTGGGCAGGAAATATGTCTGTTTTATTGTTATAATATCCATATATATCACAGTATGCCATTTATGGTTATATTGTACTCTCCCCAGTGCTAACTGCAGTGCTCTGTACGTGGCTCATCGGACAGAGCCCGGGCTTGGGAGTCAGAAGTCATGGGTTTGAATCCCAGCTCTGCCACTTGTCAGCTGTGTGACTTTGGGCAAATCACTTCACTTCTCTGTGCCTCAGTTCCCTCATCTACAGAATGGGGATTGGCTGTGAGTCTCACGAGGGACGACCTGATGACCCTGTATCTCCCCCAGCGCTTGGAACAGTGCTCTGCACATAGTAACAAATACCAACATTATCATTATTATTATTACGCAGTAAGTGCTCAATAAATATGACTGAATGAATAAGTGAATGAATAACTGGGAGCCTCACGTGGAACAGATATAGATTGTGTCCATACACAGTAAGTGCTCAATAAATATGATTGAATGAATAAGTGAATGAATGACTGGGAGCTTCATGTGGGACGGATATAGACTGTGTCCAAACTGATTAGCCTGTATCTATCCCGGCACTTAATACAGTGCCTGGTTCATAGTAAGCGCTTAACAATGCCATTAAAAAAAAAAAAGCTACCTTTTCTGAGAGATTGGCACAACACATACCCGAGAGGAGAAAGCAGACCCTTCGGACAGCTGACAATGGACATCAGACACCGCCCGACAACTTGCAAAAACAGATGCTGGAACTCAACCTGTGGAGTTCAAGCAGATGAAACGATGGCTAGAGTCAGAGGCAATCAGGGAAATGACCTGATAGCAAAGCCGCACTGTAGCGTGAAAATCTCAACTGAATGATCTTGCCTTTTCCATTTGAAAGGTTAAGTTCTTTGCAAGGGAAAGGCAAGGAGCTCAATAAGTTTCATCTCCAATGTGCTTCATAAGCACTGACCTGAGACATTCAAATTCTCATTTTACAGATGGGAAAACTGATACCGTAAAGGAAGTGAGAGCTAGGATTAGAAAGCGTCTGTCTTTTTTCTCTCCCGATGTCAGTCTAACACGGACAAAATATATTGCTTTCTCTAGGCTGCTAACGTGATCTCGCTCAGTTCCTCTAATATTCTCAAGTAACCAATTTACAAGGGTTTCTTTTCCTGCTAGCTGGTGATTATAGAGCTCCATTTCTAAAGAGTGACTTTCTCCAAATCATTCCCAGTAATATAGAGTCAAGGTCCATTTAATTCACCGGGTTGACGTTGGTGAGTTTTTTCCTGCCTAGGTTATTGCTTACTTTGGTTTCCTCAAGATGACAAGGTTAAGGCTGTACTAAAATACACTTTATCCTAGGGCTAAGCCAAGTGGACACAACTGTTCATTTGTTTACAGAGAGGTGAATTTCTGGAAAAAAAAAATTAGTAGCACTCCTAAGAGTTGCACTGTATTGTCATGCAGTGATAAAATGAATTATGTCCATACCAATAACATTCAAAAATTGAATTCATCTAACTCGTTTTTTCAAAGCTTTCCTTTACCAATCAATATTTATGTAGTGTATTTTACTTATGATATCTATTAGGCACTTATTATGCGTTAAGCAATCTTCTAACCACTAATATAGATTCAAGTTAATCAGGTTGGGCACAGTCGCTGTCCCACCTGGGGCTAACAATCTAAGTAGGTGTGAGACCAGGTTTTAAATCCCCATTTTACAGATGAGGAAATTGAAGCAAGGAGAAGTTAAATGACTTGCCCAAGATCACACAGCAACCAACTGACAGAGCTAGGATTAGAACCCAGTTCCTCTGATTCCCAGGTCTGTGCTCTTTCCACGAGGCCACGCTGCTGAACGCTTACTACGTACTGAGCATTGAACTGAATGCTTGGAGAAGTAAAATAAAATAGAGTTGCTAAACACTATCCCTGCCCACAAGTAGTATAGAGAAGGAGACAGATGTTAAAAATGAATTACAGAAGGGGGAAATGGCATCGTGTAAGGATATTAGATATATGTACTGTCAAAGTGAGGGTGGGGTGAATATCAAGTGCTTAAAGGTTATAGCTCCAACACAGCGGGGAGGGCGGGCAGAAGAAATGAGGGCATAGTCAGGGAAGACCCCTTGGAGGAGATGTGATTTTAGGAGAAGCAGCGTGGCTCAGTGGAAAGAGCCCGGGCTTGGGAGTCAGAGGGCACGGGTTCTAATCCCGGCCCTGCCACTTGTCAGCTGTGTGACCGTGGGCAAGTCACTTCACTTCTCTGTGCCTCAGTTACCTCATCTGTAAAATGGGGATTAAGACTGTGAGCCCCACGTGGGACAACCTGATTCCCCCGGGTCTACCCCAGCGCTTAGAACAGTGCTCAGCACATAGTAAGCGCTTAACAAATACCAACATTATTATTATTTGGATGGAGAGAAGAGGGTACTTTAGAACTGTTGTGAAGGTAGAACCTATAGAATTTGTTTACGCTGAATATGGATGTAGTGAGTGTGGACAACTTGCTCAAGGAGCTAAGTACTTAGTCCCCTCTGGATTACGAGCTCATGGTTGATGGGGTATGTGTTTGTTATATTATTGTGCTCTTCCAAATGCTTAGTATAATGCTTTGCACAGAATAATTACTCAATACAGTTGAATGAATCAGTGAATACCAAACTTTTGTCACAGTAAGTGCTCAATAAATAAGACCGATTGATTCTGTCGAGGAACCGTAGGAGGGAGATGGGACGATAACTGGTGGGAGTTGTGGGATCAGAGGAAGGTTTCTTTTTTTTTAAGATAGAGATACATGAACGTGTTTGAAAGCAGTGCAATGAATAGCACACCCTTATCCAGAGCTCAAGCATCACCATGCTAGACGCTGGGTCAGTAAGGAGATATCCCCCACTCTGAAGCCAGACCCTTTCAGGGAAATGAGGAAAAAAAAAAGTATTCAATAGCTATAATCCTCAACAATGAATAAAGCCTGACTCAGAGACTAGTAGTGTGATACGGAGAAAGTATTTACTGTGCTGGATTGCTGGGTTGCTTTCTTCTGGTTATTTACTCTTTTTCTTGTAGCTTGAAATTCCTCTCAAGTACTATCTGTGGACCAGAACTGACTGTCCTTTTGCCCGGACTTCTGATTTGCTTGGCCAAGCAGCTGGATTATTATTTACCTGTAGAAAGGTTTGTCAGTTTCTTACAAGCAAAACAAAGCCAATATTAAATATTTTTGAAATACATTTCATTTGGTTAAAACAACTCCGGGGAGCCTTGAATGGAACATGATGTTTATGTCTTGTTCACTGTAAGCAAACTGTGATATTTTGTCAAGGCGGCTGAACAGATACCTCCTGCTTTATAATGGCCCTGTGGTAATCAGGGAATCAATCAGTTGAAGCTGTGTTGCCGGCCTGACTTTCAGTCCAATAAAGGGGGATTGGTAATTAGCTTTTCTTTGGTTGAAATTCACTTGCACTCACCCAAAAAACCTTGGTTATTGCTTATGGGCATATCAAGAAGATGAATGTAATAATTTGTCAGAAGTTTCATTTTCTATATAAATATAAGGCATTCGTGGGATTGAAAGTAGGATATTGTGAACTCTTTGAGACCACAAAAGGCCTTCTTTCCCCTCTCCCCCCTCACCTCCCTTCAGATCTTTCCTCTAAAGTCACAACTGCTCCCTTGTATTCCCTGTCTTTCACTTGGTTTCCTACCACTTTCTGTGCGGGTCTTGTCTTGCGTGACATCCCGTTTCCAAGCAATAATAATAACTAATAATAATTATGGCATTGGTTAAGCGCTTAACTATGTACCAATTACTGTACTAAGTGCTGGGGTGTATACAAGCAGATCCTTTATCTCTTTCTATCTACTATTTTGTCAGTGTTATTGTGTGTGTGTCCCACTGTTTGATTCCCCATGAATAGTGACTGTATTTATATGTCTCCATGCATTTCCACGAATACCTCTTTTCCTTTGTACTTCTGTGGTGGGGGGCAAAGGGTGGGTGGTGGCCGGGGGACAGTCATATTGTGATATGGTGGCTAAACTACTGAGTTGCCCCCTGACCCCCACCGACCTATGGTCTCCCTGTCTCCAGGCTTTCTGTCCTCCAACCCAACCCACCACGGTCTTCCCTGTGTTCAAACTTCCAAAAATCTTGCCTTCCCTGACGAACTCTGAAGAACCCTAAAGCCACCTCCAACACCTTTTAGGTATCCACAACACTTATCTGATGTATATTCAGTTGTATACCTCATTATATCCATTATACATTCTGATCTCTCTATTTGTCAATATTTTTTTAAGTCTGTGTGTCTCCCTTCTTCATCATATTAGTCATCTTCCTTGTAGGCAGGGAATATATCCCTTGACCCATCTCTTGCTTCTCTCGCGCTATGCACTGCACTCAATGGATGTTCGATAAATACAGTTACTACTAATGACCGTTTCTTAGAAGTGAGAGGGAGCAAAAGTTGAGGAACCTGGTCTCCTGTGTTCTCCCTCCTTCTAACGCTCCGGGTCTGGTTCAGGGCGCTAGTCAAGCTCAGTGTCGGCACGGAGAACCTCGTCTAGACGATAAGCTCGTCGTGGGCCGGGAATATGTCTGTTATATTGTTGTACTCTCCCAAGTGCTTAGTACAATGCTGTGCACACAGTTTAAGTGCTCAGTAAATACAAGTGACTGACCAATTGACTACTGTGGTCAGAATGGAGGCGAGGGCAGATTAAAGCAGGTGAGGATGAGTTTCATCTTACCCTCCCAAGATCCTTGTGAGGATGGGAGAAGTGAGTCTAATCCCCATTGAACGGATGAAGAAACTGAGGCACAGAGTGGTTCACCAAGGTTGTCTTAGGATGTAAAGCTGCCCAGGGGTAGTGGGCTCTGGGATTCAGACCTTCTGGCTCCTAATATCCACTGCCTTTCCACCAGAGTCCCTGTCAGTCCCTAATATTCAAAATCATTGAATGATGGCTCTTCATTTCACTCCGTAGAAAGTCATTCCCCTCTCAGGGTTGCACCTGGAGAGTTTCCAGTACTGTCCCAGTCTCAACTACGGGAGGGAAAGTCAAGCAGAGCCATATACCCATTCCATTCCTCGCTGGCCAATGGCTAGCGAGTGGAAGGCAATCTGCTACAAGACAAAACTCACCCGTACTGGGCAGCAGCGGCATGGGAGAGAGTCAAGGGTGGAGACTCAGGTTTACTGTGTAGAAGGAAGCAATGGTAAACCACGTCTGGATTTTACCAAGAAAACTCTATGGCTCCACTACCAGAACAATTGCAGCTGGAGAGCGGGGCGTTCTGGGAGAGATGTGTCCGTGGTGTCACCATGGGTCGGAAATGACGGCATAAGGCAAGACAAGCAAGTCATTTCAATACTGGGCTATTATTTTTGAGTTTTTCAGATCCAGATGATCCAACATTTTTACTTACTACACAGCCTATCTTCTTTTTACTACCAGCCATTCATGCTTTGATCAGAATTCATTTGCCTGGGCCAAATTTCATCCATCAACCATTTCAATATGTCTAAGCTTGTCATCATCATTAACATCCTCACGGAACTAGGTAACCTTCAAATGACAGTACACGCATATGAAATAGGACCTTACTGTGGCTGATGCTCCCAATACTAAATAGCTCAGAAGATTTTTGGCTCCCTTGGCAAAGACGTTTGGCATAATGGAAAAGGTGGTGACCTGGGGGTCAGAGGACCTGATTTCTAGTCCCTGCCCTGCCACTTCTTGTGACCTTGGGCAAATCGCTTATTCACCGATTAGCTTGTATCTATCCCAAGTGCTTAGTTCAGCACCTGGCACATAATAACAGCTTAATAAATCACATTTTTAAAGAAATAGCATTCCCCCCAACCCAGTGACTTTGGTGATAACCCATCAAAGACTGTGGGGGCTTAGCGACTTCAAGAATCTCCCCAAACTGAACCTCTAAAGCCCTAACCCCTCCTGAGGACATCCAAAAGTCCATGACGTAACCTTAATGAGCAGAGAGAGACACACTGTCCCTTTAATTGACTTAGGATGAAATCACTGGTCTAGTAAGAAGTGCCAGCTTTGAAAGGGGTGTGATACACTCTTCCCATCTGAATTTTCCTTCAAATTTAATTTAAAAATAAGCATACTATGCCGCTTAGGTAAAACACCTTGTCACCTGAGAAACTTCATTAAATTGCCATGATAATTTGCTTTATATCTAGAGGGTCATCCTAAAGAGTTACCTTGGATTTTACAAAATAGACTAAAGAGTGGTTTTTTAAAAAAATACACATACAGATATGACCATCATGGGCTAAAATACACTAAACATTTAAAAAGTCCCTAAATAAACATAAGTAATGCTTTTCAAAAACTCCAATCTTAGACATTCCCCATTCAATCCTAGTAAAGAAATTTCAGAGAGGTCTGTCCAGGAAAGAAATTAATTTCTGAAACAGAGAGCTCACTTGCTTGAATCTTGATTATCCATTGATTTCTGAAACCATTTTAATGACTGATTAGAAAGAGATTGGACAAAATAATGAAAATGGCATGATCACCAAACAGATCTCTGAACCAAAATGACATTTCACAAAAACGGTGATCATAAAGAAAAGCACCAAACCTCAATCATAGGGGCAAATGTATCAAGAGAGAGCCAGGGTTAAAATAATCCCCAGATAACCTGAGTCAAACAATCAGTGGTTTTTACTGAGCACTTACCGTATGCAGAGCATTGAACTAAGCCCTCGGGAAAGTACTATACAAGAGAGTTGGTAAGCATGTTCCTTGACTACACAAAGCTGAAGTCCTTTCACTTCTCTGCTATCCCCTATTGTTTTTCTCCTTGGTGGAGAAAGTATTAATTGTTAATAAAATGGAAGATATAGGCAGCACAGGGCTGTGTGTAACCCATAACTAAATAATTGTGATTTAGCTGAACAGAGTATAAAAGGGAAGCAGCGTGACCTAGTGGAATAGAGCATGGGCGTCAGAAGAATCGGCGTTATAATCCTTCCTTGGCCACTTGTCCTCTGTGTGACCTTGGCCAAGTCACTTCACTTCTCTGGGCCTCAGTCACCTCATCTCTAAATTGGGAATTAAGATCGGGAGCCTCGTGTGGGACGGGGACTGTGTCCAACCTCACTACCTTATATTTAGGTCAGTGCTTAGTACAAAGCCTAGCACATAGTAAGCACTTACGAATACTATAAAAAATACCGTAAGCATCCATAGATGGTAAAGGTGGAGAAGAGTAGATACTACTCACATTTTAGGCTGTGGGTCTATCTGACATCAATAATCTGAACCTCAGAGAAGAAATAGAGAAGCAGCGTGGTTCAGTGGAAAGAGCACGGTCTTGGGAGTCAGAGGTCGTGGGTCCTAATCCCGGCTCCGCCACCTGTCAGCTGTGTGACTCTGGGCAAGTCACTTAACTTCTCGGTGCCTCAGTTACCTCATCTGTAAAATGGGGATTAAAACACTGAGTCCTTCGTGGGACAGCCTGATTACCCTGTATCTACAAACTTAGAACAGTGCTCGGCACATAGTAAGCGCTTAACAAACCAACGTTGTTATTATTATTATTGATTATACGTGCAAATATCTTTCCTTGTCCCTGGATGTGAAATAGTACAGATAGGCATTATTATTATCATTATTACATTACTTGTCAAGTACCTACTATGTGTCAAGCACTGTTCTAAGAGCGGGGGTAGGTACAAGGCAATCAGGTTGTCCCATATGGGGCTCACAGTCTTAATCTCCCATTTACAGATGAGGTTATGAGACACAGTGATGTTAAGTGACTTGCCCAAAGTCACACGGCTGGTAAGTGAAGCCTGGATTAGAACCTACAACCTCTGACCCCTAAGCCCGTGCTCTTTCCACTAAGTCACACACAGTTTAAGTTTAAATGTGGTATTGCATCCGCATTTTTTCTCTGGAACAGAGAAGTTAAGTGACTTGTCCAAGGTCACACAGGCAAGTTGCGGAGCTGAGATTAGAACCCAGATCCTCTGACTTCCAGGCCTGTGCTCTTCCCACTAGGCCACACAACCTCTTATTGGCAACCTAGAAGAATTGCTCTAGAGGTTGCATATTGTGCCTGAAGTAAGTCCAGGTATTACCGTCCTAAAGACCTTCGGACACTACAGTTTTCCTTCTTTTTCACTATGAACTCCTTGAGTCGAGGGATCACGTCTAGTGTGCTCTCCCAAGTGCTTGGTACAGTGCTCTGTACAAAGTAAGCACTCAAACAGTGCTCAGCACATAGTAAGTGCTTAACAAATGTCATAATTATTAATAAATTACAGTGATTGACCTATTGATTTCCTTCACATCTTCAGTTGGGTCGAAATCTCAATGCCAAACACTATGTTGGGTCTCTCAAAGGTCACCCCAGGCTTTGTGATTCAGCTTTTACCATTTTTGCATCATTGTACAAATTAGGTTAGCTTCACCTGAACAGGTTTGGCCATTCATATCGAAAATCGGGTTCTCAGTAATCAGGTGCTTTCCCCTGGTAAATATTGGTGATACTGAGTCCAGCGGCGGCAAAGTTAATTTAAGATTGACTCCAATCCTTGACCCTTTTCAAGAGCCTGCAAAGCACAGGGCTGAGTCCTGCAAGTATCAGCAAAATTCAAATTGAGGGAAATCAATAACCCACTTTTTAAAAGAATATGCAAGGAACAGCCTAGGCAGCAGCTGGCAGCTCTGTTGATGTCTGGGCCAATTAAGAAGTATGTAAGAAATCTCACAAAAAAAGGACTCAGACTGTCCAACCTCAACAGGATACTTTTCAGCCATTTCAGAACAGAATTCACCAAAAAAGATAGGAAATCAATGGCACATAACATAAATAGAACTTTTTTTAAATTTTGTTTCACTGTTTTAATAGGAGTCCTTAAAACACTTACTATCTGCCAAGCGCTGGTGTAGATATAAGATAATTAGGTTTGCCACAGACCCTGTCCCACGTAGAGCTCAGAGTCTTAGTGAGGGAGGACATGTACTGAATCCCCATTGTACAGTTGAGGAAACTGATGCACAGAAAACTTAAATGACTTGTCTAAGGTCACTCAGCAGGCAAATGGTGGAGTTGGGATTAGAACCAAGGTCATCTGACTCCCAGGTCCAGGCTCTTTTTACTAGATCATGCTGGTTCCCAAATGTTAAGCAGAAAATTCTTAAAAATATTTCTGTTGGGTTTGCCTGTGTAGATAGTCATTCATTCATTCAATAGTATTTAGTGAGCGTTTACTGTGTGCAGAGCACTGTACTAAGCACTTGGAATGTACAACTGGGCAACAGATAGAGACCATCCCTCCCATTGACGGGCTCACAGTCTAATCGGGGGAGATGGACGGACAAAAACAAGACAACATAATCATGATAAATAGAATCAAGGGGATGGACATCTCATTAACAAAATAAATAGGGTAATGAAAATCTATACAAATGAGCACAGTGCTGAGGGGAAGGGAGAGGGGGAGGAGCAGAGGGAAAGGGGGCTTAGCTGAGGGGAGGTGAAGGGGGGAAGGGGGAGAGAGCAGAGGGCGGAGGGGGAGCAGAAAGGGAGCAGAGGGAAAAGGGGAAGCTCAGTCCGGGAAGGCCTCTTGGAGGAGGTGAGCTCTCACGGCCGTAGTTATAGGCCAGCTACATTTGGCCCCCACCAACCATAATTCAATTAATTTGGCTAGCGGCCAGCAGAGCGATCATCAACCAGAGGATATTTTGCCATGCTTAGCTCAGAAGATCTCCATTTACAAGATAGATTATATGACTTTCAACATGGAAATGCATAAGTAGTAAGCACCATAATAGATTAAAAACATGACAGGGACATATTGTAATTTTCTCAAGATATCGTGCAGTCTTAAATCATTTCTTCTTTCCCTTCCCAGAAGACTCTTAAACAATTTGTAAATCATTTCCTGCCCTAGCAGCATATGGTAATACTAGTTTACAATGTTCCCTTTGTCATATTCATGGAAAATTAACATACTAATTGCAAGAAGTTCCATGGAGGAAGAGAGGCTGTATTTTCGGGAAAGAGGATTTTATCGGGGAAAATCCCTATGTTGGCTCCAAATTTAAGGGAAAAGCCTAATTTCAAATGCTGGATTGATTTTATGTGGATCATTCTCATGCCGTTGGAGGTCTTCCTCAGGGACCATCATCACCATCAATGGTCTTTACTGAGCACTTACTAAGTGTGGAGCACTGTATTACATATTTGGAAGATCACAATACAACAGTGTTGCTGGATATAGTCCTGAGGGTTCATTCCAAGATCCTTACTTCAGCAGATCTATACGGTTGAATGATAAAAACAACAACAACAGCAAAAACGAAACATTTGGAGATTTTCCATCCTTAAAGTTTGCTTCTCCATCTGAAGCTACCGTCTCAGAAGTCTGGGAGTTGAATAAAGGAAACAGTCAAGTCACCAGGCACCAGGATCAAGGAGCAGACCCAAGGATGCAATCTTACAAGAAAAGGATGGGTCGCAATCTAAAGTTGTTTTTTTTTGAAGTCTCCCAATACTGAAGGAAGCAAAATTACCAGTAGCAAATCTTTTTATCATTAGTTGACTAACGAGGTCAATTATTTTACGGCTGTTAAAAATTCTGTAAATCTGTTTCAACTCACATTAAGTTTCTTGATGCATAATTGGGCAATGAATGAAGTTAAGTGTCACAGATTTGTTATGGTGAAAAAAATGCAAGTAAATAGAATAGTTTGAATGGGTATGCGTGAAACACAGGAGAGATTTTGTCATTTCTTTAACAGTTTTCCTACCTCTGAGCTCCTTTGTGAGCAGAGTACATGTCTACCAACTGTCTTAGTAAAGTGCTCTGCATTCAGGAAGTACTCAATAAATATCATTGATTGATTCATGGAATTCCATTCTCTTCTGAACATCTCAGAAGAAAAGGGAACGTATCTACCAACTCTGTTGTACTGTACTCTTCCCAAGCACTGAGTACGGTGCTTTGCACATAGTAAGCAATGAATAAATACCATTTATCTCTGTGCACTTTCACTCTTCTCCACCTCATATTACTGATTCCCTTCTCTACTGAACCTTGTTCCTTTCCCTTTCCCTCTTGACTTAACTTGCTCATAACCTTCTTTCTCCCATTCCTCGTTTTCTCCTTGAGAGTGTCATGGGAAAACGGAAGGAAACAATATAAGTGATGTTGAAAAATAATGGATTTCCTGTTTGACAGTAATCAATCAATTAATCAGTGGTATCTGTGTGAAGAGCACTTTACTAAGTGCTACTTGTCTGCTGTGTGACCTTGGGCGAGTCGCTTCACTGGGCCTCAGTTACGCCATCTGTAAAATGGAAATTGAGACTCTGATCCCCACATGAGATAGGGACTTGGTCTAACCTTATTTGTTTCTCTCCGCCCCAGTGCTTAGTCCAGTGTCTGGCATGTAGTGAGTGCTTAACAAATACCAAAATTACTATTATTAGTTCCTTATGGTTGGAGACCATGAGCTAATCCTGATAAGCCTCAGTTGCATTAGAAATGGCTGAGGGAGGGCGTTTCAGTCACAACAACTATGTGCCTATACGTGCAAGTTCTTCAAATAGTAAAGGACTCCATCAGGATTGCACGACTAAGAAGTGTCACTGAATCCTGCTACCCAAGTAATTATGAAATCTTCCATCAAGAATGAAGGATAAGCCTCAGATCTAGGAGATCAGGCCCGAGAATCTGTATGCTGGACTTGATGAGAAGGATAATTTTTGTGCTGCTTGTTTTGTTTTTGTAGTATCATTCCCACTCTCTTGACTCTGCAACAAATAAAATTTATTGATTGATCGTCTGTCCGCTTCCTGCCAGGACCCAGACAGTGATAGGAAAGTAGGCAAGAGTCCAGCATATTGCAAGGTGCAGGAAATGTTTTTTTATTTAAAGTAGCCATTAAACTACGTGACCTCTGGATGGTTCTGATGCTATGTCATAACACCACACGTCAAGAAGTGGTCGCTTAGTGCTTGACACAGAGTCAGCGCTCACAAAATACTATTATCATTATTATTCATTTGATAAAATCCTTGAGAGTTAGACAGAGCAATCAGTGAATGGATCTTGGAGGAATTCTTGCTTTTAGTGAAGCCAGATTTTCAAGCAAAGATACCCAAGCGAATTAAGAACCGGGGTGAATGGGAAAGGCCACTTCATTTAGAAATTAATGATGCAGATGTGAATGAGTCAACCGAACCTCATTCAGATGATTCATTGTCCATCAAAGACCTCAGTGAATTTTGACAAGATGAAAGATACCTGCACTGAAAGATGCCAAAGCCCAAGAAGAATTTGTAGATTCCCTATCACCAGTGAAAAATCTCATGTTGAAAAAAGGCTTGCATAAATTTTCAACCTATAGATTGATCGGCTTTCTTGAAAATAAAACAAAAATTTAATTGAACAAGAAAACCCTAATGGAGAGAGAAGACCAAAGAACTTCAAATGTCTAGGTACGGTAATAATAATGACAAGAATGATGATAATAAAAAATATTTGTGAAGTACTTATATAATATGCCAAGCACTATACTAAGCACTGGGGAAGAAAAGAGATAATCAGGTCGGATACAGTCCCTGACCCACAGGGGCTCTTACTCTAAGGTAGAGGCAGAAAAGTACGTATTGAATCCCCAGTTTACTGATGAAGAAACAATAATGATAATATTTGTTAAATGCTACTATGTGACAGGCACTATACTAAGCACTGGGGTGGATGGATACAAGTAAATCAGGTTGGACACAGAAAAATTAAGTGATTTGTCCAAGGTCACACTGCAGGCAAGTTGAGGAATTCATGTTCCTTCTACTAGGCCAAGCTGCTTCCAAAGAATAAAAAATGGATGTCATTTTTTATACAAATGATATATTCGAGTTGAAAAACCATGACCACAGCCACCAGAACACATTTCTACTTCGACAGCCTCCTGCAAAGACTTATCAAATTGATTTATCTCACTTGCGGTGGAAAGGGGGAAAGTGAGGATTTACTTTCCGTAGTGCTCG
Source organism: Ornithorhynchus anatinus (assembly GCF_004115215.2). Lineage (NCBI taxonomy): Eukaryota > Metazoa > Chordata > Mammalia > Monotremata > Ornithorhynchidae > Ornithorhynchus > Ornithorhynchus anatinus. The sequence continues at coordinate 33,007,705 of NC_041733.1, read as the reverse complement.
CCAGAATGTTGCAGTACAGTTTGGGAATCCTGTAGGATGGGGGATCTAGCTCGGGTGGCATCACTGGAGTGTCATCGATAAGACTGCATCATGGTCTGTCTTTGGTCCCCAAAAAAGCCACCCAAAAGGTCCTGTTTGACGTTGTTCAGGGAGTTGCAAGGAAGAAAAGGAGAAAAACGACACTTTCAAGGAAGCAAACTCAAAGCTTGACTACTGACCTCTTTAGAGAGTGTTCCTCAGGGAAGCCAACCTTCTGCTAGGTCTTGATAAAGGTGGGAAGATTTCTGTTCTTTCTCTTTGTCCCTCTTGATGCTGAGTGTTTAGATGAGCCCCAAGGCCCTTGGGTAATCAGATGGGGAGAAAGACCAGGGAAGAGTAGATAATGTGTGTTTCCTGGTATAAATCTTATTTTGTGGGTATAGGATTTTTCCTTGAATTTAGTTCCTTGCATGATGTCAAAGAAAGAGGCCGATTGTATCCTCTATCACCCCCCCCCCCCAAAAAAAACCTCTCCCTTGACATCACGGCTTCCACCAGCTATCGCCCACCTTCCTCTTCCTTTCCAAACTCGAGTGAGTTTACATCACCTCTATCCACATTTCCTCCAATTCCCTCCTTGACCCTGCTGCAATGTAGCTTCCACCTCCACTCCCCAGAAGCGGCCGTCTCCCTCTTAATCCTCTTCAACCTCTCAGCTGCCTTTGTTGCCGTGGACCAGCCCCTCTAACCTTGCCTTTACAACACTGCTCTCCTCTGGTTCTCCTCCTCTCTCTCTAGAAGCCACTTCTCAGTCTCTTTCATCAGGGCCACCCCTGCCTGTCACCCTCTAACCGTGGGAGTCCCTCAAGGCTCAGTTCTGGGTTAATCAAGGAATTACATTTAATCAGAGTCCTGCACTAAGCACTAGGGAAAGTGAGTTAATGCAATATAACAGAGTTGGGAGACAAACTCCCTGCCATAAATGAGCTTACCGCCTAGAAGGAGCCCTTCTTTCCTCCATCTAATAATAATAATGTTGGTATTTGTTAAGCGCTTACTATGTGCAGATCACTGTTCTAAGCACTGGGGCAGATACAGGGTAATCAGGTTGTCCCACGTGAGGCTCACAGTCTTCCTCCCCATTTTACAGATGAGGTCACTGAGGCACAGAGAAGTTAAGCGATTTGCCCACAGTCACACAGCTGACGAGTGGCAGAGCCGGGATTCGAACCATGACCTCTGACTCCCAAGCCTGGGCTCTTTCCACTGAGTCAGGCTGCTGCTCTATCTACATCCATTACCTTGGAGAACTTGTTCACTCCCGTGCCTTCAACTCCGTCTCTTTGCAGATGATTTCCAAATGGACCTCTTCTTCTCTGCAGTATTACATTTCCTTCAGGACATCCCTTCTTGGATATCCCACCCACTGAAACCTCGAACTCCTCACCTTCCCCGAAACTCTGTCTTCCCACTGACTTTCCCATCACTGTAGACAACGCTACCTTTCTCCCTGTATCACAAACCCATAACTTTGGCATTATAGGTGGAGGTAATCCTAGATGGTTGTAACCTGGGGTATACCTGTCCAAAAGATGAAGTGTTTTCTCAGAAAACACTAGAGATTAGTACACTTTTGCCTGTCCATACTGTCTTCCTGGGACCTAAGTCATTGACTACAAATCTTTCATCATCTACTTGTTTCCAAGTGATTTTATTGAACTTAATTATGCATTTGGCTCCAGGAAATATGCAGGATTTTTTTCCCCGTTTTTGTCCTTTTGGTGACTTACCAATCCCCTACACTGAGCCACCTATCACCCCATTTCATAGGCTCAGTGTCTGCTTCCTTTATCTCACAACGACATCATTTTTAGAATTTGTCCTCTCATTTTCTGTCCTCTGCAACTCTAAAGGGGTTTTCAATGGGTTTCATCAATCCTTTTCATAGGTTTTAAAACTTTAATTAGGTCACAGTGATAGTTCCTTTTTTCCAGTGTGAACAAACCCAACTTTTTCCCATTTTTCCTCCTTAAAGTTTTCATTACGTTAAAAAAAAAAAAAAAGGAGGTGTTGACAGGCTGGGAGAAGAGTACTGCTTATAAAGGTTAAGCACTGCCTTATGTTGCCTTTTATTTCTTCTTGGCCACTTTCAAGGTTTACGATTACCTTTTAAATAGAGCTTAAAATGCTTAATGTTTTGCCCATTACAGCTGTACACTTTGTGGAGTTCTCTAATCGTATATCAAAGTACTAAAATCAGAGGGTTTTTCTTTTGAGATTTTGAATTCTTTTTAAATTATTGGGACTTAATCCACTGAGCACAAACTTGGCTATCTTTACTTTCTATTAATCTGCAAGTGTACGATGAGCTGAGTGAGATTTTTGAACCTCAGTTTGAAAATTGGGTCTTAGACATTTTAGAAACGTGGCAAGACAAGCTTCGCAGTGAAATTAAATGTGGCTTTTTGGCTTAAAAAAAAGGCTTCCAAGTTGCTCATTTACATACATACTGACAGGGGACAGTCAACTAGAACAATAAAGTTTATGAAGCTTAAAGTAAAAGGAACCAGTAGGAAAGTCTGTGATTACATCCCATTTGTGGGGTGTAATACATGAGGTAATACATGGTGAGAAGGCTATTTCCCTCTAGGCTAAGACTGTAGATAACCCTTCAATAAAATCCATTTGTTAACTTCAGGAATGACCCTCTTAAGGAGTAGACAATTATGACTTGTATTATCTCCTTAGGCCAAGTTAATTTTTTGGTTAACATGCAATAATATGAACCTTTACCTTTATAGTCCCTAAGATAAATGTTGACTTTTTAATTCAACAAGATGATCGGATTTTTTTGGAATTCTAAATTGGACAAATTTAGGGACTTGAAGGAGTTGGATCCAAAAGAAACTGGGGAAAAGGATCAGGTAAGGGAGACAGAAAAGACAGATCAATAAATGAAGAGATAGAGAGATTCAAAGAGATGGAGCGGGGCAGACAGAGTGAGGGAGTGACTGGAAGAAAAGAGAGAGAGATGGAGATAATTAGAGACGCAAGGGGGACAGACGGATCCACACACAAACTTACTAAAAACCATTCATACTGAGTTAGATGGCTTTCCTCTGGTTCAGAGCACACAGCATCTTCAGGAAGAGATATGTGTCGAGAAATAGCGGCTCCTAAATTCACAGCCATCATCACATGAATCAAGAGAAAACCTTAACCACTAGCCAGATATTTCAAAGTGTTGCCTCAATTCTTAATGATAAGATAAAAGTGACTAGTTAATTCTGTTGTATTGTACTTTTCCAAGCTCTAAATACAATGCTTTGCACATAGTGAGTCATCTATAAGTACCACTGATTAATTGATTGATAAAAGTGCAAACAATGTGGCCGGGTGGATCAATCATGGGCCTGGGAGTCAGAAGGAACTTCATTCTAAGGCTGGATCTGTCACTTGTCTGCTGTGTGACCTTGGGCGAGTCATTTAACTTCCGTGGCCTTCAGTTACCTCACCTGTAAAATGGGGATTAATGCTATGAGTTCCATGTGGGACCTCAACCCCAGCTTGTACCTACACTGGTGCTTAGTATAGTGCCCAGCACAAAGGAAATGCTCTACAAATACCGTGTTAAAAACAAAATGGAAAAAAAGAATAATCTTTCAGAATCCAAGGCCATCTAAACATTCTCCAAATTAAAACCAATTTATAGAAACTTTTTAAAGGAAATTTTACCCGAAGAATTAAACATATGTTAAAAAAATCTTAATTATTAACTACAAATGCTCCACACATAGGTCATGGGTTCTAATCCCATCTCCGCCACTTGTCTGCTGCTGTGGCCATAGGCAGGTCACTTCACTTCTCTGTGACTCAGTTACCTCATATGTAAAATGGGGATGAAAACTGTGAGCCCCACGTGGGACAACCTGATTACCCTGTATCTACCTCATTGCTTAGAACAGTACTCGGCACATAGTGAGTACCTAACAAACACCATTACTATTATATTTCATGACATAAAAGAAATTACTTAACGCAAAATGTCCTTTAGAGTCTGAGAAGAAAGGATCATTTTCTCCACAAATTGTGCAGCATGTGTGCTTTTTCATATCTTTTACTAATAAATACAGGATAATCAGCTAATACACATATCCCCGACATTCCAGCACACAAAATTACAAATCACAGCTCTGACATACAAATTGTGGCTCAGGGCTTGAATGTGCTACTTTGATTTCAATAAGAGACTCTTTTATAATCAATCTCTACCCAAAATTGATTCTGCATTTACTTTCACTTTAAGAATTGTAATTTGCAGTAGACAAAAACTTAGAATAAAAATGACAAAAATATCAGCACATCAGATTAATCTAATTGCCATCATTTGCAATATAGTAACATCTTAATCCATCCGCCTTTGACTTCTCATTATTTTGACAAAAATAGGTAATTGCCTACACTCTTTGTAATAAGACTCCATTATGAAAGTCATATAACTTGTGAAAAAAAAAAAAGTTAAACGGAAGAGTATGCATAAAATCACACTAGCAGGAAATTAACCAAATTGCGGTTAAAAGCTTTGAAACCGGTATTGTGATATATAGCATTATAATATATAGCAATGATATTTTATCAACTGGATTGTGATATGATTTTAATTCCACTTTAGAAAGCGTGGTGGAATATTGCATTTAAAAACAACCACCAAAAAATTTGCTAATTTCGAACATGCTGGGTCACGACCTTTTACGTAAAAAGAAAGGTACAATCACCTTCTACTGACATGATAAAATGAAATTGTGCATTCACAGCTCATTGTATCACACCATTAACTGGATGACTCCTATGACTTTAGTGGATGAGTGACCAGAGCCCATAAGTTTTTCAAATGTAGGAGACAATGAGTGGGTTGCCAAAGAGGTTTAATAAGTTTTCCAGTTCAGTCCAGTTTGTATCCCGTGTGTAAAATGGAGCAAATGCTGTCATTATCAAAAGAAGAGCTGATATTTTCATTTTGTGGCACATAGGCTAGTTATTTTTTCTCCCTCTTAATTGGTTCGATTTAACACTCACATACGTAAGCACTAACTTCTGTTGCTTCCAAGCATTAGGCTTGCTAGAGCTGGTCAAGTCTCCTAAGAATGCATCTTTGATTTTGATTTCATTGCTAATTCATACCTCATATTGTGTCTCTAGTCAAATTGGGCCCAGCTGGGGAGCGGGAAGGGAGAAAAATAAAGATAAATGTGGGCTACAAGCAATTTAGCCTTATATCCTCTGTTAGATTTCTACGTCATGGTGGACGTATAGGTCCGTGGCTCGTTTGCGGCTAATCAGGTCACTATGGCAGTGATGACATCATTCTTACTCCAGTTTTCGGAGCACTCCGGGATCATCATCATAAATATCCTCAATGGTAAATAGTGAGCGCTTCCTGTGTGCAGAGCGCTGTACTAAGCGCTTGGTATAGTGCAGTACAATGGATTTGGCCGACACGTTCCCTGACCACAACTAGTTTACAGTCTAGAGGGGAGTGGTAAATTCGTTGTGGGCAGGGAATGTGCCTATTATATTATTATTCTGTACTCTCCCAAGTGCTTAGTGCGGTGTTCTGCACACAGGAAGTGCTCGATAAATACGGCTGACTGGCTAATTGACTGGTGTCTCAGTCGTGTCTCAGTTTCCCCATCTCTCTCAGCATGGCTTCTGCAGCTGACTGTTGAGTTTTTTCAGTGGTACTATCTGCTCTGAGCGTGCTCTCCTAACTGTGCCCCAAGCTCCATCCAGGAAAAATAAAGTGGAAAGAGCAGGGCCTGGAATTCAGAAGAGCTGGGTAATAACCCCCGCCTCCCCCACCTGTTTGACGTGTGCCCTTAGGTGAGTGATTTAACATCTCTGTGCCTCCGTTCCCTCATCTGTAAAATGGAGATTCAATGTCTGTTCTCCCACCTACTTAAACTGTGAGTCCTGGGAGGGACAGAGCGGTCTACCCTGATCATCTTGAATCTTGTCTAGTTTTATGCCATCGAATCATCTCCGACCCACAGCGACACCATGGACACATCTCTTCCAGAACACCTCACGACCATCTGCAATTATTCAGGTAGTGTATCCGCAGAGTTTTCTCGGTAAAAATACGGAAGTGGTTTACCATTACTTCTTTCCAAGCGGTAAACCTGAGCCTCCACTCTTGAATCTCTCCCACGCCGCTGCTGCCCAGCACAGGTGAGCTTTGACTTATGGCAGATGGCCTTCCACTTGCTAGCCACTGCCCAAGCTAGGAATGGAACGGGGATGCATCCGCTTGACTCTCCCTCCTGTAGTCGTGGCTGGTAGAGAAGTGGAAACTCTCCAGGTGCGTCCCTGAGGGGGGGATCTTTAATCCACCCCGGCACTAAATAGTGCTTGACCCATAGCAAGGTCTTAACAAATACCACATTTAATTTTTTTTTTTTTGGTAATTCCCCAGTTGAATCTACTCCAGCCAAGGGGAGAGTTGACACAATCACCTGGACATCTGAAGACAACAAAAACTTTGTGCAGAAAGGAAGTGCTAATTTTTCCCATTACCTAGATTAGCCTTTTATCAACCTTATTACCCTGTATCTACCCCAGCGCTCAGAACAGTGCTCTGCACATAGTAAGCGCTTAAAAAATACCAACATTATTATTACTATATACAGTAAAATGTATCCATGGACTTACGTTAGAGAGATCTTTCTATCTATTCTAAGGGTCTAGGCTAGGATGCATCTAGAGCTAAAGGAGGTCAAAATAAGCAAAAGAACATGCCCATTACTATTTTTGTATTCATTCAAATTGGAAAACTAATCAGAGTACATAATCCCAGTTTTGTCACTGTTTAAATGGATTTCTGACAAAGAGTACACAGTAAACTATACTTTAATCTACAATTTAAGAGTGCAGCTTAACTCTCAAATGCCACGCTTCTTTTCTACAGCTCTTGCCATTTTCATGCTACCTGGATGTATGCTTCAAGTAGAGCAGAGCAACGGATGAAGAAAACTCCCATCAGAGCTAGTGGAATTGATGTGTGAAAAATCCCCACACTTTTAGGTACAAATAGAATCTACAAGCATATTTTCCTATCTGTAGAAAAGTGCTTCATTCTCTTGGCTAAAAATTATTCCACAAATTTAAAAATGAGTAAGGTGAGAAACCTTCAAACTTTTTCCCATCTGTTGACTTTTATTTTTTAGTAGATTAGTCTAATCCTTTCCTATTTAGTGTGGCATTTCACCTCATTATTTCCATATTTTGGTTACACAGTAATCCCCCGAAGATAAAAGTTTTAACTTTTCTGCACCACCTCTGGAATATCAATTGATGAATGTAATTATTCAACCCAGAGCATGGAAAATTTACCTTCTCACACAGAATGCTAAAGTAATACCAGTCAATCAGCGCTATCTACTGAGTGGCTACTCTGTGCAGAGAACCGCACCAAGAGCCTGGGAGAGTACAGTATTGAGGTGATCCTGCCAAAAGAGGGGGAGAGCATCATTAAAAGATAATTTCTGGAGTGAGATCTATCCTATGACAGTAATTCTCTGTGTTTCATCTGTAGATCTTTCAGTATCTTGTGAAATTGATTGTCTCGCTAGAAAAATCAGAGGCAGGCAGAAAACATCATGCCTGTTGGGCAGGGAATTTGCACAGAGTTGTCTCCTCTCAAACCAGTCATTAGAATTTCACAACCCAGCAAGGCCCCCTCTCCCCGGAGAAAGGAATTCATCGAAAATAAAAGTGCATTCAACAACTCACAACTTTGTACTCACTCCCAAACCGCTGGTGCCGAGAGCCGAACACGAACGAAAACAGCGTCAATTATTCCGAATCCGTTTTCTCCCACTTATTCCAGGTGAAAGCTTCTTCCCATGGTTTCAGCTTTAAAACACCTATCTTGCCCAACTGAGGGAGAGTGAAGAGTTTGCATAAGGAGATGAGACGATAGAGAAATGCTCCCTAAATTCCGCCATGCCAAATAGAAGAGATGCCGCTGATGAGAGCCGGAGGTTGAAGGTGAATCAAAGCGAGAGAATAAATGGGATACTGCATCTTGGAACAATTTCAGTTAACTTCCCTTCACTCAGAAAGTCATCATCTAGCAACCTTTGACGTTCTTTGATATTTCTTTTTGGCTGTAAGATCCCTGTGGGTTGAGATCCTTTCCACATATCTACTGTCTAATACCCCTAGACTCTACGCTCCTTATGGGCAGGGAATGTTATCTGCTAACTCTGCCGTATTGTGCTCTTCCAAGAGCTTAGTATAGTGCTCTGCACATAGTAAGCACTCAATACATACCATGGATTCTCCTCAGTGAATAGTAAAGTGATCTGCACACAGTCAGCACTCAAAAAAACCAATGATCGATTTATTCTTTATTATACAAGTGTCAGGAATAGAAAACGATTCACTTAGCTTGCCATGAAGACAGGGATGGCTACTCACTCTACTGTAACCACCTCAGCGCTTAGTACAGTCAGAGGTCATGGGTTCTAATCTTGGATCCACCGCTTGTGAGCTGTGTGACTTGGGGCAAGTCACTTCACTTCTCTGTGCCTCAGTTCCCTCAACTGTAAAATGGTGATTAAGACTGTCAGCCCCACATGGGACAACCTGATCACCTTGTATCCTCCCCAGCGCTTAAAACAGTGCTTTGCACATGGTATGCACTTAACAAATGCCATCATTATTATTATTATTACAGCACTAAACTTACAGTAATAATAATAATAATGATAATGATGGCATTTGTTAAGCACTGTTCTACAATAATAATGTTGGCATTTGTTAAGCGCTTAGTATGTGCAGAGCACTGTTCGAAGCACTGGAGTAGATACAGGGTAATCAGGTTGTCCCACGTGAGGCTCACAGTCTTAATCCCCATTTTACAGATGAGGCCACTGAGGCACAGAGAAGTTAAGTGACTTGCCCACAGTCACACAGCTGCCAAGTGGCAGAGCTGGGATGATCAGGATCCAAGGTGATCAGGTTGTCCCACGTGGGACTCACAGTCTTAATCCCCATTCAACAGATGAGAGAACTGAGGCCCAAGAAGTTAAGTGACTTGGCCAAAGTCACACAGCTGACAGTAAGCACTCAACAGATAAAATTGGCTGCTTGACTGATTGACCAGAGGTGATTTTAAGCCTGATGCCTCCCTTCTGTCCCCCCCCGACCACCATCTTAAACAGCTCACTTTCCAATGGCTTCTTCTCTACTGTTTTCCAACATACCCATGACTCTCCTACCCTAAAATAAAACCTTCACTTGACCCCAATGCTTCCTCTAGTTGTTACTACCATTCTTTGCCAAATTCCTTCAGCAAGTTGTCTGTACGTGCTGACCCTGCTTCCTCTCCTCCAGTTCTCTCCTTGACTCCCTCCAATGTGACTTCTGCTCACTTCACGCCAGGGAAACTGCACTTTCTAAGGCCATCAGTGATCTTCTTGCCAAAACCAACAGTTCTCTTCTCCATTCTATTCCTCCTCGACCTCTCTGCTGCATTTGACATTGCAGACAACCCCTTCCTCTTTGAAACATTATCTAATCTTGATGTCCTGATTCTGTTCTCTCTTAGTTCATTCCCTCTCAATCTCTTTCATTGGCTCCTCTACTCCCTTCCACTAGCATGGGGGTGGCTCAAGACTCAGGTCCGGATCCCCTTCTATTTTCCATCTGGACCCATTCGCTTGGATAATTCCCTTGGATAATTCACTCACTTCCACTGATTCAATTACATTCTCTATGTAGAAGATTCCCAAATCTACCTCTTCAGCCCTGATCTCTCTCCTTCTCTGCAGTCTCATATTTCCTACTCCTTCTGGACATCTCTACCTGGATGTCCTATTGCCACCTAAAACATAAAATGTACAAAGCATAACTCCTCATCTTCCCTCCCAAATCATGTCCTCTTTGGTTTTTCCTAGTACTTCAGGCAACAGCACTATCCACCTGTCTCACAAGTCCATAATTTAGCATTATCCTTGATTCATCTGTCATTCAATCTACTTACTCAGTCCATCCCCAAATCCTGTTGGTTCTATTTTCAAATCATCATATAAATTCCTCCCTTTCCTCTTCATCCAAACTATTACACCAATCTAAGCATTTATATCCTTCCATAACTATTGCATCAGTCTCCTCACTGATCTCCCCGGCTCCTGTCCCTCCCCTGTCCAGTCCTTTCTTCACTCTGCTGCCCGGATTACTTTTCGAAAAAACATACTGAGTCCACCTCTCCCCACTCATCAAGAAACAGCATGGGAAGCAGCATGTCTTAGTGGTCAGAGGACCTGGGTTCTAATCCCGCCTCTGCCACTTGTCTGCTGTGGGATTTGGGGAAGTCACTTCATTTCTCTGCACCTCCGTTTCCTCATCTGAAACATGTGGATGCAACACCTTTTCTCCCTCCTACATAGACTGTGGGCCACATGTGAAAGCTGATGATCTACCCCAGCACTTAGTACAGTGCTCAGCACATAGTAAGCACTTAATAAATACTACAATTATAATAATAATTATTATTATTATGAAGGACCTCCAGTCTTGCCCATCAACCCCCACATCAAACAGAAACTCCTTACCTTCGGTTTTAAAGCAAATCAATCAATGATATTTATTGATTGTTTACTGAAAGCTCTCAATCAGTTCACCCCCTTACAATAATAATAATGGTATTTAAGAACTTTCTACGTGCCAAGCACTGTTCAAAACACTGGGGTAGGTACAGGGTAATCAGGGTGGCCTACCCGGGGCTCACACTTTTAATCCCCATTTTACAGGTGAAGCAACTGAGGCACAGAGAAGTTAAGTGACTCGTCCAAGGTACTCAGCAGACAAGTGGCAGAGCCGGAATCAGAACCCATGTCCTCTGATTCCCAAGCCCATGCTCTTTCCACTAAGCCACACTGCTTGGCTACATCTTCTCTTATTACATCTTACTACAACCCAGCCCGCACACTTCCCTCCTATAATGCCAACCTACTCACTGTACCTCTATCACATCTATCTTACCACCAACCCCTTGTGAGTGTCCTCCCTCTGGCCTCAAATGATCTCTCTGGTCATATAAGACCAACCACAATTCTGACCACTTTCCAACCTTTATCAAAATCATATCTCCTCCAAGAGGCCTTCCCCAACTCATCCCTCATTTCCCTAGTTGCCCTACCTTCTGCTCCTGTATGTAGTCTGACCTATAACCTTTAAGCACTTGATATCACCCCACCCTCAGCCCACAGCACATAGGTCCATTGCCATAATTTATTTTATTGTCTGTCTCCCCAACTAGATTGTAAGATTTTCAAAGGCAGGGAACATATCTACTAATTATACTGTGCTCAGTACAGTGCTTTGCACTCAGTAAGTGCTCAATAAATACCGTTGACTGACTGATGCATTGGATCAAACACTGAGTCCTTCATCCACAGGGCCTGTGGAGGCAGATTACTCCACCATGCTGGTGAATATCATAATGGTTCCAAGGACTTGCAGTGTAACTTTACCTCTGAGTCAGATGAAAGAGTGGAGACATGGCAAAAGTAAATTTCCACTCCCCAGTAACTAGCACAACTCTCTCAGCTCTCTGGCTTAGTCCTTAAGGTCCTCGCTTCGGCCCTACAGGTAATAATCTTTAAATCCTTTCTGCATTTCTAGGAGAATAAGGTACTAATCAAGACATCTCAGATTTCTACTTCCAGAAACACTCATAGACTTGCTGCATAATTTTTGCCAGAAAAAATCATTTTTCCAAAAATAGTAAATTTTCTAAACCCTTTGATTCTTAAGTTTGAAAAGCAAGATGGATATTATCTCCATTTCCTAGGTATTATTATGAAAGAATTTGATCTTGCTGGCCAGAATGTAATACTGCTTCCATATTTTCAACACATTTTAGATACGTCCACTTTTTGACACATACAGATTTGTCCCCACTTTTTTTCCAGGTTCCCTAGAAAACGTTGCCCTTTGGGGTGGTCAGTCTAATTAGATCCCCACAGACAGGAGGAAGAAGAGGAATTCGGGAGCGTCGTTCTGTGATGCCCCTCTCTGAGGGAAATGCAACCAACATCACATATGGCAGGATTTAGAGTTGAGTCCATTAGAAGGAAGGAGTGGGGAGGAAGAGGGATGGGAGCAGGTAGATGGAGAAGAATTCCCTGGGCCATCTTGGAGGTAAGAGTCTGTGAGCTGTGTTTCTGGGAGAGCAGGATGCAAGGAAGATTGATTGCTTAAAACCCCAGTATTGTCACATAACATCTCACTCTCCTATATTAATAATAATGTTGGTATTTGTTAAGCGCTTACTATGTGCTGAGCACTGTTCTAAGCCCTGGGGGAGATACGGGGTCATCAGGTCGTCCCACGTGAGGCTCACAGTTAATCCCCATTTTACAGATGAGGTAACTGAGGCACAGAGAAGCTAAGTGACTTGCCCACAGTCACACAGCTGACGAGTGGCAGAGCCGGGAGTCGAACTCATGACCTCTGACTCCGAAGCCCAGGCTCTTTCCACTGAGCCACGCTGCTTCAAGCTCACAATAGGCTAGAAACATGTCTCCCAATTCTGTTGTTCCCAGAGCGTAGTAAGGTGCTCGGCACATAGTAAGTACTCCATAAATACCACAATGAATGAATGAATCCTTTAAGAAGATTTTAAGTAAAATCTGAACTCTGAGGGGGGCCGGTAAGATTAAAAGTGCACTGCGGTTTATGCCTCATGTCTCCCAATTCTGTTGTCCACAGTCCTTAGTACAGTGCTCTGCACAGAGTAAGTGCTCAAAAAATACCACTGAGTGAACGAATGGGTACTTTAAAGAAATTTAAACTAACATCTGAACTCTGCCGGGTGCAGTTTGGATAAAAGGTGCACTGTGGCTTATGCCATTTGGCCTCCTGGAAATGCAGCCCAAAAGGTAAGCGTTTGTTTCATAATTGGAGCAATTCTGCTATATTCTCCGCATGCCCATGTACACCCATTATCTCCTGGCAGCTGCTTGGTACAAATGTGGGCTATTGGCATCTACTGGCCTCATTCCTCCTTTCTTCCCCCATCCTCATGTGGTTAGGTTTAGTTATGCTGGAGGGAAAGCATATGGCAGTTGCAGGGAAGCTCAGCTCTGCTCCTTGCCTGCGAGAGACGGCTATGAATCCTTCCCACAAGCACAGAGGAAGCTCTACGTCAATACTGTAGCTGAGGTGCTGGGTGAGCTTGCACATTTTTGTTTGGCAAAGTCAAGAACAAGTCTGCCAATTGTGCTACCTGGGATCGGCTTTTCAAAACCTGTCGGGAAACATTTTTTCGGGTGAAAAAGATTCATTTTGGCTTCTATAGGAGAAAGAAGACATTTCTGGTCGTTGGCGCTCTTTACATCCCGGAGGCAATGGTAAATGCAGAAACATCTCAGGTTATACAACTTCTTAAAATAATTGTGGTATTTGTTAAGCTCTTAGTATGTGCCAGGCACTGTATTAAGCGCAGGGGTGGATACGAGCAAATTGGTACGAGTAAATTGGGTGGGACCCAGTTCCTGTACCACACGGAGTTCACAGTCTCAATCCCCATTTTACAGATGAGGTAACTGAGGCATAGGGAAGTGAAATGACTTGCCCAAGGCCATCCGGTAGACAAAAGGCAGAACTAGGTTGAGATCCCATGACCTTCTGGCTGCAGAGCTGGGATTAGAGGGTGTTTTATATTGTATTTTATGAGCCCAATTCACATCTATATCTCAGAGAAGAAGCACTAAGTTTACTATCTAGCTTCTCAGATCAGTTTTTCAACAATAATTGATTTCCATGTTTGAATGCTTTGAAATCTAAATGATACTTGGCCATTACTTTCTATACAAGATGATAGGCTTTATTTTCAGAAAATTGGATCTCTCATTTCTACCAAGAAAGCAGCCTAGACCCTAGTCTCTAATGCTTTGGCAGATCTCTTGAATCTCTAGAAGTGTAGCCATTTCAGCAATGCATCAAAATCTTTTCTCCAAATCCAGCACACTTCTTCACTCCTTCCTACTCAGGGTCCAACTTAAACTAGTTGGATCTTAATCAGGGTGTAATCAGGAGTCTTGGAAGAAAACAGCTGAAATTGAAAAGGTAGAAATTTTTCACATGGACCTCGGTTGGGTAAAAATCACCGGTTATAATAATCATTTGGTTTAAAGTCCGGGAGCAGATGGGACTTTTCAAGGGCTCCGAGACCCTGAAACCATATTATTTTTGGAGGAAGAGAGCAAAAACTTGAGAAATGCTGGCACATAAGGAATATATAAGCCATTTTCAGCTACTTCATAATTTATGCCCAAGATAAAAAGCTCAGGAAAGATCTATTCATATGATCTGCAAATCTAGACAGTTCAAAGATCTAGCAGAAAACTATATTTAGAATATTTCTATTTTATCTTGAAAAAGCAAGAAAAGTTTCCTTTTTTCCCCTTTTTTTCCTGTTAATGGTATGCCACTTACATTAGGTACAGAGAAAACTGGGTCATAGGTAAAAGATCAAAAAAGTGAGAAGCAAAGCAATCTGTCCCTCTACTGAAATTTACATTACCTATTAAAGCTAGACCAAGGACAATATATTTTGTCCTACTTTGGTCATTCTCTATCAAACGTATATTCCCCGCGTCCACACACAAAATTCTTCTTTCTTAATAATGGACATTAAGTGCCTAGTGTCTCTATTTCCAGAAGATTCCCAATTTGAATTAATATGAAAGCCACATCTTTTTCTTCCACAGAACATTTCACACTTGAGATCTGTCACGGTCTTAACCGAGGAGGTTTGGGTATAGTAGGAGGCGGGGAAGGTAGGTGACAGGTATAGGTGAAGCATTAAGGTCTCTTCCAGTGTGCTATTTTTACGCTGCCATATTTCATTTCCGAAATAGAATGGAAAACGTAACCCTGTTGATAAATGTATAGTTTTCTACATTACGGCTAAGGCTGAGCACTATCATATCATCACCAATGGCATCCATTTATTGAGGACTCATTCATTAATCACTGTATCTGGGGAAGAGGAGAGAAGGAAAAAGAAGGGAAAAGGAGTGAGAGAGAGTGGGAGGAGGACCGGGGGAGGGAGAAGAAGAGAAGCAGTGTGCCTAGTGGATAGAGCACGGGTTTGTAAGTCAGAAGGATATGTGGGTTCTAATCCCAGATCTGCCACTTGTCTGCCGTGTGACCTTGGACAAGTCACTTCACTTTTCTGTGCCTCAACTACCTCATCGGTAAAATGGAGATTAAGACTGTGAGCCCCTTATGGGATATGGACTAATTACCTCGTATCTACCCCAGTGCTTAGGACAGTTCCTGGCACGTAGTTAGACCTTAACAAGTACCATTAAAAAAAAGAAAGGGGAAGACAAAGTCTTGAAAAGTCCTTATTCTGCCTGAGACCCTCCCATGAACCTATGGGACAGTTTTATCTTTCTCTACCAATTCTTTATCACCCAGAAGAATATGGAATTCAAGTCCCCTAGGACGGTGGGAAATGGGATGCCAAGAAAGGATATTTCATCAATATATTTGCTATTCTTCCTTTGGTCCCATTTAATAATAATCACCTCTCTTATGGGAACATTTGAAACAACTCTGCTCTGTCAAGGTTCCCAATCTCATCAAACCACCTTCATCAGGCTACTGAGGACAGTTATTAAGCCACATTCACTTTCTGCCCTTCAGGGTAAACTTCAAATACTCTAATATATTTTTCTTCTTTGGCGCTTCTCCTCTTTCACCACATTCTTGCTAATTCACATTCAACCTTCAGGTCTTTTTCTACCACCTTTTGTGCTTGTGCCTAGCAAGTCTATATCAATTCTGTAGCTGGAAGCTAGTTGTGCCATCTTGGTGCACTTCTTGGATTTTATCCTTTTTGGTTAGGGCCATAATTCATCAAACCCTGCCTTCCTAGCAAGCATAAACAACTCAACCCAGATGGGTTTCATCTGCCCACTTGTTTCTTATGCTGTTGAGTCATCTCTGAACCATAGCGACACCATGGACACATCTCTCCGAGAATGCCCCACTTTCATCTTCAAACATTTAGCATATTTAGCATATTCCAGCCTGGTTATTATTTTGTATCAGCATTACCATATTTGTTAAGTACTTACTATGTTCCAGGCGTTGTACTAAGAGATGGGGTAGATAGAAGATAATCAGGTTGGACCTAATCCCTGTCCCACACGGGGCTCACTGTCTTAATCCCTATTTTGCAGAACTGAAGCACAGAGAAGTGAAGTGACTTTCCCAAGGTCACATAGCAGGCAAGTGACAGAGCCAGAATTAGATCTCAATTCCTCTAACTCCCCGGCCCCTGCTCCTTCCAACAGGCCATATGTCTTCATCAGCATTTAATATCAATCAGGGTATTTAGTGAGTGCTTATTTCATGCGGAGCACTGTACTAAAAGCTTGAGAAAATACAAGGAAGTCGGAAGACATGATCCCTGCTCTTAAGTAATTCATAATTTGGTGGGGGAGACAGACACTAAAATGAAATATAGGCAAGGCAACAAAATTTCAGGGCACGTACATAAATGCTATAGGGAGAGAAGGGAAATCCAGGAGTGCCAGGCTCTGTCAGCCACTAAGAAAATGTGGATGGCCTAAGAGGTTCACCAAACCTCACATTTATGCCCAGATAATGGGGCCATTCAAGGCAGGACTGAAATACAAAGACTGACCCCCATTTAATCCTTTCTTCATTACCATCACACTAAAGTAAGGCTACAAAGGAAGGTCCCTTCCTGTTTTTTTTGGGTTTTTTTTCATGGTATTTGTTAAGCACTTACTATGTGCCAGGCACCGTACAAAGCCCTGGAGCAAATATAAAATAGGTTGGACACAGGCCTTGCCTCATATGGAGCTCACAGTCTCAATCCCCATTTCACAATTGAGGTAACTGAGGCACAAAGAAGTTAAGTGACTTGCCCAAGGTCACGCAGCCGACAGGAGGCAGAGCAGGGATTTGAGCGTGACTGCTAATTCAGATGTATCATCGTACAGCTGAAATACACAACTTAATACACTTAACTCTTTGTGCAGTCCTTAGTATGTAGTAAGCGCTCAATCAATGCTATCGATCGACTGATTAGAGCCAGGGTCCTCTGACTCCTAGGCTCATGGTCTCGCCACGAGGCCACGCTGCTTCTGTTCCAACTAACCCGGGGCACCACAATTAAATACAAGACAAGGAATCTAGAAACTGCTGGCAGAACATGCTTCAGATCCACTAGGAAAGTCTTCTGACTCAGCAAGCTGAATACATCAAGAGAAGCCTGAGACAGTTATCCAAGAGCGATCGTAATCTGCCAACTATAGCCTCTATAGAAAAAATATGCAGATGATTAGGAACTAACACGGGGAGGTAACTCAGCAATATGTGCCGACAATAAGACTGAAGAAAATTGAGACTGTGCACTGATCTGTATCTGGGATTCATGACATAGGATCGAATATTTACATTGGCAAGGAAGAGCTTAAGGCTATTTCCAAATTCTGCCACTTCAGCAATATGCTACCAATCACCTACACATGGATGAAAGGAGAAAACTAAATTAAAGAGACCAGCAGGCCTTTGGGAGAGTGATGACAGACTCAATATCATGGCAAGATAATATTACCAGCAATAAGGTCCTGGAAACAGTCCGGCACAGTTTATTGTAATTTGGCTTTCTTGAGTCTAAGCAGAGACTTAAACTCTGTTAATGTCTTCCCAAAGGATGGTGAGCGTGAATTGGGAAGGGTGCGATGGAGAACATATGATGATGTTTCCCTGGGAAACTGCTGATCCATCAATCGATCACGCTGCTCTTCAACTTGAGCTATCAATCAGTAGTATTTATTGTGCGCTTACTATGCACAGAACACTGTACTAAGTGCTTGGGAGAGTACAACACAACAGAGTTGGCAGACACGTTGTGGACAGGGATTGTCTCTCTTGCTTTACTGTACTTTCCCAAGCGCTTAGTAAAGTGCTCTGCACAGAGTAAGTGCTCAGTAAATATTATTGAATGAATGAAAAGTTCCCCACCCACAGTGAGCAGTTATGTAAAGAAACGTCACTCAGGAAGCCAGGGTCCCTTCTCCACACCCCTCCAAGTAGAGCTGAGAGAGAGTAGCTGTTTCCCCGGAACAATTGATTGTCCAGTCCCCCCACCTTTTGTTGTTTTAATGGTATTTGTTAATCACTTACTGTGTGCCAGGCCCTGTACCAAGTACTGGGGTAGATACAAGCTAGTCAGTCTATGTTCCACATGGGGCTCGGAGTTTTAATTCCGATTTTACAGATAAGGTAAGTTGAGGGACAGAAAAGTTAAGTGACCTGCTCATGGTTACACAGCACACAAGTGGCAGAGACCCAGGTCCTTCTAGCTCCCAGGTCCAGGGTCTTTCTACTAAGCCTTGCTGCTTTTCAGGTCTTTCTGGGCCTGTAATGGGCCAGTCTCACATTCTCCTTCTCTATCATCTGTATGTCACAGTGATTTGGTTAAATCAAGGTGGAACATTATTTCACTTGAAAAGACAAGCCAGACTCCCCTTAGTGATCCTCATATGGATTTTTTTTAAGTTTGAAAGAACAAAGTGGCAATTGCCTAGCTCTTTAAAACCTTGTGGATCACAAAGTTCTACCAATTACTGTTTTTCCCACTCTTCAGATAAAGCCATTTCTAAAGTACTACTTGTCATGGTGGACTACATGGAGGAAGAAATGTCTTGGACTATGTATAAATGCCAATTTTCAACAATTTTTAATTATCTCATAACCTACAACCCTGACAGAAAATCATGTTACAAGATAACATGACTAATCTTTCTTGTTAACGAATGGAAAAAAAAACCAACATACACTTTTTTGGAAGATTTCATGGGTGTTTTCATGTGACTTGGTTTTATTTCACTAAATTTAGTCAGCCGTTTCAGTCTGTCTGTGTTTCATCAATCAGTGCTGCTTTTAAGGGGCCTATTGTGTGCAGAGCATTACCCTAAGCACTTTGGAGAGTAGATGGAGTTAGCATTCACAGTGCCTGCCCTCAAAGAGACAGGTACTAAAATCATTTAGTGAAAGAAGGAAACAGGAAATAAAAGAAGAGACTCAAGAGTTAGTCCTTATGATATAAGGTAGGCAAAATGTGTACATACATGCTCCTGGGAGCTTTGTGAGTTCACAAGGAGTCAAGTGGGGCAAAAGTGCTCAGGTTGGGCAATAGTTCTCAAGTGGCATTAAGGAGGACAATCTGGGGAGAGAAGAATTTAATTGCGGAAGGTTGTATCAGGCTGCATACGACCTGGTGATCTTGCATCTATTCTAGTACATCTCCCACTCTCTGATCTGAGCATAGCCTAGTGGATAGAGCACGGGCCTGAGAGTCAGAAGGTCATAGGTTCTAATCCCGGTTCTGCCACTTGTCTGCTGTGTGACCTTGGGCAAACTGCCTGACTTCTCTGGGACTCGGTTACCTCATCTGTAAAATGAGAATTGAGACTGTGAGCCCCATGGGGGACAGGGATTGTGCCCAACCTGATTCGCTTGTATCCATCTCAGGGCTTAGTCAAGTACCTGGCACATAGTAAGTGCTTAACAAATACCATTATTATTATTATTATTATTATTATTATTATTATTCTGCATTGCCCTCACATTTCGAATTGCATCCTTTAAACATCCCAACCTTAGCCCCACAACACTTATGTACATATCCATTTTATGTATATATATATGTCTGTTTCCCCTTCTAGACTGCAAGGTCATGGTGGACAAGGAACATGACTAACAAGTCTGTTACATTGTTCTCTTCCAAGTCCTCATTATGGTGCTTCGCACCCAGTAAAACATTCATTTAATACCACTGATTGTCACATAGTAAGTGTTTATCAAATACAACAGTCATTGCTTCTAATTATGAAAAATAATAACAATAATGATGATGATAATATTTGTTACGCACTTACTCAGTGCCAACCACTGTATTTAGTGTTGAGGCAGACAGAAATTAATTAGGCTGGATACCATCCGTGCATCAAACCGGGCTCACAGCCTAAATGGGGAGCACAAGTATTTCATTACCATTTCACAGTTGAAGAAACTAAGGCACAAAGAAGTTAGGAAACTTGTCCAAAGTCACACAGCAAACAAGCGACATAGCCAATGTTAGATCCCGGGTCCTCTGATTTCCAGGCAGGCCTGGGTTCTTTCCACTAGGCCATGCCTCAAAGTTAAGGTGATGGGAATGCATGAGCTTCCCAAGGGGGTGAATGTAGGCTGAGAAGAGTTAGGGACACTCAATGCTAGGGGGTAGGGGGCAAGTAAGAACAAATAAAAGAGGCTGAGGATGAGCAGCCAGAGAGATAAATTGAAAACCAGGAGAGTTTTCTAGTAAAACAGAAATAGCTTGTCCTAGTGGAAAAAGCCAAGGATTGGTAGTCAGAGGACCTGGGTTCTGATCCCAGCTCCACCACTCATCTGCTCTGTGGCCTTGGGCAACTTGCTTAAATTTTCTGTTCCTGTAAAATGGTGATTAAAATGGTGAGATCTTTGTGGAACACGGACTGTAACCAATCTGTTAATCTTGCATTTACCCCAGTGCTTAGTACTGTGCCTGGCACGTAGTAAGCACATAACAAATAGTATTAAAAAAAAAAATAAAGCACAAGTGCTATATGACCACTAGGAGAAGGGAATGGTCCACAGTGTAAATAACAAGGAGGATTAAGATAGCTGCAAATCTATTACATTTGTCAGGAAGAAGGATGTATATGAAGCAAAGGGGTTGGAAAGGGTACTGTAGTTGGGAAAGAAGAGAGTTAGAGTAGAGAAACAGGTGGAAGCAGATATATACAACTCACTTTAGGAGTTTGGGATAAATGGAAGGGGTCTAGAGATTGAAAAGACAGCTGATTTGACAAGTGGATAACCCAACAAAAGAAGGTTATGGATTTTCAGACTATGAAGAATGACGTTATTACCTATATCGCTGTCCTACTACAGTGGAGATGATGTTCCCACAGACTATCCTTGGAAATGACTCTTTGCAACTTTCACGCTCTATAGCAATGATATAATCTGCCTCCTTGTTACCATGAGAAGGCAGGAATACCTATTCAAATACAAGTCTTTGAAGTTCTTGATATTCTATTGCCAATATAATCTGAATATTAAGGTCAATAACATGCAATATTAAAAGAGAGAGAATTCATAGACATTACAAAAGACTTTTTGGGAACTCTAACTTCCCACTCCTGGGGCGGGGGGAAATACCCACACCCTAATCAGTTATTCAGAAGTATATCTGTTATTAATATTTCCCCAAATGACTGCCTGAAAAGTCTTTGTTCTGCAGATTTAAAAAAAAATATTTCATTAATATTTCAAAAGAGATCCTACTAGATGCCATTTGGAATACACCTGGAGGGCAAGCTTTTTAAGTTAATGTTATTGAAACAAAAATGAAATAGTGCCAAGTTGTTTTATAAGTGCTTGTCATTAATTAAATCAAATCAGCACTTACACAAACACCAAGCAAAATTAATTAGAAATTCAAACATGCTGTCAAGTAATGTTATCTAGATTCTATTCATTCAAAAAGTATTTCTGGTTGCACGAAAAACTATTTTGGCAAAAACAAATCTTAGTCTTATGTTAAAAATTATGTTAAAAACTCTCTACACATATTTGAAAATATTTTGATAATAAGGCCTACTAATTGTGGACAAATGAATAAATAACACCTTTTATTGGATGGATGTCTTCACTGTGTGATTTTTTAAAATGTGGTTATTCAGGCTTTAAAAAAAATCTCTCAACTCTGAAGACAATATTTTTTCTGAATAGCTCAATTCATTTCATTCAATCGCATTTACTGAGCGCTTACTGTGTGCAGAGTACTGTACTAAGCGCTTGGAATGTACAATTCGGCTCCTTTCAGAGTTTATATCGAGAGCTCACGAGGCCTGAAACGTGCTTCATGAAGTTGATTTAAAAGGGACAAGGATTGACATTTAAAATATTCACACTCCCTTGGAGAACCTCATTTGCTCCAATGGCTTCAACAACCACCTCTATGTGGATGATCCAAGTGTCCATCTCCAGCCCTGATCTCTCTCTCTCTCTCTCTCTCTCTGCAGTCTCACATTTCATCCTGCCTTCAAGACAACTCTACTTGGATGTCCTGCAGACACTTCAAATTTAATGTCTAAAAGAGAACTCCTTATTTTCCCATCCAAATCCTGTCCTTTCCCCGATTTTCCTATCACTGTAGATAGCATCACCATCCTTCCTGCCCCACAAGTTCATAACCTTGGCGTTATCCTTGACTTCTCTCTCTCATCTTTAATCTATCACAACATTGCTAAAATCCACCCCTTCCTCTCCATCTAAACGGTTACCATGTTAATCCCAGCACTTATTCTATCCCATCTTGATTACTCTTTCAGTCTCCTTGCTGACCTCCCTGCCTCCTCTCTCTCCCCATTCCAGTCCATGCTTCACTCTGCTGCCTGGATCATTTTCCTACAGAAAACATTCAGTCCATTTTTCCCCATTTCCCACGGACCTCAAGTGGTTGCCCATCCACCTCCACTCCAAACAGAAACTCCTCATCATTGGCAGTAAAGCACTCAATCGCCTCACCCCCTCCTGCCTCACCTCAGTGCTCTCCTAATAAAACCCACCTTTTATACTTTGCTCCTCTAATGCCAACCTAAACACTGTACCTCGATCTCATCTATCTCACCACCGACCTCTCGTTCACATCCTGCCTCTGGTCTGGAACATCCTCCCTCTTCAAAGGACAGACAATTACTCACTCCACCTTTAAAACCTTATTGAAGGCACTTCTCCTCTGAAAGGCCTTCCCTGAAGGTCCTCATTTCCTCTTTTCCCACTCCCTTCTGTGTCACCCTGAATTTGCTCCCTTTATTCACCTTCCCTCCAGCCCCGACCCCCGCCCAATTTACATAACCAGAATGTATTTATTTATATTAATGTCTGTCTCCCCCTCTAAACCGCTAGCCCTTCGTGGGCAGGGAATGTGTCTACCAACTTTGCTATATTGTACTCTCCCAAAAAGTACAGTTCTCTACGCACACTAAGTTCTCAAAAAATACAATCGATTGGAACGCTATGGACCTTCTGGTACCATGACCCAGAAAAAAAGAAAGGTAATTAAGATCCCCAACAGAATAATGGCCAATCTCAATTTTAATTGCTATAAGCCCTGGAAAGCATACTACCAGAGAAATTCAAAGTCTAAGGTTTACTACTGTAAATCCATGTATTAGCTAAGAGGTACTGAGTACTTTGTGGGCTTCAGACTATTGATGGTTTTTCTTGAGTACTTCTTATATAAAGAGAACTGTAGTAAATGGCTTGGGACATTACAAAACAATAAGAGCTGGTAGTGACAATTCCTGCCCTCGAGGATCTTGCAGCCTAGTGGGGAAACGGAATCCTCATGGGACAGCCTTGCTCTAGGACTTTTCCTTAGGGAATCAATGGAAATGGCCTCAGATTAGAGGTCCCCAGTCTCTTGCATGGTAGGTGTCGGTTAGAAGGAACGTGACCCCTCACCACAAGGAAATCTTCCACTAGGATCCCAGGCTGGCAGCAGCAGGGGTGAAAACCTCATGTAGAAAAGCAATTTTTCTTCTGGGACAATTCCTTATGAAACTTTGATTCTGACTCTAATGGCTTCTGGGAAATCAAAGCAAATCAGCTGCCTCTTTTCTTTGGGTCTAATAATCGTCACCCCTTTTGTTCCTTTAATTTCCTTGCCAGCTTCCAACCATACCTGTTTGGAACACACCACTTTGATGGTGACCTAAATACTTGAGAATCTTACCTCATGTATCTCTTTATGTGAGGAGATAAGGAGCTTGAAGTTTGCCTTTGGTTAAATGAGAGAGAACCAGGGCTTAATAAGTAATCAAGACCTAGTTCCTTGGACGATAAGAGAATGACTTCTGGTTGTTTTAAATTTAGAAATACGGCATTGTGGATTTCTTTTTTTCATTAGTATGCCCAGATAGATCTTTTAGTTTATTAAATCAATGTTCTTTTGGCAATCCAGGCAAGCAATAGACTATGTATTGGGCAGCCATGATGGCAGAAAGGGCAAGTCTCTTTCTGTTTGTTCTTTTTACTTCCTCTCCTTACTCAGTCAAGACCAGGAAGGGGTGTGTGTTGGCGGGGCTTCTCGGGGTAGGGAGGCTTCTCCTCCTCCAGGCGTCCTGGATAACACGGAGTGAATTTGTGAAGTTCTGTGCGTCTTCAAGGGTGTTTGACTGCTTTCCCCCTCAGATCTGGCCTAGGTGTGGCAAGCAATCAACAGAAAGATTTGCCCACAAATCGGATCCTGCCTGGGGGAACCGATCGGGGGGGTTTGAGGAATCCAAATCGGCTTTGTCCCTTGTCTATTATGTGATATTGGGCAAGTCGCTTAACTTCTCCATATCTAAGTTGCCTCATGTGTGAAATGGGGATGAAGACTGTGTGCCCCATGTGGGACATGGACTCCATCTAACCTGATTAGCTTGTATCTACCACACGTATTTTACTTAATGAGTGTCCTAGTAACTTGCTTTTTTTGTGTTCATTCATTCATTCATTCATTTATTCAATTGTATTTATTGAGCACTTACTGTGGGCAGAGCACTGTGCTGAGCATTTGGAAAGTACAATTGGGCAACAAATAGAGACAATGTTATGTACAGAGATATGTCATGAGGTAAGACTCCAAGAGTACCTCCTTTTCCGCTGGCAAGTCCGTCTTGCTTTTATCTAATTCACTTGCAAGGATTAGAAAATATCAGAAATATAACAAAAGTGAGGTGCCTTTTGCTGACGCTTCCCTGCCTCCAATCCCCTAACTGTGAGTGCCTCTCAAGGCCCTGTGGGAGGTTCCTTTCTCTTCAGAATTTACAATCACTCCCTTGGGGAGCTTGATGCTCATATTAACATTAATATTAATGTCTGTCTCCCTTCTACACTGTAAAATTGTTGTAGGGAGGGAACATGTCTACCAGCTCTGTTATATTGTACTCTCCCAAGCGCTTAATACAGTGTTCAGTAAATACCATTGATTCCACTGATTTTCTCGCACAGCTTCAAATACCACCTTGAAGCATAGCCCCCCCCCCACCCCCAAATCTACCTCATTAGCTTGGGTAAAGTGTTGAATTTAATCTGACATGGTGCAAAAAAATGAGCCTCGTACAAAATAGATTAGTTATGCATACAATAGAAAAATGGATTCTCTTACTAGCCAACTCCAAGAACCCACACTCGGACTTGTAAAGTCGATATAACTGATCGTAATAATAATGTTCAAAACGGTTACACATGTGGCCCAATCAATAGGGCTAGAATGTGAAATCCTGGCAAATCCTCCATAAATTCTGATAATACTGCTAAATGCATTTGGGGAGACTATTCACACTTCAGGAAAATCAAAAGCAAAGACTCTGATCTCTGAAAGCTTTATGTGCATCCTATATTCTACCCCTGATCTCTCTTTATCTGCCCTTCTAAATCTGTAATCTCTTTGTGAGCAGAAAACATATTTACCAACTCTGTTACACTGTATTATCCCAAGCGCTCATTACAGTGCTCTGCACAAAGTAAACATTCGATAAATATGATTGATTGAATGATTTAACAATAACTGTAAGCCATTTAAAGACAGGAACAGCATGTTCTATTTTAATCGTACGCTCCTAAGCTCCACATACTAGTGTTCCGCAGATGCCGCGTTCTCAATAAAGGAGGGATGGAGGAGATGAGCAGGAAGAGGAGATGGAAGAGGAGGAGAAGAGAAGGAAGGATACATTTACAGCAACCCTTCTGTTATGAAATCGGTTATTTTTCAAGGCAAGTGCTGATGATGATTAAGAAATCAAGGAGCTTCGTGAGGAGATGATTAACTGAAGGATTATGAAAGGTTCAGTATTGAAATCCCAAGTAAATGTCAGTTAGTCAACACATCTTCAATGATTAGTCAGAGGGTGTGTAGCATTATACTGTGCTATGTAGCTTTTTTAAAGTGGACATCTTTCTGACCTCTATACTTTTGCGACTCGATCCAATGAAATCAATTTAGGTTAGTAAATTTATCAATTCAGCAAATCTTAATTTAGTTCTATCATAATTTAATTTTTTAATGATCATTTGGCTCTGAGAACTTGTTTTGTAAACCTTGGATCTAGTCTCTTATAATGTGCTTGACTTTGTCTTATTTTCAGAAAAAAAAAAACCCAAAACTATGCTTTCATAAGTTTTGATACCTCAGTTCCTTTCTTTTAGATTCTCATCTTTGCATTACTAACAGTCCTGAGTTAGACTGTTTCTAAAATAACCAGTTTTCAGGAAAACAGCCAAAATATTGAAACAGATGTTAAAAAATATTTGTTCAACTTAGAATATTTTAATGGATCTCTATTCATAGACAATATTAAATACAATTATATGCAACTATTGAATATTCAAACTTAATGTTTTCCATCTGAAACATTAACATATTGAATACTACAAGATTCCTCTATTATGTAGTGCCTCCTTAATGTGACATTTTTCTCTCATATTTTGAAACTTCCACACATTAGAAAGAAAACTATTATGACAATTTCCATAGCCATTCAAAACCAAAGGGGTTTTTTTTTTTGTATTTTAAAAAATCAACTCCTTATAAGCAAGAAACTAGCAATTATACTTATTTCTTCCCAAGTTGATTTTAGTGCTTAATATACTTGACCGACCCTAACAAAGTAAGAACAGAGCCAATTATCCTATTTCGGGGGAAATATTTTCAGCTAAAATATTCAGACCAAGAGGATAGATATTTTATGGACTTAAATTATTTGGATAATTGTCTCAACTCTCTGGGTCAGAGTGCTATTTCTCTTCATGGGGCTCAGAAATTTCTAAACCTTTCTTGAAAAGTATTTTCAAGGGGAAGAATGAAAATTTATTTAAAAATAAATCCCAGACCTATTCTTAATAATGCAAATGGAAACAATCTCATTCTCAGTAAAACAAAAGAGAGTCACACCTATTTATTTTTGTTATTTCTCACTGGGCTGGCTTTAGACATATGGGCAGCTCTGAAACACTGATGGAAATACAACGTTTTTGGTGCTAAATTTTCCTATGATTGGGTTAGATGTATTGCAAGTGAAAAAATCCTCTCAAAAAGAAATTCTTCCTGCACTGACATGTCTAGCATTTAAGTTTAGGCTGAAAACTTGTTGTGGCAGAGAGTGTGTCTGCTAACTCTTGTGCATTGTATTCTCCTAAGCACTGAATACAATGTTCTGCATACAATAAGTGCTCAATAAATATCAAAGACGATGATATAATAATAATAATGTTGGCATTTGTTAAGCGCTTAGTATGTGCAGAGCACTGTTCTAAGCACTGGGATAGATACAGGGTAATCAGGTTGTACCACGTGAGGCTCACAGTCTTAATCCCCATTTTAGAGATGAGGTAACTGAGGCACAGAGAAGTGAAGTGACTTGCCCACAGTCACACAGCTGACAAGTGGCTCTTTCCACTGAGCCGTGCTGCTTCTCTACAGTACCACATCTCCAAATAGTGGAATCACAAATATTGGGTGCATTTTTAATTTTGTGGGTTTAAAGATATGATTATTTCCAGCTAATGATACAACTTCACAAGAAGAAGCATAGTCACAGTGTCCTCTGTGAAACTCCATCTCATTTCCAAAGATCTATAAGGCAGTCCCTCATTTATAGTACAAATGATTGCTTCAAAAAAAGACATCATAAATTGAGAATTTAGTCAAACAATCAATGGTGTTTACTGAGTACTTTCTATGCGTGGACCGCTGTACTAAACACTTGGGAAAATACAATACAGAATCGTTGATAGACCATATTCTAGGCCACAAGAAGCTGAGAGTCCACAGGGGAGGAGAAATTGAAATGTATTACAGATAGGAGAAATAATAGGATATGACCACATGTACAGAAGCCCTGAGGCCTGAGAATGGGGTGAATATCAAGTGCTTAAAGGGGACACAGCCAAAGGATATTTGCCTCAGAAGGGAGAGGGAATAGAGGAAGGCCTCTTGGAGGAGATGTTCTTTTTAATAAGGTTTTCAAGGTGGGGAGAATAAAGACCTCTCAGATATGAAGAGAGAGTCAGTCCCAGGCCAGAGGGAGGAAAGGGGCTAGAATTCGGAAGCGAGACAGACAAGATTGAGGTACGGTGAATAGGTTGGTGTTATAAGAGCAGAGGGAGCGGGCTGGCTTGTAGCTGGGAGAGCGATAAGGTGATACAGGAAGTGGAGAGCTGATTGAGTGCCTTTAACTGATGTTAAGGAGTTTCTATTTGATGTGTTGGTCAACAACTGGAAGTTTAGGAAAGTGATCCAGACCACGAAGTGAAGTACGAACTGGACAGAGGAGAAACAGGGTGGTCTGAGCAGAGGCAGATGAAGGAGTTAAGGCGGGATATGCCAAGTGCTTGGATGACCATGGTAGCAATTTGGAAAGAGAGGAAAGACTTAAGAAAGGAGAGATGGGTTTCTGAAGCGAGATAGGCAAGCTTATTCTAACTGAAAATGTATATTATTTAGTTCTCAACCAATTACAGATGAGCAAAGTAGCTACATTCATGTATTTGTATTGTCAGAGGCGCCACAATAGAGTAGCCCAGTTGAAAATCATTGAAAATATAAGAAAGATGAATCAGGTAACTTTGCCCTCATTCCCCACCTTGAGATCTTTTCCAGTACTCATCTTCCTGTACTCTTAAATGTTCCACCCTTTTTCCTCCTTTCGTCCAAAATTTGGAAGTGGTCTACCCATTTCCCTGAAGCATACATGCAACCCTCTAATTCCTACTATCCGTGACCCTAGAACTAGTATTGCAAAGTCAAAAATCAATGTGTTCTAACATTGAACCCGGAATAGGCGCTATTTGTTGTACTCCCAAATATCTTAAATCAAGGCCTACCCCTGTTGGACTTTGCTACTGTCGACTATCAGGTAAATTGTTGATGCTCAGATTTTCATTAAAATTTTTAACGTAATTAGTACTTGCCTTCTGGTGTAGAGGAAAATTAGCCTGTGAGTCCCATCTGGGACAGGAACTGCCTGATCGGTTTATCTTATATCTGCCTCAGTGCTAAGTACAGTGCTTGGCATATAGTAAGTGCGTAACAAATCTCATATCATCTTCATAAGAGCTGACAAAATGAAGGTTTGAGATAAAGTACAGAGTCTTAATATGAAGCAGCTTGGCTTAGTGGAAAGAGCATGGGCTTGGGAGTCAGAGGTCATGGGTTCTAATTCCGCCTCTGCCACTTGTCAGTTGTGTAACTTTGGGCAAGTCACTTCACTTCTCTGTGCCTCAGTTCCCTCATCTGTAAAATGGGGAGAAAGACAGTGAGCCCGATATAGGACAACCCGATTGATTACCTTGTATCTACCCCAGCGCTTAGAGCAGTGCTTGGCACATAGTAAGCACTTAACAAATACCCTCATCATCATCATTTGATTTGGTTAAAGTTCATTTCGTTTTCAGCTCTTAATGTGAAATGAGGGTTTCCTAGTAACTCCAAATTCTATTCTTTCTCTGAAATTAAGAAATGAAATATATTTAAATAAATATTAAAACCATGATAATAATAATAATTGTGGCATTTGTTAGCGCTTACTATGTGCCAAGCATTGTTCTAAGCACTGGGGTAGATACAGGATAATCAGGTTGCCCACGTGGGACTCACAGTCTTAATCCCCATTTCCCAGATGAGATAACTGAGACAGAGAGAACTTAACTGACTTCAACACTTTACACAAGCTAATGAGGTAGATTAGGGGGGCCCTATGCTTCAAGATGGTATTTGAAGCTGTACGAGAGAATCGACGGAAACAGTGGTATTTATTGAACACCGTATTAAGCGCTTGGGAGAGATCAATATAACAGAACTGGTAGACACGTTCCCTCCCTATAACAATTTTACATTCTAGAGGGGAGACAGACATTAATATTAATGTTAATATGATCATCAAGCTCCCCAAGGGTAAATATTCATACCCATTTAAAAGACAATTGTTTGGTCAAAAGAAATTTCCAGATTGCAACAAGCTTCACTTAGGATCAAAAGCCTGATCACCGACAATGATCAACCAACCCTGCACAGAATCGTCAAGCCCAGGAAATCATAATTCCTTGAAATGACTGCTGACCTACCAGGTAATACATACTCATAATATAACCCGGAAAACATTTCCTGTGAAGTTGAAATCGATTTGTACTTGGGTCTGATAATTCACTGTACTCACTGGAACCAATGGAATGGAGAAAATTCACCTTTTAGCTCTTCCTTCATTCTTTCTCAGAACCAGGTTCTAGGGCAGGATGTGGCCCAAGGCCTACCAATCTCTACAACCATCAGAACGAGGACTTCTTTTGTGCCTTTTTCAAATAAGCTTGTGAGAAGCTGTCTTGAAGGTGGAGATGGTCCTTATAAATGGTGGCGACCAACATCTCAACCCAACGGTGACTATGAGAAGCTGCAAGGCTTAGTGGATAGAGCACGGGCCTGGGAGTCCAAAAGTCATGGGTTCTAATCCTGGATTTGGCACTTGTCAGCTGTGTGACCTGGGTCAAGTCACTTCACTTCTCTGGGCCTCAGTTACCTCATCCGTAAAATGGGGATTGAGACTGTGAGCCCCACGTGGGACAGGGACTGTGGTATCCTTCCCAAAGCTTAGAATAGTGCCTGGCACATAGTAAGTGCTTAATAAATACCATTATTTATTATTTATTATTATGCTTTTGGGTGACATTCTAAAATTTGGACTAGATTTGCACAGCAAATTTCTTCATTATCTGTGGTGACTTGGATGTAACTGGGAAACTGAAGCGTCACATTCAAGCTTGTAAGGAGCAAACTATCTGTTCATATTTTCTGGGTTGTGGGCAGGGAACATGTCTGTTATATTGTACTTTCCCAAGCACTTAGTCCAGTGGTCTGCACACAGTTAGCACTCAAAAAATAGTGTTGACTGATGATTATAATGCACTCCCTAGTGAACCTGCACTTTCAGCACACAATAAATCTTACCTCATGCTTGAGAATGGGCTTCTTCATTAAGCGCCAATGAGTATCCCAGGTTTCTGGTGGGGGCTTGATCCATTCCCTGGAGAAATTTCTGCGGTAGGGAATCCAGGCCTTCCCACTAGAAAACATAACACAAAAGTTGCACACTCACATGAAACAAGAATCATACCAGTGTGTCCCAAAATGGAACTATTATTCTTTAAATTCAATCAATGTAAGGGATTCTGGTAACACATCTTTTTTTTTCCTTAAGAGTTAACCTCCTTTTGGCCTGAATTACTGTGGTAATTATCTCAGCTTTCTATTTTACTCTTCTTGAATTGAAAAAAGTTATAATGTCTGGTACCCTTGAAACAGGCCTTACACAAGTCAAGTCAATTTTCAATTAATTAACAAAAGTATTAGTTTAAGATTTCCTCAAGAAAAAAAAAACTGATGTTAAGGGACCCAGGAGGGAAGGGACTATTAGAAAGAGCAGATGTTATTGAATTCTGAAATCTCTCTGCGGGTCCATACGATCTAAACCTTTACAACCGCAACTACTATTCAAACTAATGATAACTCATTCAATTTTAACTCCAAAAGTGAATAAGCTTATGAAATCTATAAGCTTTCTCCCTGCCTGTGGGTCCACTCACTTCAGAAAATGTGATTAGGTGTTAAAGGTAATCTTCGGAAAGCAAAGACTCAATTTTACAAGGAATTAAATCACTAAAATCTAGTCTATGAAGTTAATGAATGCCAGAAACAGGACTTACACAGTGAGAATTAAATATTTTAGACATATGATAAGAGGTATTGAATCCTTGCTCCTGAAAATGACGCCATCTTCTAAGCAGCAGTTGTTCAGAGCTGTGATAAGGACCTATTTTTGCTCTCTCCGTTTATATGTGTGGCTAGCATCTCAACATCAGTAGCATCATCTATATAAAAGGGAACTTTCAAAGATGGCACCGGTGATGGTGAGATACTCTCTCTGGGTGGTGATTGAAATGAGTGACTTATGATTGTTATCCCCTCTTCGTTGCTTTTTGTGGGGTTTTTATATGTGAATAGATTCTTGCTAATTTAATACAGTCCTCTAGACTGTAAGCTCGCGGTGGGCAGGGAGAATGTCTACCAGTTTTGTTGTACTGTACTCTCCCAAGCACTTAGTACAATCCTCTGCACATAGTAAATTCTCAATAAATTCCACTGACTGACTGATGCAAGTGCTTGTGAGCCTTTCTATTCCTTGCTATTTCTTTTTCATTTAAAGCCAAGCCTGTCTATTGATATCCTGATTTTTATTGAGCGCTTACTACGGGCGGAGCACTGCGGTAAGCATTTGGGAGAGTAAAACAGAATTAACAGACACATTCCCTGCCTATAATGAGCTTGCAGTCTAGAGGGGGAGACAGATATTTAGTGCAAATGAGTAAAATGCATCATTTAAATCTATGTACCTAAGTGCTGTGGGAATGGGGGCCGGGCAAATAATAAAGGTAAGCCAATAGCTGGCTAATGTGGGTGAAGACCACACATGGACCGCACAATAATAATAATGATGGTATTTAAGTGCTTACTATATGCCAAGCACTGCTCTAAGCACTGGGATAGATACAAGGTCATCAGGTTGTCCCATGTGGGACTCACAGTCTTAATCTCCTTTTAACAGATGAGGTAACTGAGGCGCAGAGAAGTGAAGTGACTTGCCCAAAGTCACACGGCTGAGAAGCTAGATCCCCACCTACCTACTATTCAATAGTATTTATTGAGCGCTTACTATGTGCAGAGCACTGTACTAAGCGCTTGGGATGAACAAGTCGGCAACAGATAGAGACAGTCCCTGCCGTTTGACGGGCTCACGGTCTAATCGGGGGAGACGGACAGACGAGAACGATGGCACTAAACAGCGTCAAGGGGAAGAACATCTCATAAAAACAATGGCAACTAAATAGAATCGAGGCGATGTACAATTCATTAACAAAATAAATAGGGTAACGAAAATATATACAGTCGAGTGGACGAGTACGGTGCTGTGGGGATGGGAAGGGAGAGGTGGAGGAGCAGAGGGAAAAGGGGAAAATGAGGCTAAAAGCCTCTCAAAGCCTGGAGAGGTAAAGGGGGGATGGCAGAGGGAGTAGAGGGGGAAGAGGAGCTCAGTCTGGGAAGGCCTCTTGGAGGAGGTGATTTTTAAGTAAGGTTTTGAAGAGGGAAAGAGAATCAGTTTGGCGGAGGTGAGGAGGAAGGGCGTTCCAGGACCGCGGGAGGACGTGACCCGGGGGTCGACGGCGGGATGGGCGAGACCGAGGGACGGCGAGGAGGTGGGCGGCGGAGGAGCGGAGCGTGCGGGGTGGGCGGTAGAAAGAGAGAAGGAGGAGAGGTAGGAAGGGGCAAGGTGATGGAGAGCCTCGAAGCCTAGAGTGAGGAGTTTTTGTTTGGAGCGGAGGTCGATAGGCAACCACTGGAATTGTTTAAGAAGGGGAGTGACACGCCCAGATCGTTTCTGCAGGAAGATGAGCCGGGCAGCGGAGTGAAGAATAGACCGGAGCGGGGCGAGAGAGGAGGAAGGGAGGTCAGAGAGAAGGCTGACACGGTAGTCTAGCCGGGATATAACGAGGGCCCGTAATAGTAAGGTAGCCGTTTGGGCGGAGAGGAAAGGGCGGATCTTGGCGATATCGTAGAGGTGAAACCGGCAGGTCTCGGTAACGGATAGGATGCGTGGGGTGAACGAGAGGGACGAGTCAAGGATGACACCGAGATTGCGGGCCTGCGGGACGGGAAGGATGGTCGTGCCATCCACGGTGACGGAGAAGTCTGGGAGCGGACCGGGCTTGGGAGGGAAGATGAGGAGCTCGGTCTCGCTCATGTTGAGTTTTAGGCGGCGGGCCGACATCCAGGTGGAGACGTCCCGGAGGCGGGAGGAGATGCGAGCCTGAAGGGAGGGGGAGAGGACAGGGGCGGAGATGTAGATCTGCGTGTCATCTGCGTAGAGATGGTAGTCAAAGCCGTGAGAGCGGATGAGTTCACCAAGGGAGTGAGTGTAAATGGAGAACAGAAGAGGGCCAAGAACTGACCCTTGAGGAACTCCAACAGTTAAAGGATGGGAGGGGGAGGAGGCTCCAGCGTAGGAGACCGAGAATGATCGGCCAGAGAGGTAAGAGGAGAACCGCTACCTACTAGCGGGAACTCGATCGGCAGGGACGAGTGCATGTGAGCTGTGCTTCATAAACCTTTAGCAAAATAATCAATCCCCCAAAGCTCAAGACAGGCTCATTTTTCACTGCCTATGGGAACACTTTACCAAACTCCTAGTGCAGTGGATTGCACGCTCTTAGGGAGCAAATGAATGCTATTATTATGATCATTATGATTTCAATTCATTTTTTATTTATTTCCTGCCGCGTTGAGTGGGTCCTCTTTTTCACTGCCTTATAGAGCAACTACTTATGTATCCTGCTGTCACACACCCATCTAATGTGTCCAATCTAGTAAAGTTGTGTTGTTGTGAGCATCGCCTCAGTGTTGACTAAGGTGACTGCATTCCAGGGTCTTCTTGATGGACACTAAGTCATTATAATCCAGTTTTCATTTTCTGCATCTAATTCGATTAAATCGATCCCGAGGAAATTTCAAATGAGTCCACTTTCGGTTGTTGAAATGACTCCAAAATGCTGCCGTTACCTCCCTGAATTCCTATTTACAACCCAGCACATTCTGAGCCCGGGCTTGGGAGTCGGAGGTCATGGGTTCGAATCCCGGCTCTGCCACCTGTCAGCTGTGTGACTGTGGGCAAATCACTTCACTTCTCTGGGCCTCAGTTCCCTCATCTGTAAAATGGGGATTAAAACTGTGAGACCCACCTGGGACAATATAATCACCCTGTATCTACCCCAGGGCTTAGAACAGTGCTCTGCACATAGTAAGTGCTTAACAAATACCAACATTACATTATTCCTTCACTCCTCTAACACTAACCAATGCATTGAGAAGCAGCATGGCCTACTGGATAGAGCAAGGGCCTGGGAATCAGAAGGACCTGGGTTTTAATCCTAACCTGTCTGCTGGTGACCTTGGTCAAATCACTTAACTTCTCTGTGCCTCAGTAACCTCATCTGTAAAATGGGGATTAAGACTGGGAGCCCCATTTAGGACACGAACTGTGTCCAACCTGCTTAACTTGTACCTACCCAATGCTTAGTATATGGCCTGGCATGTAGGGAGCACTTAACAAATACCATAAACAGATGAAAAGCAGCGTGGCTCAGTGGAAAAAGCCCGGGTTTAGGACTCAGAGGTCATGGGTTCTAATCCCGGCTCCGCCACCTGTCACCTGTGGGACTGTGGGCAAGTCACTTCACTTCTTGGTGCCTCAGTTCCCTCATCTGTAACATGGGGATGAAGACTGTGAGCCTCACGTGTATTATTGTGGGACAACCTGATTACCCTTATCCACCCCAGGGCTTAGAACAGTGCTCGGCACATAGTAAGCACTTAACAAATACTAATGTTATCATTATTATTATTAAAAAAAAACCCAAAACAAAATAATACAAAAAGACAAAGACACTTCACCTTGATCTTGTCTATGCTGCTGCTGACTTCCCCTCTTCCTGCCTCTGGTCAGGAGGAAGCCCTCCTCTTCCTCACCTTCATATCCAATAGATCATCATTCTCCCCATTTTCCAAACCTTATTAAAAACACATCTCCTCCAAGAGACCTTCTCTCACTAAGCCCTGATTTCCCCAATTTCCTTTCCCTTCTGCATCACCCTTATTCTTGGATTTGTACCCTTTATTTACTCCACCCACAGTCTCCCAGTATTTATGTATATATCTCAAAGCTGTGTGACTGTGGGCAAGTCACTTAACTTCTCTGTGCCTCAGTTACCTCATCTGTAAAATGGGGATTAAGACTGGGAGCCCCAGGTGGGACAACCTGATTCCCATGTGTTTAGAACAGTGCTTGGCCCAAAGTAAGCACTTAACAAATGCCAACATTATTATTATTAATTTATTTAATTTATTTGATTTTAATGTCTGTCTCCCCCCGCTAGACTGTGAGCTCCTTGTGTGCAGGAAACATGTCTACCAACTCTATTTATTACCCTATTTGTTAATGAGATGTATATCTAATGATTCTTTTTATCTTGATGATGTTGTCTTGTTTTTATTTTGTTCTGTTTTGCTTTGCCGTCTGTCTCCCCCGTTTAGACTGTGAGCCCGCATTGGGCAGGGATTGTCTCTGTTGCTGAAATTGTACATTCCAAGCGCTTAGTACAGTGCTCTTCACATAGTAAGCGCTCAATAAATACCACTGAATGAACTCTGTTATAGTGTACTCTCTCAAGTACGTAGTAGAAGGCTCTGAACATAATAAGCACTCGATATATATAATTGATTGATACTGAAGTGCAAGAGGTTTTGAGCCTTTCTACTCTGTGCTATTTCTATTTCATTTAAAAGTCCACAAAAATCTGTCAGTATAGCAATTGTCTGCCTTTAAGGCAGTTCAACTATAATGGTGACAACTGTATATTTCTCATATTAGACTAATTCTGAATTTAGTGTAAATGTGACATAAAGATCTCAACATTAGAATAGTGTAGTGGGAGATTTAGGTTACTGTGCTTTAATCATGTAATATTCATTCAACTGTTGTATCTAAGGAACTATGGGAATAAAAATATCAATTTGAAAAAACAAAGAATAACAGTGAATAGCTATAATTCACATACAACAATTTTCCTTCCTAATATTTATTATTTTGAGCTGGCCAAAGTAAGTTAATCAGTCAAAATATTCATGCCAGTTAACAGAAACTTATACAATTCAAGTCAACGCTGGAAAGAGTGGAGTTACAAAGCATACAATATGTTAGACAGGGTAAAGTTTTGAAAATTGGTTTGTTTTTCAAAATGAATATTGCCACAAAGCAAATCTGATATATATTCAACTAATAATAATGATAATGTGGTATTTGTTAAGCACTTACTATGTGCAGAGCAGTGTTCTAAGCACTGGGGTAGATACAGGGTAATCAGGTTGTCCCACGTGAGGCTCACGGACTTCATCCCCATTTTACAGATGAGGGAACTGAAGCACAGAGAAGTGAAGTGACTCGCCCACAGTCACACAGCTGCCAAGTGGCAGAGCCGGAATTCAAACCCATGACCTCTGACTCCCAAGCCCGGGCTCTTTCCACCGAGCCACTCTGCTTCTACGTAATTCAATACTGGGAAACAGCCATTTCTGTTCTAACCTATACGTTAGAAGTAAAAACTGCTAAAATCCCACCACTAACCAGTAGAAATTGAACCAATTCAATGTCCAGGCAGAGAAATTTTCTATTTATAAAATCCCTTTAGTGACCTTGAGCAAGGCACTTCACTTCTCTGTGCCTTGGCAAAATCGATCAACAACACAACATAACAGACACATTCCCTGCCCATACGAGTTTGCAGTCTTGGATCGGGGATTACGGCTATTGAGTCCCAATGTGGGACATTGACCGTCCAACCTGATCAACTTGTATCTACCCCAGTGCGAAAAGTGCCTGGTACATAGTTAGCGCTTAAAAATATAATTTGAAAAAAAAGAGAACAAAAAACAATTATTTAGCCCTCATTCTCCCTATCATTTCTCTCTCCTCTAACACAGTGGAAGTTAAAAGGACATTTTACAAATAAAATCACATGATCTTTGCACAGAACTACTGGGGGAATGGTTGGAACAAGTTGATATTTTCTAACTAATAACTGAAGACAATGTGATTTTCTCTCAAAAATGCAACGTACAGATTCAAATATATGGTCTCTCAGAAGCTGAATCTGCAGAAATATATCTCAGTCTCACAGACTCTTTTTTTGGGCTGAGTTTACTCTGTCTTCGATGTAAATGATATTGTGGGTGAGGGCTGAAGGGTCACAATTTCCGGGTCTCTTGCCCCGTCACCATAATTGGAAATCCAGCCAAGGTGTAAAAGGAACAAATATTGATTGAAAGCTACACAAAATTGATGATGATGAGGGAATTTAAACTATTTTAAAACTATATAAAGAATTGGAAGCATAGCCTTCAGTACTATTTGAGCACGGGTCAAAGCTCTCTATCATTTCTATGAATCACTTATTGACTATCTTCTCTGTTAGAAGTAGCTTTTCTTTACACATTTGTTATATTTATTTTTGCCATGAATATTGGTTCAGGGACATTTTATACCCCTAGATTTACTGATTGATGATTTTCAGGATTCTCTATATTTCCAGAGAGAGCATAATGAACTCCTCCTACTGGATTATTTTACTCGTATACATTTATATGAAATCTAATTACCACCACCATCTTGAGAGGTACACAAATAATTACAGGAACCATGTATAGTAATGTAATATCACTGTAATGGCATATCTTGCGGGTACTACTATAACAAATTCTTCTTTTCTCCACTCTT
Organism: Ornithorhynchus anatinus; assembly: GCF_004115215.2. Classification (NCBI taxonomy): domain Eukaryota; kingdom Metazoa; phylum Chordata; class Mammalia; order Monotremata; family Ornithorhynchidae; genus Ornithorhynchus; species Ornithorhynchus anatinus. The sequence continues at coordinate 32,969,159 of NC_041733.1, read as the reverse complement.
AAAAGTGAGTTAGAGTAGCCACTTCTTAATTTTTTTTATATGGTATTTGTTATGCATTTGATATGTGCCAGAAAGAGTACTAAGTGCTGGGGTAGATATAAGATGATCAGGTTGAACATAGTCCCTGTCCCTCATGGGGCTCACAGTCTTAATCCCCATTTTACATATGAAGGAATTGAGGCAGAGAAAAGTTAAGAAGTGACTTGCCCAAGGCCACACAGCGGAAAAACAGCGGACCCTGAATTAAAATGGGACTCCTAAGCCCATTCTAACTCCACTAGCTCGTCTGCTTTTCAACCACTTAATAACCTTCATTATCTAAATTATTCTAAATCTGAATTATTCAGTGAACACATAAATCCTCATGGCATCATGGACAGATCATGGATTGGGAGTTAGAAGGTCATGGATCCTTATTCCGCCTCTGCCATCTGTCTGCTGTGTGGCCACGGGTAAATCACTTAGCTTCTCTGTGCTTCAGTTACCTCGTCTGTAAAATGGGGATTATGACTGTGAGCCCCATGTGGGACAGGGACCGTATCCAACCGATTTGTTTGTATCCATCCCAGTGCTTCGTTGAGAGCCTGGCACATAGTAAGGACTTAATATCATTGTTATTATTATATTATTATTATCTTTGCCACAGTTCATTTGTAGGGTTTGTTTTTACTGTCCTCCCTGTTTTAGTGTGCATATCTAGTCCTTTAAACACAATCAACAAGGTGCATTTTGCACAATTTTATGTTTTGATAGAGTAGAGGTTTATTAAAATTTATTCTGGAAATTAAAAGGAGTTCTTAAGAATTTCTAATTAATTTTAAGGATTATTTTTTGTAAAATGCACAAAATATGCCAACATCAAAAATTAAACGATGAGAAATATATCTCAAGGCACCCCTCTGCTACTCTGACAAATACTCCTTTTCCCCCTTCACTGACAAAAACCAAAATACGACAACCCAAGAACAAGAAGTTTTAGTTATCTGGAATCTCTCAAATAACATTCTAGTCTGTTTCCTGTCTATATGGTCTATACTTGTGCTCCAGTTAAAAGAAAATCATTTTAACTGGATTCACTTCAAGCATAACCAATGGACAAAAGCCACCAGACCTCTACATCACCTGGCTCCGCTTATCTGGGTTGCTCTACCTCATTGTTCTGTGGGATAGGTTTCAAGCAACGGAATTAGGGCAGGTGGAGAAAGAAACATCATCACTGTGATTATCTCAAATGACATTTATTGAATCCCTAATGAACAATACATTCCAGTAATTAAATTCGTCCAGAGAGTTGGCTGTCCTACCGCCTGGGAGACTACAATAGAAGCACATATCCTGTTATCTCTGTTCCGTGAGGAAGTTCGGAGGACTTTCATTTAGAGGTAACCGCTTCAAACGTCCAAAAAATATGGCCTAATGGAAAGAGCACGGCCCCGGAAGCACGAGGACTTGGGTTCTAATCCTGGCTCTGACGTGTTTGCTGTATGACTTCGGGTAAGTCACTTCACCTTTCTGTGCCTCAGTTATCTATAAAATGGGGATTAAGACTGTGAGCCCCATATGGGACATGGACTGTGTCTAAACCCATTAGCTGGTATCTATTCCAGTGCTTAATACAGTGCCTGGCACATAGGAAGCGCTTAACAAATAGAATTAAAAACCAACTCATTGCCGATAGGTTCCCGCAAGCAAAATGTGGCCACTGTTTAACTTGATGTGGTTAATGCAGAATAGTTACCTACAAGAGAAAAGACTCTATGGCCCACTCCTAATTGACTCGGCTAGTTTGTCACCCCTCCCTGAATGTTCAGGGCTTTTAATGCATCTGTATTCAAAGCAGTACAATTCTTGAAAATAAATACTATGTTTAAGATGCCGGCCTTGTAATTAGGTAGTCACATACATGTAGTTGAAAACAAGATCATAACACACTACAATGAAACATATAATTTGCACAAGTACTAGGTTATATATTCTAAGCAACCTTTTGTCCCTCAAACAACTATTTTTAGTATGCAAATATACAGATGTGCATACTTGTTGCTCACTGAATAAGTTGTGTCAGATTTCACAAAAGCAAAATAGCTTGTTTAGCTACAGTTTCGAAGCATTTTCCCCTACTGTTGTTTAATTTATATGACGTTCCCATTTGTACCAGAGGACATGCATACAGAATCAACACGAATTGGTTATATAAAAATAACCAAGATACTTAAGCAGTAAGGGTAGCAAATGTGTCGTGGTACTTTTTTTTTTGGTATTTGTTAAGCGCTTACTATGTGCCCAGCACTGTTCTAAGCGCTGTGGTAGATACAAGGTAATCAGGTTGCCCCTCGTGGGGCTCACAGTCTTAATCTCCATTTTACAGATGAGGTAACTGAGGCACAGAGAAGTTAAGTGACTTGCCTAAAGTCACCCAGCTGACAAGTGGCAGGAGCGGTATTGGAACCCACGACCTCTGCCTCCCAAGCCCGGGCTCTTTCCACTAAGCCACGCTGCTTCTCAGCTTGTTCCTTTAAAGAGCTTTTGGTAGAGAGCCTACTGATTAGGTCAGGTAATCTGCTGAGAAAAACAAAAATCTCAGGGCTGATTAGAAAAATTATCCTCAAATTTCCATGTGTTTTACTGATGTAGAAGTACTCGAAAAGAAAGATCTCTCTGGCCCGACCGTATTTTCTAGTAAAACTCTCTCTACATCAATCGATTGATGTATTTACTGAGTGAGTGCCTACTGTGCTCAGAGCACTGCATAGCAGTTGGGAGAGTACGATACAACAGAGTCGACGGGCATAATCCCTTCCCACAGGCTTACGGTCTAGAGATGAGTTTACACGTCAGTGATAGAGCACATTTTTATTAATCTGACATACGATTGATTGACATCTAGCAAAATGCCCAATTGTCATATGAAATTATCCTTGAGTTAATACATTGACACTATTTTCATGAATAAAACTGTCCATTTTGGGGAATGGTAGCTACAACTCCAAAGCCAAGGTAAAATAGGACGTTTTAAAAGAAATATCAATGTCTGGTCCTCCAACTTGTTGGAACTCTGTAAAACAATTTCTTTTCTACTATCTATAATTTCCTGTGAGCTATTCCAGATTTTCTTGACCTCCGGTTGCCCCACTCTCAAATTTTCAGGAATTCTGCTTTACAACCTACTAGCTATGCCTGCTGTTATCCCAAAGATACGTCTCAATCACTTGGCTTAGATGTTTCTGGCCACCAATTTAGTATTTCATCTTATTCCTTAGGCTCTCCTTTTACTCTGAACTCTTTTCTTTCTCTACCCCCTCCTCCTTTCCTCCATTTTTTTAACGATATTTGTTAAGCACTTATTATGTGCCAGACGGCGTTTCAAGCCCTCTCTCATACTATTCCTTCTCTCTTCTAGTCTACTTGTCCCTTTACTCTACCCGCCTTTCTCTTCTTCATTGTAAGCCTCAGTGATCTGGGTAGGGAAAGAGATCACCTCTAGCACCAGCTTACTCCCTGTGCTCCAATCTTGTCTATCTCACCACAACATCCCTACATCCTTCCCCCGCCTGGATCTTCCCCATATAAGCCAGATCACTACTCTTGTCCATCTTCAAAGCATCACCAAGGTCACATCTCCCCCAAGAGTTCTTCCCTGATTAAAGTCCTTGCTTCCTCAGCTGGCCCTCCCTTCTGCATCGTCTCGGCATTTCAATCTTCCATATTCACCCTCCCCCTTACCCCACAGCACTTATCGGGCCTAGTTGAAAGAGCACGGGCCTGGCAGTGAGAGGCCCTGGGTTCTGATCCCAGCTCTGCCACTTGTCTTTTGCGTGACCTTGGGCAAGTCACTTAACTCAGTGCCTCATTTACCTCATCTGTAAACTGGGGATTAGGATCGTGAGCCCCATGAGGGGCAGGGGCTGTTTCCAAAATGAGTAGCTTGCATCTACCCCAGTGTTTAGTACGGTGCTCTGCACATATTATGTCTTCAATAAATATGATTGATAGGACTGAGCTCAGGGAAAGCCACGCAGGCACGAGATGGGCCAAAGCAGAGAAGCAGCGTGGCTCAGTGGAAAGAGCACGGGCTTTGGAGTCAGAGGTCATGGGTTCGAATCCCCGCTCTGCCACCTGTCAGCTGTGTGACTGTGGGCAAGTCCATTCACTTCTCTGTGCCTCAGTTACCTCATCTGGAAAATGGGGATTAAGACTGTGAGCCCCACGTGGGACAACCTGATTCCCTTGTGTCTACCCCAGCGCTTAGAACAGTGCTCTGCATATAGTAAGCGCTTAACAAATACCAACATTATTAACATTATTAAGTCCACATAACATGTGGCCACTGAGGAACGGAAGTCAGTGGAGTTGTCTCGCCACAGATGGCAAAGAGTGCCCAGATTCATAGCTCTGGTGGCAGCGCACGAAACAGCAGAAACCATTTAACGTGATCCTGGAATTTCTTAATAACACTATCCTGGCTACGGTAAGCCGTTGTGTGCGGCTTTTTTGAAATGTAGGAAAAGCTGGAAAGGGTCCATGAAAAGCAACAAAGATGATTAAATACATCCGATGAGAAAAGGTTAGGTTAACAAGGGTTATTTAAACAGGAAACAGTGGCATAATAAAATGTACGAGGTGTCATTAGGAGGCAAATGCTGACCAGTTCTATGTATCCAAAGCGACAGGATACGTGGTAATGGACTTTAAATGCAGCAGGAGAGAATTGAGTCGCATTTAAGGAACACCTGCCTGGTTGTAAAATTGATTAAATATTGAAGGAGAATTACAAGCGAGATGTGGAAAGCATTCTTACTAGAAAGCTTCAAAACCAGGGGTAGTGCTTATCATGCATAGTTTAAGTGTTGGCAATCAATATCATTTATATTCAATAGTATTTATTGAGCACATACTTTGTGCGGAGCACTGTACTAAGAGCTTGGAATGTACAATTCGGCAACAGATAGAGACAATCCCTGCCCACTGACGGGTTTACAGTCTAATCGGGGGAGACGGACGGACAAAAAACAAGACAACTTAATCACGATAAATAGAATCAAGGGGATATACACCTCATTAACAAAATAAATAGGGTAATAAAAACATATACAAATGAGCACAGTGCTGAGGGGAGGGGAAGGGACAGGGGGAGGAGCAGAAGGAAAAGGGGCATTATAGGGCACTTACAGTGTGCAGAACAATGTATTTAGCACTTGGGAAAGTACAAGATAGTAGACGTGACTCCTGTCATCAAGGAGTTTACGGTTTAGTGGGGGAGAAAATCAATTGCATCTATTGAGCGCTTACTGTGTACAGAGCACTGTACTATGACGATGGTGGTATTTGTTAAGTGCTTACTATGTGCAGAGCACTGCTCTAAGCGGTGGGGTGGATACAGGGTAATCAGGTTGTCCCACGTGAGGCTCACCGTCTTCATCCCCCATTTGACAGATGAGGTAACTGAGGCCCAGAGAAGTTAAGTGACTTGCCCACAGTCACACAGCTGACAAGTGGCAGAGTTGGGATTTGAACCCTTGACCTCTGACTCCCAAGCCCGGGCTCTTGCCACTGAGCCACGCTGCTTCTCTCTACTACTATGTGCTTGATAGAGTACAAAAGAGTTGGTAGACACATTTCCTGCCCCAAAAGAGCTCTACCTAAATAAATTACAGGTAGGAGGAAGCAATAACCTGCCCTCGCTACTGAAGAATATGAGTTGTAATAGGGATTGTGGTATTTAATAATTAAATACATAGGAAAGCCAGAAGTACTTCAGAGTCAAGTCGGGAACAAATAGAGATGGGGGGAAATGAGCGTTGAATCAGGGATGACTTCCTGGAGGAGAATGTATTACAGAATACCTTTGAAAATGGGAGAAATGAGCATTGAATCAGGGATGATTTCCTGGAGGAGAATGTATTTCAGAATATCTTTGAAAATGGGAAGAGCCAATCTGCTGGACATGATGGGGGAAGGAGTTGATGGGAAGAAGGGAAGGAGTGAGCAAGAGGTCATTCATTCATTCAATAGTATTTATTGAGCGCTTAATATGCGCAGAGCACTGTACTCAGCGCTTGGAATTTGCAATTTGGCAACAGATAGAGACAATCCCTGCTCATTGACGGGCTTACGGTCTAATCGGGGTCATGGAAGGGAGAGAGAAGAAACAGGCAGCAGGTTGATTTGAGAGGATTGAAGTGTGTAAACCGGGAAGTAATGAGAGAAGAGCAAGGATATGTAATTGGGAAAGAGAGTAGAGTATATATCTGTTACATTTTTCTCTCCCGAGCACTTTGTACGGTGCTCTGGACGCAATGAGTGTTGAATAAATACGATTGACTGACTGACAGGAGATTCTGTTTGAAGCAGAGAGGAGAGGGGTAACCACGGGAGGTACATGAATCTTGGGTAGCTGCGTGCAAAACCATATTTTAGAAAAATGATTTGGGCAGCAGAGTGAAAGGTACGGATAGGAGAGGGGAGAGCAAAGAAGCAAGGAAGATGAGCAAAATGGCTGGTGCAGTATTCAAGATGGAATAGGACAAAGGACTGGATGAGCATGGTGGCTGTTGGGATGGAGAGGAAGAGGAGGGTTCTAGGTTCAAAACCCACTACTCATTGGAGGTCCCCCAACTCCATGATTCTCCGATAATGATAGCTTTGAAAACCCAAGCTTAAAAAAAAGAAGCCTAATTATTAAGATATTTCAGGCAATCGTCTGTCACATGAGAAAAATATGAATAGTCCAGAAATGAGTATGCTCATTTGAGATATATTATCCATATTAACTGACTTCATGAAATTCAGCCCTCAATTAATCGATGTTTATCGAATTATTTTTAATTTGTAATGGAGAGCACCTACCAACTCCACTGTATTGTACTCTTGCAAGCATTTAGTGCAGTGCTCTGCGCACGGAAGTGCTCAATAGATACCACCGAGTCTTTGATTAATAGTTGCCATCTCTGGACTTATAAACACACGAACATAAATGCCACAGGTACAGCTTAACGCATCTTATATGGGAAAGCAAAAAATAATATGAATTTTTAAATAGGAGAGATCAAGAACACAGGCAGCTTTTATTTTATTCATTTGGTTTCATCCAATGCTGCTCCTCCCTCCCTGCAAACAGAGGCATAATTCAAAATGTGGTCCCACTGGTTAGTGTGTCGAATGATCTCTTGACCCGTCCTCATCTTACAAGGTCTACAGAGGACGTGAGTCGGGAGAGTACGTAATACGTATCCTCTAATTTTGACTGGATCTCTGAAAATTCATTAAATTATACACTACCAATTATGGCTTTTCAGCTTCGTCTGTTGCAATAAGATTTACTCTTTGGGAAGAATGGCTGTTTGAGAATATGCCACGAGGAAGCTGAAATAGGTCAGCTATTATGGAATCAACAATTGAATGAAGCCCGGAATCTATAATTTAAAGGTTTAGAAATCTCATTTTTGAAAGCAGTAAAATTCAAAGGTCAGAATCATAATTTTTCCTTCCCCTTTTCTTCCGATACCATTTACACTAAAAATTATAATAACGTTAACACCTTTGCCTTCTAGACTATCAAAGCCCTCTTATCACCAATTCAAATTGCCAAAAGCAAGCAGTTAGCATGCAAATTGAAGTCGGGCCCGTTCGAACCCAATCGGTCCTTTTCTACGGCAAAGGCGCAGTCGCATACCTCTGACTAGTTCACAGTCCCATAACTCTGTTGAGCTGAATGAAATTAAGGCCCTGTGTTTTGGCACAGAAATCACACCGACAGAACTGTCTCACAGTCTGTCCTCATTAAAGAAATCGACAGCCACAGGGATGGACTGTGAAATTTAATATTTTTCTAATATTGTCTAGAACCAACAGTACAAGGTGGTAGGAAAGAATGCATCGACGGAGAAGACTCGCCCAATTTTTCATGCCGTGAGGAAAAGTTCAGGATCTGCTAATTGGACGAGCTCGATATTCCAAGGATCTGCAAATGGAACAGGTGCAAATGTAACTGGTGATAATTGATAGATAATTATGCAGGCAATAATACGCTCCAGGATATGTGCTTGTCTGGCAATACAGACCTGCCTAGGGTACGCGTTTATTAGCAGGCAAATGCATAACCCGGTATGCATTTCGGTGTATAGGAAGCTTTTAAAAACACCACATGGTTTTAAGTAGAGTAGGATGATTCTGAAAATGTATCTGCCTGCCACGTAGAATAGTTCAAAAGAAACTTGGTAAATGGCCCCATAAGGGGCAAATTAAGAGAAGCAGCGAACTCGTCTATTCGAGAATTCCCTCCTGTAGCTTCCTTTATTCTCCTCCCAAAACAGCTGGAAACTGGTCTAAGCTCCTTCCTTCACTGGAGAAATTCCTCTCTTCCCAGCAGTGAAAGAGGTGCACAGGGAGGAGGAACAATTTGCCTTTTGAAAACAAAACAAAGGCAACCGAAGGCAACCTAGCATCCCGGGAAGCCGTGCTGCCCCGTGGTTAAAGCACAAGCTGGGAGTCAGAGGACCTGGGTTCTAGTTCATTCATTCATTCAATAGTATTTATTGAGCGCTTACTATGTGCAGAGCACTGTACTAAGCGCTTGGAATGTACAAATCGGCAACAGATAGAGACAGTCCCTGCCCATTGACGGGGCTCACAGTCTAATCGGGGGAGACAGACAAAAACAATAGCAATAAATCGAATCAAGGGGATGTACATCTCATTAAAACAATAGCAATAAATAGAATCAAGTTGATGTAGATCTCATTAACGAAATAAATAGGGTAATAAAAAATACATACAACTGAGTGGACGAGCTCCACCACTGGTCTGCTGTGTGATCCTGGAAAAGTCACTTCAATTCTCTGTGCTTCAATTACCTCATCAAAATGGGGGTTAAAACTGTGACTGTAAGCCCGTGAATGGGCAGGGATTGTCTCTATCTGTTGCTGAATTGTACATTGTAAGCGCTTAGTACAGTGCTCTGCACATAGTAAGTGCTCAATAAATACTACTGAATGAATGAATGAATGAGTCTTCCCTCTTCATATGTGACTTACAGTCACTCTCCCCTCCTTCAACGCTTTATGAAAAGCAGAACTCCAAGAGACCTTCACCCACTAAGTCCTCATTTCCTCTTCCCCCACACTTTTCTACATCACCCTTGTACTTGGATTTTCACCCTTTATTCACCCATCCCTCAGCCCCACAGCACTTATGTAATAATAAGAATAATAATAATGTCGGTACCTGTTAAGTGCTTACTATGTGCCTAGCACTGTTCTAAGCTCTGGGGTAGATACAGAGCAATCAGGTCCCACAGTCTTAATTCCCATTTTCCAGATGAGGTAACCGAGGCACAGAGAAGTTAAGTGACTTGCCCACAGTCACACAGCCGACAAGGGGCGGAGCCAGGATTAGAACCCATGACGTCTGACTCCTAAGCACCTGCTCTTTCCACTGAGCCATGCTGCTCCTCTGTACATACCCATAATTTATTTATTCATATTAGTGGCTGTTTCCCCCTCTCGACTGTAAGCTCATAGTGGGCAGGGAATAGGTCTACTCTTATAGTGTACTCTCCTAAATGCTTCCTACAGAAAAGGAGCAGGGTGGCTTAGTGGAAAGAGCACGAGCTCGGGAGTCAGAGGATGTGGGTTCCAATCCTGTTCCACCCCTCCTCTTCTGAGTGACCTTGGACAAGCCACTTAACTTCTCTGTGCCTCAGTTACCTCATCTGTCAAATGGGGATTAAGACTGTGAGCCCCAGGTGGGACAACCCGATGACCTTGTATCTACCCTAGTGCTTGGACCAGCACATAATAAGCGCTTAAATACCATAATGATTATCATTATTACTACAGTGCTTTGCACACAGTGAGCACTCAATAAATGCAATCGATTGATTTAATGAGCGAATACCGTGTGCAGAGCATTTCTTGGGATAGTACAACAGATGTACATATCCACTACCCGATGGCAAGAGAAGCTGATACCTAAGACTAATTTCAATTAATTTATTCCTTGGGTGGTATTCACTGACTTACTGAGTACCATGCAGTATATGTAAAAAAGCCTGGGAAACTCTAATCGATCAATAAATCATATTTATGATTTATGACTGATTTATGTTAAAGCACTTGGGAGAGTACAATACAGCAGAGTCGACGGACAGACTCCCTGCCCACGACGAGCTAACGTCCGTATTTCCCTTTATGAGAAAATTCAACCAGAAGCATCTTAACAAGTAGTGTTCCATGTTCCATAGTCTTGCTTCTCCCATTATGCGGATAATTTCTTGCAGCCTGCAAGAAGTTATTGCATAAAGCCTCTGATGAGGGAGAGAAAGCCCAGAGACATTGAGATGTAAATCGGTTCAAGTGTTCAGCTTTAAGCATTCATTTCATCCTGAAGGGGTTTTGTTTTTTCTAGCTCCATCATTTAGTCTCTTTAAACGGTTAAACAGTCTATTGTAGGAAAAAGAAAATACGCCATCGAAAGTGTAGAGGCTCTGAAAGATCTGATGGCATTTCAGTGCACCTATTATGATGCTCTACAATATGCTATTACAATATCAGTAAAATGTGGATGAAGCGCCCATTATCACGTTCATGAGTGGACAGAAAGGCTCTTTGCAAATGTTTTAGTCGCACTTGCCAGCGTATATTCACCAAGACTTTATACTGCACGACTTCATAATGGGGAATCATTAGGCATTCAGAATACTGTACACAATATAATCTTGTCCCGAAGATGTGGCGCCCATCAATCGATCATATTTATTGAGCACTTTCCTGTGTGCAGAGCACTGTAAAAAGCACTTGGGAGAGTATGACATAACAGAGTTGGTAGGCATCAAACACTTTTGTGTTGAATTTTTTTCCCTGGCTAGTAAATCTTGATATCGTTTCGGAGCTTCATAATTAGAGGCTCTGCACATAAAGATGTGCCGGGGGGTTGGGGAGGAAGGGGGGAAGGATTTGTGTGTGTGTGAGAGATGGTATTTGGTAAGCACTTACTATCGTGATTATGTTGTCTTGTTTTTGTCCGTCTGTCTCCCCCGATTAGACTGTAAGCCCATCATTGGGCAGGGATGGTCTCAATCTGTTGTTGAATTGTGCCTTCCAAGCGCTTAGTACAGTGCTCTGCACATAGTAAGCGCTCAATAAATACTACTGAATGAATGAATACTGAGTGCTGAGATACATACAAGATCCGTGGCTCAGTGGAAACAGCCCGGGCTTGGGAGTCAGAGGTCATGGGTTGAAATCCCGGCTCCGCCATTCGTCAGCTGTGTGACTTTGGGCAAGTCACTTCACTTCTCTGTGCCTCAGTTACCTCATCTGCAAAAGCGGGACTAAGACTGTGAGCCCCATTGGGACAACTTGATCACCTTGTATCCCCCCAGCGCTTAGATCAGTGTTGGCGCATAGTAAGTGCTTAACAAATACCATTAAAAAAAAAGATAATCAGGTAGGACACAGTCCAGGTCCCATGCTCAATTCAATCATATTTATTGAGTACTTACTGTGTGCAGAGTACTGTACTAAGCACTTGGGAGAGTACAACACCATAATAGACATACTCTCTGCCCACAACTAGCTTACAGTTTGGGGGGCCAGCCATTAATATAAATAAATAATTGACAGATATATATATATATATATATAAGTGCTGTGGGGCTGGGAGACGGGAAGAACAAAAGGAGCAAGTCAGGGTGACCCAGAAGGGAGTGGAAGAAGATGAGAGGAGGTGCTTAATCAGGGAAGCCTTCTTGGAGGAGATGTGTCCTCAATGAGGCTCTGAAAAGGGGGAGTCATTGGCAGATTTGAGGAGGGAGGGAGTTCCAGGCCAGCGGCAGGATGTGGGGACCGTGATAGGTGAGCTCAAGGTACAGTGAGAAGGTCGGCATTAGAGGGGCAAAGTGTGTGGGCTGGATTGTAGTAGGAGAGTAGCAAGGTAAGTTAGGAAGGGGCAAGGTGATTGAGGGCTTGAAAGCCAACTGTGAGGAGTTTTCGTTTGATGCAGAGGTGGATGGGCAACCACTGGAGTTTCCTGAGGAGTGGGAAGACGTGCCCTGATGTTTTTGAAGAAAAACGAACCGGGAAGCAGAGCGAAGTATGACCTGGAGTGGGGAGAGACAGGAAGCCGGGAGGTCGGCGAGGAGGCCGACGCGGTAATCCAGGTGGGATAGGATGGGTGACCGTATTGACATAGTAGCAGTTTGGATGGAGAGGAAAGGGCAGATTTTAGTGATGCTGTGAAGGTGAGGCCAATGGGACTTGGTGAAGGACTGAATATCTGCGCTGAACGAGAGACAGGAGTCAAGGATGACGCCAAGATTACGGATTTGTGAGAAAGAAAGGATGGTGATGCCTTCTAAAGGGACGGAGGAGGACAGGGTGCGGTTGGGAAGATATGGAGTTTTGTTTTGGACATGTTTTGGACATTAGAGAAGCAGCGTGGCTCGGTGGAAAGAGCCCGGGCTTGGGAGTCAGAGGTCATGGGCTTAAATCTCGGCTCCACCACTTGTCAACTGCGTGACTGTGGGCAAGCCACTTCCCTGGGCCTAAATTCCCTCATCTGTAAAATGGGGATGAAGACTATGAGCCCCACGTGGGACAACCTGATCACCCTGTATCTACCCCAGCGCTTAGAACGGTGCTCTGCACATAGTAAGCGCTTAACAGATACCAATATTATTACGTTAGATTTGAGGTGATGGGAGTACATCCAAAGAGCGACGGAAATGCAAGACCACAGAGAGGGAGAGAGATCACGCTTGAGGTATAGATTCGGGTATCAATTGCATAGAGGTGATAATTGAAGCCATGGGAGCGAATGAGTTCTTGAAAAGACTGGTTGCAGATGGAGAATAGAAGGGGACCCAGAACTGAACTTTGAGGGATCCCTTACTGTGGGTGGGAGGCAGAGGAGGAGCCCACGTGGGGTTCCCGATCTTAATCCCCATTTTACAGATGAGGTAATCGAGGCACAGAGAAGTTAAGTGACTTGCCCGAGGTCACACAGTAGATAAGTGGTGGAGCTGAGATTAGACCCCCAAGTCCTCTGAATCCCGGGCCAGTGTTCTTTCCATTAATAATAATAATAATAATGTTGGTATTTGTTAAGCGATTACTATGTGCAGAGCACTGTTCTAAGCACTGGGGCAGAATAATCAGGTTGTTCCACATGGGGCTCACAGTCCTCATCCCCATTTTACAGATGAGGTCACTGAGGCACAGAGAAGTGAAGTTACCTGCCCACAGTCACAGCGCTGACGAGTGACGGATCCGGGATTCGAACACATGATCTCTGACTCCCAAGCCCGGGCTTCATTAGACCATGTGCTTCTCCTTGACATCTACATATTTCATTAAAAAAAAAGTTTTATGCCCAACTTTAATCCTGAAAATAGTCATGCTCAAAGGAAACTTTGGTAGGCCTTTAATTATACACAAAGCAGCGTGGCTCAGTGGAGAGACCACAGGCTTGGGAGTCAGAAGTCATGAGTTCGAATCCCAGCTCTGCCACTTGTCAGCTGTGTGACTATGGGCAAGTCACTTCACTTCTCTGTGCCTCAGTTCCCTCATCTGTAAAATGGGGATTAAGACTGTGAGCCTCACACGGGACAACCTGATTACCCTGCATCTACCCCAGCACTTAGAACTTTCTCCCCCGATTAGACTGTAAGCCCATCAATGGGCAGGGACTGTATCCGTTGCCCATTTGTACATTTCAAGCACTTAGTACGGTGCTCTGCACATAGTAAGCGCTCAATAAATACTACGGAATAACACTGCTATAATAAAAATTAACTGACAATTGTTCATGTCATTTAATCTGGCGGATGCTGAAATCCTTCTTATTTTACATGAACAATTCATCCGGTTTAGACTATACCTTTATATTTAGCTACCCTGAAATCTCTTAAAGCTGCTTAAATCATTTGCAATAAAATGAGAATCTCTAATTCTTACTAGGTCAATCTGTATTCCTTCATTACTGAGGAATATATGATAAACACTTAATAAAAATGACTGCTGGTGTACCTTCAATCAAGACATAGATATGTATTACCAGGGATGCAACTAAAGGAAATATATTAAAGTCAAACCCTTTGACGATGAATTCACGAGGTCTTAAATAACAGTTATATGAATCTGCATATCGAGCTGTCAGAAACCACTGACTTAATAAGCGATTTTACTTATATTACAAAAATTCTTACCATTAGTGAACCTATCCTTATTTCTTTACCTCATGCGTCTAAGAAGCACGGTCAACGATGAATCCTTAAAATTGTCCACATGAATGTCGGCATGATATGAACTGTAGTTCAATTACCTCTTTCCCCAGTAAAAGTGCAGCTAGACGAGTGAACAAGTTTCCAGATGGGCAATATCATGAACACACAATATTTCAACCAAATTTTAGAAAAAAAGTGTACCGCGTGGCAAGTAGAAATTTTGTAATGATGATAAACTAGTTGCCAGATGGGCAATATCATCAACACACAATATTTCAACCAAATTTTAGAAGAAAAAATTACCACGTGGCAAGTGGAAATTTTGTAATGATTATAAAGTAGTTTCCATGAACTGAACTTTGAGTAAAGTTTTGATTATTTAAAATCATTAGGTTTAGACTATTTAAACTAATTTGAATTACTTTTCCTCTATTCCCCGGTACAGGGTTTGTCCCAGCCAACTGCTCTCACGGCTTTGACTACCATCTCTACGCAGATGACACGCAGATCTACATCTCCGCCCCTGTCCTCTCCCCCTCCCTTCAGGCTCGCATCTCCTCCCGCCTCCGGGACGTCTCCACCTGGATGTCGGCCCGCCACCTAAAACTCAACATGAGCGAGACCGAGCTCCTCATCTTCCCTCCCAAGCCCGGTCCGCTCCCAGACTTCTCCGTCACCGTGGATGGCACGACCATCCTTCCCGTCCCGCAGGCCCGCAATCTCGGTGTCATCCTTGACTCGTCCCTCTCGTTCACCCCACGCATCCTATCCGTTACCGAGACCTGCCGGTTTCACCTCTACGATATCGCCAATATCCGCCCTTTCCTCTCCGCCCAAACGGCTACCTTACTATTACGGGCTCTCGTTATATCCCGGCTAGACTACTGTGTCAGCCTTCTCTCTGACCTCCCTTCCTCCTCTCTCGCCCCGCTCCGGTCTATTCTTCACTCCGCCGCCCGGCTCATCTTCCTGCAGAAACGATCTGGGCATGTCACTCCCCTTCTTAAACAACTCCAGTGGTTGCCTATCGACCTCCGCTCCAAACAAAAACTCCTCACTCTAGGCTTCGAGGCTCTCCATCACCTCGCCCCTTCCTACCTCTCCTCCCTTCTCTCTTTCTACCGCCCACCCCGCACGCTCCGCTCCTCCGCCGCCCACCTCCTCGCCGTCCCTCGGTCTCGCCCATCCCGCCGTCGACCCCCGGGTCACGTCCTCCCGCGGTCCCGGAACGCCCTCCCTCCTCACCTCCGCCAAACTGATTCTCTTTCCCTCTTCGAAACCTTACTTAAAAATCACCTCCTCCGAGAGGCGTTCCCAGACTGAGCTCCTCTTCCCCCTCTACTCCCTCTGCCATCCCCCCTTTACCTCTCCGCAGCTAAAGCCTCATTTTCCCCTTTTCCCTCTGCTCCTCCACCTCTCCCTTCCCATCCCCACAGCACCGTACCCGTCCGCTCAACTGTATATATTTTCGTTACCCTATTTATTTTGTTAATGAATTGTACATCGCCTCGATTCTATTTAGTTGCCATCGGTTTTTACGAGATGTTCTTCCCCTCGACGCTGTTTAGTGCCATTGTTCTTGTCTGTCCGTCTCCCCCGATTAGACTGTAAGCCCGTCAAACGGCAGGGACCGTCTCTATCTGTTGCCGACTTGTTCATCCCAAGCGCTTAGTACAGTGCTCTGCACATAGTAAGCGCTCAATAAATACTATTGAATGAATGAATGAACTGGAATGTGGGAGCCAGCCAACAGAAACCTCAAATGGCTCAACACCATAAATGATTCATTTCTATTGATATTCATTCATTCAATAATATTTATTGAGCAGATTTAATAATATTTGTAGTGCAGAGCACTGTACTAAGCGCCTGGAATGTACAATTCGGCAACAGATAGAGACAATCCCTGCCCAGTGACGGGCTCACAGTCTAATCGGGGGAGACAGATGGCAGAGCAAAACAGAACAAAACAAAAACAAGACAACATTGTCAAGATAAATAGAATCAAGGGGATGTATACCTCATTAATAAAATAAATAGGGTAATAAGTGATATATACAAATGAGCACAATGCTAAGGGGAGGAGAAGGGGGGGCGGGGGGAGGGAAGGGGGAACAGAGGGAAAGGGAGAGCTCAGTCTGGGAAGGCCTCCTGGAGGAGGTGAGCCCTCAGTAGGGCTTTGAAGAAGGGAAGAGAGTCAGTTTGGCGGAGGTGAGGAGGGAGGGCGTTCCGGGACGGCGGGAGGACGTGGGCCAGGGGTCGACGGCGGGATAGGAGAGAACGGGGGACGGTGAGGAGGTGAGTGGCAGAGGAGCAGAGCGTGCGGGGTGGGCGGTAGAAAGAGAAAAGGGAGGAGAGGTAGGAGGGGGCAAGGCGATGGAGAGCCTTGAAGCCAAGAATGAGCAATTTTTGTTTCGTGCGGAGATTGATAGACAACCGCTGGAGGTTTTTGAGGAGGGGAGTGACAGGCCCAGAGCGTTTCTGTAGGAAGATCATCCGGGCAGCGGAATGAAGAATAGACTGGAGTGGGGAGAAATGGGAGGAAGGGAGATCAGAGAGAAGGCTGACACGATAATCCAGCTGAGATATTAGGAGAGCTTGTACTAGCACGATAGCCGCTTGGATGGAGAGGAAAAGGCAGATCTTGGAGATATTGTAAAGGTGAGACCGGCAGGCATTGGTGATGGATTGGATGTGTGGGGTGAATGAGAGAGAATGAGGTGAATGAGACAGAATGGATATGTCTCCCTCTCTAGACTGTTTACTCATTTTGGTCAGAGAACACGTCTACCTACTCTGCTATACCCTACTCACCCAAGTGCTGACTACAAAGCTCCGCACACAGTAAAATCTGAATTAATACCGTTTATGATGATGATAATGATGAGGATAAGGACTGGAAATCAGAAAAGTGCACTGCAGAGTAACCTGTTCATCCTGAATCCTCAAACAAGACCACGTATCAATCAATGGTCCTTACTGAGATGCCATGGAGGTGAAGCAGACTACTGCTGCTTGGGCCTGTGCAACAAAAGCAAGACCCAAATTGCCTGCCCTCAAAGAGCTTATAAGCTAAAGGAGACAGTCAAAAATGATTTGTGGGCAAAGGAGTGAGAACAAGGGGACTATTGGAAGTAGAACAAATATCACAAGGACATAGCTGCATATATAAAGCAATATACGAATACAACTAATCAGATCTACCTAGGAGCACAGTTTATAGACTCATTCTCAGCTAGCTCTGAATATCTGTCTTTTTGAAATTTTCCTCCACATCTCTGGACGATGACTCTATTTGTCCTTCCAGAAACTGATTCACTGATTCACTATGTCCCTTTAGACTATAAATTCACTTTGGGCAGGAAATGTGTCTGTTCACTGCTACTCTTTCCCAAGTGCTTAATTCAGTGCTCTGCACACGGTAAGTGCTCAATAAATATGATCGAATGAATGAATGAACCAGAATACTTGAATTCCACTTCTGCCTGTGAGTTTTCAGATTCTGAGGTCTCCCTAACTTTACTGTTGGAATGTTTGCAGATCAAATGGTCTTTCAGAATAGTGTTTCCCCCGCCTTTCACCTCCCCTCAGCTAAGCCCCCTTTCCCTCTGCTCCTCCCCTTCTCCCTTCCCCTCCCCTCAGCATTGTGCTCATTTGTATAGATTTTTATTACCCTTTTTATTTTGTTGATGAGGTGTCCATCCCCTTGATTCTATTTACTGTGATTAAGTTGTCCTGTTTTTGTCCGTCCGTCTCCCCCGATTAGACTGTGAGCCCGTCACTGTGCAGGGATTGTCTCTATCTGATGCCGAATTGTATATTCCAAGCGCTTAGTACATAGTAAGCGCTCAATGAATACTATTGAATGAATGAATGTTGACCCTCTACTTTATATGGGAGGAAACTAAGGTCAACAAGAATTGAGGAATCTAGCTAAGCGCATACACCTAGTTTTTGATGGCCTTGCTGGATCTCAATGACTATTACACAGCTCTATCCACTAGAGCCAAGAGATGGCAAACGACGGATCGGAACCCTGGGTACCGTGCCTGGTACATAGAAAGAGCTTTAATGCCATTAAAAAAAAGCTAGAGTTGGAGCCCATCTAGTCCAAGCAAAATTTAAACATATTTGGGTAGCTGATTTGAGCTACAGGAAGAAATGATCATTTATATTTTTTTTGTATGACTTCCATCTTCATGCAAAAGAGAACGATGACTTTTGCTTCAAAACCTGTAATGTGTGCCAATTATTTTAGATTGATTATATATGGAATTTTAGGGGCCACATTTATGACCAATGCAAAAGCTCTATCAAATTAAATTAGGATTTTTTCTTTAAAAATTCTGGAGTGAAACTGAATTGAGGCCATTGTGGTCTGGCAAATATAGCCTTCAAACCTGCAGGAGGTATCCACATTAATTTAATGTTAATAATATTGGACTGGATTCTATATTAATTCTTCAGGTCCCCAGCATCTCATTTAATACAGTGAGAGGGAAAATTTACTAATTGTTTGCCTGAAGTCTTTCTGAATTTAATGGGACTACTTCAATTATTGCTAAATTGAGAACTCAGATTCAGAATTGAGAACAGTATTCTTATAGTCACTGGAATGAATATCTAGATATTCGTATCCAAGTTATTTATCGTCCTGATATTTTGAGAGCTTCATTGCTATTTTGAGTAGAGATGAGGTAATTCAAGCTACCGACCAAAAAGGAAAAATATAATTAAGTAATGGAACTATATGTAAATCAAATCCTCAAAATAATTATCCAGATATAGTTCCTTACTGGTTCTCCATTCAACATTGCAGAAACTTGAAAAGCAGCTTTGAATATAATAGATGAGTAACAGGGTAGCTTTTAGATCATTTATTTATTTTGGAACAGACTTTCCATTCGGCCATGACCACAGCATGGCCTAGTCGAGAGCACACAGGCCCGGGAGTCAGAAGAGTTGGGTTCTAATCCCAGATCCACCATTTATCTGCTGTGTGACCTTGGGCAAGTCAGTTAACTTCTCTCTGCCTCAGTTACTTCCTCTATAAAATGGGGACTAGGACTGTGAGCCTTATGTGGGACAGAGAATGTATCGAATCTCATGAGAAGCAGCGTAGCTCAGTGGAAAGAGCGCGGGCTTGGGAGTCAGGGGTCATGGGTTCGAATCCCGGCTCTGCCACTTGGCAGCTGGGTGACTGCGGGCGAGTCACTTCACTTCTCTGGGCCTCAGCGACCTCAACTGGAAAATGGGGATGAAGACTGTGAGCCTCACGTGGGACAACCTGATCATCCTGTATCTACCCCAGTGCTTAGAACAGTGTTCCGCACATAAGTGCTTAAGAAATACCAACATTATTGTTATTATCTTGTAACTTCCCCAGTGCTTAGTACAACTGCCTGCCACATGATAAACCAGTAACAAGTACTATAAAAAACAAAACAAAACATAACATTAGGTGGAATTAAAACAACATCATGCAATTCCCCTAGGAAATACTTTCTCTCAGGTTGCCAGTCATGGTTTCGGAGCCATTGGTTGAGGTATTTCAAGACCGAAACGGTTAAAATCATTTTGGCAGTCGGGAGATGTAATTAGGACTCAAGGAGTTTAATAATAATAATATTTTTGGTATTTGTTAAGCGCTTACTATGTGCCAAGCCCTGTTCTAAGCGCTGGGGAGGACACGAGGTGATCAGGTTGTCTCAAGTGGGGCTCACGATCTTAATCCCCATTTTCCTGATGAGGTAACTGAGGCACAGAGAAGTTAAGTGACTTACCTAAAGTCAAACAGCTGAGAAGTGACGGAGCCGGGATTAGAACCCACAACCTCTGACTCCCAAGCCCGTGCTCTTTCCACCGAGCCACGCTGCTTCTCTAAACCACCACAGCCACAGAAGAGCAGATGCAAGTTCCCTAAGCCTCTGAGTCATAAATGAGTTCACATCTGATCCGCTGTCCTTTCGCCACTCAAAAATTGTGTGACCTCGGTCAAGTCACTTAATTTCTCTGGGCCTCATTTACCTCATCTATAAAATGGTGATTAAGACTGTGAGCCCCGTGTGGGACATGGACCATGTCTAAACAGATCATCTCGTATCTATCCCAGTGCTTAGTCCAGTGCCTGGAACATAGTAAGCACTTAATAAATGCCATAAATTAAATAAAAGTGTTCTAATGCGCATTTTTATTACGTACGAGTGGAGATGCCTGCATGTTTTTAATGGTAGAGGACCTGGATAAAATGGGTGAACTCAAGAAAGCGAGTGAATGGTGAAAAGTAAATGAATTTGAAAATGAGCAACTGCAAAGCAATACAACTAGAGGAAAATAATCCAACTATAACGTGGTGATGATGGGCTTGGACTCGATTACGACTCGGGAAAGAGACTTTGGCGTCAGATTCAGAAGACCTGGACGCCAATCCCACCTCTGTCACTTTCCTGCTTTCGACCTTGGGCGACCCACTTAGCTGCTCTGTGCCTCAGTTTCCTCATCTATAAAATGGGAATTCAATACCTGCTCTCCCTTCTACCTTGACTGTGAGGCCCACATTGGACAGAGCCTGTGGTGTCTGGTGTCTCACCCAGTGCTCAGTACACTGACCCATATTAAGCACATTATAAATGCCATAATTATTACTGGTGGCTATCCTCTCGAATCACTGGACGAAATTGTAGTGCAAATAAAAGGCTGATGCTACGGAGGTGCCCTCAACCGAATAATTTTTTTGTTGTTGTTGTATCCGGGTCTTGGGCACTGGAATAAACTGGGATGGTCACACAAGATGTTTTAGACCAGACTGATAAATTAAGTGTATACCAATCACCAGAAATAGATGGCATTGACCCAAGATGTCTGAAGGAACTAGAAGTTGTTGAATTGCTGGCATGAGTAACCTAATATTGCAAATGGCCTCTATATCCAAAGATTGGCAGATGACCAAAGGACCTCAGGGTTCAAGAATTTGTCCTGGGAATTATGGCCCGCAAACCGCTACTTCCTGGAATATCTTAGAAAAGTACGGTATCAATTCTTAACTTAAAAGACCTGCTAGGCAAGCATCTGCCTAGATCTGAACCTGTGAACATATTTTGATTTTCATAAAAACGTCATAAAAACTTATGATTCACTGGGGTTGGAGAGCAGGTTCTGTCATAGATTTTAAAACACAGCTAAGTGGGGAGAAAACAAACAAAAGGGACGAAACAGCACTGGCGATTGGGAATATGTAAATGTTGGGGTCTTCGGCAATCAATACTACTACTGTTCATAATTAATATTCTCATTAACGATTTGGTAGTGGGAGTCCAAATTCCTATTTAGGCTTGCGATAATACTTAGGGAGGTGAACAATTGCAGAAAGATTACCAAAATGTAAAGTGACTTGGAAGAAAAGTGGCAGATGACAGTCAATGAAGCTGGAGACAAATAATCCAAACCCTGACTTCATGATCATGATGGCTGAGCTCTATTAGGAAAGCGATCTGGGGTCACTGCCTCACATCTTTGGCCTAATATGTTGTGCAACAAAAAGCCAATAAAACGTTGGATTCGGTTAGGAAGGGTAGAAAAAAATAATGTCCAAGGTGCATTTTCTTCTACCAAAAACCAAGACATATCTGCATCTGGAGTTGTGATATCCATGCCTTATGGAGAACATGAGACTAAAATATACAAAACAACCAAAATCACTAGAGGGAGGGGAACGGTTCCCTTAGGAGGATACACAAAAAAAAAAAAAAAGAATAAGAGCTTTTCAGCCCGAAGACACTCAAGTCAATAAGTAATAAGGCCGCTAGGTGAGTTTGAAAAATTCACAAAGGGAGAGTGATTGCTTTATCTTTATTCACCAGATTCTATATCAGGAGGTCTAGGGTCTGAAACCTGAAGATTTAAAATGAATAACATCAATCTAACAACGGTATTTATATCATTTACTCTGGGCAGAGCAATGTACTAAACACTTGGGAAATTACTGTAGAAGAGAGTTGGTAGACACAATCCCAGCCCTCAAGGAGTTTTACATAGCAGGTGGTAAACTTACGGAATTTTTCACAAACATATAGACGCTACAACACGAATCATGTAAAAATATTCATTTATATTTGTGGATCGTAGAAGTGAAGATTTGTAAGGTGGAGAGAAAAGTTAGGAATTTAAAAAGAAAATGGATACGTTAGAAAGTTGAAAAGATTTTGCATAGATTAATGGACAATAGGTTAACCAGAGGTGAATAATTCCAAAAGTTAAGGACGTTAGAAGAGATTTTTAACCTTGAGGGGGCTTAGTTTCATTTTTTTATGAGCATTTTCTACTGCAACCATCAGGAAAAACAATCAGAACTGGCTTCGCTGTTCCTCTCAGCCACCAAAATATTTCCGTTTTCTTCCCCCCTAATTCAGCATTACGCTTAGAACCCCAAATCACCAAATCATTTACTACTTAACTACCAAGGATAAGTAAGTCTGGTACAAACTAATCATTTTAAACACGTTTAAAGCAATCTGCCAGATCACTTTTAAAGGCAACCACTAGCATGGCACTTGTATTTGAAATAGCATTCTTTTCCTATAAATGTAAATTGTTCCAATCATAATAGTCATCACAGTCATGGCAAGCGAGGGATTCCTCAATTAGAGTTTCTACACTACATTCCACACTCCCACAGAGGCACAGCAGAAGAAACCACAGCGATTAGCATAATTCAGTAGTGATGTCCGTTTCGTTTGCGGATCTTAACGACATAAGTTAAATCTCAAAATCTACAGGGTAATAAACGGGAATGGATTTTAAAGAATTTAAAACTAAAATGTGACCAGGGATAAATATCTTTATCGTTGAACACGAACCATTTTCGCCAGTCATGAAAGACCTCATCAGAAGACTAGGACTGCATTACAGCAAACATTCCACTTTTCAAAGCAAAAGAAAGAATATCAGATATAGGCATGGAATGTGCCTGCTAATTAATAATAATAATAATAATAATAATAGTAATAATAATGTTGGTATGTGTTAAGCACTTACTATGTGCAGAGCACTGTTCTAAGCGCTGGGTAGATACAGGGTAATCAGGCTGTCCCACGTGAGGCTCCCAGTCTTAATCCCCATTTTACAGGTGAGGTAACTGAGGAACAGAGAAGTGAAGTGACTTTCCCACAGTCACACAGCTGACAGGTGGCAGAGCCGTCATTCGAACCCATGTCCTCTGACTCCCAAGCCCGGACTCTTTCCACTGAGCCATACTGCTCTGTTGCATTGTCATCTCCAAGCGCTTAGTACAGCGTCCTGCACATAGTAAGTACTTAATAAATACCACCAATTAATTGTTATTGACTGAATGCTTCAAAGGCAAGATAACAATCCCGCTCCATCCATTCTAATTCATTTTGAAGACTGAAATATGTACTGACGATAACCCTTACGTGCTTTATTTATAACTCTTCGCATCAGAACTATTTCCGTTTATCTATTGCTACCTAGAACCATCACTGATATGCTTTTAAAAGTGTAGTGTAAAATCATTCATATTACGAAAACAAAGCAAAACTAATTTTTAGGATTAAAGTGGGGATGAAATTTTTAATTGAGCCTCAGAAATCTTGTTAAGCAAATTATGACCATTTCTCCCATATATTTACAGCTTCCCAGAAAAAGAAAGACTCTTGCACTTGAAAACTGCGGCAGGTGCAAAAGATTTCAGCTGCACTGATGAGCCCGATTCAATCGCAGCGTTCGTGAACACAACAGTAAATGCCAAAAAAAAAAATGAGATAAAATAAAATCCTCAGAATAGACTGGAATTTTATTTAGATTCAATTGTACAGTTCTTCTGTCCTCCTTCGCTCAACAATTCCGTAGCTGAATGAACACATTTTAAGAGATCATAGTTTGCATTCAGGCTTAGTTCTCGTATCTCCGTGTGCTCCGATATTTGTCCATCAACTACAAAATGCCACACAGCCTGTTTTGTTTTGTGAGTAGGAGCGAGGATAATTTTAAGAGTGAACCCTCAGATCTTTCTCTGAAATATAGTGAAAGAAATGGCACCCGCCCATCTGGAGGAAAAACTCTGAACTGTTGTTAACGGTTACTTAGCTTTATCACCCAAGTGGAAAGCAGATATTTTTAAAGAACTAAGCCTTGGCTGCGTTGGCCAAAGGAGGTGCAGAGACAGAGGAGTGTACTGAACATATTTTAGAGAGTTCTGAGATTTAACAGGGACTTGGGGGAGACAGAATCCTGACAAGGGAATTGAGCAGGAATTAAATAAATGTATAATACACTTTATACAGGGCTCTACACAGAGTTCATGCATTGGACAATTACCACTGATTGAGTAATCAAGCACAGGGAAATAAGGCTAAACCTGGATGCTTTAATCCTTGCAATAATTACGACTACTGCATTACTAAACATTGCGATGTGGCAAGTAAAGATAAAAGCTAAACAGATCAGCTGTGGTCCTTAATTAGGATTACTGCATTACTAAGCATTGCTAGGTGGCAAATAAAGATAAAAGCTAAACAGATCAGTTATGGTCCTTACTCTTGTGATCCTCCATTTGACTTGGACCGTCTCTTCTCATTTCAACTATGAGCCCCATGGGGGTGTGAGACCGTGTGCCACCTAATTATCTTGAATCTACTCCAGTGCTCAGAACAGTGCCTGGCACATAGTAAGTGCTTGATGAATGCCATTTCAAAACAAGAACAACAACAACAAAAAAGCTGAGTAAACTAAGCGGTAAAGATTTTTAATAATGATAATGGTCATGTTGGTATTTGTTAAGCGCTTACTATGTGCAGAGCACTGTTCTAAGTGCTGAGGGAGATACGGGGTAATCAGGTTGTCCCACGTGAGGCTCACGGTCTTAATTCCCATTTTACGGATGAGGGAACTGAGGCACAGAGAAGTGAAGTGACTTGCCTACAGTCACACAGCTGGCAAGCGGCAGAGCCGGGATTCGAACCCTTGACTTCTGACCCCCAAGCCCGGGCTCTTGCCACTGAGCCACGCTGCTTCTCATAATAACAATAACGTTGGTATTCGTTTAGTGCTTACTCACTGTTCTAAGCGCCGGGGTAGATACCAGGTAATCAGGTGATCCCACGTAGGGCTCATAGTCTTCATCCTCATTTTACAGATGAGGAAACTGAGGCACAGAGAACTGCAGTGACTTGTCCTAGATCATACAGCTGACGAGCGGCGGAGCCGTGATGAGACCCCATGACCTCTGACTCCCAAGCCTGTGCTCTTTCCACTGAGCCACGCTGCTTAAATCAACCCTCGATGAACAGAGGTTGCGATATATTAGTGATTTCTTAAATTGACCCTGAATTAAGTTAGCACAATACTTGCCCTGGAGGAGTTTACAACCTAGCGTTTACCAACCTACTGGAATCTCCACTGGAATGAAAGAAGCTGGGCAGTCCTTTATATTCCTTATTGGTTTTCATCTGATTTTGCAGGCCCCTTCCTCTTTGGATGGCAAAAAAAACCCAAAACCCAAAAAGCCCTCGCACTTGAAGAATGGAGAGGACTGACTGGGAGACCAGAGGTCAAAGAGTAAAGTTAGAGAAGCAGCATGGCTCAGTAGAAAGAGCCCAGGCTTGGGAGTCGGAGGTCATGGGTTCAAATCCCAGCTCTGCCACTCGTCAGCTGTGTGACTGTGGGCAAGTCACTTCACTTCTCTGGGCCTCGGTTCCCTCATCTGGAAAATGGGGATTAAGACTGCGAGCCTCACGTGGGACAACCTGATTTCCCCGTATCACCCCCCAGCGCTTAGAACAGTGCTGTGCACATAGTAAGCGCTTAACAAATACCACCATTATCATCATTATTATTATTATTATCAATCCATGTGGGGCACCTTGGCATAGTGGACAGGACACAAGTCTGAGAGTGAAAAGGTCATGGGTTCTAATCCCGACTCCACCACTTCTCTGCTGTGTGGCCTTGGGCGATCACTAGACTTCTCTGTCCCTCAGTCACCTCACCTGTAAAATGGGGATTGAGACTGTGAGCCCCACGTGGGACCACAACCAACCTGATTTGCTTGTATCCACCCCAGCGCTTAGTATAGTGCCTGACACACATAGTAAGCACTTAAATACCACAATTAATCCTGGAACCAGGCTGCCAGCCGAGGCCGGGGAGGATTGGCTTCAGTGGCATTTCCCTCCCCTCTTGCTACCATGCCAACTGTCATCATGAGTTACGGGCAGGCTAGCAGTGGGCTGGATGGAGTTTATGGGTCACGATTTTGATTTATCTCATTTACAACCTCATCAAATTCACTGGACAATTTTTTTTTTAGCAATAAAAAGGTAAGATATATAGAGAAACTTGTCCTTGCATTCTTTCAAAACATTTTCAGTTATCCTGACCGAATCAGAAAGCTTGGACTGATCTAGATTATGTTACTGAAATATTTTGAATATTATATGTAACCCCCCAAATCACCAAGTGTTTTCAAGAACATTCATTTCGGCACACTACCTGAAAAGATCGCTTTACAATGATTCATAGAGTGTCAAAGGAGTGCGAGCCACTTCTCCGTTTGAGAAGAGGCTGTTATCATTATTAAGGTATTTGTTTCTTAAGAGTCACCCCTCAAACAACACTGAGGTTTATTTCCTTCTGTTTCTATTATCTGTTTTCGAATATTTCGCTCCACATATCCTTTGTTGTCTGATAGCATCTCCGCTCCTCCAGATAGGTATTTTCAATCACAAATTTTAGTTGCCCTTCCGGGCACTGGCAGACATCCTGACATTTGGAAAGATACATCTCTTGGCCGAAGCACTTAGTACAACTCTCCATTTTATCTAAGTGGCCATTCAAACTTCTGAAACTGATATTTTGTCATAATTTACCTTTGAGGGCACCACACATTTGTTTCCCTAAGTGTTTTCCGGCCTCCATGAAGGAAACCTTGACTTTCTCTTTGAGAGAAGATGCTGCCTAATTGTATCAGCCCATTAAGAAGAGAGGTTATTGCAAACCAAAAACATTTTTTCAAGGGACACTACAAGTAGCTTTCCACTCCTGGCATTCTTTTGCTACTGATAGTCCATTCTAACATAGCACAAAAAGGAAAACAATTCCAGAGATTTGTTTTGAGAACTCGTAATGAGAGAGGTGTGCGAGCTCACGCCAGAAGCAGCACAATTCTTCTAGCGTGTAATGTGAAATAGGAAGCCCTCAGGTACCCAGGTTATGAACTACCAAGCCCAGAGGGACCTGTGAAAAGAGCCTGCAAGCCCTGGAACAATTTGGACCCTGAGAACAGAGAAGCTTATTTTCATTTGTTTCATATTTGACCTATTTTGAAAAGGCTCGGGATCGAAATCTTTCCCTTTTAGCTACGTAAATAGTTTTAGATGTATTTTGGCCTTCGGTTACCACAGTTTACCACAGTTACGGTTGCTCTTATTCATCCCACATGGCTACCTACTTCTATTTTCAATATCATAGAATTCACGTCTCCCACTAACACAAGGCTACACCGAAAACCAACAAAAAAGGAACTGGACAGCAGAGTAGTTGAACTTTCCTTTTGGTCCATTGTCTGGTTCCAATCGGTCCTGCCACAGCTTTTTGCTTTAGTAGTAATTAAAAATGATAATTATGGTACTTGTTAAGCACTTACTATGTGCCAAGTATGTTCTAAGTCCTGGGGTAGATACAAGTTAATCAGGTTGGACACAGTCCCTGTCTCAAGTGAGGCTCAAAATCTTCATCCCCATTTTACATCTGAGGTAACCGAGGCACAGAGAAGTAAGAGACTTATCTAAAGTCACACAGCAGACAAGTAGTGGAGCTGGGATTAGAACCCAGGTCCTTCTGACTCCCAGGGCCCTTGCTCTGGCCCATGCTTCTTCCCCATTTCCTTTGATACTTTCTTATAAATGCATTTTTAAGATCAAATTCAAAAATACAGTATTTTTAAACAATTGAAATCACACGTTCATTCACTCTTTCTTCCATCTGGGGGTAGGAATTCCAAAGTGAACGATGATAAATATCATTCAGTATCATTCAGGATATCATTTTCAGTATTTTGAATCCTTCTTTAAAGTAAAAAGGAATAAATAGAGTCTGTTACAGCAGCAGGGTACTACTGGTGTAATAGACTAGGCAATTTACTAAAAGGTTATCTTGACTAAAAGATCAGAGTGTGAAGTGCTGAGCTGAAAAGAAAATATCTGAGGACTTTAGGTTGGGTGGACAACTTCATTTTTCAGGTAGCTTCTTTGCCGATAGAAAGGTTTTTCAGGCACTCTGGAGATTTCACACCTCTTTCTCCCTTTCACTCTTCCAGCTCCCCAGGATTATAATACTGTTGGTATTTGTTAAGCGCGTACTATGTGCAGAGCACTGTTCCAAGCGCTGGGATAGATAAGGGTCATCAGCTTGTCCCACATGAGGCTCCCAGTCTTCATCCCCATCTTACAGACGAGGGAACTGAGGCCCAGAGAAGTGACTTGCCCACAGTCACCCAGCTGCCAAGTGGCAGAGCCGGCATTCGAACCCATGACCTCTGACTCCAAAGCCCGGGCTCTTTCCACTGAGCCACGCCGCTGAGCTTTCTAGGGCGGGGTCTGTGTGTGTCTTCTTGGACAGTTGAACACGACTGGGGGCACTGTCTCCGAATTGTAAATTCCCTGTGGGCAATCAGTTCCCTCAGCTTCAAAATGGGGAATAAGATAGTGACCCCCACCCGGAACAGGGACCGTGTCCAATCTGATTACCCCAGCACTTAGGACAGCCTATCAATCTTGTTGCATTGTACCCTCCCAAGCGCTTAGCACAGTTTACTGCACCCAGTAGGCACTCAATAAATACCAGTGATTGATTGGATGGACAAATGGTAGACATTTTTGGATAGACAAATGACTTTTCTGGAACTAGTCCTAGAATTCATTTCGCGGGTGGACGGGATTTGATACAGGAGGTATATAAGTGGGAGTCATTTGGAAATAGTGTTGATTTTCATTCATTCATATTGATTTTCACTCAGGGAAGACCAAAGAAACCCCAATCCATCATATTTATTGAGCACTTAATGTGTGCTGAACACTGCATTAAGCGCTCGGGAGAGTACAGTACAATAGTGTTGTAGACATAATCCTTGCCCTCAAATAATTTATAGTCTACTGGGGAAACAGACATTAAAATAAACTGCAGAGAGGAAGCATCAGAATGTAAGGATATGATACGAAATTTTGGAGAAAGGAATCTACAAATAGGAGTAACTAAAATCAACATACTAGAAGCCTGGAGGCTGCTAAAAACACTAAATTTGAGGCCCAGATTAATATTTGCCAGAGAACAACCAAACAGCTGATAATGAAACAGAAGTCCTGAATAGTTAAGTAGAAGAATAAGAGTTTGTTATTCCTTAGAGGTGAAAATAACTCTAAATAGTGAAAACAGAAAAGCCGTTTCAAAAGTAACAGAAAATTAGATGATCTTCAAAAACTAAGTCAGGGGGGATTTGGCAAGGGATGGTGATGATAACTATTTTTCAGAAATGCTCATAACTTTGTTATCCAGAAAGTTTGCCTAACCAGCACAAGATCTCTTAACCAATTAGTGCTTTGAAGAGAAGGATCTTTTCTGTCTAGGGTTTGAATTTCCCTTGTGGCTTAGCAGCCCTGCAAAATGTCTACAAAAACTCTCTGAAAACCTGATTAGTAAACACTTTCTCCACCTTCTAGGTAAAGATATCTGCATTTTGGGCTTCTCAAGGGTGTTCTGGTTGAGTACTTCCCAGGACTCCAGCATTGTTTGCACTTCTGCTAATGTGATTATCCAATAATCTTCTCCCTCCAGTAAAAACTCACTTGAATTTATCATCTAATTTGATTAGCAAAGAGTCCTATTGATACAAGGATAACTAGTGTGCACGGTGCTGTCTGCTCTTTGAAGACCTTCCAGGAGCATCCCAAAGGAATTTATTCGAACTCTAATAATTGTGGTTCGTTTAGCATTTACAATGAGCCAAGAACTGAACGAAGTGCTGGGTTAGAGATACATTCAGACACCGCAGTGTTGGTCCCACATGCAGCTCCGAGTCTAATGAGGAGGAAGAATGACTTTTCAATCCCCCATTTTACAGCTGAGGAAACTGAGGCACAGAGCAGTTACATAACTTGTCCAAAGTCACACAGCAGTAAAGGAGCCAGGATCAGAATCTAGGTCCCCTGACTTCCAGGTCCGATTTCTTTCCGCTGGGCCGCACTGCTTTCATAATTCTCACAATAAACACAAAAAGCATTGTCATTGCTGTCTTGATTCTGCCCTAATTTTTGACTCATCGATACTTTCCATTCCTCAAATATGCACAGTTAAAAGGTCTTCAAGTATATTGAAAGAAGGAAGTCATCTAAGGTCCCAGTTGATTAATCTGTGGTATTTATTGAACAGTTGCTCTGTATTAATCCCGGCTCCGCCGCTTGTCAACTGTGTGATTGTGGGCAAGTCACTTCACTTCTCTGTACCTCAGTTCCCTCATCTGTAAAATGGGGATGAAGACTGTGAGCCTCACGTGGGACAACCGGATCACCCTGTATCTCCCCCGGCGCTTAGAACAGTGCTCTGCACATAGTAAGTGCTTAACAAATACCAACATTATTATTATGAGATTTACATTACTTTGAGAATTTTATAAGTACTAGACAGGAGAATTGCATAGACTAACATGGAAGTTTCCTAGTCATTGTTGAAATTTCTTATATTTCAGTGTTGAATACTATATTCCTGTTCTTCTTAGGGAAGCATCATGGCCTAGTGGAAAGAACACGGTCCTGGGAGTCGGGGGGACCTGGGTTCAAATTCCTACTCACTTGTCTGCTGTGTGACCCTGGGCAAGCCCCTTAACCTCTCTGGGCCTCAGTTCCCTCAGCTTCAAAATGGGGAACAAGATAGTGAGCCCCATGAGCAACAGGGACCGTGCCCGATCCGATTACCCCGGCACTTAGAACAGTGCTTGACAAATAGTAAGCACTTGACCAATATCATCATTATTATTATCCTGGTTTCCTTTTCACACTCTTTCACTTTCCAAGTAAATGAAGAGCCTCCTTGGTAAGGATAAAATGCCAATTTGGCTAGATTAAGCTTGCCTTGTCATTTTTTTTTCAACCTGGAGCCAAGGAAAGTTAGAGCACATTGCTATGAAAAGATGGTCTAAGGACACTAGAGATTCACTTTAGAAACAACTGGACAATGGAAAGAGGTTATTTAATCACATAGATTAGGGAAGCAGGACCAAATGGATGGAAAAGTTGAAAGAGCATGGACCTGGAAGTCAGAAGACCCAAGTTCTAATCCGAGCCCTGCCTCTTGTCAGCTGGGTAACTTTAGGCAAGCCAATCAACTTCTCTGTGCCTCAGTTGCCTTATCTGTAAATTGGGACTAAATGTGGGAGCCTCATGTGGGACATGAACTGTGTCCAATCTGGTTATCTTGTATCTACCCCAGTACTTAGTATAGTGCTTGGCACATAGTAAGCCCTTAACAAATACTATTAAGAGGAAAATAAAAAAACAGAAGCAGCAGCAAAACATTTATGGTGAAGCCTGTGACAATGGAATTCTCTGCTAACACTGTGAAATTTGTTAAAGAAAAAAGATTAAAAAAGGATTTTTAACTATGTTTTAAGGGCATGATATATATATATATATATATCATATATATGTATCATTTTATTTATAAATATTCCTTAATCACATATATTTTCCAGCCAAGACATTCATTTTAAGTACCTCTCCTTAATGGGGAAAAGAAAAATCTTGTGCTCATCAAATATTCTATTATTATTGGGATTTCTTCTCAACCTAAGGATTAAACACTTCCATCAAATGTGCCTAAAAAAACAACTGGGATATGTATAAATGAGGAAAAAAATGAACTTCATAAATCAGAAAAATGAAGCTGACCCCCCCCCCCCCCCCGCATTCCCGGTGGATTGTTGTACCGTGATTATTCACCGGCCCTGTAACTGAGATGTAATTTAATGGTAATTATCCTTAACCTTATTTAAAATCAGCCATTCTAGTCTGTATAGATTGGGCTAGAGTTGATGCAGTAAACTTATATCCCCATGGAGAAATGCTCATTCCTGTGTACAGACGGTGTCTTTCCTAAAGGCTTGTTAAAATAGTACCCCAAAAGGGGAAAAAAAACCCAAAAACCCTTTCATTTAATGAAGGAAAATATTAAGATGGTGACTTGAATAAATGAAAAAAGTCTCTATTTCCCATAAGTAACTAACAATTATAGGAGCTTTTATAAAACCAAAACACATTTCCAGTGGCCTCTTTTCTTAACGGTAAATAGAATTATATTTTCTTAATTATCTGAGTAAAATTACCCATTAAGAAAACAATTATTCCATCTCAAGCATTATTAAGCAATTACTGTGAATTAACCCCAAAATATGAACTTCATATTTACTACTCCAGGCACACCCTAAGGCTTACCCTCTGAAATATGTGCCTCTATATTGTGGAATATATTTTCCCCAAAGCTTAAAACTTCCAGAGCTAAGTCCAACATGATGACTGAGCTGTTCCATTAATTTCGTTAATTTAAATTGTAATTTAAATTAAAAAGTGCACTGGAGAAAATGCCCGCCCACACACCTCCTTCCCCTTGCTCCTTCCCCTCCACTACTGCTAGTCTTTCTTGAAGGCTGGGTACCCCAAACACGTCCCCCTCTACTGATTCCTCAGCCCTTGAGAACCAGTGTGACTTAGCGGACAGAGACCGGGCCTGGCAGCCAGAAGGTCATGGGTTCTGATCCCTGCCCTTCCACATGTCCGCCCAGTGACCTTGAGCAAGTCACTTCACTTCTCTGGGCCCCAGTTACCTCATCTATAAAACGGAGATTAAGAGTGCGAACGCCATGTGGGGCAGGGACTGTGTCCAACCTGACTACCTTGTATCCATCCCAGCACTGTTTAGAACAGTGCTTGGCACATAGTAAGCGCTTAACAAGTACCATAGTTATGATTATTATCCTCCCCACCTGCCCAGTACTTTTAAAACCAAAGAAAAATGAGGGGAATTTGCCACTCTCGCTCAAGCCCTGCAATGCAACCACAAATTGTAGGGGAAAGAAGAAAGGATAATTAGTTTGACCACTGCATGGCACGGTGCTTAACAGATACCATTTAAAAAAAAAAATAGCGGGTCCCAGTTGAGACCCCGATGGCCAGATATCTGACTCCTCTGCCCCTCCTCTTTTCCCCAGATGATGGCAAGCATTTTTGGTTTGACCTGCCCATATTTCCTCTTTCCTTTCAGCTCTACATTCCTCTCAGCAAACACCTGTCAACTACTGTTACCTAGTTTGATCGACTACCTTAGCCCAGGGGAATTTCCAGTGGTGATAAAGGCCAGAAAATCCCCACCACCCATTCATTCGCTAGTATTTATTGAGCGCTCACCATGTGCATAGCACTGTACTAAGCGCTTGGAATGTACAATTCGGCAACAGAGACAATCCCTGCCCATTAACGGGCTCACAGTCTAATCGGGGGAAACAGGTGGACAAAAAACAAGACAACTTAATCACGATAAATAGAATCAAGGGGATGGACACCTCATACAAAATTAGCTGTGTGTGGCTGAAACTAATGAAAGGGAAGGGGAGAGGGGTGGGGGAAATGGCTGAAAAGGTTTCTTTCCATTAGGTTGAAGGCAGCATGGATTCTGAGCAGGAGAAAAAATCTTCATTCATTCAATCATTCAATCACATTTATTGAACACCTACCGTGTGCCGAGCACTGTACTAACCACTCGGGAGAGTACAAAATAACAGTGAACAGATACGTTCCCTGCCCACAACAAGCTCACAGTCTAGAGATAGCCCACTAGATTGCAAGAGGACAGGGATCATTTCAAACAGCTTTACTGTCCTGTACTCTCCAAAGCACTTAACAGTGCTTGGCACATAGTACGTAGTCAATAATTACCATTAACTGACGGATCTCTCCGTCTCTTCCACACACCCCACATTTGACCTCAACCAAAGTTAGGACAAGTCACTGATTTGAAAGCACTATGGCAGAGGTGTGATGAGGGGATTGACTGACAGGGAGGGAAATGTCTCCTGCAGTGACTGAACACAACTATGGGTGGAGGTTATGGACTATGATGGCATTTTGCCATAGATCTCTGGATTTTATGTTTTGTGGACCTTCAAAACCCAGTTTACACCTGCTTATCACTACTGAATAAACAAGATCAGGTTTCTAATCCCTCTTTCACACATAAAAGGACCCAAAATATTTTAAGGAGTCTCACCAATTATCTCACACTGAGATACTGATGTTATCGAAAATCAGTCCTCTAACATTCCATTTTAGCAACTCAATGGAAAAGATGGATTTAGGTGTTGATATTTAACTGACAGTTCCTGAGGAATATGGGACAGTCTCTCAATCAAAAAAAATTATCCAACAGTCGAGGACATTTATCAATTTGCAACTTTTTTTAAACAAGATCCGAGGATGGGATATTCAGTGTAACTGAAATTCTTTGCTACTCACCCATATTAAATGGAATAAGCCATTCACTCTGCCTATTTACAATTATACTAAAGTTTCTAATTTCTTATGTTATCTTAATAGGTGTCTGTATATAACCACAGCTATGGAACTATCACTTTTCCAAATCAAACAGTGGCATATATTCAGCACCTACTGTGTACATATCATAGTACTAAGCTCCTGATAGAATGCAGCGTGGCTCAGTGGAAAGAGCCGCGGAGTCAGAGGTCATGAGTTCGACTTCCGGATCTGCCGCTTGTCAGCTGTGTGACTGTGGGCGAGTCACTTCACTTCTCTGGGCCTCAGTTACCTCATCTGTAAAATGGGCATTAACTGTGAGCCTCACGTGGGACAACCCGATTACCCTGTATCTACCCCAGCGCTTAGAACAGTGCTCTGCACATAGTAAGCGCTTAACAAATACCAACATTATTACAAGCAAAACAACCACTCAAGGTTATTGATTGAGAACTTACTGTATGCAGAACATCGCACTATGTGCTTGAGAGAGTACAATATAATCGATAGACATAACCCCTGCCATCAGGGAGCTTATAGTTTAATGGAAGTCCTTAAGAGAAACAAGACCCTGCCGCAACGACCTTATAATCTATGAAATCATGACTACATCTAGCCTGAGTTATATCAAAGCTTATTTTTAGTTGTGTAAGGATTAGAGAAGCTTCAAGCTATGTTTCTCCATCATTACCTATTTTGCCATCAGTTCCCTGTAAATAATTTCAGTAATTCACGGAACATATTGGTGTAGAAGCCAGATAATCAAGTTGGACACACTCCTTGTCGCATATGGGGCTCATATTTTAAGTAGGTCGGAATAGGATTAAACGTTCATTTTACAGATGAGTACACTGAGTCCCAGAAAAGTAAAGGGACTTGCCCAAAGTCACACAGCAGGCAAGCGGTAGAGCTGGGATTAGAAGCCAAATCCTCCAACTGCCAGCCCCAGGCTCTTTCTTCTAGGCCATGTGAGTGAATCTAAATCAACGTCTAAAATGCATCTATATACCATCAGTTCTAATACTCTTTCCCTAAATCAATTTCA
Source organism: Ornithorhynchus anatinus (assembly GCF_004115215.2). Taxonomy (NCBI): domain Eukaryota; kingdom Metazoa; phylum Chordata; class Mammalia; order Monotremata; family Ornithorhynchidae; genus Ornithorhynchus; species Ornithorhynchus anatinus. Next base: position 32,933,305 of record NC_041733.1, on the reverse strand, counting down.
ATTAAACAAATATTAATCACATGACTGAGTGAAATAGATACGTTTTTCATGGTATTTGTTAAACATTTACTGTTTGCCAGGCACTGAACTAAGCGTTGGGATAAATATAAGATGATTGGGTTGGGCACAGTCCCTGTTCCACATAGAGTTTATAGTCTTAATCCCCCACATAGAAGAGGTAACTGAGGCACAGAGAAGTTAAGTGACTTGTGCATGGTCACACAGCAGACAAGTAGCAGAGGCAGAGTTAAAAACCTGGTCCTCCGACTCCCAGGCTGGTGGTTTTCTACTCAGTCATACGGTTTCTTTTGACATTAGGGGATCATGGCTCAGTTAAAATCTACATGAACATCTTTACACATAAAAACATATACAAGTTATACACTTTTGATAAATATGCTGTTCTTGAAAGAAAAAAATCCTTAGACTCTCTTCTCTTCATATGCAGGGAGAGGTATGTCATCTTCCTTTAGCATAATGGCCTGAAAGGAGAAGGCTCTAATACCTCCTTAATAATAATAATAATGGCATTTGTTAAGTGATTACTATGTGCTGGGCACTAAACTAAGTGCTGGGGTAGATACAATGTATATATCTTCATTACCCTATTTATTTTGTTAATGAGATGTACATCACCCTGATTCTATTTATTTGCTATTGTTTTAATGAGATGTTCATCCCCTCGATTCTATTGACTGCAGTTGTTCTTGTCTGTCTCCCCCGACTAGACTGTAAGCCCGTCAAAGGGCAGGGACTGTCTCTGTTACCGATTTGTACTTTCCAAATGCTTAGTACAGTGCTCTGCACATAGTAAGTGCTCAATAAATTCTGTTGAATGAATGAATACAAGCATATAGGGTTGGACACAGTCCCTGTCCCACATGGGGCTCACAGTCTCAATCCCCACTTTACAGATGGGGGCACTGAGGCCTAGAGAAGTCAAGTGAGTTGCCCAAGGTCACAAGGCAGACTAGTGGAGTCAGGATTAGAACCCTTAACCTTCTGACTCCCAGGCCTGTGCTCTATCCACTAGGCCACGTTGATTAGAACCCAGATCCTCAGACCCCAGGCCTGTGCTCTTTTCCCCTAGTCCTAATACTTCTTACAGAACTATGAGATATGCTGTTCTGGGTCACCCCAGTGGACTAATCAGTCCAGTATTTTTTTTTTCTGCCAATGACAATTAAGTATATTGAAGTAAGATTGAGATGGGTGCCTTCCATGTCACATGATTTAAAGCAATTAATGGTCTTCACATTCTTGCAACACCAGTTCCTGTTCAATTAAAAAACACTCCAAGTAGCTCACCACTTTCAAAAGTCCCACAGAAGTTATGCCCTTGAGGTTGTCTTCTTGTATAATGAACTCTTTGCCCTAAACTCTGAACGATTCTAGCTGACAAATGGTTTACATTTCAATTAATAGCTTTATTTAGCCCTAAGTTTCAAACCTTTAAATACCAGACTTTCCATTTTGCCTTGAAGCAGCACACCAAATAACTCCTGATTTTGGTACAATTTACTGGATGAACTAGATTTCTAAAGCAAACTTGAGAAAAAAAAAAGAATGCTGTAATTGGGTACACTTTCTAAAATTCCTAAGAAACAAATATCAAGATTCATATACAGAGTTGCCCTATATACCAAAGACATTTTTGCTTCTGGAGGTTCAACTATACAATGGTTTCTCTATTTGATTATTTTCTTATCAGTGCAATTCGCTGTCACAGTAGTTTGCTATCAAAGTGGTTTGTTATGCTGCAGATGCATTTACTATCACAGTAAATTGCAATCGTATAGTAGCACTTTGCCTGTGGAATGATCAATAAGTTGGGATCTTTATACCATTCTTTTATTTTAATGGAGAAAGAGTACAAAATAAGTAGCATGCATTGGCATTCTGGAGTTTGAAACTTGGGCATTCCATTGAAATACCACAGATTTCGCCTGCCCAGTCCAGAAATCTCATAACGAGGTGGTGAGGAATTCAGTACTGACTCTCTTCTTATTATGCTGTTCATCTTTCCAAGAGTAATGTGCAAAAAATTACCTTCACTACCTGCCACCAAAATTGTGCTTAGTCATTAAGACTTCTCTAAACTGTGCTATCTCTACCTGATTTTTCACTAATGTTAATGAAAACTGGCGATCCCGCCTCCTTAAACCCAACGACAGTGTGGTGAATTTGTTGTGAAGTTCAACAAAACACACAAAAAACCCCACGTTACAATAGTTCCCATCTTCTTCTCTTCCCTGCAGATACCATTTTGGGCCAAGCCCTCATCACATCATGGCTTGGCTATTGCTACAGTGTCCCCACTCCAGCCTCTCTTCACTTCAGTCTATTTGGCTCCAGCGCAGATCATTTGCCGGTAGCGCCTCAGCACACAGTTCTTCAGGCCTCTACAACCTTCGATGGCTACCCATCTCCTCTCATATCAAACAAACTTCTTCCATTGGCTTCAGAATTTTCCACCAATTTCCCCACTCACACTCTCATCTCCTTGAAAGTTTACCTTCTGTCACCTCACTCTCAGCTCTCCCTCCTCTGCTCTTCCCATGGCCTGGAATTCCTTCTCCAACTAAATTTGACGGGGCAGGGCTCTCCCCATTTTGAAAGTATTCCTAAAATCCTACATCTGGGAAGTCTTCCCTTGTTAAATGACAACACTCCATCCACATCAACCCAACCATAATATTTACATGGAGCGTTCCTATCCTTAGCAAGCATGTACTTGTGACTTTTATTTGAATATTTATTTTCATATGCAGTTATTATTCATCTGGCTACATTTGCACTGATTCCTAATTTATCCTGTACCTCCTCCTACTCCCACTGAAGATAATTTTCTTGCCCACCCCATCAGATTCTAACTTCCTGGAAGGTAGTGATAGTGACATGGTGAATATGATGTTCTCTACTGCAAACACAATCCCTCTCGTCAGTAGGTGTTCAATAAAGACCATTGATGATGATCCAAGGTGGAGATTATTTAAGGGCTACAGAATCAAGCAACCATATTTACGGAGTGTTTACTGTGCGTAGAGCTCTGTACTGAGTGTGTGGGAAAGTATGATAGAACAGAGTCGATAGACACATTCCCTGCCCACAGTGACCTTAAAACCCTAGGCATAAGATTCCTTCTAGAATTTTACCACTTATTCCATTCCAAGTACAACACAGTTCAGGCGCTCCTCACTCACCAACACTGCATCAGTCAACCAATGGTCTTTATTGAACACTTAATATATGCAGAGCATTGTGCTAAGTGCTTGGGAAGAATCGACACAATCCCTGATACATAACCCAGCACCTAATGAACTGTGGAAATTTAAAGCGATACTGAAATGAGCACTTTCCAAACGTATTTCAGCCCGGCAAATTGAGTATTTAAGCTGGGGGGACAGAACCAATTTGTAAGGGAAAATCAGTAACTCTCCCCTTTGCAGCATTTCTGCAGTCCTGGTTGTCGAAGAGCGAAGGACTGGCCTTCACTCTGAAGCTACATTTGTCAGACCATCTTTCTGCTCTTTTTTTTCCTCTTTCACCTCCCATCCTCCCTTTCGAAGAGGTATAAAAGGAAAAAACAGAGATGGACCTGCCAATGGGTGGGTGTGTCTGGGAAGATGTCAAAATGATGAAATAAAATGCAGTCTCAGTGCTAACTACATAAACATGTTCCATGCCAGAGAAGAGCAGTTCAGAGGGTGAAAGGTTTGCTTGGCATAAGGAGCAGTGGAGAGTATGCAAGGCTTAACATATTTTACTTTATTCTGCCTTCTCTTGTTTCCTTATCTACTTCTCTTTTTTTTTTTTTTTGATTTACAATTTGTTAAACCTTAGGGGATTCAATAAAAATCTTTAGAGAAATACATATAAAATATGAATTAGCTTTTTGGAATATCTCAAAACTCGGGGCATGGAAATCAACAAAATTTCTCTAAGAACAAACACTGAAATTGCACACCATTATTTACTCCTAGCCTGGAAATTCCTATGGTAGCTCATTTTGCTCAGATGCACACACTGAAATATGAATTGATAAGGCCCACCCAAATTAGGTTCAAAAAGCAGAGGACACATTTTTTCTCCTCCCTATTTGTGCACAAACCTCTATGCCCATTAAGAGGAGTTATGAGTTTGCAACTGAGAGGATGGCTTTGCTGTATATAATCCATAATTAAATTTCACAGACTAGAGCAGGTTTATTTTTATTCTGTGGAAAGCAGGTTTAAAACTGTAAGCAGTTCAGTGGTCAAACCAACCTATGGAAATAACCCATTATTAAGATAAAGAGGTGAAGGGAAGTTCACATCTCCGGTGCTATCCTGATTGTTGAACAAATAAGACACCATTGTATTTATTTATATCACTAAGGTTATCTTTGGTACCACAAAGACTAGAAATCGGATTTATTTTCAAAGGAAAACAACTAAGTTCTTCTGATTATCTTTTTTAAAAGGCCAGAAGTTATATCAAACCCCAGACCTCCCCTGTAGGCATTGCATATTTTTTTTCTAGCATGTACACAAGTACTGGAGCAAATCTGCAGATATTTATTTACTCTAGAAGACAAAAATACTGAGATCCTATACTTATCTTTATTTTAAGAAAATGAAATAACACTGTCATCCACAACCTGAGGTATTTAATTCCTCCTTATACATGAGAACTAAATTTTGCTCACATTTGGTAATCATCTTTCAGGGGCATTTTAGCAGTTTTGTATTCAGAAAACTGTTTAGTTGAAAAAGTCAAAGCACCTTGACCCAAATTTTCCAATAACAGAAAGCATATTTCTCCCAAACTATTGAAATTTCATATAAGGGGCTCTTGGATGTGAACATCTAGAAAAGAGGTAGGAAAATTGCCGAAAGCATACAAGGATGTCAGCCTGTGATGGATTGGTATTTGGCAAGAATTATACGACAGGATCACCCCAACTGTTAGCCAAGAAAACAGGTTATAAAGAAGATTGCTTGGCACTCTCACAAATGTGTATCCTCAATTATTTTGACCATTTTATTTGATAAACATTTTTTTATCCACCTCCTCCATTGGAGAGCAAGCTCTTTGCAGACAGGGAGTATTTCACTTCTTTAATTTCTATGTCCCAAATGCCCGGTAAGAATTGCAGAGCATTTGTTAAGCACTATGTTCCAAGCACTGCTTTAAGCACTGGGATGGATAGAGGATAAATGGGTCCCACATGGAGCTCGCAGTACAAGTAGGAGGGAGAAGAGGTATCGAAGCCCATTATAAAAGTGAGGGAAATGAGGCATGGGGAAGGGAAGTGACTTGTCTAAGGTCACACACTAGACAAGTCTTGGAGTTGAGATTAGAACCCAGGTCCTCTGACTTCCAGATCCAACCTCTTTCCGCTAGGCCACACTGCTTCTCTAGTGCACTGCATCCTATGGTCACTCCAGACTGTAAACTCACTGTTAGCAGGGAATGTGCCTGTTATATTATGAACTAAGTATTTTGGAGAATGCAATAGAACAGTTTAATAGGCACATTCCCTGCCCTCAGTAAGCGCTCAATAAATACAATGGATTGAGGGACTGTCTTAATAAATGTTATTAGAAGTGGTGATGATTGCATTCTGGCTCTTGAATCAGGCACCGTAATTCCTGCTTCTTGCCCGGTGTTTTCAATGGCAGCAGAGAGAACGCAGCAAAGATTGTTTCTTCAATCTTTTGCTCTCTCTTTTGTTTTACTCCTGTCTTACTTTGTCTTCTCTGTTCTGTCTTCTTTGTTCTTCTTACTGTTCTTCTTTCTTTGTTCTTCTATCTTCTGTCTTTGTTTTACTTTGTCTTCTCTTTTTCTCTTTTGTTCTCTCTCCTCCGCTTCCTCCACTCCACCTTCTTCTTTCCCTATTGCCTCCTTTACCTCCCTGGTCCCCATTACCCCCTCCTTTGCACCTTTCCACTTCTACTCATTCCTTTCCTGGTCTCCCTAGGGGAGCTGCTGACATCCAAAGCCATGTTCCTCAAAGTCTCACTTTCCTGTAGATCAAAGTTAATCTCTGGGTTCAAAATAACACACTGGCAGCCCTTCTTGGGAATCCCTCCTAGTTCATGGAAATTGGCATAATTTCTTGTTCCTCTGATAGGGTGCTGGTGGTTTGATGCTAATTCTATTATTCCAACTGATTCACCCCATTCCAGCTTGCCCTGACTTCGGGGACTGTGTGAAGGTATCGCAGAGTAGTAACAAAAGATAGGAAGGTAGGACTGGGAAAGAGAAAACCACAAGACGGTGTCCCTGTCAGTGAATATATTATGCTGACATCAAGGTGGACACTCCACTAGGCTCTAAGGCATTGGTTTTCCCTTGCACAGGGCAACCCCGGCTGACATTAACCTGCTTCAGGCAGACTGGGCCAAAAATAAACTTGACCTGAAGGAGACACAGTTATTTTATCTACCTTTTGATTTTTGCCTTAGTACACTACATCATTGCAAGAATTTAATCAATAAACTGGAAAAGGCCACGGGAATCCTATCAATAAATAGCGCAAGAGCAATTGAACTACCTGATGAGAAAACTAACCAGAGATATTCCCAAGAGACAAGACCATACAACTAAACCCACTATTAGGAGTCTTTAAAAACCGTGATTGTGGATTGGAAAATTGAAGTCTTTTTTTCCTATGGGGAGTTTTCAGATTGATCTACTTTTTTTTTTTTTTTTGATTTAGTGGTATTTGATCTTATTGCCCTTTTTTTTTTCTCCAGTCACAAGATTTGTATTTCAGTAAAAGTATTTCAGTAGCTTCAATGGGCTTGGTTCCTGAAATACTACCCCACTACTAGAATTGCCTTAAGTGCTCTGTCTTTCAGAAATTCACACTATAAATACATTCATTAAACCCATATCCTACACAACTCACCCGGCTGCTGATGTTTAGCTAGAAATGGGGATATGGAAGCCCTTTGGGAAGAGATGGTAAAGTACCTGAGGAAGAGATTATTTTTTTTCAGAAGTTCAAAGTTGGGGCTGGTTTTTTTGTTGGGTTTGGTTTGGCTTTTAAATTATGGTATTTCTTAAGCCCTTACTATGTGTCGAGCACTGTTCTAAGCACTGGAGTAGATACAAGATAATCAGGTTAGACACAGTCCCACATGGGTCTCACAAATGAGGAGGGAAAACAGGAATATACCTTTGTATCACCAAACTGGGGCTAAAATTACTGATCACCCTATGGCGATAAGATAGGAGGCAAATATAAGGTTAAAATGTCAGCCAGCTGAGAGGTTGGTAGAGGCCCTAGTGACCACGCCTGAACCAGATTCTGAAAACAAGATAATGATCAAAATTGGAATATAATTAGGATCACACATTGTTGAAGGTCACAACAGAAAATACTTAAGTTGAAATTTTCAAGGTAATACTTAAAGCCACCGAGATTCAAGATCGAGAGAACCAAGCTGAGGATCTGGTTCATAAAAGAAGGTGAGCTTCTTGTGGGCAGGAATGAGTCTGTCCGCTGTTACACTGTACTCTCCCAAGTGCTTAGTACAGTGCCTTGCACAAAGTAAGTGCTAAACCCATATGATTGACTGATTGGGTGAATGATACCACAGGCTTCAGCCACAAGGGTGCTTGAAAGTTCGGCTTAGAGCACGGGCTTTGGAGTCAGGGCTCATGAGTTCGAATCCCAGCTCTGCCACCTGTCAGCTGTGTGACTGTGGGCAAGTCACTTCACTTCTCTGTGCCTCAGTTCCCTCATCTGTAAAATGGGGATTAAGACTGTGAGCCCCACGTGGGACAACCTGCTTCCCCTGTGTCTACCCCAGCGCTTAGAACAGTGCTCGGCACATAGTAAGCGCTTAACAAATACCAACATTATTATTATTATTAGAAAAGGTAAGGAAATACAGTTTAGACCAAACAATCCCCACTTTAGGATGATCGCTAAAATAACGGGTTCTGACTTCCTATTTACCCCAGTATATTTTCGGTAGAAGGGCAAAATTCCCACAAAAAACCCATCTTCTAGTGGGTCTTCCAAGAGCAGATAAGATCACATATCACAGTCAAGAGGAAGGTCCAATCGCTTGAATTCTCTTTGCTCTGTCCTGAGGAGAGTCTGTTTCCACCCTGCAGAGGTGGAGCTTCCCCACTGTTGGCAGGGGAGGAAAACGTCCTCCCAGAATGTCCCAAATAAGTCTGTGAGAGGGTTGTCCTTCTAGATGTTCAAGTGTTTTTCCTCGGCCAGGTCTGCGACCATGATCACCTGTGTCGCCCTGACTTGCTCATTCATTCCCCCCTCCCAGCCCCACAGCCCTTACGTACATTTCTGTAATTTCTTTATTTATAGTAATGTCTGTCTCCCCCTCCAGACTTAAGTTCATTGTGGACGGGGAATGTGTCTGTTTATTGTCCCACTGTGCTCTCCCCAGCTCTCGGTAGAGTGCTCTGCACACAGTAAGCGCTCAATCAATAGGACTGATTGATTGATCCTGCCAAGGCCCTGCCCGTCACTCTGCCGGGCTTCCAGCTCCGACGACTTGAGGAAATGAGAAGATTAGGTTGCTCCCTCCCATGACACAACAGAACTGGGCCTGACCTTGTCAACGAGTGACTGGGAACATCAGTTTGCGAATGCGCTCTGAGATCACGAGTTGGATCAATGGGATTTTTTGAATGCCTGAGTGTTAAGCATGTTCTGAGTCCTTGAAAGAACAAAACTGAAGCAAGATAAATGTTTCCTCCCCTCAAACAAACCCTCTCAAGGTCCACTCTGAATCTCGTCTCTTGTGCCATCTCTCTGGAACATCGTGGATGAGCAAAATACCCATCCTGCTTGAACTACAGTACTTAGGTGTAGGGAAACTATTTGTTCCGTCCAATACGAGGAATTCAGTGGTTGCTTACGTAAACCCAGCCCATTGAGGTAAGAATCCCTGGCTTCACAAAGAGTTTGAATCAAAACCCTTCATTCCACCCTCTCATTCAATCGGATACAAAATCCAGTCGGTTCAACCTTCACATTCCTAGACTGTGTCCTCTCCATCCATACTGCTTTGATGACGATCCAAACACTTATCTCCCACCTTGACGACGGCAACAGCCTCCTCGCTGACCTCCGTCTTCTGCCTCCTCTCTTTCCCCTCTCCAGGCAATACTTACCTCTGCTGCCTAGATCTGTTATCTAAAAACAAATCCTGTCAATATTACCCCTCTTCTCAAAACCTCTAATCGTTGCCCATCCACCTCCATATCCAAAAAAAAACCCCAAAATCTCCCTACCCTCAGGTTTCAGGCACTCAGTCGGCTTTCTTCCTTCTAACTTACCCCTCGACTCTTTTTTTTTTTAAATGATATTTGTAAAGTGCTTACTATGTGCCAAGCACTGTGGTAAATGCTGGAGTAGATACAAGATAGCCAGGTTCCTCGCAGCTCATGTCCCAGATGAGACTCACAGTCTGGCCTCTGGATGCGGTGAGCACACAATAAATGCTAATGGATTAAAATAAATATAAATAATAATAATAATATTGGTATTTGTTAAGCGCTTACTATGTGCAGAGCACTGTTCTAAGCACTGGGTTAGACAGAGGGGAATCAGGTTGTCCCACGTGGGGCTCACAGTCTTAATCTCCATTTTACAGATGAGGGAACTGAGACACAGAGAAGTTAAGTGACTTGCCCAGAGTCACACAGCTGACAAGTGGAAGAGCTGGGATTCGAACCCATGACGTCTGTCTGACTCCAAAGCCCCTGCTCTTTCCACTGAGCCACGCTGCTTCTCCAAATGTAACTTGTGGTGTTATGTTCACTTTATTTATCAGGTCAAAATACAGCCTCTTTTGCGTTACAGATTTTAAAATTAATAATAAATTTTCAAACACTAATAGAGTCCATGCCTCACTGACTAGTCTCCAACCCATTGCATACACCTTCCCCCTTGGCATCAAATCACATTTCTCCTCTTCAACAACCTCTTAATATAACACATCCTCTCGGAGGCTGCCCGTGTTTACCTTCTCTTCCCAATCACCTCATCGGGGCAGAAATTCCATCATTTAATCTTTTTGAATCTGTATATCGAGTGTTGTTGATACTGACAGCTTCAGTAAACATCACTAGCTTCTTCCTTATCACTCTAGTCTTCTTATCTGTAAAGGCATTCAGAATTCGGTTGGACATTGTTATGTTGCTTAGCATTGAAAAAATGTTTTAAAGAAGTAGCTTAATATAAAATTTTTCTCTCTCAATGAACCATTTCGGCTTCCCAACCGAATGGATTTTTTATTAACTGCGAATACGATTTATTTGTTTCTTTGTTTTTGGAGAAAATGACTGAGGTCTGTTTCCTAGGAAATCCATCTCCATGATGAAGGAATGAATTTAGGCTGATTAGCTACTTGGCTTATTTGTGATTGCAACATTTTGATACAGAATTAAACATTCTGCTCTGAGTTATGGTGCTCTGGAATGTTTTTATCTGTTTAATTTTTAGATGTGGTAAGAATCCCTAATAATTAGTATTTTCATACTAGAATCAAGACTTGAATATTTTTCCTCATATTGGGAAGTTTAGGTATCAGTTATGACAAAGAATAGGGTGGGTGGAGAAAGGGAGTTGGAACCAAAACAATGTGTAAATGAATCAACAGAACATGCACATAAAACAAAAGCAGTTCAGAAATAGATAGAAAAGTCATAGCAAGGGAAATGGTATTATTGGTTTTGTTATTGAAATGACAATTACAGAAGAAATTCCTTAAACAAATAGCCAATTCTATAATGCTTTTTTTTGCTACTTTTTTCAAATCGATCAGTGGTATTTATTGATTGCTCGCTGGGTGCCGAACACTATACTAAGCGCTTAGGAGATGGTAGACATGATCCCTGTTCACAAGGGAACATGATGCCCTTTTTTGCTACTGTTTTCAAATCGATCAATGGTATTTATTGAGTGCTCGTTGGGTGCTGAACACTATACTAAGCGTTTAGGAGATGGTAGACATGATCCCTGTCCATAAGGAACATTGAGTTTAGAGGGGGACAAAACTGTTTTGGTTAGAATCCAGTAAGGGAAGGAGGAGGGTAAAAGAATCTTTTTCTGAAAACACATGCTTTTCTGGATAGCGCTTTGCTCTTTCCAAGCACTTAGTACAGTGCTCAGCACACAGTAAGCGCTCAATAAATACAACTGAATGAGTGACATGAATGAATGAATGAGATGCAAAGTCAGAAGTGACAGTTGTGTGCCTAATCAGAATCCCTCAATGCTTGCATTTTACCATGTCAATTTTTCTTAACACAATGTTCTCCAAAAACATAACCTACTCATTACAGGAGAACTGGCTATATAGTCTACTGCCGGATAGCAACTGTGAGGACAGAATTAGGTTGACAGTTTATCTGCCCTAACTGATGTATAATCCAGGGCAGCTTGACTTTCTGAATTAGAGAAGGATCCCTTAAGGCAGTTTCTTTTTCTTTTTCATCAAAATAAATAATGGTATTATGGTGTTTTTATAAAAAAAATGGTATTTATGCTATTAATTAAGCACTACGTGCCAGGCACCGAACTAACTGCTGGGGTAGATACAAGCTAATTAGGTTGGACACAGCCGATGACGCAAATGAGGGGTTCACAGTCTTAATCCCCATTTTACAGATGAGGTAACAGAGGCACAAAGTGACTTGTGCAGAGTTACCCAGCAGACAAGTGGTGGAGCCAGGATTAGACCCCAGATCCTTCTGACTCCCAAGCCTATGTTCTGTCCACTAGGCCACATTGCTTCTCAAGTCATAGACTGATGGTCCATGAAACCAATGTTAGATGTTTTGGAACAATGTTTCCCACCCCATTCGTATGTGAAGGAACACTCTTTCATAGGCTGCCATCCTGCATTTCACTGCTTACCGAGAAATGCTATTGAGTTTAGGAATAGGTGAATTTGTGCAGGGTGAAATTAACGAGGATGACGCAGATCAAAGCTTCCTTATGGACGCTGGGAATCTCGGAACAGGGTCGGAACAGGGAGCGTAAGAGAGGAAAGGGGAATGACGAGCGGCTGCTCTTTTACTTTTGCTAAATCCTGGTCTCCCACCTGCTCTGAGGCAAAGTTGAACCCTAGCCAATGGGACCTGAACATTTAGGACGGCAGTGGTGATGAAAGAAGCAACTGAGGACACGGAGATGTGAGGCCTGACCAACGGCTCCTATAGAGCAGTGCTACTACAGATTGATCCAGTCTTCTACAAAATTCTCAGGAATTTTCTTGCCGCGAGGTTTACTGTCCATGAACTACTGAGAAGCACTGCCTTAGATCAGATGATCTAATGCATGGTTAGTAAATACCTCAGCAAAGAACAAACACTAATTATGGGGAGAGGTTGAATCGGCCTTTAAATATCTTGCATTTACTTCAGTTGAATTCCTTCTGCTTTTTTGAAGAGATGTAAATGCTAACTTACTACCCTCACCCTGCTACTCTCTTAGTATAACCCGGCTCACACACTTCCCTCCTCTAATGCTAATCTTCTCACGGTACCTCCATCTCACCTGTCTCGCCACTGATCTCTCCTCGCCCACATCCTGCCTCTAGCCTGAAACACCTTCCCTCCTTGAATCTGACAGACAATCACTCTCTCCCCCTTACAGCCTTATTGAAGGCACATCTCCTCCAAATAGCCTTCCCTGACTCAATTCTCCTTTCGTCTTCTCCCACTCCCTTTTGCGGCACCTTGACTTGCTCCCTTCTTCGTCCCCCACAACGCTTATGTACCTATCTGTAATTTATTTATATTAATGTCTGTCTCCCTCTCTAGACTATAAGCTTCATTCATTCAAGAGTATTTATTAAGTGCTCACTATGTGCGCAGAGCACTGTACTAAGCGCTTGGAATGGACAGTTCGGCAACAGATAGAGACAGTCCCTGCTCGTTGACGGGTTTACAGTCTAATCGGGGGAGAAAGACAGACAAAAACAATAGCAATAAATAGAATCAGGGTGATGTACATCTCATTAACAAAATAAATAGGGTAATAAAAATATATACAAATGAGGGGACGAGCACAGTGCTGAGGGGAGGGGAAGGGAGAGGGGGAGGAGCAGAGGGAAAAGGGGGGGGGAAATCATGGGCAGGGAATGCGTCTGTTAATTTTTTTATTGCACTCTCCCAAGCACTTAGTACAGTGCTCTGCACACAGTAAGCGCTCAAAAAGTGACTGAGTGCATGAATGAATGAATATTATGTGCTAGTCACTGCACTAAGCACTTGAGCAGATACAACTTAATCAGTTTAGACACAGTCCATGCCCCATATGGTGCTCACAGTCTTAATCGCCATTTTACAGATGAGGTAACCGGGGCACTCTTCTAAAATATATGATGGGTAGCTTCCCTAGGAAATCTAAAAATGTTAATAACTTAGATTTATATGATACATTTCTTGCTAAGATATTTACTGTCCCACTGATGGTTTTACTCTAATCTCACTCTATCTTCGTATCTTTTCTGACAAGCAGTGAGAAAAGATAAATTCCCCATTTTACAAATGGGGAAACTAAGGCCTAAGGTGACTAGGTTGCTTGCTCAAAGCCACCCGGATTTTCTCACTCCCAGCCTAGTGCCCTTTCTATTTTGCTATTTGCCTCTTAGCACAGTTTTAATAATGGTAAACGTGACCTCATGCTCAATAGTACCTTCTATTTCTTAAGAATATGATGTTTTACAGGCCTTAATTAAATGAGAGAGTGAGGATCGTGCTTTGCCTGGATCTGTTCAAGTTCTACTCCATTGGGCATGCTCAACAACTATTAAACAACAATCTTGGAAGTTCCACTTTCATATTTAAGGAAATCATCTGTGCTCACCAGATTCTGAACCCAAATGGCAAATGGTATTTCCTGCACCCAGATAGGGACCACCTCCCAGAAAGCCATTCTCTGCAACTTTTTGCCTTGGAGTCCTATAAATTAATACTATCGAGTCTTTTTTAAAAAAAAAATCTTGATTCCCACTTTCTACATATTCGCTTCCCAGCAACCCTGTTCGGTGCGTAATGCAGCACTCAGTACAGCGCTCTGGACACAGTAAGATCTTAATAAATTGATTGATTGATTGCCTACCTAAGGTTGTTGCTTTCCTAACCAGAAGTGTCTATAGGTAAGGGACAGACTGTAAGCTCCTTGTGGGTAGGGGATATATTTACCAGATGTGTTGTACTGTCATTCGCCAAGTGCTTAGTACAGAACTCTGCACCAAGTAAGCGCTCAATAAATACCACTGAATGACAGAGACCGAGTTGCCTTTATTTCTGGAAATTGGCCTTCCGCATGCTGTCTCATTATTTAACCACCTCGTTTAAATTTTCAATGTTTGCGAGATAAGCACACCAGACAACAAGAGTCTGACCCTTGTGCAAAGCTTTTTTTGGTTAATTCCAGTCCTCTGATTGAATTGGTACTTGCAATTATTGGGCTTATGAATACGTAAAACTTTAAATGAATATACTGGGCTATTTGGTGCTTTTACTGAGCTATTCCTAGTGCCTTTAAGGGATTTGTTAAACCTTCCCTTCTTATAGATATGTCACTGTGAGGTAGGAAGCCATACTGATTTGAGACAAGGTTTATCAGAGTCTAGCAGGCAGGTAGAAAGATTATTTTTTCCCCTTTAGGAATAAATTGGAAAGAAGAATGATGCATCTGTTAACTGGGTGGTGCAAGATCGAAAAACATACAAAAGGTGATCAATAAAGTGCCAACATACCCAGGACAGTTGATGTATCACCTTGGAAAAGGTAAATGGAAAGGAAGGTGGGATCTGAAGAGAGTAGGGCCAGAGAACAAAAGAAGGGAAGGCAGAAAAAGGGAGAAAAGAAGAGGAAAGAAGAAAAGAAAGACGGGACGGGAAGGTGAGGTGGAGATGGGAGGTTATTTACCTTCACCTCCTTCTTTTCCAACCACTGCCCTCCTACACCACAGCTACTGAGCCCCAAAGTCCTGCCCAGGCAGAAGGACAGGTGACCATAGCCACGACCAGCCAGCGGCACGACCGCCAACCAATTCTGGCCAAAGTAGCCGTGAGCGACAGAGATGGCCAGATGTTGGCATTCACATTTTCAGCCATGCCGGAAACTCCCGTCAATTGTCTGAAAGGCCTCATAATCACGATAATACTAATTTGGTACTTAAGCACTTACTATGCGCTAGGCACTGTCTCGAGCACTGCAGTGGATAACAATTAATAATACATAATAATGACTGTGATATTTGTTAATCTCCTCTGTGCCAGGCACTGTACTAAATGACAGGGTGGATACAAGTAAATCCGGTTGGACACAGCTCCTGTCCCACGTGGAGAAGCAGCGTGGCTCAGTGGAAAGAGCACGGGCTTTGGAGTCAGGGCTCATGAGTTCGAATCGCAGCTCTGCCACTTGTCGGCTGTGTGACTGTGGGCAAGTCACTTAACTTCTCCGTGCCTCGGTTCCCTCATCTGTAAAATGGGGATTAAGACTGTGAGCCCCACGTGGGACAACCTGATTCCCCTGTGTCTACCCCAGCGCTTAGAACAGTGCTCGGCACATAGTAAGCGCTTAACAAACACCAACATTATTATTATTATTACGTAGGGCTCGGTCTCAATCCATATTTTACAGATGAGGTAACTGAGGCCCAGAGAAGTAAAGTGATTTGCCCAAGGTCACCCAGAAGACCTATAAAAATAATAATGATAATGGTATTTGTTAAGCGCTTACTATGAGCCAAGCACCCTTCTAAGTGGTGGGGTAGAAACAGGGTAACCAGTTCGTCCCATGTGGGGCCCACAGTCTTGACTCCCATTTACAGATGAATTAACTGAGGCACAGAGAAGGAAAGCGACTTACCCAAAGCCGCACAGCTGTTAAATGGCGGAGCCTCGATTAGAACACATTACCTCTGACTCCCAAGCCCGGGCTCTTTCCACTAAGTCAAGGTGATTGGGTTGGACACAGCCCCTGTCCCACACAGGACTCACGTTCTTAATCCCCGTTTTACCGATGAGGGAACGGACAGAGAAGTGAGGTGACTTTCCCAAGGTCACAAAACAGAAGGGTGGCAGAGGCCGGATTAGAACCCAGGTCCTTCTGCCTCTCAGGCCTATGTTCTATCCACTTAGTCATGCTGTTTCTCTTGGCTGAACTGCAGACCAGTTCAGTGAAGATTGTGGCTGTGAAGGGAGATTCATTCATTCATTCAGTAGTATTGATTGAGCGCTTATTATGTGCAGAGCACTGTACTAAGCGCTTGGAATGGACAAATCGGTAACAGATAGAGACAGTCCCCGCCCTCTGACGGGCTTACGGTCTGATCGGGGGAGACGGACGGACAAGAACAATAGCAATATGGATTTGGGGGGTCTGAACAGAACCCATTTCTAGATTCATCTATTCCCAGATATCTGGAACCCATATCTTAATGATGTTGTTAACACCTTTTGTGAGAGATGAATAATAATAGTGGTAAAATAATAGTGACAATATTTGTGAAGTGCCTACTGTGTGCCAAGCACTGTAATAATAATGATAATGTTGGTATTTGTCACTACGTTCAGAGCACTGTTCTAAGAACTGGGATAGATACAGGGTAATCAGGTTGTCCCACGTGTGGCTCACAGTCTTCATCCCCATTTTACAGATGAGGGAACTGAGGCCCAGAGAAGTGAAGTGACTTGCCCCCAGTCACAGAGCTGCCAAGTGGCAGGGCAGGGATTCGAACCCGTGACCTCTGACTCCCAAACGCGTGCCCTTTCCACTAAGCCACGCTGCTTCTCTAAGCACTCGGGTAGATACAAGATAATCGGGTCCCGTATGGGGTGCACAGTCTAAGAAGGAGGGAGGACAGGTATTAAATTCCCATTTTGCAGATGCAGGAGGAGAGGCACGGAGAAGTTAAGAGAGTTGCTCAAGTCCCAGCTGGTAAATGGGAAGTGGTAAGTAACCTTACCCAGCTGGTAAATGGCAAAGCTAGAATTAGAACCCAGGTCTTCTGATTCTAAGCTAATTACAGCATGACTCAGTGGAAAGAGCCCAGGCTTGGGAGTCAGAGGTCATGGGTTCGAATCCCTGCTCTGCCACTTGTCAGCTGAGTGTGGGCAAGTCACTTCACTTCTCTGGGCCTCAGTTCCCTCATCTGTAAAAGGGGGATTAAGACCGTGAGCCTCACGTGGGACAACATGATGACCCCGTATCTACCCCAGCGCTTAGAACAGTGCTCTGCCCATAGTAAGCGCTTAACAAATACCAACTTTTTTTTTTTTTTAAGGAAACACTGCTTCTCATCAGTAGCATCTATGGAGTACTTATTGTGCGCAGAGCATGTTCTAAGCACTTGGGAGAGTAAAATAACAGAATTGGCGGAAACACCCCCTGCTTGCAGCAAGCTTACGGTCTAGAGGAGACGAAGTGGAGCCCACTGTGGATTTTTCCCTCTAAGCAAAGGAAAGTTTTCAAAGGAAACTCACAGGGAGATGGGTTACGGCTGAAACGGGTTTAAAGATTTTTGCATCAGATGGAAATTGCATTTGGGGAGAAGGCATTTTTAGGACAGACTGCTTCTTAGCTGTATAAATTGCTGAAGTCTTTATATTCGTTCTAAGTTTATAACCGATTTAATGTAGCACATTCTCAAGTTCAGCCTCTGCAGGCCAAGAGAGAAAAAGAGGTGTGTGCTAATGGAAAACGCTGGTCAACACTTACTGACAGTTCACTGAAGGAGTGCAGCCAAAAGCTGTTGAGAACAGAGTAGGCTACACTTTCTTACTTACCGTAGCTTTTGTTCAGCGTGCTCAGTGACCCACACTTGCGTGTCCCTCACTTTATTGAAGTTGAACGTGATCATTTTGTTGACAGCCTTGAAGCCGAACACATATTCGATTCTGTGCCTATGCTCCCTGAACTAATTTTTAATGGTGAAGAAAACTGACAAGTAGGGAGCATCTGGAGCCACATGGATCCAGTGATTCCGTACGGATATTCTTGGCGTCTACGCCTTGCCTAAAATTTCTAGCAATGTCCTGCTAATATTCAAATTACCTGATATTTTAGACCAAATAATAGCATAAGCTGGCAAGACAATATCTTCAAGCATTCCAACCCCGAATCTGCAGAAATTCAATCTGATATTTAAGAAGGGATTTCATAAGCCCAGGCTTTATGTCCCTCATTCACAAAAAAATTCAATCTGCTTATCTTTCCCCTCTATTATATTTTCAAAGACAAGGTCTTAACTTTTGCAATGGAGGTCTCTTTTCTCCACATCCTTTTCAAGTTTACGATTTCTCCTTTCCCTAAGTGTGCATATTCATGGGGGCTTTAGAAGTGCCTACGATTCGCAGCGCTAATACTCAAGATGCGAAGTTGGAAATCCCTAAATTCCCTTCCTTCAGTAGTATTTATTGAGTGCTTACCATGTGCAGAGCACTGTACCGAGCACTTGGGATGGACAATTCGGCAACAGACAGAGACGATCCCTGCCCATTGACGGGCTCACGGTCTAATCGACGGGCTTACCGAAGCACTCTTGAAATCGGTAACTCCAATTCCTATCCAAAGCTGACAGTAAGATCCCATACCATTCGGAGCACTCAGTTGGAAAGAAAAAAATTATGCCACTGGCAGTCATAGCAGTTGTGGGCCCCATTTAATAATAATGTTGGTATTTGTTGGTATTTGTTAAGCGCTTACTACGTGCAGAGCACTGTTATAAGCGCTGAGGTACATACAGGGGAATCAGGTTGTCCCACGTGAGGCTCACAGTCTTCATCCCCATTTTCCAGATGAGGTAACTGAGGCACAAAGAAGCGAAGTGACTTGCCCACAGTCACACAGCTGACAAATGGCAGAGCAGGGATTCGAACCCATGAACTCTGACTCCCAGGCCTGGGCTCTTTCCACTGAGCCACGCTGCTTCTCTAAGTGCTTCTCTTCACTGGACTTCTTTAGTCCAGTGAAATCAGGATCAGTGGTATTTATAATAATAATAATAATGTTGGTATTTGTTAAGCGCTTACTGTGGGCAGAGCGCTGTTCTAAGCGCTGGGGGAGATACGGGGTAATCAGGTTGTCCCACGTGAGGCTCCCAGTCTTCATCCCCATTTTACAGATGAGGGAACTGAGGCACAGAGAAGTAAAGTGACTTGCCCACGGTCACACAGCTGACAGGTGGCAGAGCTGGGATTCGAACCCATGACCTCTGGCTCCCAAGCCCGGGCTCTTTCCGCTGAGCCACGCTGCTTCTCTAAGTGCTTCTCTTCACTGGACTTCTTTAGTCCAGTGAAATCAGGATCAGTGGTATTCATCAAGTACTTACTTCACGCGGAGCACTGTACTGAGTGGTTGGGAGTGTACAGTGGAGTTGATTAAAAAGGATCCCTGCTTTCAGTAATAAGGCCACTGTTCTACTATGGATAGCTAGCTCATTTAAGTTCAATACCATTGACTGTCCTGGCTTCTCTCTTTTTTTTTTTTTATGGTATTCGTTCAGCGGCTACTACATATCAAGCTCTGTTCTAAGCGCTAGGGGAGATACAAGCTAATCAGACCAAACACAGTCCCTGTCCCAGATGTGGTTCAGAGTCAAAAACTGACAGCGGGTTTCCTAGAGAAGACTGTGAGTGAGTGTTACAATTGAATGAACTGGTGAATGATACATGTCTTAGGACGTTTCCCTTGCCGAGGGTTTCAAACGGAGCTTTCAACTTGTTCCAAAATATTTAGTTTGCAAAACCACACTCGGCTGGGGTAGACCCACAGTAAATCTGTTTCTATGAACGATCGAAAGAAGCACACCCTTAGTAAATAATCCATGGATATTATCTATATCTATCTATATTTATCAATCTGGAGATAGATAAAGATAGATACACAACCAAATGGGACATTTTCTGTTTCCAGGTTCAACAGGTACTTCACCAAATTATCCTAATTTGAAAATAGATTTCTGCCAAAATAAAATGTTTACTTTCAAACTCCCAGAAAACTGCCAAATTTTCAGGCTGAAATAGACATGATCTTAATGTAAAGGACAGGAGAGCAGAATGAGTCAGCTGTGTGACTGTGGGCAAGTCACTTGACTTCTCTGGGCCTAAATTCCCTCAGCTGTAAAATGGGGATTAACTGTGAGCCTCACGTGGGACAACTTGATGACCCTGTATCTACCCCAGCGCTTAGAACAGTGCTCTGCACATAGTAAGCGCTTAACAAATACCAGCATTATTATATAACTTCTGGAAGAAAAAGCTAGCTAACTTTTTCCACCTTTTCGGAGCATATGCTTTTACCTTGAATTGCAGGATTCTTGCCCCATTTGTTAAGTATACAGTACATAAATACCTCTTCATTACAGAAAACAAAAAGTTAGTTCTTGCACCAAAACAGAGAAAAGTTAAATTGCTACAGCAGTGGTAAGTTCCTTAGCCGAATTAACACATATCTGAAATCAACAAAGGAAATCAGAAGGAGAAAAACAATTTGCCTTTAGTCCTCTTGTATTATCTTAAATTGAAGCCAGGGTGTTCCCTAAAGTTCCTTAATGTGGATGTAACAATTTTCTGTATGTTAATTTGTAAATTAATCTCACAGTACTGAACTGAATAGCTCATTAAGTTTTATTCTTTTTTAACTCGAGTGCTAGGTCCTGTCTCACATCGCTTTGAAAGAGTACAGCGAAATAATGCCAAATCCAAACCCCAAATGTCAGCATGAATAGCAATTGCCGAGATGCATAAACACAAGAGTCTAAATCTGAATCTTAGAACGCGCAGGTGAGATAATGCATGTCAGTTAAAATTCAAATGCTGTTGTATCCTGAGTGCCTCAATTTCAGGTTGCTTTCTTCAATCTTGTAGAACAGGGAGATTTTTATTGATAGGACACATGGAAATAAACTTGAGTGGTGGGGAAGGATAAATAGTTAATATTTAAAAGAAAATGTTCCTGCTATTCAGGCCCCCAGCCATAGTTATGCCTCTAGGAAAGAGGGGTATTTATGGGAACTGAGACACAGAAAAATGACTTTTGTAAATATGACAAAGCCACTGTAGAAAAGTGAAGTGTAAATGAAAGGGTCAGGACTCCAATTCTACTTCACCTTATCAGAATACAAGTTGCATGGTGATGGAAATAAACAATGTGTCACTAGACGAAGAGAGTAAGCTGTTTAGGGAAAGGTTTAATTTGGCTACATCACAGCATTCACAATGGGATCCTTTGAAAGGCAACAGCAGGATTATTCATGTAATGGTTTGGGTTTTTACCGGTTCATCTCCTTTTTATTAAGAAGACATTTTCCTTTAAATTTCCCCTTCAAAAGTCTCTTGTCATTCATTCACTTTAATATTAAAATGAAGTTTCCTGAATTTTACTATAAATTCTGCATTGTTTCTGTGCCCAGCTCTTTTACTGCAATTCCAAACCCTATTGAAAATATATACACATATGAAATGTTCTTTAGAAAAGTATTCTACTGTGACCATTCCAACCCAGACAAACCACTGCCAGGATCATCCTTCTGATCCAAAAACTTCAATCCGTGGATGCATAAAATTCAAGAAAAAATAAGCAAACAAACCACCCCCGCCCGCCCGACTAAATGTGGTCCAAGTCACCGAGCCAAAGAATAGCAGAGTTGGCTAAGATGGTCACGGCTTCATGACAGAAAATGTACACACACACCAAGTTAATCGTTCATCTGACTATTTCCCGGAGCCTCTGCGGAAGCAGCAGCACAGTAGAGACCCACACATTTACGGGCCTGAAAACAACTGACCGCTGTGAAGCCGTCTAACTATCAGTTCCCTCTTCTTGACAGCGTGTGGCACCTTTGGGGTCTTGTAACTTCTCATCTGCACTTCTCCCATTAAAGCTCCAACCAGAGGACCTCTGGATTCCCTTTGGAAGCAAGATAAAGTTCGATTGAGCGATGGGGACTCACTAAAGCTTGGCAGAGTAATGTTTCAGGCAGCAATTTAGTCCATCAGCTATTGTTTATCAAGACCGGGCAACTCTGCTCTTTTTCCAGAAGCCCAGAGGCAAGAGGCCGATCCAGGCAGCGCCTCAGCGGAGTATCACAGGCTCACCTGCTGCTTTACGGAAGCAACGGATGACAGTAGCTGACTTACGTTTTAGACGGAAGCTCATTCCGTCCTCTAGACTACCTGGACAGTTGACAGATGTCAGTTTGACAAGAATTCTCTCGCCTTGGACCAATCTTTAAAACCTCACTCAGTTGGGGGCAAGAGGCCAGGCGCTAACCTCAACACAATGTGACTTAAAAACACTCGACGGGAGGAAATGGGCATGGGGACATCAAAAGGGATTAGGTAATATCGGTTCTATTATTTATACGTCCCTGGGAACCCTCAGGCCGCTTTTTTTCAGCTCAAAACATCTGTGGTACCTTGGTTAGACACGGATTCTATTTTCTTAAACCTGCCAAATGGTTTCATTCCCAGACATGGAATTATAACTGTGCGAACAGCATTAGCAAAAGCAACTTTAAATGCGTTAACTTATAACATGACTTTGAACTGAACATGTAGTTTAGAGTTGCAAATGCAATTTTTTCTGGTTTATTTTCCACTTGACTTTTCTGCACTTCTTAATCTCAGAGAAAATAAAGAATAGTGCTCTTCCCTGAACCAAAGATCCCACATTTTAAACAAATGGGAGACTAAAGAGAGTAATTGTAAATAAACGTATTTACCAAGATTAAACGGAACACAGTTTATTTGGGGGGTGAGGCCTCTATTACCCAGATAATTACTCTGATCCTAGACTTTAAATCACCTCTAAACCGTAAACTCATTGGGAGCAGGGAACATGTCTACCAATTCTGTTATATCCTAATCTCCCAAGTGCTTTAGTAGGATGATCTGTATATAGTAAGAGCTCAATAAATACCACTGATGGATCGATTGATTGACCTCTGGCAATGGAAAGTGATCTCTAATAAAATCTGCCTTTACCAGAGATACTAATTCTATTCATGGAAGAAAAAAAAAAGTAATAATAATAATAATAATAATGTTGGTATTTGTTAAGCGCTTCTAAGCGCTGGGGTAGACATAGGGGAATCAGGTTGTCCCACGTGGGGCTCACAGTCTTAATCCCCATTTTACAGATGAGGTAACTGAGGCACAGAGAAGTGAAGTGACTTGCCTACAGTCACACAGCTGACAAGTGGCAGAGCCGGGATTCGAACTCATGATCTCTGACCCCAAAGCCCGTGCTCTTTCCACTGAGCCACACTGCTTCTCTGAAAAAGTCAATCTGTATAGGGTCACTGTATTTGGGAGATAGAATTTTTGGGTTTTGTCCCATGTGCAATTTTTTGGAATACCTTTAATCTGATACCAAGTCTCTCTGTTGTGGGTAGCTCTTGAGAAAATCAAATCAGAGTCTATCAGAATTGCATAAGCTTATATAAGACATCATTTTACATAAGAGTCTGGAAAATCTGCTACAATAACCAGAGGGAGCTATCTAGAAAAGAAAAAAAAAAAGAGCTTTAAAGGAAATGGTCTCTCCTAGCCAGTTTCCTGGAGTCGAAAAAATTCCCACACAGAAAAGGTAGAAGAAAAAAGAAAAAGAAACAATTCCCATTTTAACTCTCTTTTTATTTCAGCCCAGGGCACTTAGATTGAGATATATACAGCAGATCCTACAGCGCTATTTTGCATTCCGTTCATTCTGTTTGTTCCAGACATCTGTGTCCATTATCAGCAGAAATTAAGATAAATGAGACGCCCTGGAGATCCGCTGGGTTTGAGTAGGAGTACTCAAGTACTGCCAACTGTGGATGATGCTCACTTAAAACTGAGCGAGAGGTAGGAAGTTGATTAACATTTTCACTTCCACTGTTTAAGCCAAAGCTTCATTCCTGCTCTATCGACATGGCCCAGTTGCACGATTTCCCATCGTAATGATTAAAAATAATCATCACTACTCTCATCAATCTGCCTTAGCACAGATTTATATATATATATATATATATATATATATATATATATATATATTGTTTGTTTAGCACTTGGGACTGTACTCAAGTGCCGGGTTAGATGCAAACTAATCAGGTTGGACACAGTCCATGTCTCACTTGGGACTCACGGTCTTAATTCCCATTTTACAGATGAGGTAATTGAGGCACAGAGAAGTTAAGGGACCAACTCTATTGTATTCTCCCAAGCGCGTAATACAGTACTCTGGACATAGTAGTTGCTCAATAAATAACACCGATCGAACATACATCTGAAGGAAAATGAACGTTATATACCAAATTACATCCGAGGGTTTTCCTCAGCAACAGATCATTTATTCTGGTTTAGTAGTAAAATATATGATATGTTATTCAATGATCCTTAGCTAGCGAAAGAACTAGAACTTAGCGTGTTTGGGGGAGATGGATAGATGGGGTTTGACAACCGGACAAAGGCTTCATTATTCTTTTGAATATAATAATAATAATAATAATAATAATAATGTTGGTATTTGTTAAGCGCTTACTATGTGCCGAGCACCGTTCTAAGCGCTGGGGTAGACACAGGGGAATGAGGTTGTCCCACGTGGGGCTCACAGTCTTCATCCCCATTTTACAGATGAGGGAACTGAGGCACCGAGAAGTGAAGTGACTTGCCCAAAGTCACCCAGCTGACAAGTGGCCGAGCCGGGATTCGAACCCATGACCTCTGACTCCCAAGCCCATGCTCTTTCCACTGAGCCACGCTGCTCCCCCTCTAGACTGTAAGCACATTCTGGGCAGGGAATGTTACTGCTACTTCTGTTGTCTTGTACTCTCCCAAGTGCTCAGTACAATGCTCTGCACGTAGTAGGTGTTGGATAAATACCACTGATTGATTGGAGTGAACATACATTTGAAAGAAAATCAAAACTATTTTCCTGGGTTACATCCTAAAGCTTTTATCAGGAACAGATTACTTATCCTGGGCAAACGGGGCCGTGTGGTCAGAAGACACACCCACGTACCATTCATTCATTCATTCGATAGTATTTATTGAGCGCTTACTATGTGCAGAGCACTGTACTAAGCGCTTGGGATGAACAAGTCGGCAACAGATAGAGACGGTCCCTGCCGTTTGACGGGCTTACGGTCTAATCAGATGTGAACTGGTGGGGCAGAGAAAGAGAGAAGCAGCAGCCAGTATAGCAAGGAGCAAATGGCTCATTTCTCCTTCTTTAAAAGCTTCTGTGCCTGGAATGTCTAGAAAATCCATTCTTGGTGGTCTCGCTCTTTCTAGTTTCCATCTGGTCACAAGAAATAGCTCTTTGCCTGCTAGAATATGCAGTGTCCTTTAGCTCTCCTTCCAAAAAGAGGTTTCTGCATTTGTGTGTAGGACAACGCGGCCCGACAGTATATCGAGGAAAGCAACCAAACTGTTATTTTGGCAATAATCCTATTGCCTCTACCGGAGATGTAAGAATGATGATGCTGGCATCTGTTAAGCTCTTACTGTGTGCCAAGCACTGTTCTAAGTGCTGGGGAGGATACAAGGTAATCAGGTTGTCCCACGTGGGGCTCGCGGTCTTAATCCTTATTTTACAGATGAGGGAACTGAAGCACAGAGAAGTTAATTGACTTGCCCAAAGTCACGTGGCTGACAAGTGGAGGAGCCATGATTAGAACCCATGACCTCGGACTCCCAAGCCCGTGCTCTTTCCATGGAGCCATGAGGTAACAGGACCACTGCTTTGATCCAGCAGAGAAAAATGGCGGTAAGTGTAATGTTTCCAATCTAAATATTTAAGAAAGTTAGTCCTCACTGTCATCCCTTGTAACTAAAATGTTTTTCCATCACCAACCAATATCATTTCCCCCCAGTTTTTCTCCGAATGGGACTATGGTTGACACGGAGCATGCACTTTCTCAGCTGGAGTAATTTCTGCCCCGAGTACGAGAAAGAGGAAAAAAAAAAAGCAAACAACAACAACAAAATAAACCCAACAACACAGGAGCAGTGTAGCCAACCATCTTTCTTAAAATGGACAAAGTACGGAAGTGCTAGTTGCCTAATCTGATTGTGTAAATTTCCAGTAGAGACCTTTAAATGTCTCATGAGACAACATTGGAAAACATTTCCTTTTGCATTCTGACATGCTCTCTGTTCCACTGTCACGATTTTAACGATTTACCAGTGCAGCCAGATTCTGATATGTCAGCATCTTCATGTTTTACTCATCCAAGCCTTCAGCTTGTCAGCTTGAAATTTCCCAGAGATAAAACTTGAGTGAATCCTCACCCTTCATTCAGTGTTTTAAGGAAGATGGATTCGGTAAGTCATCAAGCGTAGAGTTCAAACGTTATCTGAAGAATTAATTTGGTTTGAATTCAAATATCTGTTAACAGGATCACCAAACGATTTTTTAACACACCTTTGCTGAAACATGTTCCCTACCTCTATCGCTTTTGCTGAAACCAGAGGAAAACCTCCCTATTTCAAGGCATTCCATTCAAATGACTAGCCAACCACCTAACTGGAAAACGACATCCGACAGCTTGCAGAGGTAAGCAACCTTCATTCCGGCTCCCGTAACGTTTAGAGCGTGAGTGCAAATAATCAACTAAATTCAGCATCGTGCATGACGGCAAAGTTTTTCTTTATCGTAAATGGAAATTGCATTCTCTAGGATGTTGGCAAAAATGGAGTTCGCTCCTCCGGCATGGAAAGAGTCTACAAATGGTCTTTTTCATCAGCTATAATCTTTAGCTTTCTTAATAACTTGTTAATGCTTGCATAACTATGGTTGTTTAAAAAAAACACCAAAACCTGTGCAGTGGGGGAAGTGAATAGCGTAGGTGGCTGTGACTTGGCATTTTTTCAGGCAATTGTTACTATCACGATTCCAAGATAAAAAATATCCTCTAAATTGTAAGTTCCTTTTGGGCGGGGAACATGTCTACCTACTCTATTTGATTGTTAAAGTGTACGCTCCCAAACGCTTAGGGCAGTGCTCTGCACAAAGTAGATGCTTAATGAATGAGATTGACTGGTATTTTATTTCATGCAATCTATTTTCATTTGAGCTTAACATCGTACTGACAGGGTCTGCCTGGGAAAAGATTTTTTAAAAATATTGTCTTTGGGGAAATTCCTGGCCCAGATCTGCCTGGATCAATCAACCCGAAACAGTGCTTTCAAGGAGAATCTAAGGCACACGGGAATGATGTCTTTGAAGTTATACACTACTATTCCCACTCCAGAATGGCCTGCCCCCTTCCTCCGAGGATTCTTGATACGGACATGCTCTCTCAAATGGTAATGAGGCCTCTCCAATCCTCCCCGTGAGTTTTGTCAACCTCATCATTCACTAGAAAATTCTAGCAGACTCCAGAGTCTGGGCAATTTGGCTGTGGGATAAGGGAATCCTGGAAGAATCCATTCATTCATTCATTCAATAGTATTTACTGAGCGCTTACTATGTGCAGAGCACTGTACTAAGCGCTTGGAATGAACAGGTCGGCAACAGATAGAGACGCGTTGAGACAGTGGCTCTCGGCGGATCTTGAAATTTTACAACAAATCTCCTTCCTTCTATTCTCCATTTTAAGTGACAGGGTTGCTGGCTACAAGGGGTAGGAACCATTTTCAGCAATGAGCCCTGAAACTGAGAAGCAGCGTGGCTCAGTGGAAAGAGCCCGGGCTTGGGAGTCAGAGGTCATGGGTTCTAATCCTGACTCCGCCACTTGTCAACTGTGTGACTTTGGCCAAGTCACTTCACTTCTCTGTGCCTCAGTGAACTCACCTATAAAATGGAGATGAAGCCTGTGAGCCCCACGTGGGACAACCTGATCACCTTGCATCCACCCAGTGCTTAGAACAGTGCTTTGCACATAGTAAGCGCTTAAAAAATACCATCATTATTATTATCTCCCGAGATGTCATTTAGCTCTCTCCCTTTAAGCTGCAAGGAATGCTGATGGCTGATTCCAGCAGGTAGGAGATATTTCAGCTTCTTCTGGTGGCCACGCGCGTGCCTCAGTGGAAAGAGCCTGGGCTTGGGAGACAGAGGTCACAGGTTCGAATCCAGGCTCTGCCACTGGTCAGCTGTGTGACTGTGGGAAAGTCACAACTTCTCTGTGCCTCAGTCACCTCATCTGTAAAATGGGGATTAAGACCGTGAGCCCCGCGTTGGACTACCTGATTCCCCTGTATCTACCCCAGCGCTTAAAACAGTGCTCTGCACATAGTAAGCGCTTAACTAAGACCAACATTATTATTATTATTAGGCTACTTATGAAACTGTAAGGTGGTCTCACTTACTGAGGCTCAATTAAATCACCGGCAGAAACGCCAAAGAGTCGGACATTAAGAGATGGGTTTTCCCACTGCATCCGTGTGGTGTGGGACAGATTCACTGAAATGGAATCTGGTTTATGAAAGAATAGGAGAAACCACGCTGGGAGTATTTGATGACGCCGTCCCCCAGGTAAGAAGAGAGACGCGGTCGAGTGCAACGCATTCTTTAGGTTCTCCATCCACGATTCAATATACGATAATCAAATTAGGCTCTATCATCACAATCCCTGAACATTCATGTCTAAGAAGTGTCCGGTAACCTTCTTTCCTTGAGTCAGTAAGGGACCGTCTCCAACCACTGACAATATCAAGTTCAGTCTTTCCACCGCAAACAAGCAGTGCCCTGCTTTTCGACTGTTATTTTTTCCCGTGCCGTCTCACTCATGCCGAGGAAACAAAGTGCCTAGTGATAACATTAGAAAAGCCATTTGAATCGTAAATAGATCGATATTTTTCTTAGCGTGTGCAGAATGGGAAAGAATTTCAATGGGAAGACGAAATTAAAAATAAATCTAAATCCTTAAGTATAAACTATCTTGTCTAACGGAAAGCCGTTACCAACAAATCTGAAATTCCACTGGCGTGCCATTTTAAAATGTTTTGAACCACTGTACAGTGCAGAAGTTTATCCAAATGCTGGGATTACTCCACAATGCTCTGACTGGGTGTAAGAAGCTTGGAGGGGGTCTTCTTTGTAACCACAAGAACAGAGACCGTGTTATAGGGTCGGTCCTGTTCAAATGATTCTGCAAAATCACGCTCGAGGCTACGATGCCAAGGAATCTGGAAACCGGAGTTAAAGCATGACTCTAATTCTCAGAAAACACTTTGATCTCAACAGACTGAGAACATCAGCTAAATCACTTAATAAACCGAGGTTGTTTGCCGAGCACTCTACTGAGAGCTTGGGGGAGTAAAAGAGAGTTGATAGATGTGAGTCCTGCCACTGATGAGCTTACAGTCACTCATTCAGAAGGTCCCCGATGTTGACGACTTTGCTAGAGATACACACACACACAAACGCACGCACCCAACACATTCATTCATTCAAGAGTATTTATTGAGCGCTTACTATGTGCAGAGGACTGTACTGAGCGCTTGGAAGGGACAAATCGGTAACAGATAGAGACATTCCCCGCCCTTTGACGGGCTTACGGTCTAATCGGGGGAGGCGGACAGACGAGAACAATAGCAGTGAATAGAAATAAACACACAGACGCACACACCCAACACATTCATTCATTCAGTAGTATTTATTGAGCGCTTACTATGTGCAGAGGACTGTACTGAGCGCTTGGAATGGACAAGTCGGTAACAGATAGAGACGTTCCCTGCCCTCTGACGGGCTTACAGTCTAATCGGGGGAGACGGACAAGAACGATAGCCGTAAATAGAAATAAACACATGAGGACAGGCAGATGACCGGGCACCACAATCAATTGTGTTTCCTTCATGATTACTGTGCACAGAGCACTGTTCTAAGCGCTTGGGAGAGCACAACCAACAGAACTGGTAGACACATTCCACCTCCTTCTGGAATCATCCATGCTCTAGCACTGAGCCTGATAATTAGTCTGAAGAAGACTGAGGTTACCCATTCGGTCGTATTTATTGAGCGCTTACTGTGCGCAGAGCACTGTCCTGAGCACTTGGAAAGTACAATTAGGCAGCAGATAGCGACAGCGTCTACTCAACAACGGGCTCATATTCTAGAAGGGGGACACAGACAACAAAACAAGTAGTTACGTACCAGCCCACCCTGAGAACCCTCCGCACAAACTAGGACGAGAATCAACAACAGAGAGTTCAGATTTAGTGCAGTGCTTAATACGGTGGAAGATGCAATTACAGACGAAATCTAAATCCTTAAGTATGAACTATCTTCTCTGACAGAAAGTCATTAGCATTAAATCTGAAATTGCAGTAGTGTACGGTCAGAAATCAGTGTTCAACGCAAACGTACTCCGCACACAGTAAGTGCTCGGTAAATGCCACGGATGAAGATTGTCACTCTCTTTGGTCACCCGGCTGGCAAACTGTCAAATGACACAAGGAAAGGAAAGGAGGGGGAGTACCAACAATAACAGTAATGAGTAAGGTATTTGTTAAGCGCTTACTATGAGCCGAAACTGTTCTAAGCACTGGGGTCGACACGAAGTAAGCAGGTTGGAAATAGTTCCCGACCCACATAGGGCTCACAGTCTCAATTCACATTTTACAGATGAGAGGAGCAGAGATAAGTGAAGAGACCTACCCAAGGTCACACAGCGGACAAGGGGCAGAGGCGGGATTAGAACCCAGGTTCTCCTGCCTCCCAAGGCTGTGCCCTATCCGCTTGGCAAAGCTACTTCGCCTATCCACTGGGGGACCTAGATATTGTGCGGAGCAAACACACTAATAATAATGTTGGTATTTGTTAAGCGCTTACTATGGGCCGAGCACTGTTCTAAGCGCTGGGGTAGACACAGGGGAATCAGGTTGTCCCACGTGGGGCTCACAGTCTTCATCCCCATTTTACAGATGAGGGAACTGAGGCACAGAGAAGTGAAGTGACTTGCCCAGAGTCACACAGCCGACAAGTGGCAGAGCTGGGGTTCGAACTCATGAGCCCTGACTCCAAAGACCGTGCTCTTTCCACTGAGCCACATACTACCAGGGTTCACCATCAGTATGATTATATATTGTATATATTTATACAATTGTACAATTTATATATTGTATATATATTGTATATACGATATAATTATTGTAGTATAATTATACTACAATTATAAAATCTAGTATCTTTAGGGCTGCCATTTTGTACTTTCCAAGCACTTAGTACAGTGCTCTGCACACGGTAAGCGCACAATAAATACGACTGAATGAATGAATGAATGTGAAACCTGGATCTTCTTTGGATTCCACATTCAACTTAATAATGTCGGTATTTGTTAAGCGCTTACTATGTGCAGAGCACTGTTGTGAGCGCTGGGGTAGACACAGGGGAATCAGGTTGTCCCACGTGGGGCTCCCGGTCTTCATCCCCATTTTACAGATGAGGGAACTGAGGCCCAGAGAAGTTAAGTGACTTGCCAACAGTCACACAGCTGACAAGTGGCAGAGCAGGGATTCGAACCCGTGATCTCTGACTCCAAAGCCCGGGCTCTTTCCACTGAGCCATGCTGCTTCAACTTCTAGAGTGATTCCAACAAAATGTACCCGGAATAGGCCACATCAAATAATGAATGAGGTCTTGAAATGCAACCAGCTTCCTGGTGTCACGCCACATTTTCCCTGGATCAGCCATGTGCAGAGATTCATTCATTCATTCAACGGTATTTATTGAGCGCTTACTATGTGCAGAGCACTGAGCTGAACACTCGGAATGTGCAACTGGGCAACAGATAGAGACAGTCCCTGCCCAGTGACGGGCTCACGGTCTAACTGGGGAAGACAGATGGACAAAAACAAGACAACACAATCACGATAAATAGAATCAAGGGGACGTACACCTCATGAACAAAATAAATAGGGTAATAAAAATATATCCAAATGAGCGCAGTGGTGAGAAGAGGGGAATGGAGAGGGGGAGGAGCAGAGGGAAAGGGACATGACGAGAACAGATGGATACCAACAGCTGCATGGTCTAGTGGAAAGAGAACAGGCCTGGGTTCGAATCCCAACTCAGCCACCGGTCTCTTGTGTGACCTTTGTGCTAGACACTTATCTTCTCTGTGCCTCAGTTATCACATCTGTAATATGAGGATTAAGACTGTGAATCCTGTGAGGGACAGGGATTGTGTTCAACCCATCTAGTATCTACCCCAGCACTTAGTACAGTATCTAATACAGAGTAAGCGCTCAATCAGTCATATTTCCCTTACTTTATTATTTACTGTATTTATTTATTAAGTGCTTGGGCAAGGACAATACAACAGAATCAGCAGACACATTCCCTGCCCGTCGCAAGCTTAGCACCATTTAAAATCAAAACACGATGAAAACCCAGAATAAACCACCACAGTGAAAGAGCTTTCAAGACCTTATGAAACAAATGGGTTAAGTCAGAGCATCACAGTTCTTAATATCTGTTTCTACAATTGACATTGGCCAACTTTGGCAAGGGGGAAACTGACTGCAAAGTCAGGAACTCATGAGAGTGGGAGAGAGGAGTTTTCCTCTAACTCCAAATCACATAGCCCCCCTACTTCTCATGAAGCCCTGGATAATTTCTCCAGTCCTCTTAGCCTTTCTCTGACTTGGATAGCTGCCAAGGGCAGGTTTGGACTGGGAGGCTGATGTACTTGAGTGGTGATTATTTTGTCAGGAAGACTACTCTTTCACTCACCTACAGCATTTACTCAATCCGACTCAAAATTTCACTTGGGTGGCGGGTGGTACCGAGGAGTGCTGCCTGAAACAGCGGTTCTTCATTTGAAATACTTATTTCCTTGCTCGATGGAGAAAAGGATGGTAGCACAAGGAGCCCCCTTTCCCCTCTAATGCTCCCCCAGAGGCTCCGTCCCGCCACCGACCTCTCATCCGCATCTTTCCACTGGTCTGGAACGTCCTTCCTCTTGATGTCTGACAGACCAGCGTTTCTCACCACTTTAAAACCTTCTGGAAGACGCATCACCTTCAGGAGGCCAAATAAGCTCTGATTTCCTCTTCTCAGGTTCCCTTCTGCCATCGCCACGATCTGCTCCTTCGGTCGACCCCTCCCTCAGCCCCGCAGCACCTATGTACATATCTGTAATTGATCTGCGGTAATGTCTGTCTCTCCCGCTAGAATGTAAGCTCATCGTGGGCAAAGAACGTGCCCGTCAACTCTGTTATACTGTACCCTCCCGGTTGGAACGGCGCTCTGCATACAGTGAGCGCTTGGTAAATACGACTGATCGATCGAACGATTCCACGGCTGAGCCTCGGGGATTTTTGGGGGGAGGGGGGGAGGAAGGTGGAAATCAAGGGTCATTACTTTTTAAAAGAAGTTCTATTTTGCTAAATATTAAACATGTAAATTATGTACCATCTATCCTAAGTGTAGAAGTCATTATCTTTGAAAAGGTGGTAATATGATAAAATACCTTCTCCTTTCATTATCCAGCATCATGACCACAGATAATTCTCTTGTCAGTGTTATCTAAGGATTTTGGCTTACCTTCAAAAATTAAAATAGTTCAGCTGCTTAGAATGCTAGTGGAAGGAACAGATAATAAATACCGTGACTCTCTGACCTCTTTGCTATCTCCTCAAAAAGTCTGAGAAATTTTGACATAAAGAGCAAAAATAACTTAAGAAAAAAATGAGTCTCCAAATACATTCCTTATTTACCTCTGGCCAAAATGGGTCTTGAATAATCATCTCACCCTTTCACCACATTCAGGGAGACTCCTCAAATAGAGATTCATGTCACCTTTCTGCTTTCAAAATAAAGAGACGTAGTGTGGCCTAGTGGAAAGAGCATGGGCCTGGGAGTCGGAGGGCCTAGATTTTAATCTTGACTCCATCACCAGTCTGCTCTGTGACCTTTGGCAAGTCACTTAACTTCTCTGGGCCTAGGTGACCTCATCTATACAAAAAAATGGGGGTTAACACTGGGAGTCCTATGTGGGACAGGGGCTGTGTCCAACCTATTTCTATCTACCCCAGTGCTTAGTACGGTGCCTGGCAAATAGCGAGCACTTAAATACCATAAAAAATAATGATCGACTCAATTCTAGTGCCTGAAGTTACCTCTCTGAAGTTCAGGCCCCTTTAGAGAAGCTCTAATCTTCCTGCCAGTAAGAGACATTCAGTACACAACTGCCTACATTCCGCATGTCTCACCGCAATACGCTAAAGAGTCCCTTAGGATAGCTAGCTACTAAAGGGTTTCTAATCGTCTGAAAGAGGGAGGGCACTTTTCCTAGGGCTTCTTCATACTCAGGAGTAACTTTAGGCACTAAGGAGTGGACTCGATATTCATTCAATATTATTTATTGAGTGCTTACTATGTGCAGGGCACTGTACTAAGCACTTGGAATGTACAATTCAGCAACAGATAGAGACAATCCCTGCCCACTGACGGGCTCACAGTCTAATCGGGGGGATAGACGGACAAAAACAAGACAACTTAATTGCAATAAATAGAATCAAGGGGATGGACACCTCATTAACAAAATAAATAGATTAATAAAAATATATACAAATAAGCAACGTGCTGAGGGGACGAACAGAGGGAAAGGGGGAAAGGGAGTTTAGCTGAGGGGAGGTGGAGGGGGGACAGAGAGGGAGCAGAGAGAGCAGAGGGAAAAGGGCAAGCTCAGCGTGGGAAGGCCTCTTGGAGGAGTTGAGCTCTCAGTAGGGCTTTGAAGAGGGGAAGAGAGTTAGTTTGGGGGAGGTGAGGAGGGAGGGCGTTCCAGGCCAGTGGGAGGACGGGGGCCAGGGGTCGACGGCGGGATAGGAGTGAACGGGGGATGGTGACGAGGTGAGCGGCAGAGGAGCGGTTTGCTATGTACTCCTCCTGCGCCCAACATTTTCAGGAAGGATTAGGTTCATTTCTCCCTCTCTCTTCTGCATCACCATTGAACTTAGACTTGCACCCTTTAGTAATCCCGCTCCCCAACCCTGCGGCACTTAAATACACCGTGAGGCCCTCTAGACTGTGAGCTCATTCTGGACGGGGAATGTCACACTGTTTATCGTTGTATAAACGGTACAAATAAGTACCAAGCACTTAGTACGGTGCTCTGCACAGAGTAAGTGCTTAATAAATACGAATGAAGGAATGAATTCGTATCCATAATTTATTTCTTTATATTAAAGCCTGTCTCCCCCTCTAGACTGCAAGCTTTTGTGGGCAGAGAACGTGACTACCGACTCTGCTATATTGTACTCTCCCAAGTGCTAGTAGAGTGCTCTGCACAAAGTAAGCTCTCAATAAATACTGTTGATTGATCGATTCACTGGGCACTGGAAAACATTCATCTGAATCTATTCCCACAACTACCAGTTATCATTCTGTAGAGCCAAAATCCTACAAAATCCTATCGCAGAAAAATTTTAACATTGCTCTGAATCCACTTTAATCGGATGAAGTCTTTATTACTTTCCAAACAGCAGCATTTATCGAGTGCTTACCACGTGCAGAGTGTTGAACTTAAAACCTGGAATCAATCAATTGTATTCATTGAGTGCTGACTGGGTGCAGAGCACTGTACTGAGTGCTTGGGAAAGTAAATTATAAGAATATAATAGAGTCGGTAGACACAGCCCTGTCCACAACAAGCTTACAGTCTAGAGGGGGAAGAATACAATCTGCCCCGGAGGTGTTTACGATGATATTCTCAGCACTTGACATTTTAAACAAAATATATGTGGGAGCCATTTGGCTATTACTGAAAGGTGGGGCTGGTGACAAGGTTATTTCAAGGGTTTGATCAGCTCCAGAGCAAGCCTAGAACTTCCTAGAGAAAACTAGACTTTGAGGATCAATTTCCTAAAGGAACACTCGACTCACTTCCAGTCCAGCATTCAACCCCAGCTTTTCTTATTATGGTATTTGATAAGTGCTTACTATGTGCCAGGCACTGTACTCAAGCTCATCAGGTTAGACAAAGTCCAGGTCCTACATGGAGTTCACAGTCAATACCCATTTTTTACAGATGCTGTAACCGAGGCACAGAGAAGGTAGGTGACTTGCCTAAGGTCGCCCAGCAGACAGTTGGCGGGGCCAGTATTAGAACCCACGCCCTTCTGTCTTCAAGACCTGTGCCTTATCCACTAAGCCGGGCTGTTTCTTTGAGTCTTTCAAACCAGGATCATGCCAAGATTGAAATAGAAGTCTTGTGTTCTGGCCAAACCAATATAGACAAGATAGGCCTTCCCCGGGTCAGAGTCAAATGATCCATAGAGCAAATCTGGTCTCGTCAGGTGACAGAGCCCTAATGATGTGCTTGACAGATCATAATCCCGAGGTTATTCATTACACCCTTACCATGTGATGCCTAATATAACGCTAAGTGCTAGGAGAAGCAGGTACCCTAGTGGATAGGGCACAGGACCGGGAGTCAGAAGGAACTGGATTGTAATTCCAGCTTCTCCGCTTGTCTGCTGCATGATGTTGGGTCATACACTTATCTTCTCTGGGCCTCAGTTACTTCATTTGGAAAATGGGGCTGAAGACTTGTGAGTCCTATGAGGGACAGGGACCGTGCCCATCTGTTATCTTGCATCTACTCACTAGGGTGTCTTGTAAGTGCTTTACCAATACAAATTACAAAATAAAATTATCCTGGCTACTCACTCCATGGTGTAGAGTCCCCTGGAACATAAGATTGGAAGCTCCATGCAGGACATGGATAGAGTAAGTGCTTAACAAATACCAGAAAAAAACGAGTGCAGAAGTGACCACCATGAAATCAACAGAAGTACAAGCCTGCTCAGTTTCCTGATGGGGATCAACAACCTGAGATAGTGCAATTAATTAGCCAAAAAACCTTCAGTTCACCTTCAACAGTGTGAGTTCCAACTGCTATCTACGATGTTTATCCTCTGCCATAAACTCTTCTGGAGCCCACAGGGTTTGCTCTTCGTGCTAATGTGATTAGCAAACGATCTTCAACTTCTCACAACTACTTCAGCAAGAGGTTATCTCTAAATCCCATTACCTGGTCTGAGTGTATACAGCCAGGATCTATCGTGCTGCCTTCTTGCCTCTCCTAGATCTTTTGTTAAAGGTTTTTTTTTAAAAGATGTTTCTTTAGCACTTACTATGGGTTAAGTCCTGCACTGATGACTGAGGAGCATAGAGGATATCAGGTTGGACTGTAAGAGGATAACTCTAAACTGAAAGCTGGTTGTGGACAGGGAATTTGTCTACCAATTCTGTTATACTGTACTCTCCCAAGACCTTGGTATGATGCTCTACACTCAGTAAGTGTTTGAGAAATACGATTGGATTCATCGATTTAACTGATTGGACTCAGTCCATGTGCCAGAAGGGGCTCCAAGTCATAATTCCCATTTTTAATAGATAAGGTAACTGACTTACCCAAGATCACACGGCAGCCAAGTGGCAGAGTCAGGATTAGAACACAGATCTTCTGATTCCCAGGCCCATATTCTTGTACGATTAGACTGTAAGCCCGTGATTAGACTGTAAGCCCGTCAAAGGGCAGGGACTGTATCTGTTACCCATTTGTACAGTCCAAGCGCTTAGTACAGTGCTCTGCACCTAGTAAGCGCTCAATAGATACTATTGAATGAATGAATATTCTTCCCACTAGGCCAGTCTGTCTCTCTGACCTTCGTGGAGTTTCTGGCAAGTCTTTGTTCTCTGCATGATTATGTCAGGTCCTCCGCTATTCATTCAATAGTATTTATTGAGCGCTTACTATGTGCAGAGCACTGTACTAAGCGCTTGGAATGAACAAGTCGGCAACAGATAGAGACGGTCCCTGCCTTTTGACGGGCTTACTCTGCTAGCCAGCTCTGCCTCTTTACTGAATGGCATTTGTCACTAATCCTAGATTGGGAGACTTAGATTTATGAATCTGGGACCAATTTACTGAAATGATCTGAATGAGGGGGAAGAGAGACAGCTCTCTATCACTCAGGATATTTAAAAGAAAAAAAAAAA
This sequence comes from Ornithorhynchus anatinus, assembly GCF_004115215.2. Lineage (NCBI taxonomy): Eukaryota > Metazoa > Chordata > Mammalia > Monotremata > Ornithorhynchidae > Ornithorhynchus > Ornithorhynchus anatinus. The sequence continues at coordinate 32,895,379 of NC_041733.1, read as the reverse complement.
AAGGAGATGCTAGATCTGGCCAGAATCCATATGGAGACTCTGCATGAATTCTTTGAAATACTATGCTGTGAATGGGTCTGAGAGGGTATTTTAAAACACAGCGATAAATTTGTACTCAGAAGTGTTTACTGTAAAAGATATGAGAGAGAATACTAGGGTTTAAACCATAAAGCTCAGAAACATACCACAGACTTATTTCTCTGGCTGAACTCCCTAAACCCTGATTAGGAAAAAAGAGGTTTCTTACCAGAAGACAAGACTGATGAAAAAAAACACAGGACGTACTGCTCTCGATCGATCAATAGTATTTATTGGGCACTTATTGTGTGTGCAGAACACGGAACTACGGGCTTGGGAAGATGCAATCCAACGGAGTTGGTGGACAGGTTTCCTGTTCACAGAGAGTTTAGAGTCTCGCCAGGGCAGAACCCAGAGAGTCCTCCCCTCCAAGAGAACTCTGGAAGCCTGTTTCTGCCCTGAGCAACCCCTTTCTGCTGTGAAATGGAAGGAAAGGCCGCTTGGCCTATTTGGAAATGATGTCTCTCTCCTCTCCTTCTCTGAGATTACTTGCTAGCCTTCAATAAAAGCTCTGATCGCCTATTTTTGAAAACACACTGCTCCCACCAAAGCATTCCCACACAGTCCTACCCACCCATGTCAGATAACCAAGTTTTTCCCTAGACACCTTAAACCTAATGAGTATTTGCAGGCTGAATTAGAGGTGGAAATTAGATCCATGATTAAAACATCGCTCACTCTTATTTTCCTAATAGCAGGTGCAATTTTTCTTTCACCTGCTCCAGAAATCGCTTGAATCGTCTACATCAAAACTGGTACCCAAGGTTTGAGATTCTCTGTGTGGAGGAAACCTCAGAGTCCAGCTAACGTGATCCTAGCATTTCATTCTCATTATTTTCAAAACAGTGACTGCTCATTCAACAGACACATCCTTAGGAACTTCGACCGCCATCAGGTCAAAGCTATTCGGGCGAATCATGATCACTTCAATTCAGACGGTAAATTAGATGCTCCCGTAAATTTATATCTATATTCTAAGCTGCAGCTTCACTGTGATATAATCATTTTCATAGCTTCCTTTCATTAATCCCTGCTCTGCCACTTGTCTACTGTGTGACCTAGGGCAAATCACTTCACTTCCTTGGGCCTCAGTTGCCTCATCTGTAAAATGGTGATTGAAACCGGGAGCCCCCGTGGAACAGAGATTGGGTCCAGTCTGATTTGCCTGTAACCACCCCAGCCTTACTACAGTGCCTGGCACATAGTAAGCAGTCAACGAATACCACAATTATTATTAATCACACTGGAGAATCACTGAGAAACTACAACAATTATTTTTCACGGAGGGATATAGGGAAACAATTATTCTGTGCTCGTCTAGCATCTAGCTAGGAGAATCACAAAGTCACCGAGAGGTAGGAAGAAAACGAGTATTGAGAAAGCCTGAGAAGTGCATTTCCTGCCCACTCCGAGATGAAGTTTCTCAATTAATCATATTTACTGAGCACTTACTTTGTACAGAGCACTCTATTAAATATTTGGGAGAGTACAGTCGAGTTAATAAGTGTGATCCCTACCCTGAAGAAATTTACAGTCTAGCAATGCAGTCAGACACTCAAATGAATTGCATGTGGGTGAAAACAATCGATGCTTGCCTGCTGTTTAAGATGGGGACATTCCCTTATGAGTTGGTAAGCAAGCAAATGGAGAATTGGTGGAAAAATGAGCCGTGAGGTGGAAGCAACAAGAATAATTTTATTTTGACTCTTTAAGTGAACTTTTACAATTCCTTGAACCATCTGGAAAAGTACAAAGGGACTCTGAATCTAGAAAATAATAGGGGAGTTGGACTGCAGGACCCTAGGTGAGATCTGAGAAAAGGAAATATAATTTCCAACCAGTTGTTTCAGGTTATTTCTAAGCCAGTTCTGGGATAGCGGTTGCAGCCTCCGGCTCATTCATTCATTCAAACCTATTTATTGAGCGCTTATTGTGTGCAAAGCACTGTACTAAGCACTTGGGAGATGACAATACAAAAATAAATCATGCCCAGCACCAGGGGAGAAAAGAAGCATAGCAAAGAGCACAAGAAAAACTACAAAAAAAGCGCAAACCTGGGTTCTAACTCTGACTCTGCTTTGTGTCTGCTGTGTAACCTTAGGTAAGTAACTTAACTTCTCTGTACCTCCCTTAATTCAATTCTACTCCCTCCTACTTACACCGTGAGCCCATGTGAGACAGAAACTGTGTTCAATCAGATTAACTTGTATCTACTTCACCATTTAGAACAGTGCTCAGCACATAGGAAGCATTGAATAAGTACCATCATTATTAAAGGTACTAGGGTTATTTCTAAGCCAGCTCTGGGACACAGGTTTCAGTCTCAGGCTCATTCATTCAATCCTATTTATTGAGCGCTTACTGTGTGCAAAGCACAGTACTAAGCACTTGGGAGATGACAATACAGGAATAAATCGTGCCCAGCACCAGGGGAGAAAAGAAGCATAGCAAAGAGCACAAGAAAAACTATAAAAAAGGCACAAACCTGGGTTCTAATTCTGACTCTGCTTTGTGTCTGCTGTGTAACCTTAGGTAAGTAACTTAACTTCTCTGTACCTCCCTTAATTCAATTCTACTCCCTCCTACTTACACCGTGAGCCACATGTGAGACAGAAACTGTGTTCAGCCAGATTAATTTGTATCTACTTCACCATTTAGAACAGTGCTCAGCACATAGGAAGCACTGAACAAGTACCATCATCATTAAAGGTACCAGGGTTATTTCTAAGCCAGCTCTGGGACATCGGTGGCAGCCTCCGGCTCATTCATTCATTCAATCCTATTTATTGAGCGCTTATTGTGTGCAAAGCACTATACTAAGCACTTGGGAGATGACAATACAAAAATGAATCATGCCCAGCACCAGGGGAGAAAAGAAGCATAGCAAAGAGCACAAGAAAAACTACAAAAAAAGCACAAGCTTGGGTTCTAATTCTGACTCTGCTTTGTGTCTGCTGTGTAACCTTAGGTAAGTAACTTAACTTCTCTGTACCTCACTTAATTCAATTCTACTCCCTCCTACTTACACCGTGAGCCCCATGTGAGACGGAAAATGTGTTCAGCCAGATTAACTTGTATCTACTTCACCATTTAGAACGGTGCTCGGCACATGGGAGGCGTTGAACAAGTTCCATCATTATTAAAGTTACTAGGGTTTTTCTCTCATCGTATTTGTTTACTTTATTCTTCTCACTCTGTCTAAATAAAATAGTCATCCCAAATTAATCTGACTGATGAGGCAGTAAAAACAGTCTATTTGGCTCAATAAGAGTTGGTGTTTAAATTGGGATGAAATTATGTTACTGAAATTAGATGGATATGCTCAGAGCCTAACATTTAGTATTTCTTGTTAATGAAATATGTTATGGAGCTAAATAGATTAAAGATGGAATGCATTTACAAACAATCAACATGCTATTTCAGAAGTTATTAAACTTCTGAAGTCAAGACAATTTTGTAAGGTTTATTTACCATTGATTAGAAATAACCTGATGAATCACTGGGAAAAACTTATTTTTAGCTCTCTGACTAATAAGGTTGTTTGGCAGAAGCAGTTTGATTTAATGCACTGCAGTGCCAAAGATGTGGATTAATGTTAAACGGTCTATTTTTTTAAATTGTTGCCGTTAATGTAAAATATAATTTTAGTACACACTCTGGCTCTCTTCTGAGAATATTTTTATGAGTTGAACTTGAAAATGATTTCATGACAACTAAGCGTGAAATTAAATGATTTTGAATCATTCAGATGAAAATCAAAGTCCTAAGGCTCAAACGTAAGCAAACGATAGGGAATTAATTGTTCCAGGATTAATTTATCTCTAGGGTTCCAGTACCTCTGTTAAGGAGGTGTGAAATCACTCAATCAATGGGTGGTAATAATAATAATAGTGGTATTTGTTAAGCGTTTACTATGTGCAAAGCACTGTTCTAAACGCTGGGGGATACACGGTGATCAGGTCGTCCCACGTGGGGCTCACAGTTTTCATCCCCATTTTACAGATGAGGGAACTGAGGCCCAGAGAAGTGAAGTGACTTGCCCAACGTCACACAGCTGGCAAGCGGCGGAGCGGGGATTAGAACCCATGACCTCTGACCCCCAAGCCCGGGCTCTTTCCACTGAGCCACGCTGCAGGTTTTGGGAGAACATAATACATCAGAGTTGGTAGGCACGTTCCCTGTCGGGAGTGAGCCGACAGTCCAGTGGGGAGACGGACATGAACATAAATAAATAGATGATTTCCAATATAGAATTTAAAGATGTGTACGGAGCCGAGGTAGGGCCAGTACTAAATACTAAAGGATCACACTTTCAAGTTGATAGATGATGGAGAAGCGAGAGGAAACTGGGGAAAAGAGGGCTTAACTGGGGAAGGCTTCTTGGAGGAGAAGTGACGGCAGATATTACCGAAAGATACTCCTGATGTTCAATAGATGCTATCGAATACCGGAGAGAAAAATCATCCAGCGTAGGACGCAAGAAGCAGCGCGGCTCAGTGGAAAGAGCCCGGGCTTTGGAGTCGGGGGTCATGAGTCCCAATCCCAGCTCCGCCACTCGTCAGCTGTGTGACTGTGGGCAAGTCACTTCACTTCTCTGGGCCTCACCTCCTTCATCTGTAAACGGGGGATGAAGACTTTGAGCCCCACGAGGGACAACCTGATTCCCCTGTGTCTACCCCAGCGCTTACAACAGTGCTCTGCGCATAGTAAGCGCTTAACAAATACCAACATTGTTACAAGAACGGCAGAGACGTCTTTAGGGAGAAACGGCAGCCGCTTCACCATAAAACAGGCTTGAAAACACACCTACACACGCTCTCGTTTTCTTGTAATTATCAATCAGTCAAGACCACCCAGTTAATCCACATCGAAATTCCATCGGAGGGGAAATGTCACTTCCGGAATTACTTCAAGAGGCTGCTTGCAATCATCTTTCCGGTGATAGGAGGCAAGGAAATGGCAAGACCCTCGGCTTACATAAACCTTGATGCTGTCAATCACTGGGGCAAGCGTTATTGAAGCTTTTTTCGAGGTTGGTTACTCAGCAAAACTTTCCTCCGTTCTTTAACCCCTCTAGGACATTGTGTAAAAGATGGGCTTTAGTTATGGACCTACTGCAGATTTCTTTGACACAAAGATGGGAGTTCTGCAAGACCGGATTTTAGATCCAACCATAACGCTCTGTTTTTACTGCCTTAGGTGTTTACTAATAAACCCCAGAATAGAAAGTAAAATCTAAAATAATAGGGATCACTCATTCATTCAATCGCATTGAAGTGCTTACGGTGGGCAGAGCGCACTGCAGCGTGGCTCAGTGCGAAGAGGCCGGGCTTGGGAGTCAGAGGTCATGGGTTCGAATGCCGGATCCGCCACTTGTCAGCTGTGGGACTGTGGGCACGTCACTTAACTTCTCTGGGCCTCGGTTACCTCATCTGTAAAATGGGGATGAAGACTGTGAGCCTCATGTGGGACAACCTGAATATCCTGTATACCCCAGCACTTAGAACAGTGCTCTGCACATAGTAAGCGCTTAACCAATACCAAGATTCTTATGATTAATACTAACAGCACACTATATTAAGAGAATCCCAGTTCTAGGGAATATATTATATTCATTAACATGGAGGAGGACAGCAAAAGAGGATCTTGGCTCTTCAAAAATTCAAAACAAGTGAGAGAACTGATTTTCCATATCCGGAACCTGAAGGATTCAGAGTTGAAAATCACGGGGAACTTCAGGTGGGTTTACTACAAAATATTACCCACTTTTTAGGGAAACTTTACTAATCTTATTACTAAATTTATTTACGATCTCTTGGATCCTGAAGTTAACATGACAATGCAATTTAAATAAAAATAAATCACAAATATATTGAAACCTCAACCCAATAATGCCATGTTACTGTAAAACATGAATTTGATTTGTTATGCCACAAATGATTTCTTCGGAAAGTGGAAATTGTCTCTTATTAGATGACTTTTAGGTTTTACCAACTAGGCCAATATTCAATCCTAAATTACAACCTTAATACTTTGTAACTGTTTTTGGCCTTGCTCCTAAAGTTCTGCTCACAAAAACAACGGGAAAAACTCATTGCGAACCTCTTGAAATTATTTAGGATTTCTTTCTTTTTTTCTTCTCTCCATCTGACTACCATCTGTGACTCAGGAAAATTGAATCTTGAAAACTGATTCTATCTGTGTGCTTTAGAATAAATCATTCAGTCTATGAAAATTAACCAAATGGAGCTTTTAGAGATAATAATCATTAGCCATCGACCATTCGTTCTATTAATGCCCCATGCATCTTTACGTAGCTTATCCCATGGGTGAATAAAGTCTTCCACGGGGATAAATTGCTTCTTTCTGGAAATGTATTAACTCCTTAAGCTCCACTGCCATACTGTTTAGTGTTAGCTCTGACTTGTCTAACTTGAATATTTTCTCATGATCTAGGTCTTCCAGCCATAGGAACTCACCACTAACTAATTTTTCTAGACTATTTTACGACATAAATATTACATACACCTTAACTGTGACGATTGTAGAAATAGCATCACATGAGCCTGCCCCGGATGCTACGCACTGTACGAAGAGCTTGGGAATTACGAAACAAAGGTACGGCACGCTCCCTGTCCACAACAAGTTACACTCTAATGAAGGAGGCAGACTTCAAAATATCCACAAAGAGAGTTATCTAATACTCCCCCAGACATTTATATCTACCGGTATCACGGATGTTTCAAAAGGATTTTATCTTCCATCAACAAATGAAGGTCAACGGCTTTCACACAGTGCTCTGCGTGGAGTAAGCGTTCAGTAAATACCTCAAATGATGGATAATGGCAACTATGAAGGAAACTGTGCTGTCTGGGTTAAGCGCTGATATTAATCTGGGATGTCCTCATATAGGCAAATATTTTGGTCAATATAGAATTGAAAGGCACCCTCAGATTCTACCGTAATTAACATTAAAAGCATTTACTGTATACTTACCACGTGCAGATAATACTCCTTTATCCTGAAGGCTAAACCAAGTGTAAAAGACCTCCTGGTAAAGAGGTCAATCGACCGTAATGATAATGAAAAAGAAAGAAGAAGGGAGAAGAAAAAATAGGGAGAAAAGTATTTGTTTGGATTTTGATGCATGGTTAAACAGAGGCTAAGAAAAACAAATTGACAACTGAATTAATGAGGATGTCCTAGAGAAATCGACTACAGAAACTGCAGGCAACAGGGAATCACACTTGATATTAATCTGAAGAGCTACGACCTTCGGTGAAACAAGAGTTCTAGAGTTCTCACAGAACAGATGATAGCAGGATAAGGCAATGATGTCATCATATTGTGATATACACCGTGACATAATGGTAACGTATAGGGGCTTAGATAATCAATTAGCCTGAGTCCTCAAGATTACTATGCCCCATGTCTTGGTATTTCAACCACCCATATACACGTAGATAGAGCCTATCATGTCAGCAGTTTTGAATAAAAAGCACTATATATATATATATTTAATTAATTAATTATGGCATTTGTTAAGCACTTACTATGTGTAAAGCACTCTCCTAAGCTCTGGGCAGGATACAAGGTGATCAGTTTGTCCCATGTGGGGCCTCACAGTCTTTATCCCCATTTTCCAGATGAGGTAATTGAGGCACAGAGAAGTTAAGTGACTTGCCCCAAGTCACAGAGCTGACAAGCGGCTGAACCGGCATTTGAACCCATGACCTCTGACTCCCAAACCTGTGCACCTTCCTCTGAGCCACACTGCTTCTCTCTCTCTCTCTCTTTATATATGCATATGTATGTATATGTGTGTGTATATATATATATATACATATATACATTCACATATATAAACTCTGTGTGTTTATATACACATACAGTGTTTATTTATAAGACTTGAAATCATTTTAGATGTCTCAGTATCTTTATGGGAGTGCCCCGCAGTCAAGGCAAATATATTTTCTGTCAGTGTCCTGAAACAGAGTAATGTGAGGAGCAAAATTAGCCTCACATCAGTATGGTTTTCTCCAGGTAGGGTTTTTTTTATTATTATTATTATTTTGTAGGAATTCCCTGCAGCGGTGAGATTCAGTAAACATTGGAAATCACACACCCAAGATGATACTGTGATCTATCTGAGTGGGTAAGAAAGAACCAGCAAATGGGACAGAACTTGGAACAGTAAATACCTCAAATGACTGATAATGGCAACTGGGAAGAAAATGGTGCTGTCTGGGGTAAGAGCTGAAAATAATCCGAGATGCCCTCGCATAGGCAAACATTTTTGTTAATAGAGAATTGAAAGTTACTCTCAAATTCTACCACCATTGACATTTAAGACATTTAGTGTATACTTATCAGGTGCAGATAACTCTCCCCCGTGCCGAAGGATCAAACAGATGGGACAGAACTTGGAACGGGGCAGCTGAACAGAGCTGGGAAAGAGTCAGAATGCGTTTGCTTCACCCCGTAATTCCGTTCTCTGCAGCGCTGACCTTTTGGGGTTCCATCCCTGGGCTGAACACCAACTTCTTTTCCCATTTATTTTTAGTCTCTGTGGTGACTGAAGCAGTCGTATCTCCCATACAAATGACACTCTACTCCCTGGATCATTGTCTTTAAACGCCGCACTAGATGCGTCAAAAACTTCCAAAGGTTGTCCATCAGGCAGCAGCTCCTAGTCATTGGCTTTAAGGCACTCAATCAACTCTCTTCCAGCTACTTTATTCTGATTATTTCCATTATTATTATTATTTGTTAAATGCTAATTAGCGTCAAACACTGTTCTAAGAGCTGGGGTGGAGACAAGTTGATTAGGTCAGACACAGTCCGTATCCCTAAATGGGGTTCACAGTCTAAGTAGGAAGGTGAACAGGCATCGAATCCCCATTTTACAGATGAGGAAAGTGAAGCAGAAAGAAGTTAAGTGACTTGTCCGGGTCCCACCCTGGGCAACTGGTAGATCCAGGATTATTCATTCATTCATTTGCATTTATTGAGCGCTTACTTTGTGCAGAGCGCTCTGCTAAGCGCTTGGAAAGTACAATTCGGCAACAGATAGAGACAATCCCTACCCAACCACGGGCTCGCAGTCTAGAACCCAGGTCCCCCCTGACGCTCAAGCCCACACTTTTCCATGACTCCCCACCTTTCTAACTCCATTTTTGCCAAACCAAACAACTTTGTGTGCCTCATTCTCACCCCGCATCGCCACTAAATTGTTGCTTTTGTTTCTGGAATCCCCTCTCCCTCAACAACCCGGAGGCCCGCCTGATTAATCTCATCTCCCTACAATATCTCTTCAGCCTTCAGCACTTGTGTGTCACCTACGCACTTGAGTACTCACACCCACCGGGTTGCACTTATGAAAATATCATTACACTCAGGTACTTCTTCCTACCTGTGATTTATTTCAATATCTACGGTTTTAGATACGTAGGGTTTGTTAAGCAGTTACTACGTGCCACCAGCCTGCCCTAGTGGAAAGAGCATGGGACAGGGAGACCGAGCACTTGGGTTTTAATCCCTGCTCTGACATGTTTCCTCTGTGATCTTGGGCAGGTCACTTAATTTCTCTGGGCCTCAGATTCCTCATCTGTAAAATTGGGATGAAGAGTGTGAGCCCCACGTGGGACCTGAACTATACCCAACCGTATTATCTCGTATCGACCCCAGACCTTAGTAGAGTTCCAGGCACTTAGTAAGCACTTAAATACCATTTAAAAAAAAATCCCTTTTCTAAATACTGTCAGAAATTCAAAATAATCAAGTCAGACACAGTTCCTATCCCACATGGGATTCTGAGCGTGGCTCATTGGAAAGAGCCCGGGCTTGGGAGTCAGAGGTCATGGGTTCGAATCCCAGCTCTGCCACTCGGCAGCTGTGTGGCCGGGGGCAAGTCACTTCACTTCTCTGTGCCTCAGTTACCTCATCTGTAAAATGGGGATTGACTGTAAGCCTCACGTGGGCCAACCTGCTTACCCTGTATCTACCCCAGCGCTTAGAACAGTGCTCTGCACATAGTAAGCGCTTAACAAATACCAACATTACTATTAAGGAGGAAGGAGAACAGTTTATTTAATCCCCATTTTACAGATGAGGAAACTAAGGTACGGAGAAGATTAAAAACTTGCACAAGATCATGCAACCGTTAACCTCAGTGTAGTTGAGATTAGAACCTAGGTTCCCAAACTCTCCAGCCATTACTCTTTCCCCTAGGCCAAGCTGCTTCTCCTCCACTAGATTGTAAGCTCATTAAAGGAAAAGTCCGGTAATAATAATGTTGGTATTTGTTAAGCGCTTACTATGTGCAGAGCACCGTTCTAAGCGCTGGGGGAGATACAGGGGAATCAGGTTGTCCCACGGGGGGCTCACAGTCTTCATCCCCATTTTACAGATGAGGGAACTGAGGCCCAGAGAAGTGACTTGCCCACAGTCACACAGCTGACAAGTGGCAGAGCGGGATTCAAACTCGTGACCCCCGACTCCCAAGCCCGGGCTCTTTCCACTGAGCCACGCTGCTTCCCCTGGTCTAACTATACTACTGTGTACTCCTACATATTCAGTACCTTGTTCTGCACAGTGCTAAATAAATAATATGACTGGTTGTCTGTCACCCTCTCTGGGCCTCAATTACCTCATCTGTGAAATGGGGATAAGATACTCCTTTCCCTACTTCTTATATGGCGAGCCCCATGTAGGACGGGGACAGTAACCAATCCATTAATGTTATATTTTTCATAGTACTTAACACAGTTCTTTGGAAGCAACTAATCCCTTAATACAATTTGAATTAAACTAATACTTAACCTCAGTAGGTTTAATGCGGTTAAAAATCTTGGTCGCATGTTGAAAATCGTCTTGCAACAGATCATACTGAGGATTTACTCTAACATTTTACCACACAGATTTGCTTTTCCTGTTTGACTGTACACAGATCTTGAGAAGATATACAGTATATGCTGCCTACAGAGTTGACCTATGTACCTTTCAGCACGGATAGTAATTATAACTTCCGATTTTGAGACAGAATCATTTACAAATCATTAGTCTAATAAGGTACTGTTGATACCATAGCCGACTGTAATCTTTTTTTCTTAAAATATTTTTTTTGGAACTATAGCTACATGAGTGAGCTATAAACCTAGACATTTTGCTCAGATCTTTGTGCTGAGCTTAATAACACCGCAACAAAGTAGTATATTTTAGGCCTTGGTAAATAAGAACCGGGAAACTAATAAACATTAAGCAAAAGGGGGGAAAGAAATCCTAGCGTCAAGATTTTACTTCATAATAGCCTTAAGGGCAGGAAGCACGTCTACTAATTCTATTTTATTCTCCTAAGTGCTTAATACATTGCCGTGCACAGGACAAGTACTCAATAAATACTATCGATCGACTCATATAAATGATAGCTTACCAAAATTCACCGTAATGCTTTAGGGCGATTTTGAGAAGTGGTTGGGCCTAGTACATTTACTCTCTCCAAACCTTAAATTTGCCATAAACACAATTTAACCATCTTTAAAATCTAACCACAAATATCAGATTCTCCAGGAAACAGGAAATCTTGGTATGGGACTGAGTGACATCTATTTTGATAGTGCTCCGATTCATCTTCCTCTTTTATCTCACTTTATCCTGTCCCACATGGGGTTTACAATCGAAGAGGGGGAGAACCGACAAGTAGAAAAGAGACCTAAATGATCAACAAAGCAAAGACCCTGGGAGCATTTAACATAGGAATTGACGGCAGAGGGAGTAGAAAAATATAAAACAAAGAGTTCTGTCAGGGAGTGGGCTTGAGGTATCTCCCTGCTTCAGGCACCATCCTGGAAACGAAACTGCTGCAGTTTCCTCTGTGCCGAAATGTTTCTAAAGGCCACTATTTTTTTTTTAATGGTGTTTGTTAGGTGTTTACTACATGCCAGACACTGTACTAAATGCTGGAGCAGATACAAGCTAATCAATTGAACACACTCCACATCCCACATGGAGCTCACAGTCTTAATTCCCATTTGCAGATGAGGAAACTGAGGCACAGAGAAGTAAGGTGACTTGCCCCAAGTCACACAGCAGACAAGTGGCGGAGCTGGGATTAGAACCCAGGTCCTTCTGACACCGAGGCCTGTGCTCTATCCATGAGGCCGTGTTGGATCTCAAGTAATTTACAAGTCTTGCAGTTCCTGACCTCTGGGTTCCCCAGGGAAGGGAGGGGTGGAGAAGAGATTTTGACCGGTAGGTTATTTGGGGCCCAAGGACGGCTGCGAAGTGAAAGATCGCTCCATGTGGAAAAATCTTTAAACCGTAGTACTTTGGGGTGATAAAAAAAATTCAGGGATTAATAGAATTAAGAAGCAGCTTGGCTCAGTGAAAAGAGCCCGGGCTTGGGGAGTCAGAGGTCATGGGTTCAAATCCCGGCTCCGCCACTTGTCTGCTGTGTGACTTTAGGCAAGTCACTTCACTTCTCTGTGCCTCAGTTCCCTCATCTGTAAAATGGGGATTAACCGTGAGCCTCACGTGGGGCGACCTGATTACCCTGTCTCTACGCCAGCTCTTAGAACAGTGCTCGGCACATAGTAAGCGCTTAACAAATACCACCATTATTATTATGTACGCTCAACTGTATATATTTTCGTTACCCTGTTTATTTTGTTAATGAATTGTACATCGCCTCGATCCTATTTAGTCGCCATCGGTTTTTACGAGACGTTCTTCCCCTCGACTCTATTTATCGCCGTCGTTCTCGTCCGTCCGTCTCCCCCGATCAGACCGTGAGCCCGTCAAACGGCAGGGACCGTCTCTATCTGTTGCCGACTTGTTCGTCCCAAGCGCTTAGTCCAGTGCTCTGCACATAGTAAGCGCTCAATAAATACGATCGAATGAATGAATGAATATCGAATGTACGTTCAAACCTGCCTGAGGTACACGTAAATAATCCCTATGTAGAGTTAGATGTAACTGAGTCTTTTAATGTCTTAGCCAAGATCTCAGGATGGGAGACAGCTGTAATTAGAACAACCGTTCGCAAATCCCCGCCCGGTTTTTTGACTACTAACTTATGTGTTTTCCTTAGTTGTGTTTGTGTTTAATTCATTTTCATTAGACTTTTCACCAGAAAAAAAAATGACGGCAATTTAAAAATACAATTAGCTTGAGACAAGGGGACATATAAACAAGGACAGTGTGCATGAGTGGAATGGCACATTGCTTCACACTGAAGAATAATCGCTCTCCTCTCAGAGAGCCTGAGATGAGGAGGCTCAAAGCAAATCACCCTACCTATACAGAGCTAATAATAACGTTGCCATTTGTTAAGCGCTGACTATGCGCCGAGCACCGTTCTAAGCGCTGGGGGTAGACACAGGGGAATCAGGTTGTCCCACGTGGGGCTCCCAGTCTTCATCCCCATTTTACAGATGAGGTCACTGAGGCACCGAGAAGTGAAGTGACTTGCCCACGGTCCCACAGCTGGCAAGCGGCAGGGCCGGAATTCGAACCCGTGACCTCTGACTCCAAAGCCCATGCTCTTTCCCCTGAGCCACGCTGCTTCTCTACAGAGGCCTGCAGCAAACACGAACATACGCAGCCTCGAACAGAATAAGCACGGGGACATAAAATGAACCACTGTCTCGGCGGGCCGAGGAAAACCAAATGTAAAAGAGAATGTGCCGACCTATCAGCCAAATACAACCTCGTCCACATGAACGGTACAAACGGAAGAACCGAATTAAAATTATCTTCCAAATGGAACACTTTTTTCTAATGGTTCATTATTTTTCCTATCAACTGATTCTCCGGTTGATCCAAACGTAACACCAGGTGGCATGTTTTGAAATGTGGCAAAGAATCTCTAACTTTGTAAAGGAGGAAATCGTAACAGATCGTGTCTGCCAACTCTGTTATTCGATAGGATTTCTTTCAGTAGCATTTACGGAGCGCGTACTAGGTGCAGAGCACTGTACTAAGCGCTTGGGATGGACAATTGGGCAACAGATAGAGACGATCCCTGCCCACTGACGGGCTTATAGTCTAAGCGGGGGAGACAGATGGACAAAAACAGTAGCAGTAAATAGAATCAAGGGGATGTACACCTCATTAACAAAATAAATAGGGTAATGAGAATAGAAACAAATGAGCAGACGAGCACGGTGCTGAGGGGAGGGGAAGGGAGAGGGGGAGGAGCAGAGGGAAAGGGGGGAAAGGGGGCTTAGCTGAGGGGAGGTGGGGGGTAGTACAGTGCTCACAGTAAGTGCTCAATAATGCCACAGATTGATAAGGTAATGAACGTTGCTCTGCCAGAGAAGGAAAGTGGGAGGGAGACACCAGAATGCTATAGGTGAAGAGGCTGAGATTCATGCTGTAGAGAAGGTAGATGAAGGAAATGAGTCTTCAGATGGGACCATTGTCTTCTTCCTTCAATCAGTGGTGTTCATTGAACACTTACTGTGTGCAGAACACCGGACTAATTACTTGGGAGAAGACAGTAGCCTTCACTCTCAGGACTGGGGAGGATTAAGCCTTAAAGAGGGGAGAGTTTGGGGAATCTCTTGGTGGAAATTGACACGTGGAAACTGCTTTTCTTTCCCCTAAAGCCACACTTTTTTGTTTTGTTTTGTTTTGTTTGTTTTAGGTACTTGAAGCACTTACTATGTTCCACACACTGAACCGAGCGCTGGGTAAGGTACGTCGAACAACTAGATAATCAGGTCAGACACAGTCCCTGTCCCACATGGGACTGGAAGTCTTCATCCCATTCTGTGCTCTACTCAGAAATGGAACTGAAGGGCCACTGGTGATGTAAAAATGAACCAGACAACCCCTGCTGTCAGCTCGATTTTGAGTTTTGAAAATATGAGCAGTTGGAAATGGTGGTAAGCTCACTGGGTGCAGGCTGCCAACTCTCTCAAGCACTTAGCACAGTGCTCTGCACATATTAAGTGCTCAGTGAATACCACTGCTGATGATGGTTAACAAGACTTTTAAGTGCACAGTTTTAGCTGGTTGAGAAGCAACGGCGCTAAGCGCATCGTCCGAGTCGGGGAGCCTGGGTTCTAATTCCAGTTATATCACTCCTCTGCTATGTGACCTTGGAAGAGTCACAATTTCTATATGCCTCAGTTTCCTCATCTGTAAAATGGGGATTTGATCCTATTCCCTCCTATTTAGACTGTGAGCTCCATGTGGGTCAGGGTCTGTGTCCAACCTCAACATCTTGCACCTACCCCAGCTCTTACTAAAGTAATTGGCACATAGTAAGCACTAAATAAATGCCATAAGAAAAAAAAAATTGTGTTTCCCTTTGTCCCCAACATCACCACAGCAGGTAATGGCAGTGTGGTGCGACCTCAAGACTTAGGTTTTATTTTTAGACTTAGTAAGAAGTTGGGGAATACATTAAAAAAAAAAATCAATTTGAACCCTCTTCTTCCAGCAGGAACCTAGGCTAATTTACCGTAGAAAAGAATGCCCACATTTTTATAGACCGTAGAGCATATTACTTCCCCACCATTATGTGGGGTAAAGAAACAAGCTTCCTCTCCATTCTGGAAAAATAAAAAAAAAAAAACAATAAAACCCCCCAAAACAAAAAAACACAAAAAATAAACCCCAAACACCAAAAACATAAATTCCAGAGTTGTACCATAACCTCTTTACCCGATAACCCCTCTACTCTGAGTTTGTATATTTGCATAAAGTCCTTCGCCATTATACTAACTTGTGGTGCTTAATATTTATGTTATTCGACTGAAAAATCATAGGAAGATAGGACACTTATCAGAGGACATTTTAGAAGTAGAACGCTGAAGTCCCGCATTACCATTTCTTTTATTAGTAGGCTAAATTAAAGAAGATAAGTAAAGAATGAATTATGTGGTATTCTGGACTACAGCTGTGCAGACACAAGTGGAGAAACAAATCTCAGCAAAACATCAGCCAAATACATATTTTAAGCCTGAATTTTACTAAATGATTACCTCATTCACCTCAAAGCTCCTCCAGGAGGTCTTCCCCAACTAAAACCTCATTTCCCCATTTCCTCTCCCTTCTGTGTCTCCCTAGAGCCTGGATTTAGAGAAGCAGCGTGGCTCAGTGGAAAGAGCCCGGGCTTGCGAGTCAGAGGTCATGGGTTCGAATCCCGGCTCTGCCACTTGTCAGCTGTGTGACTTTGGGTAAGTCACTTCGCTTCTCTGAGCTTCGGTGACCTCATCTGGAAAATGGGGATGAAGACTGTGAGCCCCACGTGGGACAACCTAATCACCTTGTATCCCCCCAGTGCTTAGAACAGTGCTTTGCACATAGTAAGTGCTTAACAAATGCCGTTATTATTATTATTTGTACCCTTTCTTCACTCCCCCCTCAGCCACTCGGCCCTTCTAAACAAATCTGTAATTTACTTGAATTTCTGTCTCCCCCTTAAGACTGCAAGTTCCTTGCAAGGAGGCGATGTGTCTACCAACTGATATATTGTACTCTCCCAAGCACTGAGTTATTATTATTATTATGGTATTTGTTAAGCACTGTTCAAAGTGCTGGGGAGAGACAAGGTAATCAGGTTGCCCCCCGTGGGGCTCACGGTCTTCATCCCCATTTTACAGATGAGGGAACTGAGGCTCAGAGAAGTTAAGTGACTTGCCCAAAGTCACACAGCTGACAAGTGGCAGAGCCGGGATTAGAGCGTACCCTGCCCACAGTAAGTGCTCAGTAATTATCTCTGATTGTTAATAACTCTCAGTTTCAATCTGATCGAGATCTCTTATTAGAGCATGGGCATTTTGCGGAGATTCTACAGCAAACCTACAAAGTAAGCTTCTTGTATAATTGCACTTTGGCATTTGTGACTACAAGAGATGGTACTATGCTGAAAGAAACTCCAATTCCACATACGGGATTTCACTACTCATATAATTATGTATTTCACTGCATATATCTTGCCCAGAATTACCTGAAGTGGATTCAAGTCTCAACTTTAGAATAAAAGAAGAAAAAAAATAACAAAAAACTTACCACTGTGCCTGCAGCGGCTAGTGTGCTAGACTTTCTTCTCTAATAATTAATAAATGAATAGTTACATTGGTCACTGAGCTTCTGTGCAAAAGAAATGACTGGACAACAGTCTGAAAAGCATTGAATAACAAAACTATTTACTGAAAATTTGCTTCAGGCCTGAATCATTTCATACCCTCTTTTAAATAAATCTACCCTCTTAAGATTAATACCTTCAGAGTAGTTTCAAATGAAGCCATGGTAACACCTTAATACTCACCCAATTAGTGATGAATGTGTGGGAAAATGGAACACGTTACCGACTGGACCCTCTCCTCCTTCCTTTACAAAACGGAGATCAGGAAGAGCTCCAATTTGCTGCTCTTAATGATCCTACTGAGCTCAATTATAATTCTACTTGCTGCAGAGAAAGAGATTTTTCACAGGTGTGACACTTGCGTGGCTCAGTGGAAAGAGCCCGGGCTTTGGAGTCAGAGGTCATGGGTTCGAACCCCCCTCTGCCACTTGTCAGCTGTGTGACTGTGGGCGAGTCACTTCACTTCTCTGGGCCTCAGTTCCCTCATCTGGAAAATGGGGATGAAGACTGTGAGCCCCACGTGGGACAACCTGATCCCCTTGTGTCTACCCCGGCGCTTAGAACAGTGCTCTGCACATAGTAAGCGCTTAACAAATACCAACTTTTGATGCTAATCATCCCCTGACGATTACGTTCTACTACTTTCATTGTTAACCCTTGGGCAACAGTTATCCCATGTCGTTGTTTATTTCTTGTTTGTGCATGTGTGGGTGTCTGTTCATTCCTTTGTTCATTCTTGCGGTGGTATTTATTGAGCGCTTCCTGTGCAGCGTACTAAGCACTTGGGAGAGTACAACGATAAATAATCACATTCCCTGCCCACGATGAGCTTAGAGCGGGGGTTGGGGAGGGAGGGACAGACATCAATATGCATAAATAAAATAACAGATCTGCACACACGTGCTTTGGGGCCGGCAATGGGAGCAAGTCAGGGAAATGCAGAAGGGAACGGGAGATGACGAAAGGCGGGGCTTAGTCTGGGGAGGCCTCTTAGAGGAGATGTGCCTTCAATAAGGTCTGGAAGGGGAGAGAGAAATTGTCAGATCTGAGGAGAGACGGCGTTCCCAGGACAGAGAAAGGAGAAGGGGTTGGTGGCGAGATGGAGGCGCGGGGAGAAGTTTAGCACCGGAGGAGTGAAGTGGGTGGGTTGTAGAAGGAGAGAGGTGAGATAGGAGGGGACGAGGTGATGGACTGCTTTCAAGCCAAAGGTGAGGAGTTTTTGTTCACGGCACAGGTGGCTAGGCAACTACTGGAGTTTTTTGAGGAGTGGTGCGTGTGTGTATGGAGGTGTTTAATAAGGAATAGTTTGCAGGTGGCCTCGACCCATAGTGGAGCAAACCATGCGTCTCTAACAGAGTCAGCTTGGTGTGGGTTCAAAGAGCGGGATAGTCAGATGATGGCAGGACATCGCACGTCTTCATCAATCAAACGATGGCTTTCAGCGAGTGCTTACGAAGTGCGGAGCACCGCCGTAAGTGCTTGGGAGAGGACAATAAAACAATTAGTTGGATATCCTGGTGTCCAGAAATTGCGCAAATCTGCATAAACCAGATCACTAGAGCTACTGGATATTCACCGCCACTGACTCTGGATATGGCTTCAAACCGTAGCCGGGAGCTTGAAGAAGCAGGAGAGGGGCATTCATTCATTCAATAGTATTTATTGAGCGCTTACTACGTGCACAGCACTGGACTAATCGCTTGGCATATATAATTCGGCAACAGATAGAGACCATCCCTGTCCAATGACGGGCTCACGGTCTAATCGGGGGAGACAGACGGACAGAAACAAGACAACGTAATCACGATAAATAGAAACAAGGGGATGGACACCCCATTAACGGAATCAATAGGGTAATAAAAATATAGACAAAGGAGCACAGTGCTGAGGGGAAGGGAGACGGGGAGGAGCAGAGAGACTTATTTTATGGACCATGTTCAGAAATCAGTGGATCAAGTCATAGTTTTATGCCTACCGTTCTTGAAATAGTTCCGCTAAAGTATTTTGAAAATTGAAGTTGGTCAATAATGTTGGAAAGGGGGCTTAGCCGAGGGGAGGTGAAGGGGCAGAAACACTAGCGGAGAGGGAACCTTATGCGCCACTCCCAAACACTGGATAACACATCTCTTTAGCTGGAGATGGGCTTGTGCCACTTACAGTGCGCGAAGCGCCGTACTAAGCGTCGGGGAGAGGATCCTACAACAGAGTTGGTGGACACATTCCCTGCCCGGAACGAGCTTAGAGCCTAAGCACTCCCGAAATACCCCTGATTCACTGATTGATCGAAGCTGATGCAAAGTGAATAGATCAGATACAATTCCTGGCCTGCATTCATTCATTCATTCAATAGTATTTATTGAGCGCTTACTATGTGCAGAGCACTGTACTAAGCGCTTGGGATGAACAAGTCGGCAACAGACTGTGCATGGGGCTCACAGTCCACGGTGGAAAAGAGGACAGGTATATTTTACAGATGAGCAAAAGAGGCAGAGAATTACACGCTCGGCGTTATTTATCGATCACTTAATTTACCATTTGCAGAGCACTGTACTGAGCGCTTTGGAGAGTACACCACAGTAGGGTTGGTAGACACGATCCCGGCCCACGGGACCTTACGGTCTAGAGGGGCAGACGGACATTAAATTACAGATAGAGGAAATGGCAGTGTATCTGGGAAGTTTAGGTAAGTGCAGTGAGGGTTGAGCGTGAGATAGACGAAGCAGCGTGGCTCAGTGGAAAGAGCCCGGGCTTGAGGGCCGGACGTCATGGGTTCGGATCCCGGCTCTGCCACTTGTCAGCTGTGTGACTCTTGCGGGCAAGTCACTTCACTTCTCTGGGCCTCAGTGACCTCATCTGTAAAATGGGGAAGCCCCACGTGGGACAACCTGATTGCCCTGTATCTCCCCCGGCACTTAGAACAGTGCTCTGCACATAGGAAGCGCTTTACGAATACCAACATCATTATTATTATCACACCAGGGCTTAGAAGAGTGCTTGGCCCATAGTAAGCACTTAACAAATACCCTAATAATAATAATTATTACCAAGTTAGTTGCCCAAGGACACACAGCAGGTAACTGGTAGAAGCGGTAGCATCTTAGAGTGGAAAGAGTATGGACCTGTGTTCTAATCCCGGTTCTGCCACTTTCCCGTTTGATTTTGGACATGTCACTTAAGTGATCTGTACCTCAGTTTCTCATCCGCAAGTAATAATAATCATTAGGGTACGTGCCAGGCACCGTACTAAGCACTGGGGAGGATACAAATTGGGTGGGACACGGTACCCGTGCTCAGTCTCAATCCCCGTTTTGCAGACGAGGTAGCCGAGGCTCAGAGAGGTGAAGTGACTTGCCCAGTGTCACACAGCAGGCAAGGGGTGGAGCCGCAATTAGAATCTTCTGACTCCCAAGCCTTTGCTCTGTCAACCTTGAGCTACCTAGTCTCCCGCCGCGACTTAAACTGAGAAACCCATGTAGAACAGGGACTGTATCCAGTCAGGATATTTTCAATCTATGCCTGGGCTTGGTGCAATACTCAATAATAATAACTGTGATATCCGTTAAGTGCTCACTCTGTGCCAGGGACCACACTAGGCGCTTGGGTAGGTATAAAGTAATTGAGTTGGATACAGTCCCTGTCCCACGTTGGGCTCTCGGTCTTAATCTCCATTTTACAGTTAAAGTAACTGAGGCACAGATGATAATGATGATAATGATGATGGTATTTGTTAAACGCCTACTATTATGTGCCAAGCACTGAACTAAAGATGAGTAAAGTGACTCGCCATAGGTGACACGGGAGAAGCGGCGCGGCTCAGTGGAAAGGGCACGGGCTTGGGAGTCAGAGGTCACGGGTTCGAACCCCGGCTCAGCCACTTGTCAGCTGTGTGACTTTGGGCAGGTCACTTCACTTCTCGGTGCCTCAGTTACCTCGTCTGTAAAATGGGGATTAAAACTGTGAGCCCCACGTGGGACCACCTGATTCCCCTGCGTCTACCCCAGCGCTTAGAACAGTGCTCGGCACACAGTAAGCGCTTAACAAACACCAACGGGAGAGAAGGGGAGGACCGAGGATTAGAACCCAGGTCCGCCTGACTCCCGGGCCTGTGGTCTAACCACTAGGCCATGCTGCTTTCCTTGGGCACTATTATTAACCTTACTACGACGAATGCAGGAGGCCCCCCAGCTCCCTCAGCCGGGGATCCGCTTGCCGTAGGGTTGGCACAAACGCCCCCGTTTCTTAACGGTATTTGTTAAGTAGTCACTATGTGCCGGGCACTGTACTAAAAGCTGGGGTAGATGCAAGCCAGTCAGGATGAAAACAGCCCATGAACCATATGGGGTTCACCATCTTAATCCCCATTTAATGTTGGTATTTATTAAGCGCCTACTATGCGCCGAGCACTGTTCTAAGCGCTGGGATAGATACAGGGTAATCAGGTCGGCCCACGTGAGGCTCACGGTCTTCATCCTCATTTTCCAGATGAGGGAACCGAGGCCCAGAGAAGTGAAGTGACTCGCCCACAGTCACACGGCTGACAAGTGGCAGCGCTGGGAA